>NC_060122.1:32845072-33499013 GCF_021461395.2 Schistocerca americana | reverse complement strand
CACGGACCAACACCCTGTCGACCTGCCACCACAAGATAAGTAATTTATATGAGCACCTTAAGTAAAACACATTTATTGTAGGAGAGCAAGATTTGCCTTAGATGTAAGTTAGTTTTAAGTTAATTGAGCCATGAACGGACCACAGCCGAAAGAGCTGACAAATAAATATTATAGTAGGGACGTGCTAAGTGCCACCTGCTATCACTAGTTTTAAGAATAGCAAAGCTCTCTCCTCTTGAATGAAAAAAATTAAAATGATCATTCAGACCAGAATGATTGCTCGTAGGTTTAAACAAAAAAAAGAAAAAAATATTAAGGTCGCTTACTCTAATGAGGTAATGTTATATATGCATAAGGAGTGTGTGACAACAAATTTATGAGACCACCTATGAAACGCAGCAGGCAAAAAGCAGCAGCTTAGCATATAAGAATCAAGTAAGTCAATAACGATCCCAGGTAGCAGGAATGAAGTGCGCAACTCAATTATTTTATTATAATACGGAGAAAACCGTATACCTCTCATAACAATTTTACGCACAGTGCAGCTGAAATACTTACAAAGATCATTTATAAATAAACTAATTTGATACCTAGAAATATCTATTTCAGGGTCCTCGAGATACGACGATTTTTTTTAAAAAACCAAGTTTACGATACAGTGGAACAGCAAGATAGTTAACAGACACAGTTCACTGCTAATGCATGGTTTAAGTAATTTTAGATATGGATAGAAAATTGTTTAGAGAGCTGGTTCAGACGACACTGAAACTACTGTATCGATTTAATTATACTATTTGTTATGAAAAACTAAGGTGATGATAATTTATGTTAAGCTCATCATATCATACGTCATTAACATTGTGTCTTCAAATCGTCTTCACTGCATAAAAGTCTTTTGTGTTTTCCTCTAACCAGTATCCTTACCATCCTACCTTATCCAGTAGAGAAGTGAATTTTACGAGCTGGTTGCATGATTGGTACATACAGGCTATACGAATGGATCGTCGTGGCACATTGGTTGTCGACGGGCTAAGCTTATTCTCCGCAAATTGCGAGTTCAATTAAGATTTGTTATGTGCAATTGCACGACAGGGAACACCAAGCTTCCAATTTCCCTAATGGTAGTTTGAACACGGAACTGTTCATCACGATAACGAAGCCACATTGACTATGTCTTCAACTAACGACGTACTAGAGAGAAATAAAAGAGCTGAACTTGAGAAAAGAGTAAGTATTCTAATAAAAAAAAGAAATCAAGATTTCGAACAAAGTGTACACCTGAAGTGCCTTGGAAGCACAAACTACGAACAAGAGACACGCTTTTCGTTAGGCCTTGTAGTCACAGAGACTAAATTCTTTAGTAATAACTATACTTTGTAGTAATAATGCAGTCAGTAATTAATGGACACGTATATGCTGCTGCGTGAACCGACTATAGACAAGTAATTAATGGACACGTATAAAAGTGGTGCGTGTGAACCTTAACATGCGACCCAAATAAATGTGACACGAATTAATAATTACGGTGTGAACTGGAAAGGTGATAACTCCAAGGACACGTGTGAAATACCCGCGTGTGAAGTAATGTTATAAGTACTTTTACCACGATGTAGAACGCGAAGAGTGAAAGTGAACAAGTGTTGTGCTTACCACAAACGGTACTGTACGCCTTTCCACGGACACATTCTTCGAAACAGCTGCGGAAGTCGCCGCATCTGGCTGTTTCCGTAATCCAGAGTCGACGAAAAACTGTGTAAAAACTCACACCCACGGCAGTAGATACCAAACGCTCTGCTTCTCGCAGAATAACTGCTGCTAGCGTTGTGGGAACTGGAAACAGCTGCGGAAGTCGCCGCATCTGGCTGATTCCGTAATCCAGAGTCGACGAAAAACTGTGTAAAAACTCACACCACGGCTAGTAGATACCAACGCTCTGCTTCTCGCAGAATACTGCTGCTAGCGTTGTGGAACTGCCAAAATATTATCACGTGATTGTGACCAACGGACGTAACACTGGTAGGTGCGCTGAGCGCTCAACAATCAATTTTTCTTTGCACAACGAGCGCGGATGCCAAATGTGTTTGAAATGCATTCAAATAAAATATGATTAAGCAAAGAATTAAGCATTCATGTACCTTGTGAATTATAAAGGCACTAATCGAAGAGTTTTAAGCTCGATTTTGACATTGCTACCGAATTTACTGACAGGCCGAGTAATGACGAAAACGTGTCGAACCAAATAAAACCAGAAAAATAGATAAATGTGAGAATTAAGCATTCCTAAGAGAATGAGACCTTATGTACATAAACAATTGTTATCCTTACCTAATCCAATTTTCTTTTAGACTAAGTTATTAGTAAGTAAGCACATTCTAATACAGATTTTTTTCTGTATTTTTCATGTACGAAAACATAGATGGAGGCACCGACATGTGTCAAGTGAAATAGAGACCGCCACCATACGGCTCAACATACTGCAGAACCAGTCTTCCAGTTCCTGACCCACGACGCATTTCCAACGCAACATCGCACCCCGACAACTACTCCAACTTCCACAGTGAAAGTGATGCCCTACTTTTCCTCCACTGTGAAAGTTTAATCAATTTCCCCACTCAAGTGCAGTGCTATCATTTATACCCAAAGTTCTACCACTCCCAGTGCAACTCATACCTATCCAAGTGTAGTGAAACATTTTTTTTGCAGGTCATGAAAGCCACAAATAAGTAAAGTGCTACGTATTTAGTGCAGGAAATCTTCGACGAAAAAACGACAAAAATATTCCTGTAATATGTCACTGAAAAACAAGAATGTCAATTTTTTTGTAACATATTTTTTCCACGAGTGCACACAGCACCCAGACTTCCTGCGAAGTCAAGTAATTTATTTCTTTGTTATTTTTTAATATATATTATGCCATGTATAATGTATCTATGTATGTGTATCTTTATCTTAATTTATTTTACCGAGAAATGAACATTTGTTATCCTTGTACAATACATTAGAAAGAGCACAGTTCAATTGTCATGTAGTTGCCCTATGGACAAATTACTTTCAATTTCAGTCGTACGAATATACTTACCTGATACTCTGTATGTTAACCACTTTGCCTGATGTAGTGTGTAAAATCTATTGTAAAGAATTTTTGCAAGTAACACTAACTTGTTTCACGAAAGCAATAATATCACGACTACGCGTGAGTCGCGATAATCCTGACGGAGTCATCGCTCCTCACGCGGGAAGCAATGTGATGTTATTGGATTTCAGACATTTTGCATATGAGAAAAGGACAGCCATCGAGCTGTAGTTTGTAATGATACTAAGCATGACAACGCGAGATTAAAGAAACGAAATCTGTTTATAACGTGCGCCTGTACCAAGACGCGCGGCCAGCGTTTAAAAGGTACTTTTAAACACTGACTCGCTGGGCGCAGATATTTAAAATCATTGCCGCAGCGCTTGATAGCAAGAAGCTGCGATACAGAAGAAAGAACAATTTATCATTTGTTAGGAAAATTCTAGAGTCTTTATAGTTAGTTGTACTTCTGGTCGCCGATATGTTAACATGTACTTCATTACCTTAGATGTTTGGTCGCCGACTTGTTAAGACGTGTTGTGTAGCACCGCTACAAGTTATATTTCATTTAGTGTGAGAAGCCACGTTATCACCAAGAAAACAAAAGCGCTTTTGTAAACTTTGTGACGATAAAAAATACTTACACGCACGACAGGACATTTAAATTTTACAAAATATCACACATGCAAAAGCAGCGATAGTTGGACTGTTCCACGTATGAGAAAAATATAAAAGTGTAAGTTTTGTATTCATTGTAAATTTGTTAATGTTTATAGTTTAACGCGTTTGTTCTTTGAGAATATATTGATGCTTCACTGTACAGAAAATCAATGCTTATTCTTTTCTTTAAATTAACCACAAATAATGTTTATGTGTAAATGAACTTTGTTACAGGTTCGCTCTTTATCGCGGTGTCTCGATTGTATTTGGAAGACCATTAATGTGTTCAGTTTCCACTCTGACAACTTTTTTTACAAAATTTCACTGTTTTGCATTTTTTTTATTATTCAAATAGGTCCCTTAGGTAATTTCATTGAAGAGTTTGATTGCGTGAAAGCAATCCAGGTTAAGAGGTCATTTAAGAAACTATTTTTGCGCAATCAATCTGTACGTCTCCCGAACACAATCGAGAACCGACGCATCGTCGATCATTCATTAATTTTTCTCTCTTTCCAAGTCGTACCAAAAAACGGACAAGGAGAACTGCCGTGAGTACGCAGTCTAGTGTTAAAAGGTTGCATTCTTTATCTTGTCGGCAAACATTGCCATGAATTATCATCATCAATGTTATATTTGGTTAAATACGAAAAGCCAAAAAAACTTTTTAACGCTAGATGTGGCCCCCGACGTGGGGCTTGACTAAAAAAACTCATTTGTTCTTTCTATTTTCATGCTACCATCTGGAGAAAATTGGAAGCCAAAACCAGTGATAAAAAAAAGGACGCATATGCAGAAAATCGCAGTAAGAATCCACAACAGCAATAAATAGCAGCGCGCAAGACAAGTAATGTGAGTACGATTTTTCATTACGTTTGAAGCTTTTGAGTACCGCGCATTCAGTCTGCTCGTGGCATTCACTCTCTACGCTTTTTTCCTTTTCCTCAAGCAATTTAATTTCCAAATTTCAGTTTCCTTTTGCTATTAGATCCGCCTGTATCACATCATTTCGCTTACAATAGTTAGAAATAGTTAGCAAGAATTTCCATTGTTGTGCATTTTAGTGAATCACAATGGCCGCTATCTGTGCCAGTTACAGTGCTCTATAAGTGTTTTTCATTTATTTTATCACTCCCGTTGCCATATTGGCATTTTCGTGTGTCAGAGTTTCAATTTTTTTATAACGCAGAAGCATTATCTGTGAAATCAGGACGCGAAATCCTTGGCGCACCTGACAAGTGAAAATCATAATTAAAAAAATATATATATCTTTTCTAGCTCGTGCAGTGTAACTACTTTAAATTTACGACGGCTAATGAGCAAACAAGGCAAGTTAGACCGCGCGCGGGTGTAAACATACCTGAATGTCGTAGTGAGGGAACAACAGACGACGAAGCGACACGTGAGCTGTCGGCGCCACAGACCGCGTCGCAGTCACGTGAATGCTCGCTGTCACATATACTAAAATTGTTTGCTGATATGAAAACCAGTTTTGAAGCAAACATGGGTAATCTTGGAACGCAAATCAGTCAGTTAACAAACCAAAGTGACAATCTTGGAACGCAAATCAGTCAGTTAACAAACCAAAGTGACAATCTTGGAACGCAAATCAGTCAGTTAGCAAATCAAAATGACAGCAGGTTCAGCAGTTTAGAATCAAGGATAGAGGACATCCAAGCACAAATCAAAAATTCGAATGACACCATGGCGGAAAAAATTAAAGCCATTACCACTGCTTACGCAAGCGAGCTAAACGCAAGCGTACACGCAAAAATTGATAGTGTTCTTTCGATGGTGGAATCCGCCGAGACCAATATTGGTAGCAAGTTCATAGATATGCAGGCCCAAATAGATGTGTGTAAATCAACTGCGAGTGATTCTTTGAAACATTACAGTGATGTTTCAAAGAGAGTAAGCCAATTGACAGAAAGTGTCAACCACGTTGGCGAGCGAGTCGAAGACCTTGCTCAGCAAATATCCGATGTCAATATTGACAAAAAGATCGCAGATGTCAACACCGGTATAAGCAATACACTTAATAGGGAATTTGAAGAGTGGATGCAATCCAAGGAACAGAACATTGTCAGCAAGGTACACGCTGAACTAAAGGGTACGGTTAAATCTGCTACAGCAGAAATCTTAACCGTTCCCGGTACTTCTGGTGACACTTTAACCAGTGAATTAGGTGAAATCAGACGAGCATTTAGCCACGATCTTCCGGAATGGAAACGTCAGCTAAGCAATGATATAGATCAACTGAAACGACAAGTTACGGAATTGCAAGGTGACAATCAAAGTGAGTATTCGCTACCCCCAGAACACGATAATCGTCAATATCCCGAGTGTAAGGTACAATTCTCACCAACAGTAAATAATACGCGTGACGAAACTTCTAGGTCACTTAGTCATGCCGATCAACTAACACTCATTGAACTAATGCGAGACGAGAGTGTGCTAAAACACAGAGTTTTTCAGCCTTTTCTACCTGAAAAACGAAATATACATCCCATGGTATTTCTAAAATCATTCACAGGTGCTTTTCCAGAATCATGGAACGACAGGCAGCGGATACAGTTCACTTTAGGCTATGTACACGGTGAAGGATCAATTTGGGGTACAGAAATAATAGACAAATGTCACACCTATGCAGATTTTGAAAAGCATTTTTTGAATAAATTCTGGAGTTCAGGTATACAACAAAGACTCCGAAAGGAGGTTTACAACGCCGAACCATTCAACACCAAAGGAGGAGGTTTGCGACGTTATTTTGAAAAATATCTACGTAAAATTCAATATTGGGACACGCCCATTTCAACCAAAGATGTAATCATGATCTTAAAGTCAAAACTTCCTGTGTCAATAAGAGAAAAACTAGTTAATGTGAGTGAAGAAGACCTAGAAGCCTTTCTTTCTGTTCTTGACAGTTTGGATATGATCTATGAGGATGTGCGTGCGAGCGCGCGGAATAATTATAATAATGGACCGCCCGCTCCGCAGCAGCACATAACAAATTGCGTCGATGGAATGTCGTACCAACATAACACGGGACAACCAAACGCTCAGCCTTACGGCAATCTAACAGTTTCAACCGCCGTAATGGAAAACAATATAACAAATATCCACACCAGAATAGATACAATCCGATTTATCAAAACACACAGCAACAATACGGTAATTCACCGATAAATCACAACGGTAATTAGCAGTACCAGAACAAAAAGACGAATAATGGAAATCGTCACAAGGGAAAGAAATGGAACAATTATAACAGACCACAACAGTACAGTCAGCCGAGTCACTTCACTCCCTCTCAGCAAATAAATTTTTCACAGTCAAAAAATGCGACATTTTCTCACCAACCCAACCAACAGTTCAGGAACAATAGTCAGGACAATTCGTCGGATGCTTTTCCTGACACCGCCGGTCATAATAGCCAAGGAAATCCGACTATTTTTTACACACAGGCGAGCCAAGCACCAAACGCGATGTCAAATAACACGCAATCAAGTGATGCACAAGTCGTATGGGATACGAACGCGAATTTTCGGCCTGGCAGGTCGCAAAATACTAGTCAAGTAAAAATAACTTACATTTCAGCTCCACCCCAGTCGGAAAACCATTAGCAGCTTCTTTAGGCCTCCACGGGGAAGCTGCGGAACCAATGGGCGGCAACTTCATTAAAAGACATATCAACGTAATTAGATACGAAGACGACAGAGACTTACGGGACGAACTATTAGACGAAAAGAACACCTACGAAAACAACGACTTTTGGGAAAACTAAGTACAAGCGTCAACTCTGATTCACATTTATGATATACCAATCATTGCCATCATCGACACAGGTGCAAATATTAATGCTATGTCTATGTGTGTATATAAAAAGGTATGCTCTGTAACAAAAATTCCATCACTTCCTGTACAAGGATGTACTGTATCCGGAGCAGTAGGCTCCCTAGTACAGAAGGTTAGCTTGCAAGTACAAGTAACAATACAATTTAAATCCGACTGTATACAGTGCACATTTTTAGTAGTAAAGAACCTGTCAGTGCCATGCTTGTTAGGAATGGACTTTCTACGAAGAAATCGTGCCATCATTGATTTAGCTGAAGGTAAGTGCACGTTAAGACTAGATGATAGGACACTGGTCATTCATCTAATGAGAACCAAAGTCAGGATAACCAACCCGGAACGTAAAGTGAAAATACGTAGACTTTCTGACGAGTTACGCATAAAAATTGTGGAATCAGACGGACTCGACGACAGACAGAAGTATGAACTACACGACCTTTTAGCAACATTTGTGAACATTTTTTCCAGAAAACCAGGTATCATAGCAGACTATGAATTTAACATGAGAGTGAAACCCCATGATACTTTTTGCAAAACAACCTATTCAGTTCCGCAGTCCCGTAAAGAAGCCGTCAAACAAGAAATACGTAAAATGCTTAAGTGGAAAATCATAGAACCGTCCGACTCTCCCTACAGTAGCCCGTTGTTACCTGTTTTCAAAAACGATGGAAGCGTCAGACTTGTCTTGGACGCAAGGAATATTAATAAAATCATCATTCCAGTATGCACAAGACCAGAACCACTGGAGGAACAACTACAAAAATTCCATAGTGTGAGGTTCTTATCCTCAATAGACCTCCGAAGTAGCTATTGGCAGGTGAAACTATCATCATCTTCGAGGAAGTACACAGCCTTTATCTTTGCCGGCAGATCCTATCATTTTCGTGTACTACCTTTCGGTCTCAACATTAGTTCTGGTGTTTTTATTGCAGCACTTGATTATGTGCTAGGACCAGAGTTACTTGACCAAGTCACCGTCTATGTTGATGATTTACTGATCGCAACGACTTCCTGGGAAGAACATTTAACTCTCCTACAAAAGATCTTTCAAAGATTCTCTTATTTTGGTGTTACCGCAAATTTACAAAAATCCAAATTTACCAAGAAAGAAGTCAAGTTTTTAGGACATATAATTTCTTCGGAAGGAATCTCACCTGATCCCAGCAAGTTAACAGCAATAGAAAATTTCCCTGTGCCTTGCACTAAAAGGCAACTAAAAGGTTTCATTGGATTAGCTTCATTCTTCCGTCGCTTTATTCCGAATCAATCAATGAACAATCCCGCATTGTTAAATTTGCTCAAGAAAAACGTCCACTGGATGTGGACTTCTGAATGCCAAAAAGCCTTGGATAAGATCAAAGAGGCTCTTCTAAAGAGTAACATTTTAAGTCATCCAAACATGAGTTTAGATTTCTGCATTTCTTGCGATGCATCGTTTCAAGGATTAGGTGCATGTTTATTTCAAATAGACAAAACTGATGGGCAGGAGGAAGTCAAAATAATCAGCTTTGCCAGTCGGGTCTTAACCGAATGTGAGAGATCATATTCGGTAACCGAATTAGAGGGATTAGCCGTTGTGTGGGCTTTTCGCCGCTTTAATTACTATATTTATGGTCATAAAATCAGAGTATACTCAGATCATCAAGCACTGAGCTTATTACTCTCTTGCAAACTGTATCATCCTCGGCTTACTCGATGGTGTTTATTTCTACAAGAGTATGATTTTGAAATTATTTACGTAAAGGGCAAGAATAACATCATTGCTGATGCATTGTCACGTATGCCGGAAGGATTGCCGGAGCCTACTGAATTAATAGAACAGATTTCTAATCACAAAATTCTTCTTATGAAAGATCCTCTACATCGGAGTTACTTTCTGCATCTTTGCCGTCAAATGAATACTCTTCAAGACACAGATCGCAATTGGCTAGAAATTGCTTCTTCAAAACAACCCTGATCACTCGTTGTCAATATTTTATAAAGTACACAATGGAGTTTTGTTTCACCGAACTTCTCTGTTGACAGGAAGGTGGTGTGTCTGTATTCCTAAAGATTATGTTGAAAATCTCATTTGGTACACTCATCTCTCCTGGGGTCACTATGGCCCAGAAAAATGCAAACGCAAGATTTCAACATACTGCTATGTACCTAATCTTCACAAGAAGGTGCACCAATTATTAAGAAACCTTTCAACTTGTCAAATGCCTTACCTTTAAACCCGATACGTACAGAAAGACGAAACCAAATCGTCAGTTTGGATTATGCAGGTCCACTTCCTCAGGGAAGAGGAGGTGTGAAGTATCTGGTCGTATTGTTAGATCTTTTTACCAAACACGTGAGACTCTATGCAATGAAGTCATCTAATATACTTCCACTAATTAGACGTATTGAGAAAGACTATTTTCCTCGCTTTGGCAAGCCTGAAGCCATGTTATCTGATAACGCATCAACTTTCGTGGGGAAACGATGGAGAAATTTCCTTGCAACCAACGACATCAGACAAATTTTGATATACCGGTATCGACCGCAAAGTAATCCCACAGAAAGAGTATTCAAAGAGGTCAATCGTTTCATACGAACGTATATTCCAAACCAGCAGACACGGTGGATTGATTTCGTCACACCCTTTGAAGAGATTGTTAATAACTTACCTCACACATCAACTGGTTTCACACCACCAGAACTAGTCTCTAAACGACTAGAAAGAAATGAATGGGTAGACCCTATCCCAAAATTACAACAGCCTGAAGTAACATTAGACGACAAGTTAAGACAAGCTCTCATATCTTTAACCACTCATGCCAACCTTAGAAAAAAGGCGCATGACAAATACATTAGCAAAGTCTTATCGTATCGTATAAATGAACGAGTGCTATTAAAGACCCACTTCAAACCATCTTTGATTCATCATAAGAATCGCAAGTGGCAGCACTTGTATGAAGGACCATATATTATCTTAAGAAAGCCGCACATTGGTTGCTATGTATTAGCTGACCCTGTATCTGGACGAATAAAAGGATTGTTTCATCACGCAGACTTGAAGAAATACCGAGTCAACCATTGAAAATATCTGTTAAGTTAAGCTGCTAAAATAAAATATACACACACTATAAGTTGTCATACTATGTGTGAAGTACCAACGTATGTAAGAGTAATGCACAGGACCAACACCCTGTCGACCTGCCACAACAAGATAAGTAATTTATATGAGCACCTTAAGTAAAACACATTTATTGTAGGAGAGCAAGATTTGCCTTAGATGTAAGTTAGTTTTAAGTTAATTGAGCCATGAACGACCACAGCCGAAAGAGCTGACAAATAAATATTATAGTAGGGACGTGCTAAGTGCCACCTGCTATCACTAGTTTTAAGTATAGCAAAGCTCTCTCCTCTTGAATGAAAAAAATTAAAATGATCATTCAGACCAGAATGATTGCTCGTAGGTTTAAACAAAAAAAAGAAAAAAATATTAAGGTCGCTTACTCTAATGAGGTAAATGTTATATTATGCATAAGGAGTGTGTGACAACAAATTTTATGAGACCACCTATGAAACGCAGCAGGCAAAAAGCAGCAGCTTAGCATATAAGAATCAAGTAAGTCAATAACGATCCAGGTAGCAGGAATGAAGTGCGCAACTCAATTATTTTATTATAATACGGAGAAAACCGTATACTCTCATAACAATTTTACGGCACAGTGCAGCTGAAATACTTACAAAGATCATTTATAAATAAACTAATTTGATACTAGAAATATCTATTTCAGGTCCTCGAGATACGACGATTTTTTTTTAAAAAACCAAGTTTACGATACATGGAACAGAAGATAGTTAACAGACACAGTTCACTGCTAATGCATGGTTTAAGTAATTTTAGATATGGATAGAAAATTGTTTAGAGAGCTGGTTCAGACGACACTGAAACTACTGTATCGATTTAATTATACTATTTGTTATGAAAAACTAAGGTGATGATAATTTATGTTAAGCTCATCATATCATACGTCATTAACATTGTGTCTTCAAATCTCTTCACTGCATAAAAGTCTTTTGTGTTTTCCTCTAACCAGTATCCTTACCATCCTACCTTATCCAGTAGAGAAGTGAATTTTACGAGCTGGTTGCATGATTGGTACATACAGGCTATACGAATGGATAGTCGTGGCACATTGGTTGTCGACGGGCTAAGCTTATTCTCCGCAAATTGCGAGTTCAATTAAGATTTGTTATGTGCAATTGCACGACAGGGAACACCAAGCTTCCCAATTTCCCTAATGGTAGTTTGAACACGAACTGTTCATCACGTAAACGAAGCCACATTGACTATGTCTTCAAACTAACGACGTAATAGAGAGAAAATAAAAGAGCTGAACTTGAGAAAAGAGTAAGTATTCTAAAAAGAAAAGAATAACAAGATTTCGAACAAAGTGTAAACCTGAAGTGCCTTGGAAGCACAAACTACGAACAAGAGACACGCTTTTCGTTAGGCCTTGTAGTCACAGAGACTAAATATTTCTTTGTAAATAACTATACTTTGTAGTAATAATGCAGTCAGTAATTAATGGACACGTATTTGCTGCTGCGTGTGAACCGACTATAGACAAGTAATTAATGGACACGTATAAAAGTGGTGCGTGTGAACCTTAACATGACGACCAAATAAATGTGAACACGAATTAATAATTACGTGTGAACTGGAAAGGTGATAACTCCAAGGACACGTGTGAAATACCGCGTGTGAAGTAATGTTATAAGTACTTCTACCACGATGTAGAAAGCCGAAGAGTGAAAGTGAACAAGTGTTGTGCTTACCACAAACGGTACTGTACGCCTTTCCACGGACACATTCTTCGAAACAGCTGCGGAAGTCGCCGCATCTGGCTGATTCCGTAATCCAGAGTCGACGAAAAACTGTGTAAAAACTCACACCACGGCTAGTAGATACCAAACGCTCTGCTTCTCGCAGAATACTGCTGCTAGCGTTGTGGAACTGGAAACAGCTGCGGAAGTCGCCGCATCTGGCTGATTCCGTAATCCAGAGTCGACGAAAAACTGTGTAAAAACTCACACCACGGCTAGTAGATACCAAACGCTCTGCTTCTCGCAGAATACTGCTGCTAGCGTTGTGGAACTGCCAAAATATTATCACGTGATTGTGACCAACGGACGTAACACTGTGTGCGCTGAGCGCTCAACAATCAATTTTTCTTTGCACAACGAGCGCGGATGCCAAATGTGTTTGAAATGCATTCAAAATAAAATATGATTAAGCAAAGAATTAAGCATTCATGTACCTTGTGAAATTATAAAGGCACTAATCGGAAGAGTTTTAAGCTCGATTTTGACAATTGCTACCGAATTTACTGACCAGGCCGAGTAATGACGAAAACGTGTCGAACCAAATAAAACCAGAAAAATAGATAAATGTGAGAATTAAGCATTCCTAAGAGAATGAGACCTTATGTACATAAACAATTGTTATCCTTACCTAATCCAATTTTCTTTTAGACTAAGTTATTAGTAAGTAAGCACATTCTAATACAGATTTTTTTCTGTATTTTTCATGTACGAAAACATAGATGGAGGCACCGACATGTGTCAAGTGAAATAGAGACCGCCACCATACGGCTCAACATACTGCAGAACCAGTCTTCCAGTTCCTGACCCACGACGCATTTCCAACGCAACATCGCACCCCGACAACTACTCCAACTTCCACAGTGAAAGTGATGCCCTACTTTTCCTCCACTGTGAAAGTTTAATCAATTTCCCCACTCAAGTGCAGTGCTATCATTTATACCCAAAGTTCTACCACTCCCAGTGCAACTCATACCTATCCAAGTGTAGTGAAACATTTTTTTTGCAGGTCATGAAAGCCACAAATAAGTAAAGTGCTACGTATTTAGTGCAGGAAATCTTCGACGAAAAAACGACAAAAATATTCCTGTAATATGTCACTGAAAAACAAGAATGTCAATTTTTTTGTAACATATTTTTTCCACGAGTGCACACAGCACCCAGACTTCCTGCGAAGTCAAGTAATTTATTTCTTTGTTATTTTTTAATATATATTATGCCATGTATAATGTATCTATGTATGTGTATCTTTATCTTAATTTATTTTACCGAGAAATGAACATTTGTTATCCTTGTACAATACATTAGAAAGAGCACAGTTCAATTGTCATGTAGTTGCCCTATGGACAAATTACTTTCAATTTCAGTCGTACGAATATACTTACCTGATACTCTGTATGTTAACCACTTTGCCTGATGTAGTGTGTAAAATCTATTGTAAAGAATTTTTGCAAGTAACACTAACTTGTTTCACGAAAGCAATAATATCACGACTACGCGTGAGTCGCGATAATCCTGACGGAGTCATCGCTCCTCACGCGGGAAGCAATGTGATGTTATTGGATTTCAGACATTTTGCATATGAGAAAAGGACAGCCATCGAGCTGTAGTTTGTAATGATACTAAGCATGACAACGCGAGATTAAAGAAACGAAATCTGTTTATAACGTGCGCCTGTACCAAGACGCGCGGCCAGCGTTTAAAAGGTACTTTTAAACACTGACTCGCTGGGCGCAGATATTTAAAATCATTGCCGCAGCGCTTGATAGCAAGAAGCTGCGATACAGAAGAAAGAACAATTTATCATTTGTTAGGAAAATTCTAGAGTCTTTATAGTTAGTTGTACTTCTGGTCGCCGATATGTTAACATGTACTTCATTACCTTAGATGTTTGGTCGCCGACTTGTTAAGACGTGTTGTGTAGCACCGCTACAAGTTATATTTCATTTAGTGTGAGAAGCCACGTTATCACCAAGAAAACAAAAGCGCTTTTGTAAACTTTGTGACGATAAAAAATACTTACACGCCCGACAGGACATTTAAATTTTACAAAATATCACACATGCAAAAGCAGCGATAGTTGGACTGTTCCACGTATGAGAAAAATATAAAAGTGTAAGTTTTGTATTCATTGTAAATTTGTTAATGTTTATAGTTTAACGCGTTTGTTCTTTGAGAATATATTGATGCTTCACTGTACAGAAAATCAATGCTTATTCTTTTCTTTAAATTAACCACAAATAATGTTTATGTGTAAATGAACTTTGTTACAGGTTCGCTCTTTATCGCGGTGTCTCGATTGTATTTGGAAGACCATTAATGTGTTCAGTTTCCACTCTGACAACTTTTTTTACAAAATTTCACTGTTTTGCATTTTTTTTATTATTCAAATAGGTCCCTTAGGTAATTTCATTGAAGAGTTTGATTGCGTGAAAGCAATCCAGGTTAAGAGGTCATTTAAGAAACTATTTTTGCGCAATCAATCTGTACGTCTCCCGAACACAATCGAGAACCGACGCATCGTCGATCATTCATTAATTTTTCTCTCTTTCCAAGTCGTACCAAAAAACGGACAAGGAGAACTGCCGTGAGTACGCAGTCTAGTGTTAAAAGGTTGCATTCTTTATCTTGTCGGCAAACATTGCCATGAATTATCATCATCAATGTTATATTTGGTTAAATACGAAAAGCCAAAAAAACTTTTTAACGCTAGATGTGGCCCCCGACGTGGGGCTTGACTAAAAAAACTCATTTGTTTTTTCTATTTTCATGCTACCATCTGGAGAAAATTGGAAGCCAAAACCAGTGATAAAAAAAAGGACGCATATGCAGAAAATCGCAGTAAGAATCCACAACAGCAATAAATAGCAGCGCGCAAGACAAGTAATGTGAGTACGATTTTTCATTACGTTTGAAGCTTTTGAGTACCGCGCATTCAGTCTGCTCGTGGCATTCACTCTCTACGCTTTTTTCCTTTTCCTCAAGCAATTTAATTTCCAAATTTCAGTTTCCTTTTGCTATTAGATCCGCCTGTATCACATCATTTCGCTTACAATAGTTAGAAATAGTTAGCAAGAATTTCCATTGTTGTGCATTTTAGTGAATCACAATGGCCGCTATCTGTGCCAGTTACAGTGCTCTATAAGTGTTTTTCATTTATTTTATCACTCCCGTTGCCATATTGGCATTTTCGTGTGTCAGAGTTTCAATTTTTTTATAACGCAGAAGCATTATCTGTGAAATCAGGACGCGAAATCCTTGGCGCACCTGACAAGTGAAAATCATAATTAAAAAAATATATATATCTTTTCTAGCTCGTGCAGTGTAACTACTTTAAATTTACGACGGCTAATGAGCAAACAAGGCAAGTTAGACCGCGCGCGGGTGTAAACATACCTGAATGTCGTAGTGAGGGAACAACAGACGACGAAGCGACACGTGAGCTGTCGGCGCCACAGACCGCGTCGCAGTCACGTGAATGCTCGCTGTCACATATACTAAAATTGTTTGCTGATATGAAAACCAGTTTTGAAGCAAACATGGGTAATCTTGGAACGCAAATCAGTCAGTTAACAAACCAAAGTGACAATCTTGGAACGCAAATCAGTCAGTTAACAAACCAAAGTGACAATCTTGGAACGCAAATCAGTCAGTTAGCAAATCAAAATGACAGCAGGTTCAGCAGTTTAGAATCAAGGATAGAGGACATCCAAGCACAAATCAAAAATTCGAATGACACCATGGCGGAAAAAATTAAAGCCATTACCACTGCTTACGCAAGCGAGCTAAACGCAAGCGTACACGCAAAAATTGATAGTGTTCTTTCGATGGTGGAATCCGCCGAGACCAATATTGGTAGCAAGTTCATAGATATGCAGGCCCAAATAGATGTGTGTAAATCAACTGCGAGTGATTCTTTGAAACATTACAGTGATGTTTCAAAGAGAGTAAGCCAATTGACAGAAAGTGTCAACCACGTTGGCGAGCGAGTCGAAGACCTTGCTCAGCAAATATCCGATGTCAATATTGACAAAAAGATCGCAGATGTCAACACCGGTATAAGCAATACACTTAATAGGGAATTTGAAGAGTGGATGCAATCCAAGGAACAGAACATTGTCAGCAAGGTACACGCTGAACTAAAGGGTACGGTTAAATCTGCTACAGCAGAAATCTTAACCGTTCCCGGTACTTCTGGTGACACTTTAACCAGTGAATTAGGTGAAATCAGACGAGCATTTAGCCACGATCTTCCGGAATGGAAACGTCAGCTAAGCAATGATATAGATCAACTGAAACGACAAGTTACGGAATTGCAAGGTGACAATCAAAGTGAGTATTCGCTACCCCCAGAACACGATAATCGTCAATATCCCGAGTGTAAGGTACAATTCTCACCAACAGTAAATAATACGCGTGACGAAACTTCTAGGTCACTTAGTCATGCCGATCAACTAACACTCATTGAACTAATGCGAGACGAGAGTGTGCTAAAACACAGAGTTTTTCAGCCTTTTCTACCTGAAAAACGAAATATACATCCCATGGTATTTCTAAAATCATTCACAGGTGCTTTTCCAGAATCATGGAACGACAGGCAGCGGATACAGTTCACTTTAGGCTATGTACACGGTGAAGGATCAATTTGGGGTACAGAAATAATAGACAAATGTCACACCTATGCAGATTTTGAAAAGCATTTTTTGAATAAATTCTGGAGTTCAGGTATACAACAAAGACTCCGAAAGGAGGTTTACAACGCCGAACCATTCAACACCAAAGGAGGAGGTTTGCGACGTTATTTTGAAAAATATCTACGTAAAATTCAATATTGGGACACGCCCATTTCAACCAAAGATGTAATCATGATCTTAAAGTCAAAACTTCCTGTGTCAATAAGAGAAAAACTAGTTAATGTGAGTGAAGAAGACCTAGAAGCCTTTCTTTCTGTTCTTGACAGTTTGGATATGATCTATGAGGATGTGCGTGCGAGCGCGCGGAATAATTATAATAATGGACCGCCCGCTCCGCAGCAGCACATAACAAATTGCGTCGATGGAATGTCGTACCAACATAACACGGGACAACCAAACGCTCAGCCTTACGGCAATCTAACAGTTTCAACCGCCGTAATGGAAAACAATATAACAAATATCCACACCAGAATAGATACAATCCGATTTATCAAAACACACAGCAACAATACGGTAATTCACCGATAAATCACAACGGTAATTAGCAGTACCAGAACAAAAAGACGAATAATGGAAATCGTCACAAGGGAAAGAAATGGAACAATTATAACAGACCACAACAGTACAGTCAGCCGAGTCACTTCACTCCCTCTCAGCAAATAAATTTTTCACAGTCAAAAAATGCGACATTTTCTCACCAACCCAACCAACAGTTCAGGAACAATAGTCAGGACAATTCGTCGGATGCTTTTCCTGACACCGCCGGTCATAATAGCCAAGGAAATCCGACTATTTTTTACACACAGGCGAGCCAAGCACCAAACGCGATGTCAAATAACACGCAATCAAGTGATGCACAAGTCGTATGGGATACGAACGCGAATTTTCGGCCTGGCAGGTCGCAAAATACTAGTCAAGTAAAAATAACTTACATTTCAGCTCCACCCCAGTCGGAAAACCATTAGCAGCTTCTTTAGGCCTCCACGGGGAAGCTGCGGAACCAATGGGCGGCAACTTCATTAAAAGACATATCAACGTAATTAGATACGAAGACGACAGAGACTTACGGGACGAACTATTAGACGAAAAGAACACCTACGAAAACAACGACTTTTGGGAAAACTAAGTACAAGCGTCAACTCTGATTCACATTTATGATATACCAATCATTGCCATCATCGACACAGGTGCAAATATTAATGCTATGTCTATGTGTGTATATAAAAAGGTATGCTCTGTAACAAAAATTCCATCACTTCCTGTACAAGGATGTACTGTATCCGGAGCAGTAGGCTCCCTAGTACAGAAGGTTAGCTTGCAAGTACAAGTAACAATACAATTTAAATCCGACTGTATACAGTGCACATTTTTAGTAGTAAAGAACCTGTCAGTGCCATGCTTGTTAGGAATGGACTTTCTACGAAGAAATCGTGCCATCATTGATTTAGCTGAAGGTAAGTGCACGTTAAGACTAGATGATAGGACACTGGTCATTCATCTAATGAGAACCAAAGTCAGGATAACCAACCCGGAACGTAAAGTGAAAATACGTAGACTTTCTGACGAGTTACGCATAAAAATTGTGGAATCAGACGGACTCGACGACAGACAGAAGTATGAACTACACGACCTTTTAGCAACATTTGTGAACATTTTTTCCAGAAAACCAGGTATCATAGCAGACTATGAATTTAACATGAGAGTGAAACCCCATGATACTTTTTGCAAAACAACCTATTCAGTTCCGCAGTCCCGTAAAGAAGCCGTCAAACAAGAAATACGTAAAATGCTTAAGTGGAAAATCATAGAACCGTCCGACTCTCCCTACAGTAGCCCGTTGTTACCTGTTTTCAAAAACGATGGAAGCGTCAGACTTGTCTTGGACGCAAGGAATATTAATAAAATCATCATTCCAGTATGCACAAGACCAGAACCACTGGAGGAACAACTACAAAAATTCCATAGTGTGAGGTTCTTATCCTCAATAGACCTCCGAAGTAGCTATTGGCAGGTGAAACTATCATCATCTTCGAGGAAGTACACAGCCTTTATCTTTGCCGGCAGATCCTATCATTTTCGTGTACTACCTTTCGGTCTCAACATTAGTTCTGGTGTTTTTATTGCAGCACTTGATTATGTGCTAGGACCAGAGTTACTTGACCAAGTCACCGTCTATGTTGATGATTTACTGATCGCAACGACTTCCTGGGAAGAACATTTAACTCTCCTACAAAAGATCTTTCAAAGATTCTCTTATTTTGGTGTTACCGCAAATTTACAAAAATCCAAATTTACCAAGAAAGAAGTCAAGTTTTTAGGACATATAATTTCTTCGGAAGGAATCTCACCTGATCCCAGCAAGTTAACAGCAATAGAAAATTTCCCTGTGCCTTGCACTAAAAGGCAACTAAAAGGTTTCATTGGATTAGCTTCATTCTTCCGTCGCTTTATTCCGAATCAATCAATGAACAATCTCGCATTGTTAAATTTGCTCAAGAAAAACGTCCACTGGATGTGGACTTCTGAATGCCAAAAAGCCTTGGATAAGATCAAAGAGGCTCTTCTAAAGAGTAACATTTTAAGTCATCCAAACATGAGTTTAGATTTCTGCATTTCTTGCGATGCATCGTTTCAAGGATTAGGTGCATGTTTATTTCAAATAGACAAAACTGATGGGCAGGAGGAAGTCAAAATAATCAGCTTTGCCAGTCGGGTCTTAACCGAATGTGAGAGATCATATTCGGTAACCGAATTAGAGGGATTAGCCGTTGTGTGGGCTTTTCGCCGCTTTAATTACTATATTTATGGTCATAAAATCAGAGTATACTCAGATCATCAAGCACTGAGCTTATTACTCTCTTGCAAACTGTATCATCCTCGGCTTACTCGATGGTGTTTATTTCTACAAGAGTATGATTTTGAAATTATTTACGTAAAGGGCAAGAATAACATCATTGCTGATGCATTGTCACGTATGCCGGAAGGATTGCCGGAGCCTACTGAATTAATAGAACAGATTTCTAATCACAAAATTCTTCTTATGAAAGATCCTCTACATCGGAGTTACTTTCTGCATCTTTGCCGTCAAATGAATACTCTTCAAGACACAGATCGCAATTGGCTAGAAATTGCTTCTTCAAAACAACCCTGATCACTCGTTGTCAATATTTTATAAAGTACACAATGGAGTTTTGTTTCACCGAACTTCTCTGTTGACAGGAAGGTGGTGTGTCTGTATTCCTAAAGATTATGTTGAAAATCTCATTTGGTACACTCATCTCTCCTGGGGTCACTATGGCCCAGAAAAATGCAAACGCAAGATTTCAACATACTGCTATGTACCTAATCTTCACAAGAAGGTGCACCAATTATTAAGAAACCTTTCAACTTGTCAAATGCCTTACCTTTAAACCCGATACGTACAGAAAGACGAAACCAAATCGTCAGTTTGGATTATGCAGGTCCACTTCCTCAGGGAAGAGGAGGTGTGAAGTATCTGGTCGTATTGTTAGATCTTTTTACCAAACACGTGAGACTCTATGCAATGAAGTCATCTAATATACTTCCACTAATTAGACGTATTGAGAAAGACTATTTTCCTCGCTTTGGCAAGCCTGAAGCCATGTTATCTGATAACGCATCAACTTTCGTGGGGAAACGATGGAGAAATTTCCTTGCAACCAACGACATCAGACAAATTTTGATATACCGGTATCGACCGCAAAGTAATCCCACAGAAAGAGTATTCAAAGAGGTCAATCGTTTCATACGAACGTATATTCCAAACCAGCAGACACGGTGGATTGATTTCGTCACACCCTTTGAAGAGATTGTTAATAACTTACCTCACACATCAACTGGTTTCACACCACCAGAACTAGTCTCTAAACGACTAGAAAGAAATGAATGGGTAGACCCTATCCCAAAATTACAACAGCCTGAAGTAACATTAGACGACAAGTTAAGACAAGCTCTCATATCTTTAACCACTCATGCCAACCTTAGAAAAAAGGCGCATGACAAATACATTAGCAAAGTCTTATCGTATCGTATAAATGAACGAGTGCTATTAAAGACCCACTTCAAACCATCTTTGATTCATCATAAGAATCGCAAGTGGCAGCACTTGTATGAAGGACCATATATTATCTTAAGAAAGCCGCACATTGGTTGCTATGTATTAGCTGACCCTGTATCTGGACGAATAAAAGGATTGTTTCATCACGCAGACTTGAAGAAATACCGAGTCAACCATTGAAAATATCTGTTAAGTTAAGCTGCTAAAATAAAATATACACACACTATAAGTTGTCATACTATGTGTGAAGTACCAACGTATGTAAGAGTAATGCACAGGACCAACACCCTGTCGACCTGCCACAACAAGATAAGTAATTTATATGAGCACCTTAAGTAAAACACATTTATTGTAGGAGAGCAAGATTTGCCTTAGATGTAAGTTAGTTTTAAGTTAATTGAGCCATGAACGACCACAGCCGAAAGAGCTGACAAATAAATATTATAGTAGGGACGTGCTAAGTGCCACCTGCTATCACTAGTTTTAAGTATAGCAAAGCTCTCTCCTCTTGAATGAAAAAAATTAAAATGATCATTCAGACCAGAATGATTGCTCGTAGGTTTAAACAAAAAAAAGAAAAAAATATTAAGGTCGCTTACTCTAATGAGGTAAATGTTATATTATGCATAAGGAGTGTGTGACAACAAATTTTATGAGACCACCTATGAAACGCAGCAGGCAAAAAGCAGCAGCTTAGCATATAAGAATCAAGTAAGTCAATAACGATCCAGGTAGCAGGAATGAAGTGCGCAACTCAATTATTTTATTATAATACGGAGAAAACCGTATACTCTCATAACAATTTTACGGCACAGTGCAGCTGAAATACTTACAAAGATCATTTATAAATAAACTAATTTGATACTAGAAATATCTATTTCAGGTCCTCGAGATACGACGATTTTTTTTTAAAAAACCAAGTTTACGATACATGGAACAGAAGATAGTTAACAGACACAGTTCACTGCTAATGCATGGTTTAAGTAATTTTAGATATGGATAGAAAATTGTTTAGAGAGCTGGTTCAGACGACACTGAAACTACTGTATCGATTTAATTATACTATTTGTTATGAAAAACTAAGGTGATGATAATTTATGTTAAGCTCATCATATCATACGTCATTAACATTGTGTCTTCAAATCTCTTCACTGCATAAAAGTCTTTTGTGTTTTCCTCTAACCAGTATCCTTACCATCCTACCTTATCCAGTAGAGAAGTGAATTTTACGAGCTGGTTGCATGATTGGTACATACAGGCTATACGAATGGATAGTCGTGGCACATTGGTTGTCGACGGGCTAAGCTTATTCTCCGCAAATTGCGAGTTCAATTAAGATTTGTTATGTGCAATTGCACGACAGGGAACACCAAGCTTCCCAATTTCCCTAATGGTAGTTTGAACACGAACTGTTCATCACGTAAACGAAGCCACATTGACTATGTCTTCAAACTAACGACGTAATAGAGAGAAAATAAAAGAGCTGAACTTGAGAAAAGAGTAAGTATTCTAAAAAGAAAAGAATAACAAGATTTCGAACAAAGTGTAAACCTGAAGTGCCTTGGAAGCACAAACTACGAACAAGAGACACGCTTTTCGTTAGGCCTTGTAGTCACAGAGACTAAATATTTCTTTGTAAATAACTATACTTTGTAGTAATAATGCAGTCAGTAATTAATGGACACGTATATGCTGCTGCGTGTGAACCGACTATAGACAAGTAATTAATGGACACGTATAAAAGTGGTGCGTGTGAACCTTAACATGACGACCAAATAAATGTGAACACGAATTAATAATTACGTGTGAACTGGAAAGGTGATAACTCCAAGGACACGTGTGAAATACCGCGTGTGAAGTAATGTTATAAGTACTTCTACCACGATGTAGAAAGCCGAAGAGTGAAAGTGAACAAGTGTTGTGCTTACCACAAACGGTACTGTACGCCTTTCCACGGACACATTCTTCGAAACAGCTGCGGAAGTCGCCGCATCTGGCTGATTCCGTAATCCAGAGTCGACGAAAAACTGTGTAAAAACTCACACCACGGCTAGTAGATACCAAACGCTCTGCTTCTCGCAGAATACTGCTGCTAGCGTTGTGGGACTGGAAACAGCTGCGGAAGTCGCCGCATCTGGCTGATTCCGTAATCCAGAGTCGACGAAAAACTGTGTAAAAACTCACACCACGGCTAGTAGATACCAAACGCTCTGCTTCTCGCAGAATACTGCTGCTAGCGTTGTGGAACTGCCAAAATATTATCACGTGATTGTGACCAACGGACGTAACACTGTGTGCGCTGAGCGCTCAACAATCAATTTTTCTTTGCACAACGAGCGCGGATGCCAAATGTGTTTGAAATGCATTCAAAATAAAATATGATTAAGCAAAGAATTAAGCATTCATGTACCTTGTGAAATTATAAAGGCACTAATCGGAAGAGTTTTAAGCTCGATTTTGACAATTGCTACCGAATTTACTGACCAGGCCGAGTAATGACGAAAACGTGTCGAACCAAATAAAACCAGAAAAATAGATAAATGTGAGAATTAAGCATTCCTAAGAGAATGAGACCTTATGTACATAAACAATTGTTATCCTTACCTAATCCAATTTTCTTTTAGACTAAGTTATTAGTAAGTAAGCACATTCTAATACAGATTTTTTTCTGTATTTTTCATGTACGAAAACATAGATGGAGGCACCGACATGTGTCAAGTGAAATAGAGACCGCCACCATACGGCTCAACATACTGCAGAACCAGTCTTCCAGTTCCTGACCCACGACGCATTTCCAACGCAACATCGCACCCCGACAACTACTCCAACTTCCACAGTGAAAGTGATGCCCTACTTTTCCTCCACTGTGAAAGTTTAATCAATTTCCCCACTCAAGTGCAGTGCTATCATTTATACCCAAAGTTCTACCACTCCCAGTGCAACTCATACCTATCCAAGTGTAGTGAAACATTTTTTTTGCAGGTCATGAAAGCCACAAATAAGTAAAGTGCTACGTATTTAGTGCAGGAAATCTTCGACGAAAAAACGACAAAAATATTCCTGTAATATGTCACTGAAAAACAAGAATGTCAATTTTTTTGTAACATATTTTTTCCACGAGTGCACACAGCACCCAGACTTCCTGCGAAGTCAAGTAATTTATTTCTTTGTTATTTTTTAATATATATTATGCCATGTATAATGTATCTATGTATGTGTATCTTTATCTTAATTTATTTTACCGAGAAATGAACATTTGTTATCCTTGTACAATACATTAGAAAGAGCACAGTTCAATTGTCATGTAGTTGCCCTATGGACAAATTACTTTCAATTTCAGTCGTACGAATATACTTACCTGATACTCTGTATGTTAACCACTTTGCCTGATGTAGTGTGTAAAATCTATTGTAAAGAATTTTTGCAAGTAACACTAACTTGTTTCACGAAAGCAATAATATCACGACTACGCGTGAGTCGCGATAATCCTGACGGAGTCATCGCTCCTCACGCGGGAAGCAATGTGATGTTATTGGATTTCAGACATTTTGCATATGAGAAAAGGACAGCCATCGAGCTGTAGTTTGTAATGATACTAAGCATGACAACGCGAGATTAAAGAAACGAAATCTGTTTATAACGTGCGCCTGTACCAAGACGCGCGGCCAGCGTTTAAAAGGTACTTTTAAACACTGACTCGCTGGGCGCAGATATTTAAAATCATTGCCGCAGCGCTTGATAGCAAGAAGCTGCGATACAGAAGAAAGAACAATTTATCATTTGTTAGGAAAATTCTAGAGTCTTTATAGTTAGTTGTACTTCTGGTCGCCGATATGTTAACATGTACTTCATTACCTTAGATGTTTGGTCGCCGACTTGTTAAGACGTGTTGTGTAGCACCGCTACAAGTTATATTTCATTTAGTGTGAGAAGCCACGTTATCACCAAGAAAACAAAAGCGCTTTTGTAAACTTTGTGACGATAAAAAATACTTACACGCACGACAGGACATTTAAATTTTACAAAATATCACACATGCAAAAGCAGCGATAGTTGGACTGTTCCACGTATGAGAAAAATATAAAAGTGTAAGTTTTGTATTCATTGTAAATTTGTTAATGTTTATAGTTTAACGCGTTTGTTCTTTGAGAATATATTGATGCTTCACTGTACAGAAAATCAATGCTTATTCTTTTCTTTAAATTAACCACAAATAATGTTTATGTGTAAATGAACTTTGTTACAGGTTCGCTCTTTATCGCGGTGTCTCGATTGTATTTGGAAGACCATTAATGTGTTCAGTTTCCACTCTGACAACTTTTTTTACAAAATTTCACTGTTTTGCATTTTTTTTATTATTCAAATAGGTCCCTTAGGTAATTTCATTGAAGAGTTTGATTGCGTGAAAGCAATCCAGGTTAAGAGGTCATTTAAGAAACTATTTTTGCGCAATCAATCTGTACGTCTCCCGAACACAATCGAGAACCGACGCATCGTCGATCATTCATTAATTTTTCTCTCTTTCCAAGTCGTACCAAAAAACGGACAAGGAGAACTGCCGTGAGTACGCAGTCTAGTGTTAAAAGGTTGCATTCTTTATCTTGTCGGCAAACATTGCCATGAATTATCATCATCAATGTTATATTTAGTTAAATACGAAAAGCCAAAAAAACCTTTTAACGCTAGAGATTGAATACAACAGGCACCATACCGACTTCTGTCCACGGGAGTAATGCTTCAAATTGTCTGTACTTTGATCCATTCCTGGGAGACCAGTAGTAGTTTCCGATATACGGCTGGAGGGATCCTGAAAGCTGTGTATCTTCACATTGACAGTGATACACAGACACAGCATCGGGATTGAGTACAACAGGCACCATGGTGAATTCTGTCCACGGGAGTAATTCTTCAAACTGTCTGTGCTTAATATATTGCTGGGAGACCAGTAGCAGTTTCCGATGCGCAGCTGGGGGCTTCCTGCAAATCTTGGACCTCCACATTCACGATGAAACACAGTAATTGCATCGGGATTGAATACAACATTCACCATACCGAATCCTGTCCACGGGAGTAATGCTTGAAGCTGTCTGTGCTCTGATCCATTCCTGGGAGACCTGTAGTAGTTTCCGATTCGCAGCTGGAGTCATCCTGTAAGTTGTGGATTTTCACATTGACAATGAAAGAAAAACACTGCATCGGGATTGCATATAACAGGCACCATGCAGAAAACTGTCCACGGGAGTAATGCTTCAAACTGTCTGTGCTTTGATCCATTCCTGGGAGACCAGTAGTAGCTTCCTATGCATAGCTGGAGGTTTCCTGTAAGCTGTGGATCATCACGTTGCCAATGAAACACAGACAGTGCATCGGGATTGAATACAACAGGCAACATGCAGAATTCTGCAGACGGTAGTAATGCTTCAAAGTGTCTGTTCTCTGATCCATTCCTGGGAGACCAGTAGCAGTTCCGATGCACAGTTGGAGGCTTCTTGGAAACTTTGGACCTTCACATTCACGTTGAAACACAGAAATTGAATCGGGATTAATACAACAGGCACCATGCCGACTTCTGTCCATGGGTGTAATGCAACTAACTGTCTGTGCTTTGATCCATTCCTGGGAGACCAGTAGCTGTTTTCGATGCACAGCTGGAGGCTTCCTGCAACCTGTGGACCTTCACATTGACGATGAAACACAGAAATTGCATCGGGATTGAATACAACAGGCACCATGCCGAATTCTGTCCACGGGTGTAATGCTTCAAAGTGTCTGTTCTTTGATCCATTCCTGGGGGACCAATAGCAGTTTCCGACGAACAGCTGGATTCGTCCTGCAAACTGTGGACGTTCACATTGGCGATGAAACACAGAAATTGCATCGGGATTGAGTACAACAGACACCATTCCGACTTCAGTCCACGGGAGTAATGCTTCAAACTGTCTGTGCTTTGATCCATTCCTGGGAGAATAGTAATAGTTTCCGATGCACAGCTGGAGGCATCCTGTAAGCTTTGGATCTCCACATTGACAATGAAATAAAGGAAATGCATCGGGATTGAATACAAGGGGTATAATGCCGACTTCTGTCCACGGGAGTAACGCTTCAAACCGTCAGTGCTTTGATCCATTCCTGGGACACCAGTAGTAGTTTCCGATGCACGGCTAGAGGGATCCTGCAAGCTGTGGATCTTCACATTGATAATGATACATAGACACTGCATCGGGATTGTGTACAACAGGCACCGTGGTGAATTCTGTCAACGGGAGTAATTATTCAAACTGTCTGTGCTTTGATACATTCCTGGGAGACCAGTAGCAGTTTTCGAATCGCAGCTGGAGGCTTCGTGCAAACTGTGGACCTTCACATTGACGATGAAACGCTGAAATTGCATGGGGATTGAATACAACAGGCACCATACCGACTTCTGTCCACGGGAGTAATGCTTCAAACTGTCTGTGCTTTGATCCATTCCCAGGAGACCAGTAGCAGTTTCTGATGCGCAGCTGGAGGCATCCTGCAAGGTGTGGATCTTCACATTGGCAATGACGCACAGACACTGCATCGGGATTGAACACAACAAGCACCATGCCGCCTTTTGTCCATGGGAGTAATGCTTCAAATTGTCTGTGCTTTGATCCATTCCTGGGAGACCAGTAGTAGTTACCGAAACACAGCTGGAGGCATCCTGTAAGCTGTGGATCTTCACATTGACAATGAAACACGGACACTATATCGGGATTGAACACAACAGGCACCATGCCGAATTATGTCCACGAGAGTAATGCATCAAACTATCTGTGCTTTGATCCATTCCTGGGAGAACAGTAGCAGTTTGCGATGCACAGTTGGAGGCTTCCTGCAAACTGTGGACTTTCATATTGATTATGAAAGAGAGAAATTGCGCCAGAATTGAATACAACAGGCACCATGCCGACTTCTGTGCACGGGAGTAATGCTCAAACTGTCTGTGCGTTGATCCATTCCTGGGGGACCAATTGCAGTTTCCGACGCACAGCTGGAGGCGTCCTGCAAACTGTGGATCTTCACATTGACGATGAAACACAGAAATCGCATCGGGATTGAGTACAACAGACACCATTCCGATTTCAGTCCACGGGAGTAATGCTTCAAACTGTCTGTGCTTTGATCCATTCCTGGGAGACCAGTAGTAGTTTCCGATGCACAGCTGGAGGCATCCTGTAAGCTTTGGATCTCCACATTGACAATGAAATAAAGAAAATGCTTCGGGATTGAATACAACAGGCACCATGCTAACTTCTGTCCACGGGAGTAATAATTCAAACCGTCTGTGCTTTGATCCATTCCCGGGAGACCAGGAGTAGTTTCTGATGCATAGCTGGATGCATCCTGTAAATTCTGTATCTTCACATTGACAATGAAACACAGACACTGCTTCGGAATTGAATACAACAGGCACCATGCCGAATTCTGTCCACGGGAGGAATGGTTCAAACTGTCTGTGCTTTCATCCATTCCTGGGAGAAAAATAGCAGTTTCCTATGCGTAGCTGGAGGCTTTCTGTAAGCTGTGGACCTTCACCTTGACGATGACACCCCTGCGGGTTCGGCGGTAAGAATGTTCCCGCGGTATTCTTGCCTGTCGTATGAGGCGACTATAAGGAGTCTCATCTTTTTCGGCCTTTTATGTGATGGTCCCCTAAGGGTTTTGACAAATACCTTTCCAAATTTTCCGTTAGTGCATAGCATTTGGGGAAGGACTTGTTACGTTTTATATTATATTTCCATCTTACCCTGAAATCCCGCACACCCGATATTGTCATGGAGTTGGACTTCCATCGAGCTTCCGTCCACATTGGCTGCAGTGTGTTCCGGGTAGCGTGCATACCCTCCATTGTGCACTTCCATCTTTGCCCTCGTGATGTACATGGATATTTCGACACCCGACATCCAGCACGGTAGCCAGTCCGTTGTGGTGGGGTCGTCATGTACCCTCTTGGTGGTACCCCCTGACTACACAGGGATCGCACTGCTGATGCCTGAGCTGCTACCTCCCACGTATGCCGAGGAGTAGATGCCTATCCCTCTGGGGCATCGGGACTCCTGGCAAAGGCCATCCTGCCAGGTGGTCTTTGCTGTGGCTGGGTGGCGCCCGTGGGGTGAGCCCCTGGTCGGAGTGGGTGGCATCATGGCGGATGACCCGCAATGAAGCGTGGTACATCATCTCTCGATGGTGGGCCTCCACCAGCAGTCTCTAAGCGATCGAGGTCTAACCTCAATGGGAAGAAATTTGATCAGAGATCGTTTCCCTCCCTGGCCACTCCATAGGAGGAAAGTTTGTCCAAAGAAGGCAGTGGAGATTATTCACCCCGGTACCTCGTGTGTACACGGGTTGATGGGGAATCTTTTATATTGACAAAGCCCCAGTTTTTTTCTGGAGCATTGAGAGGACAAGTTCGGGGAGGTGGAGGGCTTGTCCAAAATGCGCTCTGGTTCTGTGCTCATCAAAACTGCATCCTCTGCCCAGTCACAGATGTTGCTCAATTGTGACATGTTGGGGGATGTTTCAGTTAGCATCATGCCGCATAAGAGTGTCAACATGGTCCAGCGTATTGTATTCCACAGGGATCTTCTTCTGCAGTCCGACGATGAATTACGCGCCAACCTCGAACTACGAGGTATCCACTTCGTCCGGCGCGTCTGTCGGGGTCCGAGGGATAATCAGGTAGCCACCGGTGCCTTCATCTTGGCCTTCGAGGGAGATGTCTTACCCGAAAAGGTTAAGTTGATGGTTTGCCGTTGTGATGTGAAGCTATATATCCCTCCTCCAATGCGGTGTTTTAAGTGCTGGAAGTTCGGCCATATGTCTTCACGCTGTGCTTCTGGCGTTACCTGTCGAGATTGTGGCCGTCCTTCCCATCCCGATACTCCATGTGCCCCACCTCCTATCTGTGTTAACTGTGGAGAACACCATTCCCCCTGCTCACCGAACTGTAGGATCTTCCAGAAAGAAAGGAAGATAATGGAATATAAGACTCTGGAACGCCTGACCTACACCGAGGCAAGGTGGAAATATGAGAGGCTCCATCCTGTGCCCATGAGATCCACCTATGCCGCTGCTGCAACACCGGTACGATCCTCTCCCGTGTCGTCACGTACTGTTGCTTCTCAGCTATGTCAGCATGAACCGGACCCCTTGGTTGTGGGGGGCACTTCCCCCTCTGTTGCTTCTGCTCCATCTACTTCAGGAGCAACACCACCCCAACCATCGGGGACATTCGTTCCCCCTTGCCAGACGGAGAAGCGTGAGACTTCTTCAGCTACTCTAGCCAGGAAGGGGTCCCTTGGGGCCCTCCCATCCCAGACTTTGCCCACTGCCAAAGCGGACACCCGCAAATTTTTGAAACAACAACCGGTCGCTGGTCATAGGACTTCACGGTCGTCGTCCGTCCCTGAGACTGACCCAGTGGGGCCCTCCCAGCCAGACCCTCCAAAGGCACAGCGTGCAAAGCAGTTGAAGAAAAAGGCTCCCAAGCATCCTGACATTGCGGTGGCACCTGTCCCACCGCAAACTTCCCACTCTGCATCTGAGGATGAGGTGGAAATTCTGGCGTCCGCTGAGGACCTCGATCTCGCCGGTCCCTCCGACGCCATAGAAAGCACTAGCACAGGAGCTCAATCGGAGGCAGCTGGTGACCCAGCAACGTAATCTGCCTTCCCAGTCTCGTCACGCCTTTCCCATCCATGGACAATATCATCCTCCAGTGGAACTGCAGCAGTTTCTTCCACCATTTAGCTGAGCTCTGCCAACTTCTCAGCCTTCACCCTTTCTTCTGCATTGATATTCAGGAAACTTCGTTTTCAGCAATGCGAACCCCCGCCCTCCGTGGCTATCGGGGTTATTATAAGAACCGGGCAGCTTGTGAGAGGGTGTCTGGTGGCGTCTGCATATATGTCCTTAACTCTCTTCACAGCGAGTCTGTACCTCTACAAACAGCATCAGAGGCTGTCGCTGTTCGGGTGTGGACGCCACAGGCTGTTACTGTCTGCAGTCTTTACCTTCCACCGGATGGTGCTGTCATGCAGCATGTCCTGGCTGCTCTGAGAGCCCAATTGCCGCCACCTTTCCTGTTACTGGGCGACTTCAACGCCCATAACCCTCTGTGGCGTGGGTCAGTGACGACAGGTCGAGGCGCCACCACTGAGCATTTATTGGCACAGCTCGATCTCTCGCTTTTAAATGATGGTTCCTTCACACACTTCATCGTGGCACATGGCACGTACTCTGCCATCGACCTTTCGATTTGCAGCCCTAGCCTCTTACTGTCTGTCCAATGGAGAGTGCATGACGACCTGTGTGGTAGTGACCACTTTCCGATCTTTCTGTCACTGCAACAGCGTCAGTCTTCTCTGCGCCGTTGCAGGTGGGCTATGAATGAGGCTGACTGGGACTTGTTTTCCTCCACTGCTGCTATTGAGCCTCTCTCTAGTGATGACATTGATGCGGTGGTTCAATCGGTCACCACCGGCATCGTTACTGCCGCCGAATCTGCCATTCCCCGTTCTTCTGGGTCCCCTCGGCGGCGTACTGAGCCTTGGTGGTCGCCTGAGATCGCTGCAGCAATTAAAGATCGCCGGCGGGCGCTCCAGCGTCACAAGCGACATCCCTGCATTGAACACCTCATCACCTTGAAACTGCTGCGTGCGCGGGCCCGCCGCCTTATCCGCCAAAGCAAGCAGGAGTGCTGGGAGCGGTATGTGTCCACCATTGGCCTCCATGTCTCTGCATCGCAGGTCTGGGCCAAGATCCGACGCCTCTATGGCTATCGGACCCCTGTCAGCGTCCCTGCGCTCTCACTGAATGGAGCAGTTTGTACAGACTCCGACGAAATTGCCAACAGTTTGACAGAGCATTTTGCTCTTAGTTCTGCTTCTTCCAATTACCCACTGGCCTTCCGATGCATTAAAGAGCGGATAGAACGTCGGAGCCTTTCTTTTTGCACCCACCATTCTGAATCCTACAATGCTCCATTCAGTGAGTGGGAATTTCACAGTGCCCTTGCCGCTTGCCCTGATACCGCTCCTGGGCCATATGGCATCCACTGTCAGATGCTAAAACACCTTTCAGTGGACTGCCAGCGACGCCTCCTCGACCTTTACAACCGTCTCTGGGTCAAGGGTGAGTTTCCGTCACAATGGTGGGAAAGCATTGTCATCCCCGTTTTGAAACCAGGGAAGAGCCCTTTGGAGGTGGACAGCTACCGCCCCATTAGCCTCACCAACGTTCTTTGCAAGCCTCTCGAACGGATGGTGAGCCGGCGCTTGAATTGGGTACTGGAGGCTCGGGGCCTTCTGGCTCCATCTCAGGGTGGGTTCCGTAAAGGCCGCTCCACCACCGACAATCTGATGAGTCTGGAGTCGGCCATCCGTACTGCCTTTGCCCGCCGTCAGCACCTGGTCGCTGACTTTTACGACATGCGGAAGGCGTACGATATGACATGGCGTCATAACATACTTTCTACGCTTCATGGATGGGGTCTTCGGAGCCCTTTGCCGATCTTTATCCGAAATTATCTGTCGTATCGTACCTTCCACGTGCAAGCCTCGGCCTCTCATAGTTCCTCCCGAGTCCAGGAGAACGGGGTACCCCAGTGATCTGTCCTCAGTGTCTGTCTGTTTTTAATCACAATAAAAGGGCTCGCTGCAGCGGTGGGAAATTCTGTCCCCGCTTCCCTGTATGCTGACGACTTCTGCCTTTGCTACAGCTCTACTGGCATTGCAGCTGTTGAACGTCAGCTACAGGGCGCTATCCGCAAGGCGTAGTCTTGGGCTGTAGCGCGTGGGTTTCAGTTTTCGGCTGCCAAGACCCGCGTTATGCATTTCTGCTGGCGCCGAACAGTCCATCCTGAGCCGCGGCTTTATCTTGCCGACGAACTCCTTGCTGTGGTGGAGACCCACAGGTTTTTGGGTGTAGTTTTTGATGCTCGACTGACTTGGCTGCATCACATTCGGCAGCTTAAACAGGCGTGTTGGCGGCATCTAAATGCTCTGAGGTGCTTGAGCCACACCCGTTGGGGCGCCGACCGATCTACCCTGTTACGGCTCTACCAGGCGTTAATCCAGTCTCGTCTGGATTAAGGGAGCCTGGCTTATGGCTCAGCATCCCCATCTGCGCTGCGGTTACTGGACCCAGTCCTACACAGCGGCATACGTCTTGCCAGTGGTGCTTTCCGGACCAGCCCAGTGGACAGCATACTTGCGGAGGCAGGTGTCTCTCCATTGCAGTTCAGGCGCCAAAATTTATTGGCCGCTTATGCTGCCCATGTTTTTAGCTTGCCTGGGCATCCAAACGGTCGTCTGCTGTTCCTGCAATCGGTTGTCCATCTGCCAGAACGTTGGCCCCGGTCAGGTTGTACGATCGTGGTCCGTGTCCAAGAGCTTCTCTCCGGGCTTGGGGCCTTACCTCTTCTGCCTCCTTTCCGGGTACCTCTGTGTACACCCCCGTGGTGTGTGCCTCGCCCTCGCCTTCAGCTGGAATTGGCACAGGGCCCGAAGGACTCAGTCCCTCTGAAGGCCTTCCGCCGCCACTTTCTTTCTATCCTCGCAACGTATCAGGGCTCTGACATTGTTTACACTGACGGCTCTATGGTTTCTGGTCGTGTCGGGTATGCGCTAACTCTAGGGGACCATTCCGAACAATGTTCCTTGCAGGATGGCTGCAGCGTTTACACTGCTGAGCTGGTCGCCAGCTTTCGTGCCCTAAAATATATCCGCTCCTGCTCAGGCGAGTACTTTGTTATCTGTAGCGATTCCCTGAGCGGTTTACGAGCTCTCGACCAGTGTTTCCCTCGTTCTCGTCTGGTGATGGCTATCCATGAGTCCCTGCATACTCTTGCTCGTTGCGGCCGCTCTGTGGTCTTTGTGTGGACCCCTGGTCATGTCGGTATCCCGGGCAATGAACGTGTTGACCGCCTGGCCAAACAGACCACCAGTGAACCCACTCTAGACATTGGCCTTCCGGAGACTGATTTGAGGGCAGTCTTACGCCGCAAAGTTATCTCGCTTTGGGACGCTGAATGGCGCGGTCTGACCGCCCCTAATAAGCTCCGTGCCGTCAAGGAGAGGACGACTGTGTGGCACTCCTCCTTGCGAGTCTCTCGCAAGGAGTCTATCGTCCTCTTGCGACTGCATATTGGGCACACACGGATGACCGACGGTCACTTATTGCGTCGTGAGGACCCCCTTCTCTGTCGCTGCGGCTCGGTATTGACAGTGGTCCACATTTTGTTGGACTGTCCACTTTTATCAGTCCTCTGGCAGACGTTTGCGCTGCCTGACACGCTCTCTGCCCTCTGCCATGGTGGACTTAGTTTTGCGTTTTATTCGGGCAGGGGGTTTTTATCATTTAATCTGAGTGTTTATGCTTTTAGTGTTGATTCTGGCATTTAGCCTCTGATTTTAACCTGAGTTTTTAATGTGTTCTTGGTGGCTGGCTTTTCCTCTTTTTTGTTCCTATGGTCAGCCAACCACCGACATGCTCTGTGTGTTTTTAGTTCGTCTTGTCTGGTCTCTGTCTCAGTTCCTCTTGTTCTGTGCCGTCTGTGCTCTATTCTGTTAATCGCTTTTATTCTCTGTGGGTGTTTTTAGTACTTGGAAAAAGGGACCGATGACCGTAGCAGTCTGGTCCCTTTAATCCCAACCAATCTCCTTTCCGGGCCACTTTGCGTACACCCCCACGGTGTGTTCCTCGCTCTTGCCTTCGGCTCGACTTGGTACAGGGCCCGAAGGACTCAGATCCTCCAGAGGCCTTCCGCCGCCGCTTTTATTTCATCCTGGCCACGTATCAGAGCTCTGGCATTGTTTACACTGACGGTTCGATGGTTGCTGATCGTGTCGGGTATGCGCTAAATCTAGGGGACCATTCCAAACAATGTTCCTTGCAGGATGGCTGCAGCGTTTACACTGCTGAGCTGGTTGCCATCTTTCGTGCCCTGGAGTATATCCACTCATGCTCAGGTGAGTCCTTCCATGCCTCCATGGCTGATGACGTTTTAAATTTTATCCGTGGTAGTCCTTTTTATTGTTCTATTTAGGGAGATCCTGCACCTTTCCCTTTCTGTGTCTCTTGTCCTCGCGTCTCTCAATATTTGTTGCTGCTTTGGTGTGTCTTTGGATGGTTGACTCTTTCCCTTTTTTTGTTCTCATGGTCAGTCGACCAGTCTCTGGCCATCTTATTTTCCTTTTGTCTGGTGTTCCTCTGCACTCTTCATGCCTGTAGTGTTCGTTGCCGCATTTGTGTTCTTTTGGAGCCTGGGGGGGGGGTCTCCTTCCCCTTGGGGTTTTATCTGCTCCGCCAATTTTCGGCTCGCCTGTTTTTGGAATGGGGGACTGATGACCTTCGCTGTTTAGTCCCCCTTAAACATCCCAATAACCACCACCACCACAGAAATTGCATCGGTATTGAATACAACAGGTACCATGCCGACTTCTGTCTATGGGAGTAATGCTTCAAACTGTCTGTGCTTTGATCCATTCCTGGGAGACCAGTAGTAGTTTCCGATGCACAGCTGGAGGCATCCTGTAAGCTGTGGATCTTCATATTGACAATGAAACACAGACACTGAATCGGGATTGAATACAACAGGCACCATGCCGAATTCTGTCCATGGGAGTAATGCTTCAAACTGTCTGTGGTTTGATTCATCCCTGGGAGACCAGTAGCAGTTTCCGATGGACAGCTGGAGGCTTCCTGCAAATTGTGGACCTTCACATTGACCCCCCTGCGGGTTTGGGGGTAAGAATAGGCCTGCGGTATTCCTACCTGTCGTAAGAGGCGACTAAAAGGCGTCTCAAACGTTTCGGCCTTATGTGGTGGTCCCCTGCCAGGTTTGACCTCCGTATCTCAAAATGTTTCCGAAGAGCGAGCCGATTGGGGAAGGGCGCCTTACTTGGTGAATTGTGTCCATCTTGCATTGAGAACTTTCGCCATCTTATTCGTCGTTGCATTGCAGTCCTGGCCATTCTCCATCGCTTCGGCATGGATACGCTCCTGCGTGCACTTTCTGCCAAGCAATATGCAGGGCCATTTTCTGCACTGACGGCGAACATGGACCACATGTCACCTAACATCCAGCACGGTAGCCAGTCCATTGTGTTGGGGCCACCATGTACCCTGTTGGTTGTAGCCCCCTGACAACACAGGGATCGCTCTACTGATGCCTGCGCCGTTAACTCCCCATGTATGCAAGAAGTAGATGCCCATCTCCCTGGGGCATCGGGACTCCCGGCAATGGCCATCCTGCCAGGTGGCTTTTGCTGTGGCTGGGTGGCGCCCGTGCGGAGGGCCCTTGGTCGGAGTAGGTGGCATCAGGGTGGATGACACGCAATGAAGCGTGGCACATCTTCTCTTGCTGGTGGCCAGCCACCAGCAGTCTCTAAGCTTTCGCGGGCCTATTTTAAAGGTAACGTTTATGACCCCAAATCGTTCCCCTCCCTCGCCACACCGTGGGAGGAACGAAAGGCATTGAATGAAAGTGAGACGTATTCGCCCAGGTATCTTGTCTGTACCAGAACTGATGGGGAATCCTTTATATCTGTGAAGCCTCAGTTCTTTGTAGAACATTTAGAGGACAAGTTTGGGGAGGTGGAGGGCTTGTCCAAGATGCGGTCCGGATCGGTGTTGATAAAAACGGCATTCTCCGCCAAATCACGGGCCTTGCTCGCTTGTACTAAGCTGGGGGATGTCTCCGTAACTATCACGCCCCATAAAAGTCTGAATATGGTCCAGGGCATTATCTTCCACGGGGATCTCCTTTTACAGTGCGATGACGAGCTGCACGCCAACTTGGAGCAACGAGGTGTCCATTTCGTCTGGCGCGTCCACCGGAGTCCGAGGAATCGTCAAGTTTCCACCGGTGCCTTCATCTTGGCCTTCGAGCGTGACACGTTACCTGAGAAGGTCAAGGTGATGGTGTACCATTGTGATGTCAAGCCATATATCCCTCCCCCGATGCGGTGCTTTAAGTGTTGGACGTTCGGCCATATGTCTTCACGCTGTGCTTCCGACCTCGTATGTCACGATTGGGGTCGACCATCCCATCCTGATCATCCCTGTGCCCGCCTCCAATCTGTGTGAACTGTGGTGAGCACCATCCACCTTGCTCGCCGGACTGTCCGATTCTGCAGAAGGAGCGGAAAATCATGGAAATCAAGAACCTCGACCACCTGACGTACACTGAGGTGAGGCGGAAATATGATCGGCTTCATCCGGTGCGTATGACATCTTCTTATGCCGCAACTGTCACTCCTGCTATAGTTCCATCAGCTCCAGTCAGCTCTCAGAGTCGAAGGCCCACACCTGCCCCCTTGATGGTGGGGGGCACTGAACTCCCTGTTGCTCCTGCTCCATCTACTTCAGGAGCAACACCCCCCCCCCCCCCCCCAACCATCGGGGACATCAGTTCCCCCTTCCCAGCCGGAGAAGCATAAGTCTTCTTCGGCTCCTCTCGCCAGGAAGGGGTCCCTTGGCGACCTCCCTTCGCAAGTTCCGAATGGTACAAAAGCAGACAGCCGCAAGTGGCTCAGACAACCACCGGTCCCTGACCGTAGGGCCTCACGGTCGTCGTCTGTCCCTGAGACTTAGCCAGTGAAGCCCTCCCAGCCTGATCCACCGAAGGCACAGCGAGAGAAACAGAAGAAGAAGAAAGTCCCCAAGGCTAACGACATTGCGGTGGCACCCATCCCACCGCTTCCTACAAGCTCTGCGTCTGAGGACGAGGTGGAGATTCTGGCGTCCGCTGCGGACCTCGATCTCGCCAGTCCCTTAGACGCCATGGATAGCGCTAGCACCGGTGCTCAATTGGAGCAGCAGATGACCCAGTGGCGTAATCTGCCTTCCAAGTCCCGTCACGCTTTTCTCAGACATGGACAATACCATCCTCCAGTGGAACTGCAGCGGTTTCTTCCACCATCTAGCTGAGCTCCGACAACTTATCAGCCTTCACCATTTCTTCTGTATTGCTCTTCAGGAAACTAGGTTTCCAGCAATGCGAACCCCCGCCCTCCGCGGCTATCGGGGTTATTATAAGAACCGGGCAGTTATGAAAGGGTGTCTGGTGGCGTCTGCATATATGTCCTTCACACTCTGCACAGCGAGTCTGTCCCTCTTCAAACACCCTTAGAGGCTGTCGCTGTTCGGGTGTGGACGCCGCAGGCTGTTACCGTCTGCAGTCCTTACCTTCCACCGGATGGTGATGTCTCGCAGCAAGTCCTGGCTGCGCTGATAGCCCAATTGCCGCCCCTTTCTTGCTACTGGGCGACTTCAACGCCCATAACCCTCTGTGGGGTGGGTCTGTGGCAACAGGTCGAGGCGCCACCGTTGAGCATTTATTATCGCAGCTCGATCTTTCGATTTTAACTGATGGCGCCTTCACACAGTTCAGTGTGGCGCATGGCACATACTCCGCCATTGACCTTTCGATCTGTAGCCCTAGCCTCTTACCGTCTGTCCAATGGAGTGTGCATGACGACCTGTGTGGTAGTGACTACTTTCCGATCTTTCTGTCACTACCACAGTGTCACTCTTCTGGGCGCCCTAGCAGGTGGGCTATGAATAAGGCTGACTGGGACTTGTTCTCCTCCACTGCCGCTATTGAGCCTCTCTCTAATGATGAAATTGATGTGGTGGTTCAATCGGTCACCACCGGCATCGTTACTGCCGCCGAATCTGCCATTCCCCGTTCCTCTGGGTCCCCTCGGCGGCGGACCGTGCCTTGGTGGTCGCCTCAGAATGCTGCAGCGATTAACGATCGCCGGCGGGCGCTAAAGCGTCACAAGCGACATCCTTGCATTGAACACTTCATCACCTTCAAACAGCTGCGTGTGCGGGCCCACCGCCTTCTCCGCCAAAGCAAGCAGGAGTGCTGGGAGCGGTATGTGTCCACCATTGGCCTCCATGTCTCTCCATCGCAGGTCTGGGCCAAGATCCGACACCTCTATGGCTATCGGACCCCTGTCAGCGTCCCTGCGCTCTCACTGAATGGCGCAGTTTGTACAGACTCCGACGAAATTGCCATCAGCTTGGCAGAGCATTCTGCTCTTAGTTCCGCATCTTCCAATTACCCGCTGGCCTTCCGCTCCATTAAAGAGCGGATGGAACGTCGGAGCCTTTCGTTTCGCACCCACCACGCAGAATTCAGCAATGCTCCATTCAGTGAGTGGGAATTTCGCAGTGCCCTAGCCGCTTGCCCTGATACCGCTCCTGGGCCAGATGGCATCCACTGTCAGATGCTGAAACACCTTTCTGTGGACTGCCAGCGACGCCTCCTCGACCTTTACAACCGTCTTTGGGTCGAGGGTGAGTTTCCGTCGCAATGGGGGGAAAGCATTTTCATCCCCGTTTTGAAACCTGGAAAGAACCCTCTGGAGGTGAAAAGCTACCGTCCCATTAGCCTCACCAACGTTCTTTGCAAGTTGCTTGAACGGATGGTGAGCCGGCGCTTGAATTGGGTACTGGAGTCTCGGGGCCTTCTGGCTCCGTCTCAGGGTGGGTTCCGTAAAGGCCGCTCCGCCACCGACAATCTGGTGAGCCTCGAGTCGGCCATCTGTACTGTCTTTGCCCGCCGTCAGCACCTGGTCGCTGACTTTTACGACATGCGGAAGGCATATGATACGACATGGCGTCATCACATCCTTTCTACGCTTCATGGATGGGGTCTTCGGGGTCCTCTGCCGATTTTAATCCGCAATTTTCTGTCGTATCGTACCTTCCGCGTGCAAGTCGCGGCCTCGTATAGTTCCTCCCACGTCCAGGAGAACGGAGTGCCACAGGGTTCTGTTTTAAGTGTCTGCCTGTTTTTAATCGCAATAAACGGGTTCGCTGCAGCGGTGGGAGATTCTGTCTCCGCCTCCCCGTATGCTGACGACTTCTGCCTTTACTACAGCTCTACTGGCATTGCAGCTGCTGAACGTCAGCTACAGGGCGCTATCCGCAAGGCGCAGTCTTGGGCTGTAGCCCATGGCTTTCTGTTTTCGGCTGCCAAGACCCGTGTTATGCATTTCTGCCGGCGACGTACTGTCCACCCAGAGCCGCGGCTTTATCTTGCCGGCGAACTTCTTTCAGTGGTGGAATCACACAGGTATTTGGGGGTTGTTTTCGATTCCCGGTTGACTTGGCTGCCTTATATCCGGCAGCTTAAACAGGCGTGTTGGCGGCATCTAAACGCTCTGAGATGCTTGAGCCACACCAGCTGGGGCGCCCACCGATCTACTCTGTTGCGGCTCTACCAGGCGTTAATCCAGTCCCGTCTTGATTATGGGAGCCTGGCTTATGGCTCAACATCCCCATCTGCGTTGCAGGTGCTGGACCCAATTCTCCACAGCGGGATACGCCTTGCCACTGGTGCTTTCCGCACCAACCCTGTGGACAGCATACTAGTGGAGGCAGGTGTCCCTCCACTGCGGTTACGGCGCCAGCAATTAGTGGCTGCTTATGCTGCCCATGTTTTTAGCTTGCCCAGACATCCAAATTACTGCGTCGTGTTCCCGCAGTCAGTCGTCCATCTGCCAGAACGTCGGCCCCGGTCTGGTTGTCCGATCGCCGTACACATGAAATAGCTCCTCTCTGGGCTTGGGTTTTTCCCTGTTCCACCTCCTTTCCGGGCACCTCTGCGCATGCCCCCATGGTGTGTGCCTCGCCCTTGCCTTCAGCTCGACTTGGCACAGGGCCCGAAGGACTCAGTCCCTCCAGAGGCCTTCTGCCGCCGCTTTTATTCCATCCTGGCCACGTATCAGGGCTCTGGCATTATTTACACTAATGGCTCGGCCAATAAATTTTGGCGCCTGAACTGCAATGGAGAGACACCTGCCTCCGCAAGTATGCTGTCCACTGGGCTGGTCCGGAAAGCACCACTGGCAAGGCGTATGCCGCTGTGTAGGACTGGGTCCAGTAACCGCAGCGCAAATGGGGATGCTGAGCCATAAGCCAGGCTCCCATAATCCAGACGAGACTGGATTAACGCCTGGTAGAGCTGTAACAGGGTAGATCGGTCGGCGCCCCAGTGGGTGTGGCTCAAGCACCTCAGAGCATTTAGATGCCGCCAACACGCCTGTTTAAGCTGCCGAATGTGATGCAGCCAAGTCAGTCGAGCATCAAAAACAGGCCACCAGTGAACCCACCCTGGACATTGGCCTCCCGGAGACTGATTTGCCGGCAGTCTTCCGCCGTGAAGTTCTCTCTCTTTGGGACACTGAATGGCGCAATCTGCCCACGCCAAACAAACTCCGTTCTCTTAAGGCGACGACGCGTGTGTGGCAGTCATCCATGCGAGCCACTCGCAGAGATTCAGTTGTTCTTTGTCGGCTCCGCATTGGCCACACCCGACTGTCTCACAGTTATTTATTGCGTCGTGAGGACCCGCCTCTCTGTCGCTGTGGGGCGGTTTTGACGGTGGTGCACATTTTATTAACTTGTCCGCTTTTAACTGTGCTCAGGCAGACATTTGCGCTGCCTGATACGCTCCCTGCCCTTTTACTAGATGACTCTGCCATGGTGGACTTAGTTTTGCGTTATATTCGGGCAGCGGTTTTTTATAGTTTAATCTGAGTGTTTATGTTTTTTTAGTGTTGATTCTGGCTTTTAGCCTCTGATTTTAAACTGCGTTTTTAATGTGTTCTTGGTGATTGGCTTTTCCTCATTTTTCCTTTATGGTCCGCCAACCACCGTCACACTCTGTGTGTTTTAATATGTTTTGCCTGATCTCTGTCGGAGTCTTTCTCGTCATGTGTCGTCTGACGTCTTTCCTGCTGTTCGTTTTTTTTTTATTCTATTTGGGCGGTTTTAATTTTTTGGAAAAAGGGACCGATGACCATCGTGGTCTGGTCCCTTTAATCCCATCAACCAACTAACCAACCACCATACCGACCTCTGTCCATGAGAGTAATGCATCAAACTCTCTGTGCTTGTGTTCCATTCCTGGGACTCCAGTAGTAGTTTCCGATGAATAGCTGGAGGGTTACTGTAACATGTGGACCTTCATATTAACGACGAAACACTGATATTGCATCGCAATTGAATACAACAGGCACCATGACGACTTATGGAGCTGAAGATTTTCTGTAACCTGTGGAACTTCAAATTGACGATGAAACAAGGATCTTCGGAACTGAATACAACAGGCACCATGCCGATTTCTGTCCAAGGGAGAAATGATTCCAACTGTCTGTGCTTTGATTCATTCCTGGGAGTCCAGTAGTAGTTTAAGATGGAGAGTTGAAGGCTTACTGTAACCTGTGGACCTTTAAATTGACGATGAAAAACAGAAAAAGCATCGGAATTGAATACAACATGCACAATGCCGACTTGTGTCCAGGTGAGTAATGCATCAAACTTTGTGTGCTTTCTTCCATTCCTGGGACTCCAGTAGTTGTTTCCGATAGAGAGCTCAAGGTTTTCTGTAACCTCTGGACCTTCAAATTGACGATGAAATACAGAAATGGCAACGAAATGGAATACAACAGGCACCATGCTGACTTCTGTCTGGTGGAGTAATGCTCAAACTTTCTGTGCATTGTTCCATTCCTAGGACTCCAGCAGTAGTTGCCGATGGAGAGCTAATGTTTTCGTAACCTCTGGGCCTTCAAACTGACGATGAAACACAGAAACTGCATCGGAATTGAATACAACAGGCACCATGCCGACTTATGTCCAGGGGACTAATGCAGCAAACTTTCTGTGCTTGTGTTCCATTCCTGGGACTCTCGTAGTGGTTTCTGATGGAGAACTGGAAGGTTACTGTATATGTGGACCTGCACTTTAACTACACTCCTGGAAATGGAAAAAAGAACACATTGACACCGGTGTGTCAGACCCACCATACTTGCTCCGGACACTGCGAGAGGGCTGTACAAGCAATGATCACACGCACGGCACAGCGGACACACCAGGAACCGCGGTGTTGGCCGTCGAATGGCGCTAGCTGCGCAGCATTTGTGCACCGCCGCCGTCAGTGTCAGCCAGTTTGCCGTGGCATACGGAGCTCCATCGCAGTCTTTAAAACTGGTAGCATGCCGCGACAGCGTGGACGTGAATCGTATGTGCAGTTGACGGACTTTGAGCGAGGGCGTATAGTGGGCATGCGGGAGGCCGGGTGGACGTACCGCCGAATTGCTCAACACGTGGGGCGTGAGGTCTCCACAGTACATCGATGTTGTCGCCAGTGGTCGGCGGAAGGTGCACGTGCCCGTCGACCTGGGACCGGACCGCAGCGACGCACGGATGCACGCAAAGACCGTAGGATCCTACGCAGTGCCGTAGGGGACCGCACCGCCACTTCCCAGCAAATTAGGGACACTGTTGCTCCTGGGGTATCGGCGAGGACCATTCGCAACCGTCTCCATGAAGCTGGGCTACGGTCCCGCACACCGTTAGGCCGTCTTCCGCTCACTCCCCAACATCGTGCAGCCCGCCTCCAGTGGTGTCGTGACAGGCGTGAATGGAGGGACGAATGGAGACGTGTCGTCTTCAGCGATGAGAGTCGCTTCTGCCTTGGTGCCAATGATGGTCGTATGCGTGTTTGGCGCCGTGCAGGTGAGCGCCACAATCAGGACTGCATACGACCGAGGCACACAGGGCCAACACCCGGCATCACGGTGTGGGGGGCGATCTCCTACACTGGCCGTACACCACTGGTGATCGTCGAGGGGACACTGAATAGTGCACGGAACATCCAAACCGTCATCGAACCCATCGTTCTACCATTCCTAGACCGGCAAGGGAACTTGCTGTTCCAACAGGACAATGCACGTCCGCATGTATCCCGTGGCACCCAACGTGCTCTAGAAGGTGTAAGTCAACTACCCTGGCCAGCAAGATCTCCGGATCTGTCCCCCATTGAGCATGTTTGGGACTGGATGAAGCGTCGTCTCACGCGGTCTGCACGTCCAGCACGAACGCTGGTCCAACTGAGGCGCCAGGTGGAAATGACATGGCAAGCCGTTCCACAGGACTGCATCCAGCATCTCTACGATCGTCTCCATGGGAGAATAGCAGCCTGCATTGCTGCGAAAGGTGGATATACACTGTACTAGTGCCGACATTGTGCATGCTCTGTTGCCTGTGTCTATGTGACTGTGGTTCTGTCAGTGTGATCATGTGATGTATCTGACCCCAGGAATGTGTCAATAAAGTTTCCCCTTCCTGGGACAATGAATTCACAGTGTTCTTACTTCAATTTCCAGGAGTGTATGAAACACAAAAATTGCACCGAAATACAATACAACAGGCGCCATGCCGACTTGTGTTCAGGGGAGCAATACATCAGACGTTTTGTGGTTTGCTCCAATCCTGGGACTCCAGTAGTAGCTTCCGTTGGAGAGCTGAAGGGTTAATGTAACTTGTGGACCTTCAAACTGACGATGAAACACAAAAAGTGCACCGGAATTGAATAGAACAGGCGCCATGCCGATGGTGAATTGAATACAACATGCGCCTTGCCTACTTCTGTCCAAGGGAGTAATGCATCAACTTTCCGTGCTTTGATCCTTTCCTGGGACCCCAGTAGTAGTTTCCGATGGAGAGCTGGCGGGTTACTGTATCCTAGGGACATACACATTGATGATGAAACACAGAAATTGCATCGGAACTGAATACAACAGGCACACTGCCGACTACTGTCCTGGGGAGTAATGCATCAAACTTTCTGTACTTTGTTCCATTCCTGGGACTCCAGTAGTAGTTTCCGATGGAAAGCAGGAAATTTTCTGTAACTTGTGTACCTTCAAATTGACGATGAAACACAGAAATTGCAACGGAATTAAATACAACAGGCTCCATGATGACCTCTGTCCAGGGGAGTAATGCATCAAACTTTATGTGCTGTGATCCATTCCTGTGACTCCAGTAGTGGTTTCCGATGGAGGGCTGGAGGGTTCGTGTAACCTATGGAGCTTCGAAGTGACGATGAAACAGAGAAATTGCATCGTAATTGAATAGAACAGGCACATTCTGACTTCTGTCCAAAGGAGTAATGCATGAAACTTTGTGTGCTTTGTTTTATTCCTGGGACTCCGGCAGTAGTTTCCGATGGAGAGCTGAATTTTTTCTGTAATCTGTGGACCTTCCAATTGACGATGTAACACGGCATTTGCTTCGGAATTGAATAAAACAGGAACCATACCAGCATCTGTCCTTAGGACTAATGCATCAAACTGTCTGTGCTTTCTTCCATTCTTGGGACCCCAGCAGTAGTTTCCGATGGAGGGCTAAGATTTCTGTAACCTGTGGACCTTGAAATTGACCACGAAAGACAGAAATTGCATCGGAATTCAATTCGACAGGTACCATGCTGACCTCTTTCCATGTGAGTAATTCATCAAACTGTCTGTGCTTTGATTCATTCCTGGGAGTCCAGTAGTAGTTTCCGATGGAGAGCTGAAGGTTTCCTGTAACCAGTGGAGCTTCAAGTTGACGATGAAGCACAGAAATTGCATCGGAATTGAATACAACAGGCACCATGCCGACTTCTGTCCAGAGGAGTAATGCATCAAACTTTCTGTGCTTTGTCCATTAATGTGGCTCCAGTAGTAGTTTCCGATGGAAAGCAGAAAACTTTCTGTAACTTGTGTACCTTCAAATTGACGATGAAACACATAAATTGCATCGGAATTAAATACCACAGGCACCATGCTGACCTCTGTCCAGGGGAGTAATGCATCAAACTTTACGTGATGTGATCCATTTCTGGGACTCCACTAGTAGTTTCCGATGGAAAGCTGAAGTTTTTGTGTAACCTGTGGACCTTCACATTGATCACGAAGGGCAGAAATTGCATTGGAATTAAATACAACAGGTACCACGCTGACCTCTGTCCATGTGAGTAACTCATCAAACTTTCTGTGCTTTAATCCATTCCCGGGATTCCAGTTGTAGTTTCCGGTGAGTAGCTGGCGGATTACTGTAGCCTGTGGACCTTCACATTAACGATGAAACACAGAAATTGCTTCGGAATTGAATAAAACAGGCACCATACCGACTTCTGTCCAAGGGAGTAATGCGTCCAACTGTCTGTGCTTTGATTCACTCCTAGGAGTCCAGTAATAGTTCCCGATGGAGAGCTGAAAGTTTACTGTAACCTGTGGACCTTCAAATTGACGATGAAATACAGAAATTGCAGCGTAATTGAATGCAATAGGCACAATGCCGACTTATGTCCAGGGGCGTAATTCATCGAACTTTCTGTGCTTTACCCTATTCCTAGGACTCCAGTAGTAGTTTCCGATGGGGAGCAGATAGTATTCTGTAACCTTCAAATTGACTATGAAGCATAGAAATTGCATCGGAATTGAATACAACAGGCACCATGCCGACTTCTGTTCAGGGGAGTCATGCATCAAAATTTCTGTGCTTTGTTCCATTCCTGGCACTCCAGTAGTAGATTCCGATGGAGAGCTGGAGAACTACTATAACCTGTGGACCTTCAAATTGACGATGAAACACATAAATTTCATCGGAATTGAATACAACAAGCACCATGTAGACTTTTGTCCAGGGGGGTAATGCATCAAACTTTCTTTGCTTTGTTCCATTCGTGGGAGTCGCCCCCAGGGTCTCAACATTCATTTGCTGAGTACGGGCTTGGCGACGCCGGGGTCCTGAGCTGGGGACTGGTCGGCGCCGCCAGTCTCCTGTCACCGTAACCCCCGGACATGCTTCAGCGACCACCGTATTGTCCGGCGGTGGAATGTTGTGTGCTGCGGGGGATGGTAATTATGGCTTGACCGCCTGGATTGCGAGGAAGGCCAACCTCTATAAAAACCCCTCAATCTCCCGGTGTGCTCCACGCCTATGAGATGCATGGCTGTTGAGGTGGAACAGTCGCAAGCGGGCAACGTCTGGGGCACCTGCCGCACCCCAGTTGTATAAGGCTTACTCAGTCACGTGGGGCTCTGTCTGAGCGGACCTTTACTTCCCTAGCTGCTCGTGGGACCGCAATGGACCCTTCGACCTCTACATTTCCCCCTACCAGTGGATTGGGTGCGCCACTGGTAGGAAAACACACTCCATCGAAAAAGCGACTTCGTGCTGCGAGTCCTCCAGCGCCTAGTGTTGATCAAGATTTATCAGACTGTCGTAACAGAGCACAAGCTGATAATCAGAATGTGTTTTTGATTATTAAACGGAAGGAGGGTAGCTTTGAGTGGGTTTCTCCCTTTTACATCCACAAATGTCTTGAGGGAATTGCAGGAACACTTAAATCTGTGAAGCGACTGTGCAATGGGACTCTGTTAGTTGAGACATCTAGTTCCCGTCAAGTCGCTTCTCTTCGGAAAGCAACCTGTCTCGGTGAGTACACTATCGAGACCGAGCTCCACTCCACTCTGAACTACAGTACGGGTGTTGTGACATATATGGACTTGGCCCCCACAGACGAGTTAAAATCCCCACAGACGAGTTAAAATCTGAATGGGCTGATGAAGGTATTGTTGACGTGCAGCATATTATGAAACGAGTCGATGGGGACCTAGTCAAATCCGACTCGTTTATTCTCACGTTCAGTTGCCCACGACTCCCAGAGCATGTTAAAGCGGGGTTCTTACGTTTGCCAGTAAGGCCATATTTCCCCAACCCAATGCGCTGCTTTAAATGTCAGCGCTTTGGGCATACTACGTTGGGATGCAATGGGATGGCCACTTGTGGTAAATGTGGTCAGCCTGCCCATGAAGGAGCTGATTGTTCATCGCCTGTGAAGTGCGTGAATTGCTCTGGGAGTCACCCTGTCTGGAGCCGGGTCTGCCCCATCTATCTCGACGAACGGAAGATACAGGAGAATAAAACATCTAAGCGCATCCCCTATGGTGAGGCCAAGAAGCTCTTTAAGGCCATGCAACCTCCTGTGTTTACTACATCTTTCGCTTCCGCTCTGAAAAAACCGGTACAAATGGCCACTGTTGCTACGCAAACGGAGGTTGCTAGTGTTAGCACTAATACCTGCGTTTGGCAGTGCACTTGTGCTGCTGCGGTTGTTTTGCAACCTGCGGCTCTCCCCGCAACGTCGGACAAGGCTGTGGTTGCTGACATTGTTGTACTTCCTCCCTCTCCCCATATGGGGCCTTCTGCCCAGGAGAGTAATGCTCCAACTGTTGACAAGGCTCTGCATTCTAAGCCCCCCAAGACAAAGACGCCGAAGCTGAAGGTTTTGCCACCTGAGGAGCCCAGTCAGGGTCGGTCCAATGACGAGGCCATCGTACTGTCTGACATCTCCCATGGGTCGTCATCGGAGCTGATGGACATTGATGTCGACCGAGGGCGATCTTCTCGCCCAAGGAATGAATCTCCGGCCAGTAAGGGCTCCAAAGCACAGAGGCAGGGTGAGAGTTCAGCCCCCCTGATCACTGGCTGGAATATTACAGTGGAACCTGAATGGGTTCAGGACGCATGTGGAAGAATTACAACTCCTTGTACGAGAGTGCCCTTTGTGCTTATGTCTCCAAGAGACACATTTTCGGGCCACTGATGCTCCTTCTTTACGGAACTATACCGTATATCGGAGAGATGATCTGACGGGGGAAAGGGCAAAGGGTGGTGTTGCGGTTTTTGTCCGTGACATGCACCCCTCATCTGAGCTCCCTCTCGTTACAGACTGGCAAGCAGTTGCAGTTGACCTTCTTGTGGGTCGGAGGCTCACAGTCTGTTCACTTTACTTACCACCTCAGGATGCAATAGACTCTGATTCTCTCGCAGACCTTATTAGCCAACTCCCCCGCTCATTTCTTCTTCTGGGGGACTTCAATTCATAGTGTCTTATGGGGCTCTTCGACTACTTGCCCCAGGGGTCGCATTCTGGAAAGCCTCATGATGTCTGAAGACCTTTGCATCCTCAACTCTGGTGCTCCCACTCATTTCTGTGCTGCTTCTGGGTCATCGTCAGCTATTGACCTTTCCTTTTGCTCTCCAGCACTAGCAGATTCTGCTCTGTGGGAGGTTGCTGCTGACCTCAATTCTAGTGACCACTTCCCCCTTTGGATTCGCCTCCTGGATGAGGCTATGGCATTACCAGTGCCGCCCCAGTGGCACCTCTGCCAAGCTGACTGGACACTCTTCAGTGAACTGGCTGTTTTGGAACACTGTGCCAGCGTCCACGAATGGGTAGACCATGTTACAGCCGCGATCTCCCATGCTGCTGAATTGTCAATCCCACGGTCATGCGGTCATCCCAAGAGGCGTCCTGTCCCTTGGTGGACCACTGAGTGCCGCTCAGCCATCTGAGCCCGCCGTGATTCTCTGCGCCGCTTCAAATGCCGTCCCTCAGCTGACAATCTTGCGGCCTTGCGGCCTTTCGACGAAAGTATGGGAAGCCATCAGGAGGATTTCCGGGAAACGCAGCCAACTACCTGTCACGGCATTGCTGCATCAGGGAAGTCTTCTCACGGCGCCGAGAGAAATTGCCCAGACACTGGCCATGAATTTTGCGGCATCTACCGCCACTATTAACTGCGATCCAGATTTCTGCCGCTACCGCACTGCCATCGAGAGGGGTCACTTGGACTTCCGGTCTCCAAATTCTGAGCCCTACAACTGCCGCTTTTTTGGATTCGGCGCTGTCTGTGGCTCATGATACTGCGCCTGGTCATGATCAAATCCGGTACAGCATGCTGCAGCACTTGTTACTGCCTTCCAAGGAAGTTCTCCTGAATTGTTTTAATATGATATGGTTATCCGGCACGTACCCTGACTCGTGGCGGGAGGCGGTTTTGATTCCCCTCCTCAAACCGGGGAAGGACCGAACGAATCCCAGTAGTTATCAGAGTATTGCTTTGACGAGCTGTGTCGGGAAGACGTTGGAACGCATGGTCAACCGTCGCCTGGTTTGGCTGCTCGAGACCAGGCAAATCCTTAGCCCCTCTCAGTGTGGCTTTCGGAGATGTCGTTCAACTATAGACAACTTGACCCTGCTTGAGGCGGCCATCCAGAAGGCCTTCCTGCGTAACCAGCATTGTCTAGGTGTATTCTTTGACATTCATAAGGCGTATGACACTACTTGGCGCCGCCATATCCTCAATCAACTCCATGAGTGGGGCTTTCGTGGCCGTCTCCCCATCTTCATTCGGTCCTTTCTTTCCCACCGCCTCTTTCGATATCGGGTTGGTAATGTGCTATCTGATTTGTACGTGCGGGAGAATGATGTTCCTCAGGGAAGCGTTTTAAGTGTCACCCTCTTTGCCGTCGCCATTAACAGTATCACGTCCGCTATCCGGAGTCCTGCCCAGTGCTCCTTGTTTGTGGACGATTTTGCTGTTTTCTGTTCTTCCTCCAGTCTTGTCACTGCTAGTCGGCAGTTGCAGCTTACGATAAAGAGCTTCGAGGCATAGACTGCGAAGACGGGTTTTACCTTTTCTGCGGACAAATGTGTGTGTGTTCATTTTAATCGTTCTCGACGTCTTTTTACCTCCCCTGAATTGCGTCTGAGGGACACCGTTCTTCCTTTTAGAGACACTGTGAGGTTCCTGGGCCTCACTTTTGATTCCAAGTTGTTGTGGTTGCCTCACCTTAAAGACCTAAAGGTGCGGGCCCTGAAGGTACTGAATATTTTGAAGTGTCTGAGCCATCGGTCCTGGGGAGCAGATCGGGCGCGTCTGCTGCAGTTTTATAGGGCTTTCGTCCGATCGCGTCTTAACTATGGTTGCACCGTGTATGGGTCAGCAAGGCCATCGTATCTGAAGATTCTTGACGCAGTACACCATGAGGGTATCAGGCTGGCCACTGGTGCCTTCCGTACTAGTCCCATCCCCAGCCTGTGTGCTGAGGCAGGGGAACCGCCGCTCGCCATCCGGCGGAAACTCCTCATGGTGCGACGGGTGTGTCAATTCCTTGCCTGTCCTACCTCCCCTGCGTACCCTACCGTTGCCCGACCGCCTATGGAACGTCTCTTTTCCAGTCGTCCCAGGGCAACGAGACCATTTGGGATTCGTGCCAAGCATTTGCTTGAGTCCCTTGGTGTGGAGCGTGTGGCCCCCCAACGACAAGGTTTTACTCTCCTGCCTCCCTGGTTGCTCCAGAGGCCCAGCGTCCTTTTAGACTTGTCGGAGTACCGGAGGAGCTGCACTCCTGCGTTTGTTTTTACCTCCTTATTTTCCGATATTTTACACCAGCATCCCGACCATGTACCAGTATTTACGGATGGCTCTAAACAGGGGGACTCTGTTGGTTGTGCTGTTGTTTTCCCTGATCGAGTCGTCAAGTTACGGCTTCCTGCGGCGTTTACCATCTTTGATGCCGAATTGTTTGCGATCTTGCGGGCATTGGAGCAGATGAGATGTGTTCCCAGTCTTAAGTTTCTCATCTGTTCTGACTCCCTGAGTGCCCTTCAGACCATGCAACACATGTACCCAGCGGATACATTCGTCCAGAACATCCATGATGCCCTACTCCAACTGCAACGGCAGGGGAAGGAGGTTTCTTTCTGCTGGGTGCCGGGGCACGTGGGTGTTAGGGGAAACGAACTGGCGGATGTGGCTGCCAAAGATGCATGTTCCCTCCCTCACGTCGTTGAATGTGCCGTCCCCCTCGATGCTGTTACCTCCCTCCTGCGTTTTCGCGTTCTGCGTCAGTGGGAAGAGGAGTGGCTGGAAGTCGGTGAAAATAAGCTGCATCTGGTCAAGACCACCACGCGGCCATGGCGTACGTCCTACCAGTCATGCAGGCGGGATGAGGTTCTCCTCACTCGACTCCGCATCGGGCACAGTCCCTTAACGCATGGTTTTTTACTCCGGCGGGTGGACCCCCCCCCCCCCCCCCCCCCCCCCCAATCTGCAGTGCTTGTGGCGTCCAGATTACTGTCCGCCACATTTTACTTGATTGTCTTTTATTCTCTGACCAGAGGGCGCTGGTTACTTTGCCACCGGATTTGCCCTCTATTTTACAAGATGACGCAACGACTGTAGTTAAGGTCTTACGGTTTTGTGTCCTGTCCAATTTGTTGCCTCGGATTTTAAGGAGAGGGTTTTAATGTGCTGCTGGGTGGCTGGGTCACCCAGGTTTTAGGTAAGAGGTCAGCCAGTCACGATTACCTCCTTGTTTCCCTTCGGTTTCTGTTCTCTTTTCCTTGTTTCCCTCACTTTTTAGTGTGTTCTTTCTCCTCTTGTTTTGCCTCTGTATGTGACGATTTGGACCTGCGTCAGGTCTGTGTCTTTTAGCCGTTCTCCTTGTTTGCTGTTCGTCTTAGTCCCTTCACTGCATGTGTTCCTGTTTTTATGCGTTTGGGCGCTGATGACCACGCTGTTTACCGCCCGTAAAGCTCAAACACACACACACACACCCCTCGTGGGAGTCCCGTAGAAGTTGGGGATGAAGAGCTGGAGGGTTACTGTAACCTGTGGACCTCAAATCGACGATAAAACTCAGAAATTGCATCAAAATTGAATACAACGGGCACCATGCCGTCTCCTGTCCAGGCGAGTAATACATCAAATTTTCTATTATTTGTTCCATTCCTGGGACTCCAGTAGTGTTTTCGATGAAGAGCTGAAGGATTACTGTAACCTGTGGATCTTCAAATTGAGGATGAAACACAGAAATTGCATTGTAATTGAATGTAACAGGCACCATGCCGACTTATGTCCAGGGGAGTAATGCATCAAACTTTCTGTGTTTGTTCTATTCCTGGGACTCCAGTAGTAGTATCCGATGGTTAACATAATGTATTCTGTAACCTGTGTACCTTCAAACTGACAATGAAACACAGAAATTGCATCGTAATTGAATGTAACAGACACCATGCCGATTTCTGTCCATTGGAGAAATACATCAGACCTTTTGTGCTCTGTTCCATTCCTGGGACTCCATTAGTAGTTTCCGATGGAGAGCAAAAGGTTTTCTGTAAGCTGTGTACCTTCAAATTGACGATGAGACCCAGAAATTGCATCAGAATTGAGTACATTGGGCACCATGCCGACTTCTGTCCAGGGGAGTAATGCATCAACGTTCTGTGATTTGATCCATTCCTGGGACTCCAGTGGTCGTTTCCGATTGACAGCTCAAGGTTTTCTGTAACCTCTGGACAATCAAATTCACGATGAAAAACAGAAATTGCAACGGAATTGAATACAACAATCATCATGCCGACTTCTGTCCAGGGGAGTAATGCATCATACTTTCTGTGCTTTGTTCTATTCCTGGGAGACCAGTAGTAGATTCCGATGGAGACCAGAAGGTATTCTGTAACCTGTGGACCTTCAAATTCACGATGATACACAGAAATTGAATCAGAATCGAATATAACATGCACCATGCCGACATCTGTCCATGGGAGTAATGCCTCAAACATTCTGTGCTTTGCTCCATTCCTGGGGCACCAGAGTAGTTTCCGATGGAGAGCTGAAGCTTCTCTGTAACCTGTGGACTTTCAAATTGACGATGAAACAAAGAAATTGCATCAAGATTGAATAGAACAGGAACCATGCCGACTTCTGTCCAGGGGAGTAATGCATCAAACTCTCTGAGCTTTGTTTTATTCCTGGGACTCCAGTAGTAGCTTCCGATTAAGAGCTGGAGGGTTTCTGTAAGATGTGGACCTTCAAATTTACGATGAAACACGGAAATCGCATTGGAATTCAATACAACAGGCACCATGCCAACTTCTGTGCAGTGGAGTAATGCATCAACCTTTCTCTGCTTTGTTCCATTCCTGGGACTCCAGCAGTAGTTTCCGAGGGAGAGCTGAAGTTATTCTATAACCTGTGGACCTTGAAATTGACGAAAAAACACAGAAATTTCTTCGGAATTGCAGACAACAGGTAACAAGCCGACGTCTGTGATTTGATTCATTCCTGGGAGTCCAGTAATAATTTCCGATGGACAGCTTAATGTTTACTGTAACCTGTGGACCTATTCATTGACGAAGAGACACAGAAATTGCATCGGAAATGATACAAAAGGCACCATGCCGACTTCTGTATAGGGGAGTAAAACATCAAACTTTCTGTGCTTTGTGCCATTCCTGGGACTACTTTAATAGTTTCCGATGGAGAGCTGGAGGGTTTCTGTAACCTGTGGACCTTCACATTGACGATGAAACACAAGAAGTGCACCGGAATTGAATATAACAGGCACAATGCCGCCTTCCGTCCAGGGGAGTAATTCATCAACCTCTCTGTGCTTTATTCCATTCCTGGGACTCCAGCAGTAGTTTCCGATTGGGGGTTGAAGTGTTTCTGTAACCTCTGGACCTTCAAATTGACTATGAAACACAGATATTGCATCGGAATTGAAAACAACACGCACCATGCCGACTTGTGTCCAAGGGAGTAATGCATCAAAGTTTCTGTGCTTTGTTTTATTCCTCAGACTCCAGTAGTACCTTCCGATGGTGAGCTGAAGGTTTACTGTAACTTGTGGAGCCTCAAACTGACGATGAAACAGAAATTGCATCGGAATTGAATACAACAGGCACCATGCCCACATCTGTAGGGGGAATAACGCATCAAATTATCTGTGCTTTATTCCATTCCTGGGACTCCAGTTGCAGCTTCCGATGGAGGGCAGAAGGTATTCTGCAACCTGTGGACCTTGAAATTGAGGATGAAACACAGAAATTGCATCGGAATTGAATACAACAGGCACCATGCCGACATCTGTAAGGGGTATAACGCATGAAATTTTCTGTGCTTTATTCCATTCCTGGGACTCCAGTTGCAGCTTCCGATCGAGAGTGGATGCTTTTTTGTAACCTGTGGACTTTCAAATTGACAATGAAACACAGAAATTGCAACGGAATTGAATACAACAGGCACCATGCCGACATCTGTAAGGGGTATAACGCATCAAATTTTCTGTGCTTTATTCCATTCCTGGGACTCCAGTTGCAGCTTCCGATCGAGAGTGGATGCTTTTTTGTAACCTGTGGACTTTCAAATTGACGATGAAACACCGAAATTGCATCGGAATTGAATGCAATACGCACCATGCCGACTTCTGTCCAGGGGAGTAATCCATCAAATTTATTGTGCTTTGATCCATTCCCGGGTTTCCTGTAGTAGTTACCGATGAAGAGCAGAAAGTATTCTGTAACCTGTGTACTTTCAAATTGACGATGAAACACAGAAATTGCTTCGGAATTGAATACAACAGAAACCATGCCCAAATATGTCCAGAGAGAAGTAATGATTCAAACTTTCTGTGCTTTGTTCCATCCCTGGGACTGCACTAGTAGTCTCCGTTGGAGAGCTGGAGGGTTACTGTAACCTGTGAACCGTCAAATTGTCGATGAAGCACAGATATTGCATCGCAATTGAACACAACATGCAACCATGCCGACTTCTGTCCAGGGGAGTAATGCATCAAACTATCTGTGCGTTGTTCCATTCCTGATACTGTAGTGGTAGTTTAAGATGGAGAGCTGGCCGGTAAATAAAACCTGTGGACCTTCAAATTGATGATGAAACACAGAAATTGCATCGGAACTGAATACAACAGGCACCATGCCGACTTGTGTCCAGGGGAGTAATGCATCAAACTTCCTGTGATTTGCTACATTCCTGGGTCTACAGTAGTAGTTTTCGATGGTGAGCTGGAGGATTACTGTAACTTGTGGACATTCAAATTGACGATGAAACATAGAAATTGCATCGGAATTGAATACAACAGGCACCATGCCGACTTCTGTCCAGGGGAGTAATGCATCAAACTTCCTGTGCCTTGTTCCATTCCTGGGACCACAGCAGTAGTTTCCGATGGTGAGCTGGAGGATTACTGTAACCTGTGGACATACAAATTGACGATGAAACACAGAAATTGCATCGGAATTGAATACAACAGAAACCATGCTCACTTCTGTCCAGGGGAGTAATGCATCAAACTTTTTGCGCTTTGATCCATTCCTGGGTTTCCTGTAGTAGTTACCGATGGAGAGCAGAAAGTATTCTGTAACCTGTGTACCTTCAAATTGACGATGAAACACATAAAATACATCGGAATTGAATACAATATTCAGCATACCGGCTTCTATCCAGGGGAGTAATTCATCAAACTTTCTGTGCTTTTTCCATTCATGGCACGCCAGTAGTAGTTTCCGATGGAGAGCTGGAGCGTTACTGTAACCAGTGGACCTTCCAATTGACGATGATACACAGAAATTGCATCGGAATTAAAAACAACAGGCACCATGCCGACCTCTGTCCTGGGGAGTAACGCATCAAGCTTTCCGTGCTTTGATCCTTTCCTGGGACCCCAGTAGTAGTTTCCGATGGAGAGCTGGTGGGTTACTGTATCCTGTGGACATTCACATTGACGATGAAACACAGAAATAGCATGGGATTTGAGAACAACAGGCACCATGCCGACTTCTGTTCAGGGGAGTAATGGATGAAATTTTCTGTGCTTTGTTTCACTCCTGGCAGTCCAGTAGCAGTTATCGATGGAGAGCAGAACGTTTACTGCAACCTGTGGACCTTCAAATTGATGATGAAACACAGAAAGTGCATGGAATACAACAGGCACCACGCAGACTTATGTCCATGGGAGTAATTCATCAAACTTTCTGAGCTGTGTTCCATTCCTGGGGCTCCAGTAGTAGTTTCGGATGGATAGTGGATGGTTTTCTGTAACCTATCGTCCTTCAAATTGACGATGGAGCACAGAAATTGCAACTGAATTGAATACAACAGGCAACATGCCGACTTCTGTACAAGGGTGTAATGCTTCCAACTGTATGTGCTTTAATTCATTCCTGGGAGTCCAGTAGTAGTTTCCGATCTAGAGCTGAAGGTTTACTGTAACACGTGTACCTACCAATTGTCGATGAAACACAGAAATTGCATCGGGATGGAATACAGCAGGCACCATGCCGACTTCTGTCCAAGGGAGTAGTGCATCAAACTTTCTGTGCTTATTTCCATTCCTGGGACTCCAAGATTTGTTTCGGATGCAGAGCTGAACTTTTTCTGTAACCTATGGATCTTCAATTTGACGATGATACACAGAAGTTGCAACGCAATTGAATACAACGGCAACATGCCGACTTCTGTCCAAGGGAGTAAAGCTTCCGATGCAATTTCCGTGTCTCTTCGTCATTCCTGGGAGTCCAGTAGTGGAGAGCTGAAGGTTTACTGCAACATGTGTACCTTTATATTGACGATGAAACACAGAAATTCAATCGGAATGGAATGCAACAGGCTCCATGGCGACTTCTGTCCAGGGGATTAATGCATCAAACTTTCTGTTCTTTGTAGCAATCCTGGGACTCCAGCAGTAGTTTCCGATGGAGAGCAAAAGGTTTTCTGTAACCGGTGGAGCTTCAAATCGACGATGAAACGCAGGTCTTACATCGGAATTGAATACAACACGCACCACGCCGACATCTGTCCAGGTTAGTAATGCATCGAACTTCATGTGCTTTGTTCCCTTCGTAGGTCTCCAGTAGTAGTTTCCGATGGAGAGCAGAAGGTTTTCTGTATCCTGTGTAGCTTCAAAGTGACGATGAGACACAGAAATTGCATCGGAATTGAATACAACACGCACCATGCGGACTTCTGTGCAGGCGAGTAATACATCAAATTTTCTATTATTTGTTCCATTCCTGGGACTCCGGTAGTGTTTCCGATGAAGAGCTGAAGGATTACTGTAACCTGTAGTTCTTCAAATTGACGATGAATCACAGATATTGCATCGTAATTGAATGCAGCAGGCACCATGCTGACTTATGTCCAGGGGAGTAATGCATCAATCTTTCTGTGCTTTGTTCCATTCCTGGGAATCCCATAGTAGTTCCGATGAAGAGCTAAAGGTTTACTTTAACCTGTGGACCTTCAAATTGACGATGGAACACAGAAATTGCATCGGAATGGAATACAACAGGCAAAATGTAGACTTTTGTCCAGGGGGGGTAATGCATCAAACTTTCTGTGCTTTGTTCCATTCGGGGGAGTCTCGTAGTAGCTTGTGATGAAGAGCTGGAGTGTTACTGTAACCTGTGGACAATGAAATCGACATTGAAACACAGAAATTGCAACGGAATTGAATACAACAGGAACCATGGCGACTTCTGTACAGAGGAGTAACGCATCCAACTGTTTGTGCTTTGATTCATTCATAGGAGTCCAGTAATCGTTTCCGATGGACGGCTTAATGTTAACTGTATCCTGTGGACATTCTAATATTAGATGAAACATCGAAATTCCCCACTGCGTGTTCGGGGGTAAGACTAGGCCCACGGTTTTCCTGCCTGTCGTAAGAGGCGACTAAAAGGAGTCTCAAACGTTTCGGCCTGATGTGATGGTCCTGTGTCGGGTTTGACCTCCATATCTCAAAATTTTTCCGAAGAGCGAGCCGATTGGGGAAGGGCGCCTTACTTGATGCATTGTGTCCATCTTGCGTTGAGAACTTTCGCCAGCTTATTCGTCGTTGCGTTGCAGTCCTGCCCGCTCTACATCTCTTGGGCATGGATACACTCCTGCGTGCACTTTCTGCCAAGCAATGTGCAGGACCACTTTCTGCACTGACGGCGACCATGGACCCCATGTCACCTAACATCCAGCACGGTAGCCAGTCCATTGTGGTGGGGCCGCCATGTACCCTGTTGGTTGTAGCCCCTGACAACAGAGGGATCGCTCTACTGATGCCTGCGCCGTTAACTCCCCACGTATGCCAAGGAGTAGATGCCCATCTCCTTGGGGCATCGGGACTCCCGGCAATGGCCATCCTTCCAGGTGGCCTTTGCTGTGGCTGGGTGGCGCCCATGCGGAGGGCCCTTGGTCGGAGTAGGTGGCATCAGGGTGGATGACACGCAATGAAGTGTGGCACATCTTCTCTTGCTGGTGGCCAGCCACCAGCTGTCTCTAAGCGTTCGCGGGCCCATTTTAAAGGTAACGTTTATGACCCCAAATCGTTCCCCTCCCTCGCCACACCATGGGAGGAACGAAAGGCATTAAATGCAAGTGAACCGTATTCGCCCAGGTATCTTGTGTGTACTAGAGCTGATGGAGAATCCTTTATATCCGTGAAGCCTCAGTTCTTTGTAGAGCATTTGGAGGACAAGTTTGGGGAGGTGGAGGGCTTGTCCAAGATGCGGTCTGGATCGGTGTTGATAAAAACGGCGTCCTCCGCCCAGTCGCGGGCCTTGCTCGCTTGTAATAAGCTGGGGGATGTCTCTGTAACTATCACGCCCCATAAAAGTCTGAATATGGTCCAGGGCATTATCTTCCACAGGGATCTCCTTTTACAGTCCGATGACGAGCTGCGCGGCAACTTGGAGCGACGAGGTGTCCATTTCGTCCGGCGCGTCCACCGGGGTCTGAGGGATCATCAAGTTGCCACCGGTGCCTTCATCTTGGCCTTCGAGGGTGACACGTTACCTGAGAAGGTCAAGGTGATGGTGTACCGTTGTGATGTCAAGCCATAAATCCCTCCCCCGATGTGGTGCTTTAAGTGTTGGAAGTTCGGCCATAGGTCTTCACGCTGTGCATCCGACCTCGTATGTCGCGATTGCGGTCGACCATCCCATCCTGATCATCCCTGTGCCCCGCCTCCAATCTGTGTGAACTGTGGTGAGCACCATCCGCCTTGCTCGCCGGACTGTCCGATTCTGCAGAAGGAGCGGAAAATCATGGAAATCAAAACCCTCGACCGACTGATGTACACTGAGGCAAAGCGGAAATATGATCAGCTTCAACCAATGCGTATGACATCTTCTTATGTCGCAACTGTCACTCCTGCTCACTAAACTCCCCATTGCTCCTGCTCCATCTACCTCAGGAGCAACACCCCCCCAACCATCGGGGACATCTGTTCCCCCTTCCCAGGCGGAGAAGGATAAGACTTCTTCGGCTACTCTCGCAAGGAAAGGGTCCCTTGAGGACCTCCGTTCGCAAGTTCCGACCAGCGGCACAGCAGCCACCCGCAAGTGGCTTAAACAAACACCAGTCCCTGGTCGTAGGGCCTCACGGTCATCGTCTGTCCCTGAGACTGACCCTGTGAAGCCCTCCAAGCCTGAACCACCGAAGGCACAACGAGGGAAACGGACACAGAAACAGAAGAACGTCCCCAAGAATACCGACATTGTGGTGGCACCCATCCCACCGCTTCCTACAAGCTCTGCTTCTGAGGTCAAGGTGGAGATTCGGGCGTCTGCTGAGGACCTCGATCTCTCCGGTCCCTCAGACGCCATGGACAGCACTAGCACGGGTGCTCAATCGGAAGCAGCAAGTGACCCAGTGGCGTAATCTGCCTTCCCAGTCCCGTCATGCCTTTCACAGACATGGAAAATACCATCCTCCAGTGGAACTGCAGCGGTTTCTTCCACCATCTCGCTGAGCTCCGACAACTTATCAGCCTTCATCCTTTCCTCTGCATAGCTCTGCAGGAAACTTGGTTTCCAGCAATGCGAACCCCCGCCCTCTGAGGCTATCGGGGTTATTACAAGAACCGAGCAGCTTATGCAAGGGTGTCTGGTGGCGTCTGCATCTATGTCCTTAACTCTCTTCACAGCGAGTCTGTCCCTCTACAAACAGCTTTAGAGGCTGTCGGTGTTAGGGTGTGGACGCCACAGGCTATTACCGTCTGCAGTCTTTACCTTCCACCAGATGGTGATGTCGCGCAGCATGAGCTGGCTGCACTGCTAGCCCAATTGCCGTCACCTTTCTTCTTACTGGGCGACTTCAACGCCCATAACCCTCTGTGGGGTGGGTCAGTGGCAACAGGTCGAGGCGCCACCATTGAGCATTTATTGGAACAGCTCGATCTTTCACTCTTAAATGATGGTTCCTTCACACACTCCAGCGTGGCGCACGGCACGTACTCCGCCATCGACCTTTCGATCTGTAGCCCTCGCCTCTTACCGTCTGTCCAATGGAATGTGCATGACGACCTGTGTGGCAGTGACCACTTTCCGATCCTTCTGTCACTGCCACCATGTCACTCTTCTGGGCGCCCCAGCAGATGGGCTATGAATAAGACTGACTGGGATTTGTTTTCCTCCACTGCCGCTATTGAGCCTCTCTCTAGTGATGACGTTGATGCAGTGGTTCAATCGGTCACCACCGGCATCGTTACTGTCGCCGAATCTGCCATTCCCTGTTCTTCTGGGTCCCCTCGGCGGAGGGCTGTGCCTTGGTGGTCGCCTGAGATCGCTGAAGCGATTAAAGATCGCCGGCGGGCGCTCCAGCGTCACAAGCGACATCCCTCCATAGACCACCTTATCGCCTTCAAACGGCTGCGTGCGTGGGCCCAGCTCCTTATCCCCCAAGGCAAGAATGAGTGCTGGGAGCGGTATGTGTCCACCATTGGCCTCCATGTCACTCCATCACAGGCCTGGGCCAAGATTCGACGCGTCTACGGCTATCGGACCCCTGCCAGCGTCCCTGCGCTCTCACTGAATGGAGCAGTTTGTACTGACTCCGACGTCATTGCAAACCGCTTAGCAGAGCAATTTGCTATGAGTTCCGCTTCTGCGAATTACCCCCAGGCCTTCTGCTCCATTAAAGAGCGGATGGAACATCGGAGCCTTTCTTTTCGCACAAACACTTCTGAATCCTACAATGCTCCATTCAGTGAGTGGGAATTTCACAGTGCCCTTGCCGCTTGCCCTGATACCGCTCCCGGGCCCGATCACATCCACTGTCAGATGCTGAAACACCTTTCAGTGGACTGCAAGCGACGCCTCCTCGACCTTTACAACCGTCTCTGGGTCGAGGGTGAGTTTCCGTCGCAATGACGGGAGAGCATTGTCATCCCCGTTTTGAAACCGGGCAAGAGCCCTTTGGAGGTGGACAGCTACCGCCCCATTAGCCTCACCAACGTTATTTTCAAGCTTCTCGAACGGATGGTGAGCCGGCGCTTGAACTGGGTACTGGAGTCTCGGGGCCTTCTGGCTCCGACTCAGGGTGGGTTCCGCAAAGGTCGCTCCGCCGCCGACAATCTGGTGAGCATGGAGTCGGCCATCCGTACTGCCTTTGCCCGCGTCAGCACCTGGTCGCTGTCTTTTTCGACATTCGGAAGGCGTACGATACGACATGGCGTCATCACATCCTTTCTACGCTTCATGGATGGGGTCTTCGGGGCCTTCTGCAGATTTTTATCCGCAATTTCCTGTCGTATCGTACCGTCCGCGTGCAAGTCGCAGCGTCATATAGTTCCTCCCACGTCCAGGAGAACGGCGTGCCGCAGGGTTCTGTTTTAAGTGTCTGCCTGTTTTTAATAGCCTTTAACGGGCTCGCTGCGGCCGTGGGAAATTCTGTCTCCGCCTCCCTGTATGCTGACGACTTCTGCCTTTACTACAGCTCTACTGGCATTGCAGCTGTTGAACGTCAGCTACATGGCGCTATCAGCAAGGCGCAGTCTTGGGTTGTAGCTCATGGGTTCCAGTTTTCGGCAGCCAAGACCTGCGTTATGCATTTCTGCCGGCGACGACTGTCCACCCTGAGCCGCGGCTTTATCTTGCTGGCGAACTTCTTTCAGTGGTGGAATCACACAGGTTTTTGGGGGTGGTTTTCGATGCCCTGTTGACTTGGCTGCCTCATATCCGGCAGCCCACACAGGCGTGTTGGCGGCATCTCTATGCTCTGCGATGTTTGAGCCACACACGCTGGGGCGCCGATCGTTCTACCCTGTTCCGGCTCTACCAGGCGTTAATCCAGTCTCGTCTGGATTATGGGAGCCTGGCCTATGGCTCAGCTTCCCCATCTGCGTTGCTGGTGCTGGACCCAATCCTCCATAGCGGGATACGCTTTGCCACTGGTGCTTTCCGCACCAGCCCTGTGGACAGCATACTACTGGAGGCCGGTGTCCCTCCACTGCGGTTTCGACGCCAACAATTACTGGCTGCTTATGCTGCCCATGTTTTTAGCTTGCCCGGGCATCCAAATTACTGTGTGCTGTTCCTGCAGTCAGTCGTCCATCTGCCAGACCGTCGGCCCAGGTCGGGTTGTCCGATCGTCGTACGCATCAAGGAGCTTCTCTCCAGGCTTGGGTTTTTCCCTGTTCCACCTCCTTTCCGGGCACCTCTGCGTACACCCCCGTGGTGTGTTCCTCGCCCTTGCCTTCGGCTCGACTTGGCACAGGGCTCGAAGGACTCAGTCAGTCCAGAGGCCTTCCGCCGCCGCTTTTATTCCATCCTGGCCACGTATCAGGGCTCTGGAATTGTCTACACTGACGGTTCGATGGTTGCTGGTCGTGTCGGGTATCCGCTAACTCTAGGGGACCATTCCGAACAACGTTCCTTGGCGGCTGGCTGCAGCGTTTACACTGCTGAGCTGGTCGCCATCATTCGTGCCCTAGAGTATATCCGCTCCTGCTCAGGTGAGTCCTTCGTTATCTGTAGCGATTCCCTGAGCGGTTTACGAGCTCTCGACCAGTGTTTTCCTCGTTCTCGTCTGGTGATGGCTATCCATGAGTCCCTGCATACTCTTGCGCGTTGCGGCCGCTCTGTGGTCTTTGTTTGGACCCCGGGCCATGTTGGGATACCCGGAAATGAAAATGTTGACCGCCTGGCGAAAGAGGCCACCAGTGAACCCACCCTGGACATTGGCCTCCCGGCGACTGATTTGCGGGCCCTATTACGCCGCAAAATTTTCGATTTATGGTACGCCGAATGGCGCAACCTGCCCGTACCAAACAAACTCCGTTGTATCAAGGCGTCAACGACTGTGTAGCGGTCGTGCATTCGGGTCTGTTGTCCTCTGCCGTCTGTGCATTGGGAACACTCGGCAGACACACGGCCACTTATTGCGCCGTGAGGACCCACCTCTATGTCGCTGCGGCACCGTTTTCTCTGTGGTGCACATTTTATGGGAGTGTCCGCTTTTAGCTGTGCTCAAGCAGACGTTCACACTGCCTGACACGCTCCCTGACATTTTATCTGATGACCCTGCTATGGCTGGCTTAGTTTTACGTTTTATCCGGGCGGGGGGTTTTTAACATTTAAACTGAGTGTTTGTGTTTTATTTTATTGTTTTGTGTTGATTCTGGCTTTTGGCCTACGGTTTTAAACTCGGTTTTTAATGTGTTCTCAGTGGTTGGCCCTTCCTTTTCTTGTTCCTATGGTCGGACAACCACCGTCTCACTCTGTGTGATTTAATTCGTTTTGCCTGGTCTTTATCTCCGTTTCTCTTGTTCTGTGTCGTGTGTGTTCTATTCTGTTAATCGTTTTTATTCTCTGTGGGTGTTTTTTGGATTTGGAAAAAGGGACCGATGACCGTAGCAGTCTGGTCCCTTTAATCCCACAAACCAACCAACCTACCAAACACCGAAATTCCATCGAAAATTCCTACAAAAGGCACCATGCTCTTTTCTGTCCAGGGGAGTAATGCATCAAACTTTCTGTGCTTTGTTCCATTCCTGGCACTCCAGCAGTAGATTCCGATGGAGACCTGGAGGGTTACTGTAACCTGTGGACCTTCAAATTGACGAAGATACACAGAAATAGCTTCGGAATTAAATAAAACAGGCACCTTGCGACTTCTGTCCAGGGGATTAATGCATTATGCTTCCTGTGCTTTATTCCATTCCTGGGACACCAGTAATAATTACCGATGGAGAGCAGAAGGTATTCAGTAACCTGTGGACCTTCAAATTGACGATGAAACACAGAATTTGCATCGTTATTGAGTGCAATAGACACCATGACGACTTATGTCCAGGGGGGGGAATGCATCAAATTTTCTGTGTTTGTTCAATTCCTGGGACTCCAGTAGTAGTTTCCGATAGAGAACAGAAGGTATTCTGTAACCTGTGTACCTTCAAATTGACTATGAAACACAGAAGTTGCATCGGAATTGAATACAACAGGCACAATGCGACTTCTGTCAGGTGGAGAAATGCATCAGACTTTCTGTGCTTTGTTCCATTCCTGGGACTCCAGTAGTAGTTTCCGATGAAGAGCTGAAAGATTACTGTAACCTGTGGATCTTATAATTGTCGATGAAACACAGAAATTGCATCGGATTTGTATACCACTGGCACAAGGATGACCTCTGTCCTGGGGAGTAATGCAAAAAACTATCTGTGCTTTGTTTTATTCCTGGGACTCCAGTAGTAGTTTCCGGTGAAGAGCAGTAGATTTTCTGTAACTTGTGTACCTTAAAATGACGATGAAAGACAGAAATTGCTTCGGAATTGAATACAACAGAAACCATGCCGACATCTGTCCAGAGAAGTAATGATTCAAACATTCTGTGTTTTGTTCCATCCCTGGGACTGCACTAGTAGTTTCCGTTGGAGAGCTGGAGGGTTACTGTAACCTGTGAACCGTCAAATTGTCGATGAAGCACAGAAATTGCATCGCAATTGAACACAACATGCAACCATGCCGACTTCAGTCGAGGGGAGTAATGCATCAAACTATCTGTGCGTTGTTCCATTCCTGATACTGTAGTGGTAGTTTCAGATGGAGAGCTGGCCGGTAAATAAAACCTGTGGACCTTCAAATTGATGATGAAACACAGAAATTGCATCGGAATTGAATACAACAGGCACCATGCTGACTTGTGTCCAGGGGAGTAATGCATCAAACTTCCTGTGCTTTGTTGCAGGGGAGTAATGAATCAAACATTCTGTGCTTTGTTCCATTCCTGGCACTCGAGGAGTAAATTCCGATGGAGACCTGAAGGGTTACTGTAACCTGTGGACCTTCAAATTGACGATGAAACACAGAAATTGCATCAGATAAGATTACAAAAGGCACCATGCCGACTTCTGTCCAGGGGAGTAATGCATCAAACATTCTGTGCCTTGTTCCATTCCTGGGACTCAAGTAATAGTTTCCGATGGAGAGCAGAACGTATTCTGCAACCTGTGGACCTTCAAAATGACTATGAAACACAGAAATTGCAACAAAATTGAATCCAAGAGGCACCATGCCGACTTCTGTTCAGAAGAGTAATGCATCAAAATTTCTGGGCTATGTTCCATTCGTGGCACTCTAGTAGTAGATTCCGATGGAGAGTTGGTGGGTTACTGTGACCTGTGGACCTTCAAATTGACGATGAAACACAGAAATTGGGTCGGAATTGAATACAACAGGCAACATGCCGACTTCTGTCCGGGAGAGTAATGCTTCTAACTGTCTGTGCTTTGATTCTTTCCTGGGATTCCAGTAATAGATTCCGATGGACATGGGAAGGTTTACCGTAACCCGTGGACCTTCAACTTGACGATGAAACACAGAAATTGCGTCGGAATTGAATACAACTCTCACCATGCCGACTTCTCTCCGGGAGAGTATTGCTTCCAACTGTCTGTGCTTTGATTCTTTCCTGGGATTCCAGTAATAAATTCCGATGGACATGGGAAGGTATACCGTAACCTGTGGACCTTCAACTTGACTATGAAACACAGAAAAAGCGTCGGAATTGATTACAACAGGCACCATGCCGACCTCTCTCTGGGAGAGTTATGCTTCTCATTGTCTGTGCGTTGATTCTTTCCTGGGATTCCAGTAATAGATTCCGATGGACAAGGGAAGGTTTACTGTAACCTGTGGACCTTTAACTTGACGATGAAACCCAGAAATTGCGTCAGAATTGAATACAACAGGCACCATGCCGACTTCTCTCCGGGAGAGTAATGCTTCCAACTGTCTGTGCTTTGATTCTTTGCTGGGATTCCAGTAATAGATTCCGATGGACATGGGAAGGTTTACTGTAACCTGTGGACCTTCAACTTAACGATGAAACACAGAAATTACGTCGGAATTGAATACAACAGGCGCCATGCCGACTTCTATCCGGGAGAGTAATGCTTCCAAGTTTCTGTGCTTTGATTCTTTCTTGGGATTCCAGTAAAAGATTCCGATTGACATGGAAAGGTTTACTGTAACCTGTGGACCTTCAACATGACGATGAAACACAGAAATTGCGTCGGAATTGAATACAACAGGCACCTTGCCGACTTTTCTCCGGGAGAGTAATTCTTCTAACTGTCTGTGCTTTGATTCTTTCCTGGGATTTCAGTAATAGATTCCGATGGACATGGGAACGATTACTGTATCCTGTGGACCGTCAGCTTGACGATGAAACACAGAAATTGCGTTGGAATTGAATACAACAGGCACCAGGCCGACTTCTCTCCGGGAGAGTAATGCTTCTAACTGTCTGTGCTTTGATTCTTTCCTGGAATTCCAGTAATAGATTCCGATGGACAAGTAAAGGATTACTGTAACCTGTGGACCTTCAACTTGACGGTGAAACACAGAAATTGTGTCGGAGTTGAATACAACAGGCACCATGCCGACTTCTCTCCGGGAGAGTAATGCTTCTAACTGTCTGTGCTTTGATTCTTCCTGGGATTTCAGTAACAGATTCCGATGGACATGGGAAGGTTTACTGTAACCTGTGGACCTTCAATTTGACGATGAAACACAGAAATTGCGTCGGAATTGAATACAATAGGCACCATGCCGACTTCTGTCCGGGAGAGTAATGCTTCTAACTGTCTGTGCTTTGATTCTTTCCTGGGATTCCAGTAATAGATTCCGAAGGATATGGGAAGGTTTACTGTAACCTGTGGACATTCAACTTGACGATGAAACACAGAAATTGCGTCGGATTTCAATACAACAGGAACCATGCCGACTTCTGTCCGGGAGAGTAATGCTTCTAACTGTCTGTGCTTTGATTCTTTCCTGGGATTCCAGCAATAGATTCCGATTTACATGGGAAGATTTACTGTAACCTGTGGACCTTCAACTTGACGACGAAACACAGAAATTGCGTCGGAATTGAATACAACAGGCACCAAGGGAACTTCTGTCTGGGAGAGTAATACTTCTAACTGTCTGTGCATTGATTCTTTCCTGGGATTCCAGTAACAGATTCCGATGGAAATGGGAAGGTTTACTGTAACCTGTGGACCTTCAACTTGACGATGAATCACAGAATTACAACGGAGTTGACACAACAGGCACTATGCCGACTTCTGTCCAGGGGAGTAATGCATCAAACTTTCTGTGATTTGTTCCATTCCTGGGACTACAGTACTAGTTCCGATGGAGAGCTACAGGATTACTGTAACCCGTGGACGTTTAAATTGACGACGAGACACAGAAATTGCATCGGAATAGATTACAACAGGCACCATTCCTACTTCTGTCCGGGAGAGTAATGCTTCTAACTGTCTGTGCTTTGATTCTTTCCTGTGGTTCCAGTAATAGACTCCGATCGACATGGGAAAGTTTACTGTAACCTGTGAACCTTCAACTTGACGATGAAACACAGAAATTGCGTGGGATTTCAATACAACAGGAACCATGCCGACTTCTGTCCGGGAGAGTAATGCTTCTAACTGTCTGTGCTTTGATCCTTTCCTGGGATTCCAGCAATAGATTCCGATTTACATGGGAAGATTTACTGTAACCTGTGGACCTTCAACTTGACGACGAAACACAGAAATTGCGTCGGAATTGAATACAACAGGCACCAAGCGGACTTCTGCCTGGGAGAGTAATGCTTCTAACTGTCTGTGCTTTGATTCTTTCCTGGGATTCCAGTAATAGATTCCGATGGACATGGGAAAGTTTACAGTAACCTGTGGACCTTCAACTTGACGATGAAACACAGAAATTGCGTCGGAACTCAAGACAACAGGCACCATGTCGACTTCTGTGCGGGAGAGTAATGCTTCTAACTGTCTGTCCTTTGATTCTTTCCTGGGATTCCAGTAATAAATTTCGACGGACATGGGAAGGTTTAGTGTAACCTGTGGACCTTCAACTTGACGATGAAACACAGAAATTACAACGGAGTTGATACAACAGGCACCATGCCGACATCTGTCCAGGGGAGTAATGCATCAAACTTTCTGTGCTTTGTTCCATTCCTGGGACTACACTGGTAGTTCCAATGGAGAGCTAGAGGATTACTGTAACCCGTAAACGTTTAAATTCACGACGAGGCACAGAAATTGCATCGGAATTGATTACAATAGGCACCATTCCTACTTCTGTCCGGGAGAGTAATGCTTCGAACTGTCTGTGCTTTGATTCTTTCCTGTGATTCCAGTAATAGACTCTGATCGACATGGGAAAGTCTACTGTAACCTGTGGACTTCAACTTGACGATGAAACACAGAAATTGCGTCGGAATTGATTACACAGCACCATGCCGACATCTGTCCGGGAGAGTAATCCTTCTAACTGTCTGTGCTTTGATTCTTTCCTGGGATTCCAGTAATAGATTCCGATGGACATGGGAAGGTTTACTGTAACCTATGGACCTTTAACTTGACGATGAAACACAGAAATTGTGTCGGAATTGAATACAATAGGCACCAAGCCGACTTCTGTTCGGGAGAGAAATACTTCTAACTGTCTGTGCATTGATTCTTTCCTGGGATTCCAGTAACAGATTCCGATGGAACTGAGAAGGTTTACTGTAACCTGTGGACCTTCAACTTGACGATAAATCACAGAAATTACAACGGAGTTGATACAACAGGCGCCATGCCGACTTCTGTCCAGGGGAGTAATACATCAAACTGTCTGTGCTTTGTTCCATTCCTGGGACTAAACTACTAGTTCCGATGGAGAGCTACAGGATTACTGTAACCCGTGGACTTTTAATCGACGACGAGAAACAGAAATTGCATCGGAATAAATTACAACAGGCACCATACCTACTTCTGTCCGGGAGAGTAATACTTCTAACTGTCTGTGCTTTGATTCTTTCCTGTGGTTCCAGTAATAGACTCCGATCGACATAGGAATGTTTACTGTAACCTGTGAACCTTCCACTTGACGGTGAAACACAGAAATTGCGTCGGATTTCAATAAAACAGGAACCATGCCGACTTCTGTCCGGGAGAGTAATGCTTCTAACAGCCTGTGCTTTGATTCTTTCCTGGGATTCCAGTAATAGATTTTGATTTACATGGGAAGATTTACTGTAACCTGTGGACCTTCAACTTGACGACGAAACACAGAAATTGCGTCGGAATTGAATACAACAGGCACCATGCCGACTTCTGTCCGGGAGAGTAATGCTTCTAACTGCCTGTGCTTTGATTCTTTCCTGGGATTCCAGTAATAGATTTTGATTTACATGGGAAGATTTACTGTAACCTGTGGACCTTCAACTTGACGACGAAACACAGAAATTGCGTCGGAATTGAATACAAAAGGCACCATGCCGACTTCTGTCCGGGAGAGTAATGCATCTAACTGTCTGTCCTTTTATTCTTTCCTGGGATTCCAGTAATAAATTCCGACGGACATCTGAAGGTTTAGTGTAACCTGTGGACCTTCAACTTGACGATGAAACACAGAAATTACAACGGAGTTGATACAACAGGCACCATGCCGACTTCTGTCCAGGGGAGTAATGCATCAAACTTTCTGTGCTTTGTTCCATTCCTGGGACTACACTGGTAGTTCTAATGGAGAGCTAGAGGATTACTGTAACCCGTGGACGTTTAAATTGACGACGAGACACAGAAATTGCATCGGAATTGATTACAACAGGCACCATGCCGACTTCACTCAGGGAGAGGATTGTTTCTAGCTGACTTTGCTTTGATTCTTTCCTGGGATTCCAGTAATAGATTCCGATGCACGTGGGAAGGTTTACTGTAACCTGTGGATGTTCAACTATACGATGAAACGGAGAAATTGCGTCGGAATTGAATACAACAGGCACCATGCGGACTTCTCACCGGGGGAGTATTGCTTCTAACTGTCTGTGCTTTGATTCTTTCCTGGGATTCCAGTAAAGGATTCCGATGGACATGGGAAGGTATACTGTAACGTGTGGACCTTCAACTTAACGAAGAAACACAGAAACTGCGTCGGAATTGAATACAACAGGCACCATGCCGACTTCTGACTGGGAGAGTAGTACTTCTGTCTGTGATGTGATTCTTCCTGGGATTCCAGTAATAGATTTCGAGCGACATGGGAATTTTTACTGTTACCTGTGGACCTTCAACTTGACGATGAAACACAGAAATTGCGTCGGAATTGATTACACAGCACCATGCCGACATCTGTCCGGGAGAGTAATCCTTCTAACTGTCTGTGCTTTGATTCTTTCCTGGGATTCCAGTAATAGATTCCGATGGACATGGGAAGGTTTACTGTAACCTATGGACCTTTAACTTGACGATGAAACACAGAAATTGTGTCGGAATTGAATACAATAGGCACCAAGCCGACTTCTGTTCGGGAGAGAAATACTTCTAACTGTCTGTGCATTGATTCTTTCCTGGGATTCCAGTAACAGATTCCGATGGAACTGAGAAGGTTTACTGTAACCTGTGGACCTTCAACTTGACGATAAATCACAGAAATTACAACGGAGTTGATACAACAGGCGCCATGCCGACTTCTGTCCAGGGGAGTAATACATCAAACTGTCTGTGCTTTGTTCCATTCCTGGGACTAAACTACTAGTTCCGATGGAGAGCTACAGGATTACTGTAACCCGTGGACTTTTAATCGACGACGAGAAACAGAAATTGCATCGGAATAAATTACAACAGGCACCATACCTACTTCTGTCCGGGAGAGTAATACTTCTAACTGTCTGTGCTTTGATTCTTTCCTGTGGTTCCAGTAATAGACTCCGATCGACATAGGAATGTTTACTGTAACCTGTGAACCTTCCACTTGACGGTGAAACACAGAAATTGCGTCGGATTTCAATAAAACAGGAACCATGCCGACTTCTGTCCGGGAGAGTAATGCTTCTAACAGCCTGTGCTTTGATTCTTTCCTGGGATTCCAGTAATAGATTTTGATTTACATGGGAAGATTTACTGTAACCTGTGGACCTTCAACTTGACGACGAAACACAGAAATTGCGTCGGAATTGAATACAACAGGCACCATGCCGACTTCTGTCCGGGAGAGTAATGCTTCTAACTGCCTGTGCTTTGATTCTTTCCTGGGATTCCAGTAATAGATTTTGATTTACATGGGAAGATTTACTGTAACCTGTGGACCTTCAACTTGACGACGAAACACAGAAATTGCGTCGGAATTGAATACAAAAGGCACCATGCCGACTTCTGTCCGGGAGAGTAATGCATCTAACTGTCTGTCCTTTTATTCTTTCCTGGGATTCCAGTAATAAATTCCGACGGACATCTGAAGGTTTAGTGTAACCTGTGGACCTTCAACTTGACGATGAAACACAGAAATTACAACGGAGTTGATACAACAGGCACCATGCCGACTTCTGTCCAGGGGAGTAATGCATCAAACTTTCTGTGCTTTGTTCCATTCCTGGGACTACACTGGTAGTTCTAATGGAGAGCTAGAGGATTACTGTAACCCGTGGACGTTTAAATTGACGACGAGACACAGAAATTGCATCGGAATTGATTACAACAGGCACCATGCCGACTTCACTCAGGGAGAGGATTGTTTCTAGCTGACTTTGCTTTGATTCTTTCCTGGGATTCCAGTAATAGATTCCGATGCACGTGGGAAGGTTTACTGTAACCTGTGGATGTTCAACTATACGATGAAACGGAGAAATTGCGTCGGAATTGAATACAACAGGCACCATGCGGACTTCTCACCGGGGGAGTATTGCTTCTAACTGTCTGTGCTTTGATTCTTTCCTGGGATTCCAGTAAAGGATTCCGATGGACATGGGAAGGTATACTGTAACGTGTGGACCTTCAACTTAACGAAGAAACACAGAAACTGCGTCGGAATTGAATACAACAGGCACCATGCCGACTTCTGACTGGGAGAGTAGTACTTCTGTCTGTGATGTGATTCTTCCTGGGATTCCAGTAATAGATTTCGAGCGACATGGGAATTTTTACTGTTACCTGTGGACCTTCAACTTGACGATGAAACACAGAAATTGCGTCGGAATTGATTACACAGCACCATGCCGACATCTGTCCGGGAGAGTAATCCTTCTAACTGTCTGTGCTTTGATTCTTTCCTGGGATTCCAGTAATAGATTCCGATGGACATGGGAAGGTTTACTGTAACCTATGGACCTTTAACTTGACGATGAAACACAGAAATTGTGTCGGAATTGAATACAATAGGCACCAAGCCGACTTCTGTTCGGGAGAGAAATACTTCTAACTGTCTGTGCATTGATTCTTTCCTGGGATTCCAGTAACAGATTCCGATGGAACTGAGAAGGTTTACTGTAACCTGTGGACCTTCAACTTGACGATAAATCACAGAAATTACAACGGAGTTGATACAACAGGCGCCATGCCGACTTCTGTCCAGGGGAGTAATACATCAAACTGTCTGTGCTTTGTTCCATTCCTGGGACTAAACTACTAGTTCCGATGGAGAGCTACAGGATTACTGTAACCCGTGGACTTTTAATCGACGACGAGAAACAGAAATTGCATCGGAATAAATTACAACAGGCACCATACCTACTTCTGTCCGGGAGAGTAATACTTCTAACTGTCTGTGCTTTGATTCTTTCCTGTGGTTCCAGTAATAGACTCCGATCGACATAGGAATGTTTACTGTAACCTGTGAACCTTCCACTTGACGGTGAAACACAGAAATTGCGTCGGATTTCAATAAAACAGGAACCATGCCGACTTCTGTCCGGGAGAGTAATGCTTCTAACAGCCTGTGCTTTGATTCTTTCCTGGGATTCCAGTAATAGATTTTGATTTACATGGGAAGATTTACTGTAACCTGTGGACCTTCAACTTGACGACGAAACACAGAAATTGCGTCGGAATTGAATACAACAGGCACCATGCCGACTTCTGTCCGGGAGAGTAATGCTTCTAACTGCCTGTGCTTTGATTCTTTCCTGGGATTCCAGTAATAGATTTTGATTTACATGGGAAGATTTACTGTAACCTGTGGACCTTCAACTTGACGACGAAACACAGAAATTGCGTCGGAATTGAATACAAAAGGCACCATGCCGACTTCTGTCCGGGAGAGTAATGCATCTAACTGTCTGTCCTTTTATTCTTTCCTGGGATTCCAGTAATAAATTCCGACGGACATCTGAAGGTTTAGTGTAACCTGTGGACCTTCAACTTGACGATGAAACACAGAAATTACAACGGAGTTGATACAACAGGCACCATGCCGACTTCTGTCCAGGGGAGTAATGCATCAAACTTTCTGTGCTTTGTTCCATTCCTGGGACTACACTGGTAGTTCTAATGGAGAGCTAGAGGATTACTGTAACCCGTGGACGTTTAAATTGACGACGAGACACAGAAATTGCATCGGAATTGATTACAACAGGCACCATGCCGACTTCACTCAGGGAGAGGATTGTTTCTAGCTGACTTTGCTTTGATTCTTTCCTGGGATTCCAGTAATAGATTCCGATGCACGTGGGAAGGTTTACTGTAACCTGTGGATGTTCAACTATACGATGAAACGGAGAAATTGCGTCGGAATTGAATACAACAGGCACCATGCGGACTTCTCACCGGGGGAGTATTGCTTCTAACTGTCTGTGCTTTGATTCTTTCCTGGGATTCCAGTAAAGGATTCCGATGGACATGGGAAGGTATACTGTAACGTGTGGACCTTCAACTTAACGAAGAAACACAGAAACTGCGTCGGAATTGAATACAACAGGCACCATGCCGACTTCTGACTGGGAGAGTAGTACTTCTGTCTGTGATGTGATTCTTCCTGGGATTCCAGTAATAGATTTCGAGCGACATGGGAATTTTTACTGTTACCTGTGGACCTTCAACTTGACGATGAAACACAGAAATTGCGTCGGAATTGATTACACAGCACCATGCCGACATCTGTCCGGGAGAGTAATCCTTCTAACTGTCTGTGCTTTGATTCTTTCCTGGGATTCCAGTAATAGATTCCGATGGACATGGGAAGGTTTACTGTAACCTATGGACCTTTAACTTGACGATGAAACACAGAAATTGTGTCGGAATTGAATACAATAGGCACCAAGCCGACTTCTGTTCGGGAGAGAAATACTTCTAACTGTCTGTGCATTGATTCTTTCCTGGGATTCCAGTAACAGATTCCGATGGAACTGAGAAGGTTTACTGTAACCTGTGGACCTTCAACTTGACGATAAATCACAGAAATTACAACGGAGTTGATACAACAGGCGCCATGCCGACTTCTGTCCAGGGGAGTAATACATCAAACTGTCTGTGCTTTGTTCCATTCCTGGGACTAAACTACTAGTTCCGATGGAGAGCTACAGGATTACTGTAACCCGTGGACTTTTAATCGACGACGAGAAACAGAAATTGCATCGGAATAAATTACAACAGGCACCATACCTACTTCTGTCCGGGAGAGTAATACTTCTAACTGTCTGTGCTTTGATTCTTTCCTGTGGTTCCAGTAATAGACTCCGATCGACATAGGAATGTTTACTGTAACCTGTGAACCTTCCACTTGACGGTGAAACACAGAAATTGCGTCGGATTTCAATAAAACAGGAACCATGCCGACTTCTGTCCGGGAGAGTAATGCTTCTAACAGCCTGTGCTTTGATTCTTTCCTGGGATTCCAGTAATAGATTTTGATTTACATGGGAAGATTTACTGTAACCTGTGGACCTTCAACTTGACGACGAAACACAGAAATTGCGTCGGAATTGAATACAACAGGCACCATGCCGACTTCTGTCCGGGAGAGTAATGCTTCTAACTGCCTGTGCTTTGATTCTTTCCTGGGATTCCAGTAATAGATTTTGATTTACATGGGAAGATTTACTGTAACCTGTGGACCTTCAACTTGACGACGAAACACAGAAATTGCGTCGGAATTGAATACAAAAGGCACCATGCCGACTTCTGTCCGGGAGAGTAATGCATCTAACTGTCTGTCCTTTTATTCTTTCCTGGGATTCCAGTAATAAATTCCGACGGACATCTGAAGGTTTAGTGTAACCTGTGGACCTTCAACTTGACGATGAAACACAGAAATTACAACGGAGTTGATACAACAGGCACCATGCCGACTTCTGTCCAGGGGAGTAATGCATCAAACTTTCTGTGCTTTGTTCCATTCCTGGGACTACACTGGTAGTTCTAATGGAGAGCTAGAGGATTACTGTAACCCGTGGACGTTTAAATTGACGACGAGACACAGAAATTGCATCGGAATTGATTACAACAGGCACCATGCCGACTTCACTCAGGGAGAGGATTGTTTCTAGCTGACTTTGCTTTGATTCTTTCCTGGGACTCCAGTAATAGATTCCGATGCACGTGGGAAGGTTTACTGTAACCTGTGGATGTTCAACTATACGATGAAACGGAGAAATTGCGTCGGAATTGAATACAACAGGCACCATGCGGACTTCTCACCGGGGGAGTATTGCTTCTAACTGTCTGTGCTTTGATTCTTTCCTGGGATTCCAGTAAAGGATTCCGATGGACATGGGAAGGTATACTGTAACGTGTGGACCTTCAACTTAACGAAGAAACACAGAAACTGCGTCGGAATTGAATACAACAGGCACCATGCCGACTTCTGACTGGGAGAGTAGTACTTCTGTCTGTGATGTGATTCTTCCTGGGATTCCAGTAATAGATTTCGAGCGACATGGGAATTTTTACTGTTACCTGTGGACCTTCAACTTGACGATGAAACACAGAAATTGCGTCGGAATTGAATACACAGCACCATGCCGACATCTGTCCGGGAGAGTAATCCTTCTAACTGTCTGTGCTTTGATTCTTTCCTGGGATTCCAGTAATAGATACCGATGGACATGGGAAGGTTTACTGTAACCTGTGGACATTCCACGTGACGATGAAACACAGAAATGGCGTCGGAATTGAATACAACAGGCACCATGCCGATTTCTGTCCGGGAGAGAAATGCTTCTAACTGTCTGTACTTTGATATTTTACTGGGATTCCAGTAATAGATTCCAATGGACACGGGGAGGTTTACTGTAACCTGTGGACTATCAACTTCACGATGAAACACAGAAATTGCGTCGGAATTGAATGCAACAGGCAACATGCCGACTTCTGTCCGGTAGAGTAATGCTTCTAACCGTCTGTGCTTTGAATATTTCGTGGGATTCCAGTGAAAGATAACGATGGACATGGGAAGGTTTACTGTAACCTGTGGACCTTCTAATTATCGATGAAACACAGAAATTGCGTCGGAATTGCATACAACAGGCACCATGCCGTCTTCTGTCCGGGAGAGTAATGCTTCTGACTGTCTGTACTTTGATATTTTATTGGGATTCCAGTAATAGATTCCGATGGACATGGGAAGGTTTACTGTAACCTGTGGACCGTCAACTTGACGATGAAACACAGAAATTGCGTCGGAATTGAATACAACAGGCACCATGCTGACTTCTCTCCGGGAGAGTAATGCTTCTAACTGTCTGTGCTTTGATTCTTTCGTGGGATTCCAGTAATAGCTTCCGATGGACATGGGAAGGTTTACTGTAACCTGTGGACATTCAACTTGACGATGAAGCACAGAAATTGCGTCGGAATTGAATACAACAGGCACCATGCTGACTTCTCTCCGGCAGAGTAATGCTTCTAACTGTCTGTGCTTTGATTCTTTCCTGGGATTCCAGTAATAGATTCCGAAGGACATGGGAAGGTTTACTGTAACCTGTGGACATTCAACTTGACGATGAAACACAGAAATTGCGTCGGATTTCAATACAACAGGAACCATGCCGACTTCTGTCCGGGAGAGTAATGCTTCTAACTGTCTGTGCTTTGATTCTTTCCTGGGATTCCAGCAATAGATTCCGATTTACATGGGAAGATTTACTGTAACCTGTGGACCTTCAACTTGACGACGAAACACAGAAATTGCGTCGGAATTGAATACAACAGGCACCAAGCCGACTTCTGTCTGGGAGAGTAATACTTCTAACTGTCTGTGCATTGATTCTTTCCTGGGATTCCAGTAACAGATTCCGATGGAAATGGGAAGGTTTACTGTAACCTGTGGACCTTCAACTTGACGATGAATCACAGAATTACAACGGAGTTGACACAACAGGCACTATGCCGACTTCTGTCCAGGGGAGTAATGCATCAAACTTTCTGTGATTTGTTCCATTCCTGCGACTACAGTACTAGTTCCGATGGAGAGCTACAGGATTACTGTAACCCGTGGACGTTTAAATTGACGACGAGACACAGAAATTGCATCGGAATAGATTACAACAGGCACCATTCCTACTTCTGTCCGGGAGAGTAATGCTTCTAACTGTCTGTGCTTTGATTCTTTCCTGTGGTTCCAGTAATAGACTCCGATCGACATGGGAAAGTTTACTGTAACCTGTGAACCTTCAACTTGACGATGAAACACAGAAATTGCGTGGGATTTCAATACTACAGGAACCATGCCGACTTCTGTCCGGGAGAGTAATGCTTCTAACTGTCTGTGCTTTGATTCTTTCCTGGGATTCCAGCAATAGATTCCGATTTACATGGGAAGATTTACTGTAACCTGTGGACCTTCAACTTGACGACGAAACACAGAAATTGCGTCGGAATTGAATACAACAGGCACCAAGCGGACTTCTGTCTGGGAGAGTAATGCTTCTAACTGTCTGTGCTTTGATTCTTTCCTGGGATTCCAGTAATAGATTCTGATGGACATGGGAAGGTTTACAGTAACCTGTGGACCTTCAACTTGACGATGAAACACAGAAATTGCGTCGGAACTCAAGACAACAGGCAACATGCCGACTTCTGTCCGGGAGAGTAATGCTTCTAACTGTCTGTCCTTTGATTCTTTCCTGGGATTCCAGTAATAAATTTCGACGGACATGGGAAGGTTTAGTGTAACCTGTGGACCTTCAACTTGACGATGAAACACAGAAATTACAACGGAGTTGATACAACAGGCACCATGCCGACATCTGTCCAGGGGAGTAATGCATCAAACTTTTTGTGCTTTGTTCCATTCCTGGGACTACACTGGTAGTTCCAATGGAGAGCTAGAGGATTACTGTAACCCGTAAACGTTTAAATTCACGACGAGGCACAGAAATTGCATCGGAATTGATTACAATAGGCACCATTCCTACTTCTGTCCGGGAGAGTAATGTTTCGAACTGTCTGTGCTTTGATTCTTTCCTGTGATTCCAGTAATAGACTCTGATCGACATGGGAAAGTCTACTGTAACCTGTGGACTTCAACTTGACGATGAAACACAGAAATTGCGTCGGAATTGAATACACAGCACCATGCCGACTTCTGTCCGGGAGAGTAATCCTTCTAACTGTCTGTGCTTTGATTCTTTCCTGGGATTCCAGTAATAGATTCCGATGGACATGGGAAGGTTTACTGTAACCTATGGACCTTCAACTTGACGATGAAACACAGAAATTGTGTCGGAATTGAATACAATAGGCACCAAGCCGACTTCTGTTCGGGAGAGAAATACTTCTAACTGTCTGTGCATTGATTCTTTCCTGGGATTCCAGTAACAGATTCCGATGGAACTGAGAAGGTTTACTGTAGCCTGTGGACCTTCAACTTGACGATAAATCACAGAAATTACAACGGAGTTGATACAACAGGCGCCATGCCGACTTCTGTCCAGGGGAGTAATACATCAAACTGTCTGTGCTTTGTTCCATTCCTGGGACTAAACTACTAGTTCCGATGGAGAGCTACAGGATTACTGTAACCCGTGGACTTTTAATCGACGACGAGAAACAGAAATTGCATCGGAATAAATTACAACAGGCACCATACCTACTTCTGTCCGGGAGAGTAATACTTCTAACTGTCTGTGCTTTGATTCTTTCCTGTGGTTCCAGTAATAGACTCCGATCGACATAGGAATGTTTACTGTAACCTGTGAACCTTCCACTTGACGATGAAACACAGAAATTGCGTCGGATTTCAATAAAACAGGAACCATGCCGACTTCTGTCCGGGAGAGTAATGCTTCTAACTGCCTGTGCTTTGATTCTTTCCTGGGATTCCAGTAATAGATTTTGATTTACATGGGAAGATTTACTGTAACCTGTGGACCTTCAACTTGACGACGAAACACAGAAATTGCGTCGGAATTGAATACAAAAGGCACCATGCCGACTTCTGTCCGGGAGAGTAATGCATCTAACTGTCTGTCCTTTTATTCTTTCCTGGGATTCCAGTAATAAATTCCGACGGACATCTGAAGGTTTAGTGTAACCTGTGGACCTTCAACTTGACGATGAAACACAGAAATTACAACGGAGTTGATACAACAGGCACCATGCCGACTTCTGTCCAGGGGAGTAATGTATCAAACTTTCTGTGCTTTGTTCCATTCCTGGGACTACACTGGTAGTTCTAATGGAGAGCTAGAGGATTACTGTAACCCGTGGACGTTTAAATTGACGACGAGACACAGAAATTGCATCGGAATTGATTACAACAGGCACCATGCCGACTTCACTCAGGGAGAGGATTGTTTCTAGCTGACATTGCTTTGATTCTTTCCTGGGATTCCAGTAATAGATTCCGATGCACGTGGGAAGGTTTACTGTAACCTGTGGATGTTCAACTATACGATGAAACGGAGAAATTGCGTCGGAATTGAATACAACAGGCACCATGCGGACTTCTCACCGGGGGAGTATTGCTTCTAACTGTCTGTGCTTTGATTCTTTCCTGGGATTCCAGTAAAGGATTCCGATGGACATGGGAAGGTATACTGTAACGTGTGGACCTTCAACTTAACGAAGAAACACAGAAACTGCGTCGGAATTGAATACAACAGGCACCATGCCGACTTCTGACTGGGAGAGTAGTACTTCTGTCTGTGATGTGATTCTTCCTGGGATTCCAGTAATAGATTTCGAGCTACATGGGAATTTTTACTGTTACCTGTGGACCTTCAACTTGACGATGAAAAACAGAAATTGCGTCGGAATTGAATACAACAGGCAACATGCCGACTTCTGTCCGGGAGAGTAATGCTTCTAACTGTCTGTCCTTTGATTCTTTCCTGGGATTCCAGTAATAAATTCCGACGGACATGGGAAGGTTGACTGTAACCTGTGGACCTTCAACTTGACGATGAATTACAGATATTGCTTCGGAATTGAATACAACAGGAAACATGCCGACTTCTTTCTGGGAGAGTAATGCTTCTAACTGTCGGTGCGTTCAATCTTCCCTGGGATTCCAATAATAGATTCCGATGGACATGGGAAGGTTTTCTGTAACCTGTGGACCGTCAACTTGACGATGAAACACAGATATTGCTTCGGAATTGAATACAACAGGCATCGTGCCGACTTATGTCCAGGGGAGTAAAGCAACAAAATTTCTGTGCATTGTTCCATTCCTGGGACACCAGTAACAGTTCCCGATTGAGAGAGAGACGGTTTTCTGTAACCTGTGGACATTCAAATTGACGATGAAACGCAGAAATTGCATCGGAATTGAATACAACAGGAAACATGCCGACTTCTGTCCGGGAGAGTAATGCTTCTTACTGTCTGTGCTTTGTTTCTTACCTGGGATTCCTATAATAGATTCCGAAGGACATGGGAAGATTTACTGTAACCTGTGGACCTTCAACTTGACGATGAAACACAGATATTGCGTCGGAATAGAATACGACAGGCACCATGCCGATATCTGTCGTGAGATAAATGCTTCTATTTGTCTGTGCATAGATTCTTTCCTGGGATTCCAGTAATAGATTCCGAAGGACATGGGATGGCTTACTGTAAGCTGTGGACCTTCAACTTGACGATGAAACACTGAAATTTCGTCGGAATTGAATACAACAGGCACCATGCCGACTTCTGCCCGCGAGGGTAATGCTTCTAACTGCCTGTGCATAGATTCTTTCCTGGGATTCCAGTAATAGATTCCGATGGAGATGGGAAGGTTTACTGTAACCTGTTGACCTTCCACGTGACGATGAAACACAGAAATAGCGTCGGAATTTAATAGTACAGGCACCAAGCCGACTTATGTCCGGGAGAGTAATGCTTCTAACTGTCTGTGCATAGATTTTTTCATGGGATTCCAGTAATAGATTCCGATGGAGATGGGAAGGTTTACTGTAACCTGTGGACCTTCCACGTGACGATGAAACACAGAAATTGCGTCGGAATTGAATAGAACATGCGCCAAGCCGACTTCTGGCCGGGAGAGTAATGCTTCTAACTGTCTGTACTTTGATATTTCACTGGGAATCCAGTAATAGATTCCGATGGACATGGGAAGGTTTACTGTAACCTGTGGACCTTCAACTTGCCGATGAAACACAGAAATTGCGTCGGAATTGAATACAACAGGCACCATGCCGAATTCTGTCCGGGAGAGTAATTCTTCTAACTCTCTGTGCTTTGATTCTTTCCTGGGATACCACTAATAGATTCCGATGGACATGGGAAGGTTTACTGTAACCTGTGGACCTTCAACGTGACGATGAAGCACAGAAATTGCGTCGGAATTGAATACAACAGGCACCATGCCGACTTCTGTCCGGGAGAGTAATGCTTCTAACTGTCCGTGCTTTGATTCTTTCCCGGGATTCCAGTAGTAGATTCCGATGGACATGGGAAGGTTTCTGTAATCTGTGGACCATCAAATTAACGATGAAACACAGAAATTGCGTTGGGATTGAATACAACAGGCACTATGCCGACTTCTGTCCGGGAGAGTAATGCTTCGAACTGTCTCTGCTTTGATTCTTTCCTGGGATTCCAGTAATACATACCGATGGACATGGGAAGGTTTACTGAAACTGTGGACCTTCAACTTGACGATGAAACACAGAAATTGCGTCGGAATTGAATACAACAGGCACCATGCCGACATCTGTCTGGGAGAGTAATGCTTCTAACTGTCTGTGCTTTGATTCTTTCCTGGGATTCCAGTAATAGATACCGATGGACATGGGAAGGTTTACTGTAACCTGTGGACATTCCACGTGACGATGAAACACAGAAATGGCGTCGGAATTGAATACAACAGGCACCATGCCGATTTCTGTCCGGGAGAGAAATGCTTCTAACTGTCTGTACTTTGATATTTTACTGGGATTCCAGTAATAGATTCCAATGGACACGGGGAGGTTTACTGTAACCTGTGGACTTTCAACTTGACGATGAAACACAGAAATTGCGTCGGAATTGTATGCAACAGGCAACATGCCGACTTCTGTCCGGTAGAGTAATGCTTCTAACCGTTTGTGCTTTGAATCTTTCGTGGAATTCCAGTGAAAGATAACGATGGACATGGGAAGGTTTACTGTAACCTGTGGACCTTCTAATTATCGATGAAACACAGAAATTGCGTCGGAATTGCATACAACAGGCACCATGCCGTCTTCTGTCCGGGAGAGTAATGCTTCTGACTGTCTGTACTTTGATATTTTATTGGGATTCCAGTAATAGATTCCGATGGACATGGGAAGGTTTACTGTAACCTGTGGACCGTCAACTTGACGATGAAACACAGAAATTGCGTCGGAATTGAATACAACAGGCACCATGCTGACTTCTCTCCGTGAGAGTAATGCTTCTAACTGTCTGTGCTTTGATTCTTTCGTGGGATTCCAGTAATAGCTTCCGATGGACATGGGAAGGTTTACTGTAACCTGTGGACATTCAACTTGACGATGAAGCACAGAAATTGCGTCGGAATTGAATACAACAGGCACCATGCCGACTTCTCTCCGGCAGAGTAATGCTTCTAACTGTCTGTGCATTGATTCTTTCCTGGGATTCCAGTAATAGATTCCGATGGACATGGGAAGGTTTACAGTAACCTGTGGACCTTCAACGTGACAATGAAACACAGAAATTGCGTCGGAATTGAATGCAACAGGCACCAAGCCGACTTTTGTATGGGAAAGTAATGACTCTAACTGTCTGTACCTTGATTTTTTACTGGGATTCCAATAATAGATTCCAATGGACTTGGGAAGGTTTACTGTAACCTGTGGACCTTCAAATTAACGATGAATCACATAAATTTCATCGGAATTGAATACAACAGGCACCATGTAGACTTTTGTCCAGGGGGGTAATGCATCAAACTTTCTTTGCTTTGTTCCATTCGTGGGAGTCGCCCCCAGGGGCTCAGCATTCATTTGCTGAGTACGGGCTTGGCGACCCCGGGGTTTTGAGCTGTGGCTGGTCGGCGCCGCCAGTCTCCTGTCACCGTAACCCCCGGACATGTTTCAGCGACCACGGTATGGCCCAGCGGTGGAGTGTTGTGTGCTGCGGGGAATGGTAATTATGGCTTGACCGCCTGGATTGCGAGGAAGGCCAACCTCTATAAAAACCCCTCAATCTTCCGGTGTTCTCCGCGCCTATGAGATGCATGACTGTTGAGGTGGAACAGTCGCAAGCGGGCAACCTCTGGGGCACCTGCCGCACCCCAGTTGTATAAGGCTTACTCAGTCACGTGGGTCTCTGTCTGAGCGGACCTTTAGTTCCCTAGCTGCTCGTGGGACCGCAATGGACCCGTCGACCTCTACATTTCCCCCTACCAGTGGATTGGGTGCGCCACTGGTAGGAAAACACACTCCATCGAAAAAGCGACTTCGTGCTGCGAGTCCTCCAGCGCCTAGTGTTGATCAAGATTTATCAGACTGTCGTAACAGAGCACATGCTGATAATCAGAACGTGTTTTCGATTATTAAACGGAAGGAGGGTAGTTTTGAGAGGGTTTCTCCCTTTTACATTCACAAATGTCTTGAGGGAATTGCAGGAACACTTAAATCTGTGAAGCGACTGTGCAATGGGACTCTGTTAGTTGAGACATCTAGTTCCCGTCAAGTCGCTTCTCTTCGGAAAGCAACCTGTCTCGGTGAGTACACTATCGAGACCGAGCTCCACTCCACTCTGAACTACAGTACGGGTGTTGTGACATGTAGCGACTTGGTCCCCACAGACGAGTTAAAATCCCCACAGACGAGTTAAAATCTGAATGGGCTGATGAAGGTATTGTTGACGTGCAGCATATTATGAAACGAGTCGATGGGGACCTAGGCCGGCCGTTGGTGGCCGAGCGGTTCTGGCGCTACAGTCTGGAACCGCGCGACCGCTTCGGTCGCAGGTTCGAATCCTGCCTCGGGCATGGATGTGTGTGTTGTCCTTAGGTTAGTTAGGTTTAAGTAGTTCACAGTTCTAGGGGACTTATGACCTCAGCAGTTGAGTCCCATAGTGCTCAGAGCCATTTGAAGAATTTTTGATGGGGACCTAGTCAAATCCGACTTGTTTATTCTCACGTTCAGTTGCCCACGACTCCCAGAGCATGTTAAAGCGGGGTTCTTACGTTTGCCAGTAAGGCCATATTTCCCCAACCCAATACGCTGCTTTAAATGTCAGCGCTTAGGGCATACTACGTTGGGGTGCAATGGGATAGCCACTTATGGTAAATGTGGTCAGCCTGCCCATGAAGGAGCTGATTGTTCATCGCCTGTGAAGTGCGTGAATTGCTCTGGGAGTCACCCTGTCTGGAGCCAGGTCTGCCCCATCTATCTCGACGAACGGAAGATACAGGAGAGTAAAACATCTAAGCACATCCCCTATGGTGAGGCCAAGAAGCTCTTTAAGGCCATGCAACCTCCTGTGTTTACTACATCTTTCGCTTCCACTCTGAAAAAACCGGTACAAATGGCCACTGTTGCTACGCAAACGGAGGTTGCTAGTGTTAGCACTAATACCTGCGTTTGCCAGTGCATTTGTGCTGCTGCGGTTGTTTTGCAACCTGCGGCTCTCCCCGCAACGTCGGACAAGGCTGTGGTTGCTGACATTGGGGTACTTCCTCCCTCTCCCCACATGGGGCCTTCTGCCCAGGAGAGTAATGCTCCAACTGTTGACAAGGCTCTGCATTCTAAGCCCCCCAAGACAAAGACGCCGAAGCTGAAGGTTTTGCCACCTGAGGAGCCCAGTCAGGGTCGGTCCAATGACGAGGCCATCGTACTGTCTGACATCTCCCGTGGGTCGTCATCGGAGATGATGGACATTGATGTCGACCGGGGGCGATCTTCTCGCCCAAGGAATAAATCTCCTGCCAGTACGGGCTCTCCTCCAAAGCGCAGAGGCAGGGTGAGAGTTCAGCCCCCCTGATCACTGGCTCCCATTTTACAGTGGAACCTGAATGGGTTCAGGACGCATGTGGCCGAATTACAACTCCTTGTACGAGAGTGCCCTTTGTGCTTATGTCTCCAAGAGACACATTTTCGGGCCACTGATGCTCCTTCTTTACGGGGCTATACCGTATATCGGAAAGATGATCTGATGGGGGAAAGGGCAAAGGGTGGTGTTGCGGTTTTTGTCCGTGACATGCACCACTCATCTGAGCTTCCTCTCGTTACAGACTTGCAAGCAGTTGCAGTTGACCTTCTTGTGGGTCGGAGGCTCACAGCCTGTTCACTTTACTTACCACCTCAGGATGCGATAGACTCTGAGGCTCTCGCAGACCTTATTAGCCAACTCCCCCGCCCATTTCTTCTTCTGGGGGACTTCAATTCTCATAATGTCTTATGGGGCTCTTCGACTGCTTGCCCCAGGGGTCGCATTCTGGAAAGCCTCATGATGTCTGAAGACCTGTGCATCCTGTGCAGCCTGGTGCTCCCACTCATTTCTGTGCTGCTTCTGGGTCGTCGTCAGCTATTGACCTTTCCTTTTGCACTCCAGCACTAGCAAATTCTGCTCTGTGGGAGGTTGCTGCTGACCTCAATTCTAGTGACCACTTCCCCCTTTGGATTCGCCTCCTGGATGAGGCTATGGCATTACCAGTGCCACCCCGGTGGCACCTCTGCCGAGCTGACTGGAGACTCTTCAGCGAACTGGCTGTTTTGGAACACTGTGCCAGCGTCCACGAATGGGTAGACCATGTTACAGCCGCGATCTCTCATGCTGCTGAATTGTCAATCCCACGGTCATACGGTCATCTCAAGAGGCGTCCTGTCCCTTGGTGGACCACTGAGTGCCGCTCAGCCATCCGAGCCCGCCGTGCATCTCTGCACCGCTTCAAATGCCGTCCCTCAGCTGACAATCTTGCGGCCTTGCGGCCTTTCTACGAAAGTATGGGAAGCCATCAGGAGGCTATCCGGGAAACGCAGCCAACCACCTGTCATGGCATTGCTGCATCAGGGAAGTCTTCTCACGGCGCCGAGAGACATTGCCCAGACACTGGCCATGCATTTTTCGGCATCTACCGCCACTATTAACTGTGATCCAGATTTCTGCAGCTACCGCACTGCCATCGAGAGGGGTCACTTGGACTGCCGGTCTCCAAATTCTGAGCCCTACAACTGCCCCTTCACAATGTGGGAACTGGATTCGGCGCTGTCTGTGGCTCATGATACTGCGCCTGGTCATGATCAAATCCGGTACAGCATGCTGCAGCACTTGTTACTACCTTCCAAGGAAGTTCTCCTGAATTGTTTTAATACGATATGGTTATCCGGCACGTACCCTGACTCGTGGCGGGAGGCGGTTTTGATTCCCCTCCTCAAACCGGGGAAGGACCGAACGCATCCCAGTAGTTATCAGAGTATTGCTTTGACGAGCTGTGTCGGGAAGACGTTGGAACGCATGGTCAACCGTCGCCTGGTTTGGCTGCTCGAGACCAGGCAAATCCTTAGCCCCTCTCAGTGTGGCTTTCGGAGATGTCGTTCAACTATAGACAACTTGACCCTGCTTGAGGCGGCCATCCAGAAGGCCTTCCTGCGTAACCAGCATTGTCTAGGTGTATTCTTTGACATTCATAAGGAGTATGACACTACTTGGCGCCGCCATATCCTCAAAAAACTCCATGAGTGGGGCTTTCGTGGCCGTCTCCCCATCTTCATTCGGTCTTTTCTTGCCCTCCGCCTCTTTCGATATTGGGTTGGTAATGTGCTATCTGATTTGTACGTGCAGGAGAATGGTGTTCCTCAGGGAAGCGTTTTAAGTGTCACCCTCTTTGCCGTCGCCATTAACAGTACCACGTCCGCTATCCGGAGTCCTGCCCAGTGCTCCTTGTTTGTGGACGATTTTGCTGTTTTCTGTTCTTCCTCCAGTCTTGTCACTGCTAGTCGGCAGTTGCAGCTTACGATACAGCGATTAGAGGCATGGACTGCGAAGACAGGTTTTACCTTTTCTGCGGACAAATGTGTGTGTGTTCATTTTAATCGTTCTCGACGTCTTTTTAACTCCCCTGAATTGCGTCTGAGGGACACCATTCTTCCTTTTAGCGACACTGTGCGGTTCCTGGGCCTCACTTTTGATTCCAAACTGTCGTGGTTGCCTCACCTTAAAGACCTCAAGGTGCGGGCCCTGAAGGCACTGAATATTTTGAAGTGTCTGAGCCATCGGTCCTGGGGAGCAGATCGGGCGCGCCTGCTGCAGTTTTAAAGGGCTTTCGTCCGATCGCGTCTTGACTATGGTTGCACCGTGTATGGGTCAGCAAGGCCTTCGTATCTGAAGATTCTTGACGCAGTACACCATGAGTTTATCAGGCTGGCCACTGGTGCCTTCCGTACCAGTCCCATCCCCAGCCTGTGGGCTGAGGCTGGGGAACCGCCGCTCGCCACCCGGCGGAAACTCCTCATGGTGCGACGGGTGTGTCAATTCCTTGCCTGTCCTACCTCCCCTGCGTACCCTACCGTTGCCCGACCGCCTATGGAACGTCTCTTTTCCAGTCGTCCCAGGGCAACGAGACCGTTTGGGATTCGTGCCAAGCATTTGCTTGAGTCCCTTGGTGTGGAGCGTGTGGCCCCCCAACGACAAGGTTTTACTCTCCTGCCTCCCTGGTTGCTCCAGAGGCCCAGCGTCCTTTTAGACTTGTCGGAGTACCGGAGGAGCTGCACTCCTGCGTTTGTTTTTACCTCCTTATTTTATGATATTTTACACCAGCATCCCGACCATGTACCAGTATTTACGGATGGCTCTAAACAGGGGGACTCTGTTGGTTGTGCTGTTGTTTTCCCCGATCGAGTCGTCAAGTTACGGCTTCCTGCGGCGTTTACCGTCTTTGATGCCAAATTGTTTGCGATCTTGCGGGCATTGGAGCAGATGAGATGTGTCCCAGTCTTAAGTTCCTCATCTGTTCTGACTCCCTGAGTGCCCTTCAGACCATGCAACACTTGTACCCAGCGGATACGGTCGTCCAGAACATCCATGATGTCCTACTCCACCTGCAATGGCAGGGGAAGGAGGTTTCTTTCTGCTGGGTGCCGGGGCACGTGGGTATTAGGGGAAACGAACTGGCGGATGTGGCTGCCAAAGATGCATGTTCCCTCCCTCACGTTGTTGAATGTGCCGTCCCCCTCGATGCTGTTACCTCCCTCCTGCGTTTTCGCGTTCTGCGTCAGTGGGAAGAGGAGTGGCTGGAAGTCGGTGAAAATAAGCTGCATCTGGTCAAGACCACCACGCGGCCATGGCGTACGTCCTACCAGTCATGCAGGCAGGATGAGGTTCTCCTCACTCGACTCCGCATCGGGCACAGTCCCTTAACGCATGGTTTTTTACTCCGGCGGGTGGACCCCCCCCCCCCCCCCCCCCAATCTGCAGTGCTTGTGGCGTCCAGATTACTGTCCGCCACATTTTACTTGACTGTCTTTTATTCTCTGACCAGAGGGCGCTGGTTACTTTGCCACCGGATTTGCCCTCTATTTTACAAGATGACGCAACGACTGTAGTTAAGGTCTTACGGTTTTGTGTCCTGTCCAATTTGTTGCCTCGGATTTTAAGGAGAGGGTTTTAATGTGCTGCTGGGTGGCTGGGTCACCCAGGTTTTAGGTAAGAGGTCAGCCAGTCACGATTACCTCCTTGTTTCCCTTCGGTTTCTGTTCTCTTTTCCTTGTTTCCCTTACTTTTTAGTGTGTTCTTTCTCCTCTTGTTTTGCCTCTGTATGTGACGATTTGGACCTGCGTCAGATCTGTGTCTTTTAGCCGTTCTCCTTGTTTGCTGTTCGTCTTAGTCCCTTCACTGCATGTGTTCCTGTTTTTATGCGTTTGGGCGCTGATGACCACGCTGTTTACCGCCCGTAAAGCTCAAACACACTCACACACACCTCGTGGGAGTCCCGTAGAAGTTGGGGATGAAGAGCTGGAGGGTTACTGTAACCTGTGGACCTCAAATCGACGATGAAACTCAGAAATTGCATCAAAATTGAATACAACAGGCACCATGCCGTCTCCTGTCCAGGCGAGTAATACATCAAATTTTCTATTATTTGTTCCATTCCTGGGACTCCAGTAGTGTTTTCGATGAAGAGCTGAAGGATTACTGTAACCTGTGGATCTTCAAATTGAGGATGAAACACAGAAATTACATTGTAATTGAATGTAACAGGCACCATGCCGACTTATGTCCAGGGGAGTAATGCATCAAACTTTCTGTGTTTGTTCTATTCCTGGGACTCCAGTAGTAGTGTCCGATGGTTAACATAATGTATTCTGTAACCTGTGTACCTTCAAACTGACAATGAAACACAGAAATTGCATCGTAATTGAATACAACAGACACCATGCCGATTTCTGTCCATTGGAGAAATACATCAGACTTTTTGTGCTCTGTTCCATTCCTGGGACTCCATTAGTAGTTTCCTATGGAGAGCAAAAGGTTTTCTGTAAGCTGTGTACCTTCAAATTGACGATGAGACCCAGAAATTGCATCAGAATTGAGTACATTGGGCACCATGCCGACTTCTGTCCAGGGGAGTAATGCATCAACGTTCTGTGATTTGATCCATTCCTGGGACTCCAGTGGTCGTTTCCGATTGACAGCTCAAGGTTTTCTGTAACCTCTGGACAATCAAATTCACGATGAAAAACAGAAATTGCGACGGAATTGAATACAACAATCATCATGCCGACTTCTGTCCAGGGGAGTAATGCATCATACTTTCTGTGTTTTGTTCTATTCCTGGGAGACCAGTAGTAGATTCCGATGGAGACCAGAAGGTATTCTGTAACCTGTGGACCTTGAAATTCACGATGATACACAGAAATTGCATCAGAATCGAATATAACAGGCACCATGCCGACTTCCGTCCAGGGGAGTAATGCATCATACTTTCTGTGCTTTGTTCTATTCCTCGGACTCCACTAGTAGTTTCCGATGGAGATCTTGAGAGACACTGTAACCTGTGGACCTTTAAATTGACGAGGAAACACAGAAATTGCATCGGGATTGAATAAAACAGGCACCATGCCGACATCTGTCCATGGGAGTAATGCAGCAAACATTCTGCGCTTTGCTCCATTCCTGCGACTGCAGCAGTAGTTTCCGATGGAGAGCTGAAGCTTCTCTGTAACCTGTGGACCTTCAAATTGACGATGAAACAGAGAAAATGCATCAAGATTGAGTAGAACAGGAACCATGCCGACTTCTGTCCAGGGGAGTAATGCATCAAACTCTCTGAGCTTTGTTTTATTCCTGGGACTCCAGTAGTAGCTTCCGATTAAGAGCTGGAGGGTTTCTGTAAGATGTGGACCTTCAAATTTACGATGAAACACAGAAATTGCATTGGAATTCAATACAACTGGCACCATGCCTACTTCTGTGCAGGGGAGTAATGCATCAACCTTTCTCTGCTTTGTTCCATTCCTGGGACTCCAGCAGTGGTTTCCGAGGGAGAGCTGAAGTTATTCTATAACCTGTGGACCTTGAAATTGACGAAAAAACACAGAAATTTCTTCGGAATTGCGGACAACAGGTAACAAGCCGACGTCCGTGCTTTGATTCATTCCTGGGAGTCCAATAATAATTTCCGATGGACAGCTTAATGTTTACTGTAACCTGTGGACCTATTCATTGACGATGAGACACAGAAATTGCATCGGAAATGATACAACAGGCACCATGCCTACTTCTGTGCAGGGGAGTAATGCATCAACCTTTCTCTGCTTTGTTCCATTCCTGGGACTCCAGCAGTGATTTCCGAGGGAGAGCTGAAGTTATTCTATAACCTGTGGACCTTGAAATTGACGAAAAAACACAGAAATTTCTTCGGAATTGCAGACAACAGGTAACAAGCCGACGTCCGTGCTTTGATTCATTCCTGGGAGTCCAGTAATAATTTCCGATGGACAGCTTAATGTTTACTGTAACCTGTGGACCTATTCATTGACGATGAGACACAGAAATTGCATCGGAAATGATACAACAGGCACCATGCCGACTTCTGTACAGGGGAGTAAAACATCAAACTTTCTGTGCTTTGTGCCATTCCTGGGACTACTTTAATAGTTTCCGATGGAGAGCTGGAGGGTTTCTGTAACCTGTGGACCTTCACATTGACGATGAAACACTAGAAGTGCACCGGAATTGAATATAACAGGCACAATGCCGCCTTCCGTCCAGGGGAGTAATTCATCAACCTTTCTGTGCTTTATTCCATTCCTGGGACTCCAGCAGTAGTTTCCGATTGGGAGTTGAAGTGTTTCTGTAACCTCTGGACCTCCAAAATGACGATGAAACACAGAAATTGTTTAGGAACTGAATACATCATTCACCATGCCGTTTTCGGTCCAAGGGAGTAATGCTTCCAACTGTGTGTGCTTTAATTCCAGTGGTAGTATCCGATTGGGAGCTGAAGATTTGCTGTAACCTGTGGACCTTCAAATTGACTGTGAAACACAGATATTGCATCGGAATTGAACACAACATGCAACCATGCCGACTTCTGTCCAGGGGAGTAATGCAACAAACTATCTGTGCGTTGTTCCATTCCTGATACTGTAGTGGTGGTTTCAGATGGAGAGCTGGCCGGTAAATAAAACCTGTGGACCTTCAAATTGATGATGAAACACAGAAATTGCATCTTAACTGAATACAACAGGCACCATGCCGACTTGTGTCCAGGGGAGTAATGCATCAAACTTCCTGTGATTTGTTCCATTCCTGGGTCTACAGTAGTAGTTTTCGATGGTGAGCTGGAGGATTACTATAACTTGTGGACATTCAAATTGACGATGAAACACAGAAATTGCATCGGAATTGAATACCACAGGCACCATGCCGACTTCTGTCCAGGGGAGTAATGCATCAAACTTCCTGTGCCTTGTTCCATTTTTGGGACTACAGCAGTAGTTTCCGATGGTGAGCTGGAGGATTACTGTAACCTGTGGACATACAAATTGACGATGAAACACAGAAATTGCATCGGAATTGAATACAGCAGAAACCATGCTGACTTCTGTCCAGGGGAGTAATGCATCAAACTTTTAGTGCTTTGATCCATTCCTGGGTTTCCTGTAGTAGTTACCGATGGAGAGCAGAAAGTATTCTGTAACCTGTGTACCTTCAAATTGACGATGAAACACATGAATTGCATCGGAATTGAATACAATATTCAGCATACCGGCTTCTATCCAGGGGAGTAATTCATCAAACTTTCTGTGCATTTTCCATTCATGGCACGCCAGTAGTAGTTTCCGATGGAGAGCTGGAGCGTTACTGTAACCAGTGGACCTTCCAATTGACGATGATACACAGAAACTGCATCGGAATTAAAAACAACAGGCACCATGCCGACCTCTGTCCTGGGGAGTAACGCATCAAGCTTTCCGTGCTTTGATCCTTTCCTGGGACCCCAGTAGTAGTTTCCGATGGAGAGCTGGCGGGTTACTGTATCCTGTGGACATTCACATTGACGATGAAACACAGAAGTTGCATGGGAATTGAAAACAACAGGCACCAAGCCGACTTCTGTTCAGGGGAGTAATGGATGAAATATTCTGTGCTTTGTTTCGCTCCTGGCAGACCAGTAGCAGTTATCGATGGAGAGCAGAACGTTTACTGATACCTGTGGACCTTCAAATTGATGATGAAACACAGAAATTGCATCGGAATCGAATACAAAAGGCACCACGCAGACTTATGTCCATGGGAGTAATTCATCAAACTTTCTGAGCTGTGTTCCATTCCTGGGGCTCCAGCAGTAGTTTCGGATGGATAGTGGATGGTTTTCTGTAACCTGTCGTCCTTCAAATTGACGATGGAACACAGAAATTGCAACTGAATTGAATACAACAGGCAACATGCCGACTTCTGTACAAGGGAGTATTGCTACCAACTGTATGTGCTTTAATTCATTCCTGGGAGTCCAGTAGTAGTTTCAGATGGAGAGCTGAAGGTATTCTGTAACCTCTGTACCTTCAAATTGACGATGAAGCACAGAAATTGCATCGAAATTGAATACAATAGGCACCATACCGGCTTCTGTCCAGGGGAGTAATGCATCAAACTTTCTGTGCTTTATTCCATTCCTGGCACTCCAGTAGTAGTTTCCGTCTGAGACCTGGAGGTTTCCCTCAATCTGTATCCCTTCACATTCACGATGAAACACAGAAATTGCATCGGAATTTAATATAACAGGCACGATGCCGTCTTCTGTCTAGGGGAGTAATTCATCAAATTTTCTGTGCTTTGTTCCATTCCTGGTACTCCAGCAGTAGTTACGGATGGAGAGCTGAAGTTTTTCTGTAACCTGTGGATCTTCAATTTGACGATGAAACACAGAAGTTGTAAGGGAGTAATGCTTCCAGCTGTGTGTGCTTTGATTCACTCCTGGGAATCCAGTGGTAGTTGCCGATGGAGAGCTGAAGGTTTACTGCAACCTTTGGACCTTCAAATTGACGATGAAACACAGAAATTGCACCGTAATTGAATACACCAGGCACATCGCAGGCTTTTGCCCAGGGGAGTAATGCATCAAAATTTGTGTGCTTTGTTCCATTCCTGGGAATCCAGTAGTGGTTACCGATGAAGAGCTGAAGGTTTACTGTGACCTTTGGACCTTAAAATCGACGTTGAAACAAAGAAATTGCATCGGAATTGAATACAACAGGCACCATGCCGACTTCTAACCAGGGGAGTAATGGCTCCAACTCTCTGTGCTTTGATTCATCCCTGGGAGTCCAGTAGTAGTTTCCGATCTAGAGCTGAAGGTTTACTGTAACACGTGTACCTACCAATTGTCGATGAAACACAGAAATTGCATCGGGATGGAATACAGCAGGCACCTTGCCGACTTCTGTCCAAGGGAGTAATGCATCAAACTTTATGTGCTTATTTCCATTCCTGGGACTCCAAGATTTGTTTCGGATGCAGAGCTGAACATTTTCTGTAACCTATGGATCTTCAATTTGACGATGAAACGCAGAAGTTGCAACGCAATTGAATACAACGGCAACATGCCGACTTCTGTCCAAGGGAGTAATGCTTCCGATGCAATTTCCGTGTCTCTTCGTCATTCCTGGGTGTCCAGTAGTGGAGAGCTGAAGGTTTACTGCAACATGTGTACCTTTATATTGATGAAACACAGAAATTCAATCGGAATGGAATGCAACAGGCTCCATGGTGACTTCTGTCCAGGGGATTAATGCATCAAACTTTCTGTGCTTTGTAGCATTCCTGGGACTCCAGCAGTAGATTCCGATGGAGAGCAGAAGGTTTTCTGTAACCGGTGGAGCTTCAAAGTGACGATGAGACACAGAAATTGTATCGGAATTGAATACAACAGGAACCATGCCGACTTCTGTCCAAGGTAGTAATGCATCAAACTTTCTGTGCATTGTTCCATTCCTGGGACTCCAGCAGTAGTTTCCGATGCAGAGCTGAAGTTCTTCTGTGACCTGTGGACCTTCAAATTGACGCTGAAACACAGAAATTGCTTCGGAATTGAATACGACAGGCAACATGCTGACTTCAATCCAAGGGAGTAATGCTTCCAACTGTCAGTGCTTATATTCACACCGGTGACTCCAGTAGTAGTTTCCGATGGAGAGCTGGCAGGTTACTATAAGTTGTGGACCTTCACATTGACGACGAAATACAGAAATTGCATCGGAATTGAATGCAACAGGCACCTTGCCGACTTCTGTCCAGGGGAGTAATACATCAAATTTTCTATTATTTGTTCCATTCCTGGGACTCCGGTAGTGTTTCCGATGAAGAGCTGAAGGATTACTGTGACCTGTGGTTCTTCAAATTGACGATGAATCACAGATATTGCATCGTAATTGAATGCAACAGGCACCATGCTGACTTATGTCCAGGGGAGTAATGCATCAATCTTTCTGTGCTTTGTTCCATTCCTGGGAGTCCCATAGTAGTTCCGATGAAGAGCTAAAGGTTTACTTTAACCTGTGGACCTTCAAATTGACGATGGAACACAGAAATTGCATCGGAATGGAATACAACAGGCAACATGTAGACTTTTGTCCAGGGGAGTAACGCATCCAACCGTTTGTGCTTTGATTCATTCATAGGAGTCCAGTAATCGTTTCCGATGGACAGCTTAATGTTGACTGTATCCTGTGGACATTCTAATATAAGATGAAACACCGAAATTCCCCCCTGCGGGTTCGGGGTAAGACTAGGCCCACGGTTTTCCTGCCTGTCGTAAGAGGCGAATAAAAGGGGTCTCAAACGGTTCGGCCTGATGTGATGGTCCCCTGTCGGGTTTGACCTCCATATCTCAAAATTTTTCCGAAGAGCGAGCCGATTGGGGAGGGGCGCCTTACTTGATGCATTGTGTCCATCTTGCGTTGAGAACTTTCGCCAGCTTATTCGTCGTTGGGTTGCAGTCCTGCCCGCTCTACATCTCTTGGGCATGGATACACTCCTGCGTGCACTTTCTGCCAAGCAATGTGCAGGGCCACTTTCTGCACTGACGGCGACCATGGACCCCATGTCACCTAACATCCAGCACGGTAGCCAGTCCATTGTGGTGGGGCCGCCATGTACCCTGTTGGTTGTAGCCCCTGACAACACAGGGATCGCTCTACTGATGCCTGCGCCGTTTACTCCCCACGTATGCCAAGGAGTAGATGCCCATCTCCTTGGGGCATCGGGACTCCCGGCAATGGCCATCCTTCCAGGTGGCCTTTGCTGTGGCTGGGTGGCGCCCGTGGGGAGGGCCCTTGGTCGGAGTAGGTGGCATCAGGGTGGATGACACGCAATGAAGCGTGGCACATCTTCTCTTGCTGGTGGCCAGCCACCAGCAGTCTCTAAGCGTTCACGGGCCCATTTTAAGTGTAACGTTTATGACCCCAAATCGTTCCCCTCCCTCGTCACACCATGGGAGGAACGAAAGGCATTAAATGCAAGTGAACCGTATTCGCCCAGGTATCTTGTGTGTACTAGAGCTGATGGGGAATCCTTTATATCCGTGAAGCCTCAGTTCTTTGTAGAGCATTTGGAGGACAAGTTTGGGGAGGTGGAGGGCTTGTCCAAGATGCGGTCCGGATCGGTGTTGATAAAAACGGCGTCCTCCGCCCAGTCGCGGGCCTTGCTCGCTTGTAATAAGCTGGGGGATGTCTCTGTAACTATCACGCCCCATAAAAGTCTGAATAAGGTCCAGGGCATTATCTTCCACAGGGATCTCCTTTTACAGACCGATGACGAGCTGCGCGGCAACTTGGAGCGACGTGGTGTCCATTTCGTCCGGCGCGTCCACCAGGGTCTGAGGGATCATCAAGTTGCCACCGGTGCCTTCATCTTGGCCTTCGAGGGTGACACGTTACCTGAGAAGGTCAAGGTGATGGTGTACCGTTGTGATGTCAAGTCATAAATCCCTCCCCCGATGTGGTGCTTTAAGTGTTGGAAGTTCGGCCATAGGTCTTCACGCTGTGCATCCGACCTCGTATGTCGCGATTGCGGTCGACCATCCCATCCTGATCATCCCTGTGCCCCGCCTCCAATCTGTGTGAACTGTGGTGAGCACCATCCGCCTTGCTCGCCGGACTGTCCGATTCTGCAGAAGGAGCGGAAAATCATGGAAATCAAGACCCTCGACCGACTGATGTACACTGAGGCAAAGCAGAAATATGATCAGCTTCAACCAATGCGTATGACATCTTCTTATGCCGCAACTGTCACTCCTACTACAGTTCCATCAGCTCCAGTCAGCTCTCAGAGTCGAAGGCCCACACCTGCCCCCTTGATGGTGGGGGGCACTAAACTCCCCATTGCTCCTGCCCCATCTACTTCAGGAGCAACACCCCCCCCCCCCCCCAAACATCGGGGACATCTGTTCCCCCTTCCCAGGCGGAGAAGCATAAGACTTCTTCGGCTACTCTCGCAAGGAAAGGGTCCCTTGAGGACCTCCCTTCGCAAGTTCTGACCAGCGGCACAGCAGCCACCCGCAACAAGTGGCTTAATCAAACACCAGTCCCTGGTCGTAGGGCCTCACGGTCATCGTCTGTCCCTGAGACTTACCCTGTGAAGCCCTCCAAGCCTGAACCACCGAAGGCACAACGAGGGAAACGGACACAGAAACAGAAGAACGTCCCCAAGAATACCGACATTGCAGTGGCACCCATCCCACCGCTTCCTACAAGCTCTGCTTCTGATGACAAGGTGGAGATTCGGGCGTCCGCTGAGGACCTCGATCTCGCCGGTCCCTCAGACGCCATGGACAGCACTAGCACGGGTGCTCAATCGGAAGCAGCAAGTGACCCAGTGGCGTAATCTGCCTTCCCAGTCCCGTCATGCCTTTCACAGACATGGAAAATACCATCCTCCAGTGGAACTGCAGCGGTTTCTTCCACCATCTCGCTGAGCTCCGACAACTTATCAGCCTTCATCCTTTCCTCTGCATTGCTCTGCAGGAAGCTTGGTTTCCAGCAATGCGAACCCCCGCCCTCTGAGGCTATCGGGGGTATTACAAGAACCGAGCAGCTTATGCAAGGGTGTCTGGTGGCGTCTGCATCTATGTCCTTAACTCTCTTCACAGCGAGTCTGTCCCTCTACAAACAGCTTTAGAGGCTGCCGCTGTTAGGGTGTGGACGCCACAGGCTATTACCGTCTGCAGTCTTTACCTTCCACCAGATGGTGATGTCGCGCAGCATGAGCTGGCTGCACTGCTAGCCCAATTGCCGTCACCTTTCTTCTTACTGGGCGACTTCAACGCCCATAACCCTCTGTGGGCTGGGTCAGTGGCAACAGGTCGAGGCGCCACCATTGAGCATTTATTGGAACAGCTCGATCTTTCACTCTTAAACGATGGTTCCTTCACACACTACAGCGTGGCGCACGGCACGTACTCCGCCATCGACCTTTCGTTCTGTAGCCCTCGCCTCTTACCGTCTGTCCAATGGAATGTGCATGACGACCTGTGTGGCAGTGACCACTTTCCGATCCTTCTGTCACTGCCACCATGTCACTCTTCTGGGCGCCCCAGCAGATGGGCTATGAATAAGGCTGACTGGGATTTGTTTTCCTCCACTGCCGCTATTGAGCCTCTCTCTAGTGATGACATTGATGCAGTGGTTCAATCGGTCACCACCGGCATCGTTACTGTCGCCGAATCTGCCATTCCCTGTTCTTCTGGGTCCCCTCGGCGGAGGGCTGTGCCTTGGTGGTCGCCTGAGATCGCTGAAGCGATTAAAGATCGCCGGCGGGCGCTCCAGCGTCACAAGCGACATCCCTCCATAGACCACCTTATCGCCTTCAAACGGCTGCGTGCGTGGGCCCAGCTCCTTATCCCCCAAGGCAAGAATGAGTGCTGGGAGCGGTATGTGTCCACCATTGGCCTCCATGTCACTCCATCACAGGCCTGGGCCAAGATTCGACGCGTCTACGGCTATCGGACCCCTGCCAGCGTCCCTGCGCTCTCAATGAATGGAGCAGTTTGTACTGACTCCGACGTCATTGCAAACCGCTTAGCAGAGCATTTTGCTATGAGTTCCGCTTCTGCGAATTACCCCCAGGCCTTCCGCTCCATTAAAGAGCGGATGGAACGTCGGAGCCTTTCTTTTCGCACAAACACTTCTGAATCCTACAATGCTCCATTCAGTGAGTGGGAATTTCACAGTGCCCTTGCTGCTTGCCTTGATACAGCTCCCGGGCCCGATCACATCTACTGTCAGATGCTGAAACACCTTTCAGTGGACTGCAAGCGACGCCTCCTCGACCTTTACAACCGTCTCTGGGTCGAGGGTGAGTTTCCGTCGCAATGACGGGAGAGCATTGTCATCCCCGTTTTGAAACCGGGCAAGAGCCCTTTGGAGGTGGACAGCTACCGCCCCATTAGCCTCACCAACGTTATTTTCAAGCTTCTCGAACGGATGGTGAGCCGGCGCTTGAACTGGGTACTGGAGTCTCGGGGCCTCCTGGCTCTGTCTCAGGGTGGGTTCCGCAAAGGTCGCTCCGCCGCCGACAATCTGGTGAGCATGGAGTCGGCCATCCGTACTGCCTTTGCCCGCCGTCAGCACCTAGTCGCTGTCTTTTTCGACATGCGGAAGGCGTACGATACGACATGGCGTCATCACATCCTTTCTACGCTTCATGGATGCGGTCTTCGGGGCCTTCTGCAGATTTTTATCCGCAATTTCCTGTCGTATCGTACCTTCCGCGTGCAAGTCGCAGCGTCATATAGTTCCTCCCACGTCCAGGAGAACGGCGTGCCGCAGGGTTCTGTTTTAAGTGTCTGCCTGTTTTTAATAGCCTTTAACGGGCTCGCTGCGGCCGTGGGAAATTCTGTCTCCGCCTCCCTGTATGCTGACGACTTCTGCCTTTACTACAGCTCTACTGGCATTGCAGCTGTTGAACGTCAGCTACAGGGCGCTATCAGCAAGGCGCAGTCTTGGGCTGTAGCTCATGGGTTCCAGTTTTCGGCAGCCAAGACCTGCGTTATGCATTTCTGCCGGCGACGTACTGTCCACCCTGAGCCGCGGCTTTATCTTGCCGGCGAACTTCTTTCAGTGGTGGAATCACACAGGTTTTTGGGGGTGGTTTTCGATGCCCTGTTGACTTGGCTGCCTCATATCCGGCAGCCCACACAGGCGTGTTGGCGGCATCTCTATGCTCTGTGATGTTTGAGCCACACACGCTGGGGCGCCGATCGATCTACCCTGTTCCGGCTCTACCAGGCGTTAATCCAGTCTCGTCTGGATTATGGGAGCCTGGCCTATGGCTCAGCTTCCTCATCTGCGTTGCTGGTGCTGGACCCAATCATCCATAGCGGGATACGCTTTGCCACTGGTGCTTTCCGCCCCAGCCCTGTGGACAGCATACTACTGGAGGCCGGTGTCCCTCCACTGCGGTTTCCACGCCAACAATTACCGGTTGCTTATGCTGCCCATGTTTTTAGCTTGCCCGGGCATCCAAATTACTGTGTGCTGTTCCCGCAGTCAGTCGTCCATCTGCCAGACCGTCGGCCCTGGCCGGGTTGTCCGATCGTCGTACGCGTCAAGGAGCTTCTCTCCGGGCTTGGGTTTTTCCCTGTTCCACCTCCTTTCCGGGCACCTCTGCGTACACCCCCGTGGTGTGTTCCTCGCCCTTGCCTTCGGCTCGACTTGGCACAGGGCTCGAAGGACTCAGTCCCTCCAGAGGCCTTCCGCACCGCTTTTATTCCATCCTGACCATGTATCAGGGCTCTGGATTGTCTACACTGACGGTTCGATGGTTGCTGGTCGTGTCGGGTATCCGCTAACTCTAGGGGACCATTCCGAACAACGTTCCTTGGCGGCTGGCTGCAGCGTTTACACTGCTGAGCTGGTCGCCATCATTCGTGCCCTAGAGTATATCCGCTCCTGCTCAGGTGAGTCCTTCGTTATCTGTAGCGATTCCCTTAGCGGTTTACGAGCTCTCGACCAGTGTTTTCCTCGTTCTCGTCTGGTGATGGCTATCCATGAGTCCCTGCATACTCTTGCGCTTTGCGGCCGCTCTGTGGTCTTTGTTTGGACCCCGGGCCATGTTGGGATACCCGGAAATGAAAATGTTGACCGCCTGGCGAAAGAGGCCACCAGTGAACCCACCCTGGACATTGGCCTCCCGGCGACTGATTTGCGGGCCCTATTACGCCGCAAAATTTTCGGTTTATGGTACGCCGAATGGCGCAACCTGCCCGTACCAAACAAACTCCGTTGTATCAAGGCGTCAACGACTGTGTAGCGGTCGTGCATTCGGGTCTGTTGTCCTCTGCCGGCTGTGCATTGGGAACACTCGGCAGACACACGGCCACTTATTGCGCCGTGAGGACCCACCTCTATGTCGCTGCGGCACCGTTTTCTCTGTGGTGCACATTTTATGGGAGTGTCCGCTTTTAGCTGTGCTCAAGCAGACGTTCACACTGCCTGACACGCTCCCTGACATTTTATCTGATGACCCTGCTATGGCTGGCTTAGTTTTACGTTTTATCCGGGCAGGGGGTTTTTAACATTTAAACTGAGTGTTTGTGTTTTATTTTATTGTTTTGTGTTGATTCTGGCTTTTGGCCTACGGTTTTAAACTCGGTTTTTAATGTGTTCTCAGTGGTTGGCCCTTCCTTTTCTTGTTCCTATGGTCGGACAACCACCGTCTCACTCTGTGTGATTTAATTCGTTTTGCCTGGTCTTTATCTCCGTTTCTCTTGTTCTGTGTCGTGTGTGTTCTATTCTGTTAATCGTTTTTATTCTCTGTGGGTGTTTTTTGGATTTGGAAAAAGGGACCGATGACCGTAGCAGTCTGGTCCCTTTAATCCCACAAACCAACCAACCTACCAAACACCGAAATTCCATCGAAAATTCCTACAAAAGGCACCATGCTCTTTTCTGTCCAGGGGAGTAATGCATCAAACTTTCTGTGCTTTGTTCCATTCCTGGCACTCCAGCAGTAGATTCCGATGGAGACCTGGAGGGTTACTGTAACCTGTGGACCTTCAAATTGACGAAGATACACAGAAATAGCTTCGGAATTAAATAAAACAGGCACCTTGCGACTTCTGTCCAGGGGATTAATGCATTATGCTTCCTGTGCTTTATTCCATTCCTGGGACACCAGTAATAATTACCGATGGAGAGCAGAAGGTATTCAGTAACCTGTGGACCTTCAACTTGACGATGAAACACAGAAATTTCGTCGGAATTGAAGACAACAGGCACCATGCCGACGTCTCTCCGGGAGATTAATGCTTCTAACTGTCTGTGCTTTGATTCTTTCCTGGGATTAAAGTAATAGATTCCGATGGACATGGGAAGGTTTACTGTAACCTGTGGACCTTCAACTTGACGATGAAACCCAGAAATTGCGTCGGAAATGAATACAGCATGCACCATGCCGACTTCTCTCCGGGAGACTAAAGTTTCTCAATGTGTGTGCTTTGAATCTTTCCCGGGATTCCAGTAATAGATTCCGATGGACATGGGAAAGTTTATTGTAACCTGTGGACCTTCAACCTGACGATGAAACACAGAAATTGCGTCGGAATTGAATACAACAGGCACCATGCCGACTTCTCTCCGGGAGAGTAATGCTTCTAACTGTCTGTGCTTTGATTCAGTCCTGGGATTCCAGTAATAGATTCCGATGGACATGGAAAGGTTTACTGTAACCTGTGGACCTTCAACCTGACGATGAAACACAGAAATTGCGTCGGAAATGAATTCAATAGGCACCATGCCGACTTCTGTCCAGGAGAGTAAAGCTTCTTACTGTCAGTATTTGAATCTTTCCTGGGATTCCCGTAATAGATTCCGTTGGACATGGGAAGGTTTACTGCAACCTGTGGACCTTCATCGTGACGATGAAACACAGATATTGTGTCGGAATTAAATTCAACAGGAACCATGCCGACCTCTGTCCGGCAGAGTAATGCTTCTAACTGTCTGTGCTTTGATTCATTCCCGGGAATCCAGTATGAGATTCCGATGGACATGGGAAGGTTACCTGTAACGTGTGGACCTTAAACTTCCGATGAACCACAGAAATTTCGTCGGAATTGAAGACAACAGGCACCATGCCGACGTCTCTCCGGGAGATTAATGCTTCTAACTGTCTGTGCTTTGATTCTTTCCTGGGATTAAAGTAATAGATTCCGATGGACATGGGAAGGTTTACTGTAACTGTGGACCTTCAACTTGACGATGAAACCCAGAAATTGCGTCGGAAATGAATTCAGCATGCACCATGCCGACTTCTCTCCGGGAGACTAAAGTTTCTCAATGTGTGTGCTTTGAATCTTTCCCGGGATTCCAGTAATAGATTCCGATGGACATGGGAAAGTTTATTGTAACCTGTGGACCTTGAACTTGACGAAGAAACCAAGAAATTGCGTCGGAATTGAATACAACAGGCACCATGCCGACTTAACTCCGGTAGACTAATGCTTCTAACTGTCTGTGCTTCGATACGTTCCTGGGATTCCAGTAATAGATTCCGATGGACATGGAAAGATTTTACTGTAACCTGTGGACCTTAAACCTGACGATGAAACACAGAAATTGCGTCGGAATGGAATACAACAGGCACCATGCCAACTTCTCTCCGGGAGAGTAATGCTTCTAAATGTCTGTCCTTTGATTCAGTCTTGGGATTCCAGTAATAGATTCCGATGGACAAGGAAAGGTTTACTGTAACCTGTGGACCTTCAACTTGACGATGAAACACAGAAATTGCGTCGGAATTGAATCCAACAGGCACCATGCCGACTTCTCTCCGGGAGAGTAATGCTTCTAACTGTCTGTGCTTTGATTCTTTCCTGGGATTCCAGTAACAGATTCCGATGGACATGGGAAGGATTACTGTATCCTGTGGACCTTCAACGTGACGATGAAACACAGAAATTGCGTCGGAAATGAATTCAACAGGCACCATGCCGACTTCTGTCCAGGAGAGTAAAGCTTCTTACTGTCAGTATTTGAATCTTTCCTGGGATTCCCGTAATAGATTCCGTTGGACATGGGAAGGTTTACTGCAACCTGTGGACCTTCATCGTGACGATGAAACACAGATATTGTGTCGGAATTAAATTCAACAGGAACCATGCCGACCTCTGTCCGGCAGAGTAATGCTTCTAACTGTCTGTGCTTTGATTCTTTCCCGGGAATCCAGTATGAGATTCCGATGGACATGGGAAGGTTACATGTAACGTGTGGACCTTAAACTTCCGATGAACCACAGAAATTTCGTCGGAATTGAAGACAACAGGCACCATGCCGACGTCTCTCCGGGAGATTAATGCTTCTAACTGTCTGTGCTTTGATTCTTTCCTGGGATTAAAGTAATAGATTCCGATGGACATGGGAAGGTTTACTGTAACTGTGGACCTTCAACTTGACGATGAAACCCAGAAATTGCGTCGGAAATGAATTCAGCATGCACCATGCCGACTTCTCTCTGGGAGACTAAAGTTTCTCAATGTGTGTGCTTTGAATCTTTCCCGGGATTCCAGTAATAGATTCCGATGGACATGGGAAAGTTTATTGTAACCTGTGGACCTTGAACTTGACGAAGAAACCAAGAAATTGCGTCGGAATTGAATACAACAGGCACCATGCCGACTTAACTCCGGTAGACTAATGCTTCTAACAGTCTGTGTTCGATACGTTCCTGGGATTCCAGTAATAGATTCCGATGGACATGGAAAGATTTTACTGTAACCTGTGGACCTTAAACCTGACGATGAAACACAGAAATTGCGTCGGAATGGAATACAACAGGCACCATGCCAACTTCTCTCCGGGAGAGTAATGCTTCTAACAGTCTGTGCTTTGATTCTTTCCTGGGATTCCAGTAAGAGATTCCGCTGGATATGGGAAGGTTTACTGTAACCTGTGGACCTTCAACTTGACGATGAAACACAGCAAAAGCGATGGAATTGAATACAACAGGCACCATGCCGACCTCTCTCTGGGAGACTAATGCTTCTATGTGTCTGTGCTTTGATTCTTTCCTGGGATTCCAGTAATAGATTCCGATGGACATGGTAAGGTTTACTGTAACCTGTGGACCTTCAACTTGACGAAGAAACACAGAAAAAGCGTCGGAATTGAATACAAAAAACACCATGGCGACTTCTCTCTGGGAGAGTAATGCTCGTAACTGTCTGTGCTTTTATTCTTTCCTGGAATTCCAGTAACAGATTCCGATGGACGAGTAAAGAATTGCTGTAATCTGTGGACGTTCAACTTGACGATAAAACACAACGATTGCGTCGGAATTGATTACAACAGGCACCAAGGCGATTTCTGTCCGGGAGAGTAATGTTTCTAACAGTCTGTGCTTTGATTCTTTCCTGGGATTCCAGTAAGAGAATCCGATGGATATGGGAAGGTTTACTGTAACCTGTGGACCTTCAACTTGACGATGAAACACAGAAAAAGCGTCGGAATTGAATACAACAGGCACCATGCCGACCTCTCTCCGGGAGAGTAATGCTTCTCACTGTCTGTGCTTTGAATCTTTACTGGGATTCCTGTAATAGATTCCGATGTACATGGGGAGGTTTACTGTAACCTGTGCACCTCCAACTTGACAATGAAGCACAGAAATTGCGTCGGATTTGAATCCAACAGGCACCATGCCGACTTCTCTCCGGGAGAGTAATGCTTCTAACTGTCTGTGATTTGATTCTTTCCTGGGATTCCAGTAGTAAATTCCGATGGACATGGAAGATGTACTGTAACCTGTGGACTTTCAACTTCACGATGATACACAGAAATGGTGTCGGAATTGAATACAACTCTCACCATGCCGACTTCTCTCGGGGAGAGTAATGCTTCCAACCGTCTGTGCTTTGATTCTTTCCTGGGATTCCAGTAACAGATTCCGATGGACATGGGAGGGTTTACTGCAACCAGTGGACCCTCAACTTGACGATGAAACACAGAAATTGCGTCGCAATTTAATACAGCAGGCACCATGCCAACTTCTCTCCGGGAGAGTAATGCTTCTAACTGTCTGTGCTTTGATTCTTTCCTGGGATTCCAGCAATAGATTCCGATGGACATGGGAAGGATTACTGTATCCTGTGGACCTTCAATTTGACGATGAAACACAGAAATTGCGTCGGAATTGAATACAACAGGCACCATGCCGACTTCTCTCCGGGAGAGTAATGCTTCTAACTGTCTGTGCTTTGATTCAGTCCTGGGATTCCAGTAATAGATTCCGATGGACATGGAAAGGTTTACTGTAACCTGTGGACCTTCAGCTTGACGATGAAACACAGAAATTGCGTCGGAATTGAATCCAACAGGCACCATGCCGACTTCTCTCCGGGAGAGTAATGCTTCTAACTGTCTGTGCTTTGATTCAGTCCTGGGATTCCAGTAATAGATTCCGATGGAGATGGAAAGGTTTACTGTAACCTGTGGACCTTCAACCTGACGATGAAACACAGAAATTGCGTCGGAATTGAATACAACAGGCACCATGCCGACTTCTCTCCGGGAGAGTAATGCTTCTAACTGTCTGTGCTTTGATTCTTTCCTAGGATTCCAGTAATAGATTCCGATGGACAAGTAAAGGATTACTGTAACCTGTGGACCTTCAACTTGACGATCAAACACAGACATTGCGTCGGAACTGAATACAACATTCACCATGCCGACTTCTCTCCGGGAGAGTAATGCTTCTAACTGTCTGTGCTTTGATTCTTTCCTGGAATTCCAGTAATAGATTCCGATGGACAAGTAAAGGATTACTGTAACCAGTGGATCTTCAACTTGACGATGAAACACAGAAATTGCGTCGGAATTGAATACAACAAGCACCATGCCGTCTTCTCTCCGCGAGAGTAATGCTTCTAACTCTCTGTGCTTTGATTCTTTCCTGGGATTCCAGTAATAGATTCCGATGGACATGGGAAGGTTTACTGTAACCTGTGGACCTACAACTTAACGATGAAAGACAGAAATTGCGTCGGAATTGAATACAACAGGCACCATGCCGACTTCTATCCGGGAGAGTAATGCTTATAACTGTCTGTGCTTTGATTCTTTCCTGGGATTCAAATAATGGATTTTGATGGACATGGAAAGGTTTACTGTAATCTGTGGACCTTCAACTTGACGATGAAACACAGAAATTGCGTCGGAATTGAATACAACAAGCACCATGGCGACTTCACTACGGGAGAGTAATGCTTCTAACTCTCTGTGCTTTGATTCTTTCCTGGGATTCCAGCAATAGATTCCGATGGACATGCGAAGGTTTACTGTAACTTGCTGACCTTCAACTTCACGATGAAACACAGAAATTGCGTCGGAATTGAATACAACAATCACGATGCCGACTTCTATCCGGGAGAGTAATGCTTCCAACTGTCTGTGCTTTCAATCTTTCCTGTGACTCCAGTAATAGATTCCGATGGTCATGGGAAGGTTTACGGTAACCTGTGGACCTTCAACGTAATGATGAAACACAGAAATTGCGTCTGAATTGAATACAACAGGCAGCATGCCGACTTCTCTCCGGGAGAGTAATGCTTCTGACTCACTGTGCTTTGATTCTTTCCTGTGATTCCAGTAATAGGTTCCGATGGACATGGGATGGATTACTGTAACCTGTGGACCTTCAACTTGACGATGAAACACAGAAATTGCGTCGGAATTGAATACAACTATCACCATGCCGTCTTCTCTCCGAGAGAGTAATGCTTCTGACTCACTGTGCTTTGATTCTTTCCTGTGATTCCAGTAATAGGTTCCGATGGACATGGGATGGATTACTGTAACCTGTGGACCTTCAACTTGACAATGAAACACAGAAATTGCGTCGGAATTGAATCCAACAGGCACCATGCCGACTTATCTCCGGGAGACTAATGCTTCTAAGTGTCTGTGCTTTGATTCTTTCCTGGGATTCTAGTAATAGATTCCGATGGACATGGGAAGGTTTACTGTAACCTGTGGACCTTCAACTTGACGATGAAACACAGAAATTGCGTCGGAATTCAATACAACAGGCAGCATGCCGGCTTATCTCCGGGAGAGTATTGCTTCCAACTGTCTGTGCTTTGATTCTTTCCTGGGATTCCAGTAATAGATTCCGATTGACATGGGAAAGTTTACTGTAACCTGTGGACCTTCAACGTGTCGATGAAACACAGAAAACGCGTCGGAATTGAATACAACAGGCACTGTGCCGACATCTCTCTGGGAGAGTAATGCTTCTAGTCGTCTGTGCTTTGATTCTTACCTGGGATTCCAGTAATAGATTCCGACGGACATGGGAAGGTTTCCTGTAACCTGTGGACCTTCAACTTGACGATGAAACACAGAAATTGCGTCGGAATTGAATCCAACATTCTCCATGCCGACTTCTCTCCGGGAGACTAATGCTTCAAACTGTCTGTGCTTTGCTTCTTTCCTGGGATTCCAGTAATAGATTCCGATGGACAAGGGAAGGTTTACCGTAACCTGTGGACTTTCAACTTGACGATGAAACACAGAAATTGCGTAGGAATTGAATACAACAGGGACCATCCGGCTTCTCACGGGAGAGTAACACCTCTAACTGTCTGTGCTTTGATTCTTTCCTGGGATTCCAGTAATAGATTGCGATGGACGTGGGAAGGTTAACTGTAACCTGTGGACCTTCAACGTGAAGATGAAACACAGAAAATGCGTCGGAATTGAAAACAACAGGCACCAAGCCGACTTTTGTCCGGGAGTGTAATGCTTCTAACTGTCTGTGCTTTGATTCTTTCATTAGATTCCAGTAATTGATTCTGATGGACATGGGAAGGTTTACTGTAACCAGTGGACCTTCAAATTGACGACGAAACAAGAAATTGCGTCGGAATTGAATTCAACAGGCATCATGCCGGCGTCTCTCCGGGAGGGTAATGCTTCTAACTCTCTGTGCTATGATTCTTTCCTGGGATTCCAGTAATAGAATCCGATGGACATGGGAAGGTTTACTGTAACATGTGGACCTTCAACTTGACAATGAAACACAGAAATTGCGTCGGAATGGAATCCAACAGGCACCATGCCGACTTCTCTCCGGGGGAGTAATGCTTCTAGCTGTCTGTGCTTTGATTCGTTCCTGGGATTCCAGTAATAGATTCCGATGGACATGGGAAGGTTTACTGTAACCTGCGGACCTTCAACTTGACGATGAAAAACAGAAATTGCGTCGGAATTGAATACAACAGGCACCATGCCGACTTCTCTCCGGGGAAGTAATGCTTCTAACTGTCTGTGCTTTGATTCGTTCCTGGGATTCCAGTAATAGATTCCGATGTACATGGGAAGGTTTACTGTAACCTGCGGACCTTCAACTTGACGATGAAAAACAGAAATTGCGTCGGAATTGAATACAACAGGCACCATGCCGACTTCTATCCGGGAGAGTAATGCTTATAACTGTCTGTGCTTTGATTCTTTCCTGGGATTCAAATAATGGATTCCGATGGACATGGAAAGGTTTACTGTAACCTGTGGACCTTCAACTTGACGATGAAACACAGAAATTGCGTCGGAATTGAATACAACAAGCACCATGCCGACTTCACTACGGGAGAGTAATGCTTCTAACTCTCTGTGCTTTGATTCTTTCCTGGGATTCCAGCAATAGATTCCGATGGACATGCGAAGGTTTACTGTAACTTGCTGACCTTCAACTTCACGATGAAACACAGAAATTGCGTCGGAATTGAATACAACAATCACGATGCCGACTTCTATCCGGGAGAGTAATGCTTCTAACTGTCTGTTCTTTCAATCTTTCCTGTGACTCCAGTAATAGATTCCGATGGTCATGGGAAGGTTTACGGTAACCTGTGGACCTTCAACGTAATGATGAAACACAGAAATTGCGTCTGAATTGAATACAACAGGCAGCATGCCGACTTCTCTCCGGGAGAGTAATGCTTCTGACTCACTGTGCTTTGATTCTTTCCTGTGATTCCAGTAATAGGATCCGATGGACATGGGATGGATTACTGTAACCTGTGGACCTTCAACTTGACAATGAAACACAGAAATTGCGTCGGAATTGAATCCAACAGGCACCATGCCGACTTATCTCCGGGAGACTAATGCTTGTAACTGTCTGTGCTTTGATTCTTTCCTGGGATTCTAGTAATAGATTCCGATGGACATGGGAAGGTTTACTGTAACCTGTGGACCTTCAACTTGACGATGAAACACAGAAATTGCGTCGGAATTCAATACAACAGGCAGCATGCCGGCTTATCTCCGGGAGAGTATTGCTTCCAACTGTGTGTGCTTTGATTCTTTCCTGGGATTGCAGTAATAGATTCCGATTGACATGGGAAAGTTTACTGTAACCTGTGGACCTTCAACGTGTCGATGAAACACAGAAAACGCGTCGGAATTGAATACAACAGGCACTGTGCCGACATCTCTCTGGGAGAGTAATGCTTCTAGTCGTCTGTGCTTTGATTCTTACCTGGGATTCCAGTAATAGATTCCGACGGACATGGGAAGGTTTACTGTAACCTGTGGACCTTCAACTTGACGATGAAACACAGAAATTGCGTCGGAATTGAATCCAACATTCTCCATGCCGACTTCTCTCCGGGAGACTAATGCTTCAAACTGTCTGTGCTTTGCTTCTTTCCTGGGATTCCAGTAATGGATTCCGATGGACAAGGGAAGGTTTACCGTAACCTGTGGACTTTCAACTTGACGATGAAACACAGAAATTGCGTAGGAATTGAATACAACAGGGACCATCCGGCTTCTCACGGGAGAGTAACACCTCTAACTGTCTGTGCTTTGATTCTTTCCTGGGATTCCAGTAATAGATTGCGATGGACGTGGGAAGGTTAACTGTAACCTGTGGACCTTCAACGTGAAGATGAAACACAGAAATTGCGTCGGAATTGAAAACAACAGGCACCAAGGCGACTTTTGTCCGGGAGTGTAATGCTTCTAACTGTCTGTGCTTTGATTCTTTCATGGGATTCCAGTAATTGATTCTGATGGACATGGGAAGGTTTACTGTAACCAGTGGACCTTCAAATTGACGACGAAACAAGAAATTGCGTCGGAATTGAATACAACAGGCACCGTGCCGACTTCTCTCCGGGAGAGTAATGCTTCTAACAGTCTGTGCTTTGATTCTTTCCTGGGATTCCAGTAATAGATTCCGATGGACATGGGAAGGTTTACTGTAACCTGTGGACCTTCAACTTGGGGATGAAACACAGAAATTGCTTCGGAATTGAATACAACAGGCATCATGCCGGCGTCTCTCCGGGAGGGTAATGCTTCTAACTCTCTGTGCTATGATTCTTTCCTGGGATTCCAGTAATAGAATCCGATGGACATGGGAAGGTTTACTGTAACATGTGGACCTTCAACTTGACAATGAAACACAGAAATTGCGTCGGAATGGAATCCAACAGGCACCATGCCGACTTCTCTCCGGGGGAGTAATGCTTCTAGCTGTCTGTGCTTTGATTCGTTCCTGGGATTCCAGTAATAGATTCCGATGGACATGGGAAGGTTTACTGTAACCTGCGGACCTTCAACTTGACGATGAAAAACAGAAATTGCGTCGGAATTGAATACAACAGGCACCATGCCGACTTCTCTCCGGGGAAGTAATGCTTCTAACTGTCTGTGCTTTGATTCGTTCCTGGGATTCCAGTAATAGATTCCGATGGACATGGGAAGGTTTACTGTAACCTGCGGACCTTCAACTTGACGATGAAAAACAGAAATTGCGTCGGAATTGAATACAACAGGCACCATGCCGACTTCTCTCCGGGAGAGTAATGCTTCTAGCTGTCTGTGCTTTGAATCTTTCCTGGGACTTCAGTAATAGATTCCGGTGGACATGGGAAGGTATACTGTAACTTGTGGACCTTCAACTTGATTATGAAACACAGAGAAAGCGTCGGAATTGAATACAGCAGTCACCATGCCGACCTCTCTCTGGGAGAGTAATGCTTCTCATTGTCTGTGCTTTGACTCTTTCCTGGGATTCCAGTAACGGATTCCGATGGACATGGGAAGGTTTACTGTAACCTGTGGACCTTCAACTTGACGATGAAACCCAGAAATTGCGTCGGAATTGAATACAACAGGCACCATGCCGTCTTCTCTCCGCGAGAGTAATGCTTCTAACTCTCTGTGCTTTGATTCTTTCCTGGGATTCCAGTAATAGATTCCGATGGACATGGGAAGGTTTACTGTAACCTGTGGACCTTCAACTTAACGATGAAAGACAGAAATTGCGTCGGAATTGAATACAACAGGCACCATGCCGACTTCTATCCGGGAGAGTAATGCTTATAACTGTCTGTGCTTTGATTCTTTCCTGGGATTCAAATAATGGATTCAGATGAACATGGAAAGGTTTACTGTAACCTGTGGACCTTCAACTTGACGATGAAACCCAGAAATTGCGTCGGAATTGAATACAACAATCACGATGCCGACTTCTATCCGGGAGAGTAATGCTTCCAACTGTCTGTGCTTTCAATCTTTCCTGTGACTCCAGTAATAGATTCCGATGGTCATGGGAAGGTTTACGGTAACCTGTGGACCTTCAACGTAATGATGAAACACAGAAATTGCGTCTGAATTGAATACAACAGGCAGCATGCCGACTTCTCTCCGGGAGAGTAATGCTTCCAACTGTCTGTGATTTGATTCTTTCCTGGGATTCCAGTAATAGATTTCGATGGACATGGGAAGGATTACTGAAACCTGTGGACCTTCAACTTGACGATGAAACACAGAAATTGCGTCGGAATTGAATACAACTGGCACCATGCCGTCTTCTCTCCGGGAGAGTAATGCTTCTGACTCACTGTGCTTTGATTCTTTCCTGTGATTCCAGTAATAGGATCCGATGGACATGGGATGGATTACTGTAACCTGTGGACCTTCAACTTGACAATGAAACACAGAAATTGCGTCGGAATTGAATCCAACAGGCACCATGCCGACTTATCTCCGGGAGACTAATGCTTCTAACTGTCTGTGCTTTGATTCTTTCCTGGGATTCTAGTAATAGATTCCGATGGACATGGGAAGGTTTACTGTAACCTGTGGACCTTCAACTTGACGATGAAACACAGAAATTGCGTCGGAATTGAATACAACAGGCACTGTGCCGACATCTCTCTGGGAGAGTAATGCTTCTAGTCGTCTGTGCTTTGATTCATACCTGGGATTCCAGTAATAGATTCCGACGGACATGGGAAGGTTTACTGTAACCTGTGGACCTTCAACTTGACGATGAAACACAGAAATTGCGTCGGAATTGAATCCAACATTCTCCATGCCGACTTCTCTCCGGGAGACTAATGCTTCAAACTGTCTGTGCTTTGCTTCTTTCCTGGGATTCCAGTAATAGATTCCGATGGACAAGGGAAGGTTTACCGTAACCTGTGGACTTTCAACTTGACGATGAAACACAGAAATTGCGTAGGAATTGAATACAACAGGGACCATCCGGCTTCTCACGGGAGAGTAACACCTCTAACTGTCTGTGCTTTGATTCTTTCCTGGGATTCCAGTAATAGATTGCGATGGACGTGGGAAGGTTAACTGTAACCTGTGGACCTTCAACGTGAAGATGAAACACAGAAATTGCGTCGGAATTGAAAACAACAGGCACCAAGCCGACTTTTGTCCGGGAGTGTAATGCTTCTAACTGTCTGTGCTTTGATTCTTTCATGGGATTCCAGTAATTGATTCTGATGGACATGGGAAGGTTTACTGTAACCAGTGGACCTTCAAATTGTCGACGAAACAAGAAATTGCGTCGGAATTGAATTCAACAGGCATCATGCCGTCGTCTCTCCGGGAGGGTAATGCTTCTAACTCTCTGTGCTATGATTCTTTCCTGGGATTCCAGTAATAGAATCCGATGGACATGGGAAGGTTTAATGTAACATGTGGACCTTCAACTTGACAATGAAACACAGAAATTGCGTCGGAATGGAATCCAACAGGCACCATGCCGACTTCTCTCCGGGGGAGTAATGCTTCTAAGTGTCTGTGCTTTGATTCGTTCCTGGGATTCCAGTAATAGATTCCGATGGACATGGGAAGGTTTAATGTAACCTGCGGACCTTCAACTTGACGATGAAAAACAGAAATTGCGTCGGAATTGAATACACTATGCACCATGACGACTTCACTCCGGGAGAGTAATGCTTCTAACTGTCTGTGCTTTCATTTTTTCCTGGGTTCCAGTAATAGATTCCGATGGACATGGGAATGTTTACTGTAGCCTGTGGACCTGCAACTTGACGATGAAACACAGAATTTGCGACTGAATTGAATATACTATGCACCATGCCGACTTCTCCCCGGGAGAGTAATGCTTCTAACTGTCTGTGCTTTGATTCTTTCCTGGGATTCCAGTAATAGATTCCGATGGACACGGGAAGGTATACTGTAACCTGTGGACCTTCAACGTGACGATGAAACACAGAAATTGCGTCAAAATTGAATACTACAGGCACCATGCCGACTTCTCTCCGGCAGAGTAATGCTTCTAACTGTCTGTGCTTTGATTCTTTCCTGGGATTCCAGTAATAGATTCTGATGGACATGGGAAGGTTAACTGTAACCTTGCGGACCTTCAACTTGACGATGAAACACAGAAAAAGCGTCGGAATTGAAAACAACAGGCACCAAGCCGACTTTTGTCCGGGAGTGTAATGCTTCTAACTGTCTGTGCTTTGATTCTTTCATGGGATTCCAGTAATTGATTCTGATGGACATGGGAAGGTTTACCGTAACCCGTGGACCTTCAACTTGACGACGAAACACTGAAATTGCGTCGGAATTGAATACAACTCTCACCATGCCGACTTCTCTCCGGGAGAGTATTGCTTCCAACTGTCTGTGCTTTGATTCTTTCCTCGGATTCCAGTAATAAATTCCGATGGACATGGGAAGGTATACCGTAACCTGTGGACCTTCAACTTGACTATGAAACACAGAAAAAGCGTCGGAATTGATTACAACAGGCACCATGCCGACCTCTCTCTGGGAGAGTTATGCTTCTCATTGTCTGTGCTTTGATTCTTTCCTGGGATTCCAGTAATAGATTCCGATGGACAAGGGAAGGTTTACTGTAACTTGTGGACCTTTAACTTGACGATGAAACACAGAAATTGCGTCTGAATTGAATACAACAGGCAGCATGCCGACTTCTCTCCGGGAGAGTAATGCTTCCAACTGTCTGTGATTTGATTCTTTCCTGGGATTCCAGTAATAGATTGCGATGGACATGGGAAGGATTACTGTAACCTGTGGACCTTCAACTTGACGATGAAACACAGAAATTGCGTCGGAATTGAATACAACAGGCACCATGCCGTCTTCTCTCCGGGAGAGTAATGCTTCTGACTCTCTGTGCTTTGATTCTTTCCTGTGATTCCAGTAATAGGTTCCGATGGACATGGGATGGATTACTGTAACCTGTGGACCTTCAACTTGACAATGAAACACAGAAATTGCGTCGGAATTCAATTCAACAGGCAGCATGCCGACTTCTCTCCGGGGGAGTAATGCTTCTAACTGTCTGTGCTTTGATTCGTTCCTGGGATTCCAGTAATAGATTCTGATGGACATGGGAAGGTTAACTGTAACCTGCGGACCTTCAACTTGACGATGAAAAACAGAAATTGCGTCGGAATTGAATACAACATGCACCATGACGACTTCACTCCGTTAGAGTAATGCTTCTAACTGTCTGTGCTTTCATTTTTCCTGGGATACCAGTAATAGATTCCGATGGACATGGGAATGTTTACTGTAACCTGTGGACCTGCAACTTGACGATGAAACACAGAATTTGCGACTGAATTGAATACAACAGGCAACATGCCGACTTTTGTCCGGGAGAGTAACGCTTCTAACTGTCTTTGCTTTGATTCTTTCCTGGGATACCAGAAAAAGATTCCGATGGACATTGGAAGGTTTACTGTAACCTTTGGAGCTTCAACGTGACGATGAAACACGGAAATTGCGTCGGAACTGCATACAACAGGAACGATGCCGACTACTCTCCGCGAGAGTAATGATTCTAACTGTCTGTGCTACCACTGTTTCCTTGGATTCCAGTAATAGATACCGATGGACATGTGAAGGTATACTGTAACCTGTGGACCTTCAACTTGACGATGAAACGCAGAAATTGCGACGGAATTGAATACAATAGGCACCATGCCGACTTCTCTCCGGGAGAGTAATGCTTCTAACGCTCTGTGCTCTGATTCTTTCCTGGGATTCCAGTAATAGATTCCGATGGACATGGGAAGGTTTACTGTAACCTGTGGACCTTCAACTTGACGATGAAACACAGAAATTGCGTCGGAATTGAATACAACAGGCACCATGCCGACTTCTCTCCGGGAGACTAATGCTTGTAACTGTCTGTGCTTTGATTCTTTCCTGGGATTCCAGTAATAGATTCCGATGGACATGGGAAGGTTTACTGTAACCTGTGGACCTTCAACTTGGCGATGAAACACAGAAATTGCGTCGGAACTGAATAGCACAGGCACCATGCCGACTTCTCTCCGGGAGAGTAATGCTTCTAACTCTCTGTGCCTTGTTTCTTTCCTGGGATTCCAGTAATAGATTCCGATGGACATGGGAAGGTTTACTGTAACCTGTGGACCTTCAACCTGACGATGAAACACAGAAATTGCGTCGGAACTGAATACATCAAACACCACGCCGACTCCTCTCCGGGAGAAAAATGCTTCTAACCGTCTGTGTTTTGATTCTTTTATTGGGATTCCAGTAATTGATTCCGATGGATATGGGAAGGTTTACTGTATCCTGTGGACCTTCAAGTTGACGATGAAACACAGAAATTGCGTCGTAATTGAATACAACAGGCACCATGCCGACTTCTCTCCGGGAGACTAATGCTTCTAACTGTCTGTGATTTGAATCTTTCCTGGGTTTCCAGTAATAGATTCCGATGGACATGGGAAGGATTACTGTAACCTGTGGACCTTCAACTTGACGATGAAACACAGAAATTGCGTCGGAATTGAATACAACAGGCACCATGCCGTCTTCTCTCCGGGAGAGTAATGTTGCTGACTCTCTGTGCTTTGATTCTTTCCTGTGATTCCAGTAATAGGTTCCGATGGACATGGGATGGATTACTGTAACCTGTGGACCTTCAACTTGACAATGAAACACAGAAATTGCGTCGGAATTGAATCCAACAGGCACCATGCCGAATTATCTCCGGGAGACTAATGCTTCTAACTGTCTGTGCTTTGATTCTTTCCTGGGATTCTAGTAATAGATTCCGATGGACATGGGAAGGTTTACTGTAACCTGTGGACCTTCAACTTGAGGATGAAACACAGAAATTGCGTCGGAATTCAATTCAACAGGCACCATGCCGACTTATCTCCGGGTGAGTATTGCTTCCAACTGTCTGTGCTTTGATTCTTTCCTGGGATTCCAGTAATAGATTGCGATGGACGTGGGAAGGTTAACTGTAACCTGTGGACCTTCAACGTGAAGATGAAACACAGAAATTGCGTCGGAATTGAAAACAACAGGCACCAAGCCGACTTTTGTCCGGGAGTGTAATGCTTCTAACTGTCTGTGCTTTGATTCTTTCATGGGATTCCAGTAATTGATTCTGATGGACATGGGAAGGTTTACTGTAACCAGTGGACCTTCAAATTGACGACGAAACAAGAAATTGCGTCGGAATTGAATTCAACAGGCATCATGCCGGCTTCTCTCCGGGGGAGTAATGCTTCTAACTGTCTGTGCTTTGATTCGTTCCTGGGATTCCAGAAATAGATTCTGATGGACATGGGAAGGTTAACTGTAACCTGCGGACCTTCAACTTGACGATGAAAAACAGAAATTGCGTCGGAATTGAATACAACATGCACCATGACGACTTCACTCCATGAGAGTAATGCTTCTAACTGTCTGTGCTTTCATTTTTTCCTGGGATTCCAGTAATAGATTCCGATGGACATGGGAATGTTTACTGTAACCTGTGGACCTGCAACTTGACGATGAAACACAGAATTTGCGACTGAATTGAATACAACAGGCACCATGCCGACTTTTGTCCGGGAGAGTAATGCTTCTAACTGTCTGTGCTTTGATTCTTTCCTGGGATTCCAGTAATAGATTCCGATGGACACGGGAAGGTATACTGTAACCTGTGGACCTTCAACGTGACGATGAAACACAGAAATAGCATCGGAATTGAATACAACAGGCACCATGCCGACTTCTCTCCGGGAGAGTAATGCTTCTAACTGTCTTTGCTTTGATTCTTTCCTGGGATACCAGAAAAAGATTCCGATGGACATTGGAAGGTTTACTATAACCTTTGGAGCTTCAACGTGACGATGAAACACGGAAATTGCGTCGGAATTGCATACAACAGGAACGATGCCGACTTCTCTCCGCGAGAGTAATGATTCTAACTGTCTGTGCTTCCATTGTTTCCTGGGATTCCAGTAATAGATACCGATGGACATGTGAAGGTATACTGTAACCTGTGGACCTTCAACTTGACGATGAAACACAGAAATTGCGACGGAATTGAATGCAACAGGCACCATGCCGACTTCTCTCCGGGAGAGTAATGCTTCTAACGCTCTGTCTCTGATTCTTTCCTGGGATTCCAGTAATAGATTCCGATGGACATGGGAAGGTTTACTGTAACCTGTGGACCTTCAACTTGACGATGAAACACAGAAATTGCGTCGGAATTGAATACAACAGGCACCATGCCGACTTCTCTCCGGGAGAGTAATGCTTCTAACTCTCTGTGCCTTGTTTCTTTCCTGGGATTCCAGTAATAGATTCCGATGGACATGTGAAAGTTTACTGTAACCTGTGGACCTTCAACTTGACGATGAAACACAGAAATTGCTTCGGAACTGAATACAACAGGCAACATGCCGACTTCTCTGCGGGAGATTAATGCTTCTAACTGTCTGTGGTTTGATTCTTTCCTGGGATTACAGTAATAGATTCCGATTGACATGGGAAGTTTTACTTTAACCTGTGGACCTTCAACTTGGCGATGAAACACAGAAATTGCGTCCGAACTGAATAGCACAGGCACCATGCCGACTTCTCTCCGGGAGAGTAATGCTTCTAACTCTCTGTGCCTTGTTTCTTTCCTGGGATTCCAGTAATAGATTCCGATGGACATGTGAAAGTTTACTGTAACCTGTGGACCTTCAACTTGACGATGAAACACAGAAATTGCGTCGGAATTGAATACAACAGGCACCATGCCGACTTCTCTCCGGGAGACTAATGCTTCTAACTGTCTGTGCTTTGATTCTTTCCTGGGATTCCAGTAATAGATTCCGATTGACATGGGAAGTTTTACTTTAACCTGTGGACCTTCAACTTGGCGATGAAACACAGAAATTGCGTCCGAACTGAATAGCACAGGCACCATGCCGACTTCTCTCCGGGAGAGTAATGCTTCTAACTCTCTGTGCCTTGTTTCTTTCCTGGGATTCCAGTAATAGATTCCGATGGACATGTGAAAGTTTACTGTAACCTGTGGACCTTCAACTTGACGATGAAACACAGAAATTGCGTCGGAATTGAATACAACAGGCACCATGCCGACTTCTCTCCGGGAGACTAATGCTTCTAACTGTCTGTGCTTTGATTCTTTCCTGGGATTCCAGTAACAGATTCCGATTGACATGGGAAGTTTTACTTTAACCTGTGGACCTTCAACTTGGCGATGAAACACAGAAATTGCGTCCGAACTGAATAGCACAGGCACCATGCCGACTTCTCTCCGGGAGAGTAATGCTTCTAACTCTCTGTGCCTTGTTTCTTTCCTGGGATTCCAGTAATAGATTCCGATGGACATGTGAAAGTTTACTGTAACCTGTGGACCTTCAACTTGACGATGAAACACAGAAATTGCTTCGGAACTGAATACAACATGCATCATGCCGACTTCTCTGCGGGAGAGTAATGCTTCTAACTGTGTGTGGTTTGATTCTTTCCTGGGATTACAGTAATAGATTCCGATGGACATGGGAAGGTTTACTGTAACCTGTGGACCTTCAACTTGACGATGAAACACAGAAATTGCTTCGGAATTGAATACAACAGGCAACATGCCGACTTCTCTGCGGGAGAGTAATGCTTCTAACTGTCTGTGGTTTGATTCTTTCCTGGGATTACAGTAATAGCTTCCAATGGACCTGGGAAGGCATACTGTAACCTGTGGACCTTCAACTAGATGATGAAACACAGAAATTGCAACGGAATTGAATACAACAGGCACCATGCAGACTTCTCTCCGGGAGAGTAATGCTTCTAACTCTCTGTGCTCTTACTCTTTCCTGGGATTCCAGTAATAGATTCCGATGGACATGGGAAGGTTTACTGTAACCTGTGGACCTTTAACTTGACGATGAAACACAGAAATTGCTTCGGAACTGAATACAACAGGCAACATGCCGACTTCTCTGCGGGAGATTAATGCTTCTAACTGTCTGTGCTTTGATTCTTTCCTGGGATTCCAGTAATAGATTCCGATGGACATGGGAAGGTTTACTGTAACCTGTGGACCTTCAACTTGACGATGAAACACAGAAATTGCTTCGGAATTGAATACAACAGGCAACATGCCGACTTCTCTGCGGGAGAGTAATGCTTCTAACTGTCTGTGGTTTGATTCTTTCCTGGGATTACAGTAATAGATTCCGATGGACATGGGAAGGTTTACTGTAACCTGTGGACCTTCAACCTGACGATGAAACACAGAAATTGCGTCGGAACTGAATACATCAAACACCACGCCGACTCCTCTCCGGGAGAGTAATGCTTCTAACTGTCTGTGCTTTGATTCTTTCCTGGGATTACAGTAATTGATTCCGATTGACATGGGACGGTTTACTTTAACCTGTGGACCTTCAACTTGGCGATGAAACACAGAAATTGCGTCGGAATTGAATACAACAGGCACCATGCCGACTTCTCTCCGGGAGACTAATGCTTCTAACTGTCTGTGCTTTGATTCTTTCCTGGGATTACAGTAATTGATTCCGATTGACATGGGAAGGTTTACTTTAACCTGTGGACCTTTAACTTGACGATGAAACACAGAAATTGCGACGGAATTGAATACAACAGGCACCATACCGACCTTACTCCGGGAGAGTAATGCTTCTAACTCTCTGTGCCTTGTTTCTTTCCTGGGGTTCCAGTAATAGATTCCGATGGACATGTGAAAGTTTACTGTAACCTGTGGACCTTCAACTTGACGATGAAACACAGAAATTGGGTCGGAATTGAATACAACAGGCACCATACCGACCTTACTCCGGGAGAGTAATGCTTCTAACTGTCTGTGCTTTGATTCTTTCCTGGGATTACAGTAATTGATTCCGATTGACATGGGAAGGTTTACTTTAACCTGTGGACCTTCAACTTGGCGATGAAACACAGAAATTGCGTCGGAATTGAATACAACAGGCACCATGCCGACTTCTCTCCGGGATTTTAATGCTTCTAATTGTCTGTGCTTTGATTCTTTCCTGGGATTCCAGTAATAGATTCCGATGGTCATGGGAAGGTTTACTGTAACCTGTGGACCTTCAACTTGACGATGAAACACAGAAATTGGGTCGGAATTGAATACAACAGGCACCATACCGACCTTACTCCGGGAGAGTAATGATTCTAACTGTCTGTGCCTTGATTCTTTCCCGGGATTACAGTAATTGATTCCGATTGACATGGGAAGGTTTACTTTAACCTGTGGACCTTCAACTTGACGATGAAACACAGAAATTGCGTCGGAATTGAATACAACAGGCACCATGCCGACTTCTCTCCGGGAGACTAATGCTTCTAACTGTCTGTGCCTTGTTTCTTTCCTGGGATTCCAGTAATAGATTCCGATGGACATGTGAAAGTTTACTGTAACCTGTGGACCTTCAACTTGACGATGAAACACAGAAATTGCGTCAGAGTTGAATACAACAGGCACCATGCCGACTTCTCTCCGGGATTTTAATGCTTCTAATTGTTTGTGCTTTGATTCTTTCCTGGGATTCCAGTAATAGATTCCGATGGTCATGGGAAGGTTTACTGTAACCTGTGGACCTTCAACTTGACGATGAAACACAGAAATTGGGTCGGAATTGAATACAACAGGCACCATACGGACCTTACTCCGGGAGAGTAATGATTCTTACTGTCTGTGCCTTGATTCTTTCCTGGGATTACAGTAATTGATTCCGATTGACATGGGAAGGTTTACTTTAACCTGTGGACCTTCAACGTGACGATGAAACACAGAAATTGCGTCGGAATTGAATAGCACAGGCACCATGCCAACTTCTCTCCGGGAGAGTAATGCTTCTAACTCTCTGTGCCTTGTTTCTTTCCTGGGATTCCAGTAATAGATTCCGATGGACATGTGAAAGTTTACTGTAACCTGTGGACCTTCAACTTGACGATGAAACACAGAAATTGCGTCAGAGTTGAATACAACAGGCACCATGCCGACTTCTCTCCGGGATTTTAATGCTTCTAATTGTCTGTGCTTTGATTCTTTCCTGGGATTCCAGTAATAGATTCCGATGGTCATGGGAAGGTTTACTGTAACCTGTGGACCTTCAACTTGACGATGAAACACAGAAATTGCGTCGGAATTGAATACAACAGGCACCATGCCGACTTCTCTCCGGGAGAGTAATGCTTCTAATTCTCTGTGATTTGACTCTTTCCTGGGATTCGAGTAATAGATTCTGATGGAAATGGGAAGGTTTACTGTAACCTGTGGACCTTCAACTTGACGATGAAACACAGAAATTGGGTCGGAATTGAATACAACAGGCACCATACCGACCTTACTCCGGGAGAGTAATGCTTCTAACTCTCTGTGCCTTGTTTCTTTCCTGGGATTCCAGTAATAGATTCCGATGGACATGTGAAAGTTTACTGTAACCTGTGGACCTTCGACTTGACGATGAAACACAGAAATTGGGTCGGAATTGAATACAACAGGCACCATACCGACCTTACTCCGGGAGAGTAATGCTTCTAACTCTCTGTGCCTTGATTCTTTCCTGGGATTCCAGTAATAGATTCCGATGGACATGTGAAAGTTTACTGTAACCTGTGGACCTTCAACTTGACGATGAAACACAGAAATTGCGTCAGAGTTGAATACAACAGGCACCATGCCGACTTCTCTCCGGGATTTTAATGCTTCTAATTGTCTGTGCTTTGATTCTTTCCTGGGATTCCAGTAATAGATTCCGATGGTCATGGGAAGGTTTACTGTAACCTGTGGACCTTCAACTTGACGATGAAACACAGAAATTGGGTCGGAATTGAATACAACAGGCACCATACGGACCTTACTCCGGGAGAGTAATGATTCTAACTGTCTGTGCCTTGATTCTTTCCTGGGATTACAGTAATTGATTCCGATTGACATGGGAAGGTTTACTTTAACCTGTGGACCTTCAACTTGACGATGAAACACAGAAATTGCGTCGGAATTGAATAGCACAGGCACCATGCCGACTTCTCTCCGGGAGAGTAATGCTTCTAACTGTCTGTGCCTTGTTTCTTTCCTGGGATTCCAGTAATAGATTCCGATGGACATGTGAAAGTTTACTGTAACCTGTGGACCTTCAACTTGACGATGAAACACAGAAATTGCGTCAGAGTTGAATACAACAGGCACCATGCCGACTTCTCTCCGGGATTTTAATGCTTCTAATTGTCTGTGCTTTGATTCTTTCCTGGGATTCCAGTAATAGATTCCGATGGACATGTGAAAGTTTACTGTAACCTGTGGACCTTCAACTTGACGATGAAACACAGAAATTGCGTCGGAATTGAATACAACAGGCACCATGCCGACTTCTCTCCGGGATTTTAATGCTTCTAATTGTCTGTGCTTTGATTCTTTCCTGGGATTCCAGTAATAGATTCCGATGGTCATGGGAAGGTTTACTGTAACCTGTGGACCTTCAACTTGACGATGAAACACAGAAATTGCGTCGGAATTGAATACAACAGGCACCATGCCGACTTCTCTCCGGGAGAGTAATGCTTCTAATTCTCTGTGCTTTGACTCTTTCCTGGGATTCAAGTAATAGATTCTGATGGACATGGGAAGGTTTACTGTAACCTGTGGACCTTCAACTTGACGATGAAACACAGAAATTGGGTCGGAATTGAATACAACAGGCACCATACCGACCTTACTCCGGGAGAGTAATGCTTCTAACTCTCTGTGCCTTGTTTCTTTCCTGGGATTCCAGTAATAGATTCCGATGGACATGTGAAAGTTTACTGTAACCTGTGGACCTTCAACTTGACGATGAAACACAGAAATTGCGTCAGAGTTGAATACAACAGGCACCATGCCGACTTCTCTCCGGGATTTTAATGCTTCTAATTGTCTGTGCTTTAATTCTTTCCTGGGATTCCAGTAATAGATTCCGATGGTCATGGGAAGGTTTACTGTAACCTGTGGACCTTCAACTTGACGATGAAACACAGAAATTGGGTCGGAATTGAATACAACAGGCACCATACCGACCTTACTCCGGGAGAGTAATGCTTCTAACTCTCTGTGCCTTGTTTCTTTCCTGGGATTCCAGTAATAGATTCCGATGGACATGTGAAAGTTTACTGTAACCTGTGGACCTTCAACTTGACGATGAAACACAGAAATTGGGTCGGAATTGAATACAACAGGCACCATACCGACCTTACTCCGGGAGAGTAATGCTTCTAACTGTCTGTGCTTTGATTCTTTCCTGGGATTACAGTAATTGATTCCGATTGACATGGGAAGGTTTACTTTAACCTGTGGACCTTCAACTTGACGATGAAACACAGAAATTGGGTCGGAATTGAATACAACAGGCACCATACGGACCTTACTCCGGGAGAGTAATGATTCTAACTGTCTGTGCCTTGATTCTTTCCTGGGATTACAGTAATTGATTCCGATTGACATGGTAAGGTTTACTTTAACCTGTGGACCTTCAACTTGACGATGGAACACAGAAATTGCGTCGGAATTGAATAGCACAGGCACCATGCCGACTTCTCTCCGGGAGAGTAATGCTTCTAACTCTCTGTGCATTGTTTCCTTCCTGGGATTCCAGTAATAGATTCCGATGGACATGTGAAAGTTTACTGTAACCTGTGGACCTTCAACTTGACGATGAAACACAGAAATTGCGTCAGAGTTGAATACAACAGGCACCATGCCGACTTCTCTCCGGGATTTTAATGCTTCTAATTGTCTGTGCTTTGATTCTTTCCTGGGATTCCAGTAATAGATTCCGATGGTCATGGGAAGGTTTACTGTAACCTGTGGACCTTCAACTTGACGATGAAACACAGAAATTGCGTCGGAATTGAATACAACAGGCACCATGCCGACTTCTCTCCGGGAGAGTAATGCTTCTAATTCTCTGTGCTTTGACTCTTTCCTGGGATTCGAGTAATAGATTCTGATGGACATGGGAAGGTTTACTGTAACCTGTGGACCTTCAACTTGCGGATGAAACACAGAAATTGGGTCGGAATTGAATACAACAGGCACCATACCGACCTTACTCCGGGAGAGTAATGCTTCTAACTCTCTGTGCCTTGTTTCTTTCCTGGGATTCCAGTAATAGATTCCGATGGACATGTGAAAGTTTACTGTAACCTGTGGACCTTCAACGTGACGATGAAACACAGAAATTGGGTCGGAATTGAATACAACAGGCACCATACCGACCTTACTCCGGGAGAGTAATGCTTCTAACTCTCTGTGCCTTGTTTCTTTCCTGGGATTCCAGTAATAGATTCCGATGGACATGTGAAAGTTTACTGTAACCTGTGGACCTTCAACTTGACGATGAAACACAGAAATTGCGTCAGAGTTGAATACAACAGGCACCATGCCGACTTCTCTCCGGGATTTTAATGCTTCTAATTGTCTGTGCTTTGATTCTTTCCTGGGATTCCAGTAATAGATTCCGATGGTCATGGGAAGGTTTACTGTAACCTGTGGACCTTCAACTTGACGATGAAACACAGAAATTGCGTCGGAATTGAATACAACAGGCACCATGCCGACTTGTCTCCGGGAGACTAATGCTTCTAACTGTCTGTGCTTTGATTCTTTCCTGGGATTACAGTAATTGATTCCGATTGACATGGGAAGGTTTACTTTAACCTGTGGACCTTCAACTTGACGATGAAACACAGAAATTGCGTCGGAATTGAATAGCACAGGCACCATGCCGACTTCTCTCCGGGAGAGTAATGCTTCTAACTCTCTGTGCCTTGTTTCTTTCCTGGGATTCCAGTAATAGATTCCGATGGACATGTGAAAGTTTACTGTAACCTGTGGACCTTCAACTTGACGATGAAACACAGAAATTGCGTCGGAATTGAATACAACAGGCACCATGCCGACTTCTCTCCGGGAGAGTAATGCTTCTAACTGTCTGTGCTTTGATTCTTTCCTGGGATTCCAGTGACAGATTCCGATGGACATGTGGAAGTTTATTGTTACCTGTGGACCTTCAACTTGACGATGAAACACAGAAATTGCGTCGGAATTGAATACAACAGGCACCATGCCGACTTCTCTCCGGGAGAGTAATGCTTCTAACTGTCTGTGCTTTCATTCTTTCCTGGGATTCCAGTAATATATTCCGATGGTCATGGGAAGGTTTACTGTAACCCGTGGACCTTCAACCTGATGATGAAACACAGAAATTGCGTCGGAATTGAATACAATAGGCACCATGACGATATCTCTCCGGGAGAGTAATGCTTCTAACTCTCTGTGCCTTGTTTCTTTCCTGGGATTCCAGATATAGATTCCGATGGACATGGGAAGGTTTACTGTAACCTGTGGACCTTCAACTTGACGATGAATAACAGAAATTGCGTCGGAATTGAATACAACAGGCACCATACCGACTTCTCTCCGGGAGACTAATGCTTCTAACTGTCTGTGCTTTGATTCTTTCCTGGGATTCCAGTGATAGATTCCGATTGACATGGGAAGGTTTACTTTAACCTGTGGACCTGCAACTTGGCGATGAAACACAGAAATCGCGTCGGAATTGAATAGCACAGGCGCCATGCCGACTTCTCTCCGGGATAGTAATGCTTCTAACTCTCTGTGCCTTGTTTCTTTCCTGGGATTCCAGTAGTAGATTCCGATAGACATGTGAAAGTTTACTGTAACCTGTGGACCTTCAACTTCACGATGAAACACAGAAAATGCGTCAGAATTGAATACAACAGGCACCATGCCGACTTCTCTCCGGGAGAGTAATGCTTCTAATTGTCTGTGCTTTGATACGTTCCTGGGATTCCAGTAATACATTCCGATTGACATAGGAAGGTTTACTGTAACCTGCGGACCTTCAACGTGACGATTAAACACAGAAATAGCGTCGGAATTGAATACAACAGGCACCATGACGACATCTCTCCGGGAGAGTAATGCTTCTAACTGTCTGTGCTTTCATTCTTTCCTGGGATTCCGGTAATAGATTCCGATGGAAATGGGAAAGTTTACTGTAACCTGTGGACCTTCAACTTGTCGATGGAACACAGAATTTGCTACTGTATTGAATACAACAGGCACCATGCCGACTTCTCTCCGGGAGAGTAATGCTTCTAACTGCCTTTGCTTTGATTCTTTCCTGGGATTCCAGTAATAGATTCCGATGGACATGGGGAGGTTTACTGTAACCTGTGGACCTCCAACTTGACGATGAAACACAGAAATTGCGTCGGAATTGAATACAACAGGCACCATGCAGACTTCTCTCCGGGAGAGTTATGCTTCTAACTGTATGTGTTCTGATTCTTTCCTGGGATTCCAGTAATAGATTCTGATGGACATTGGATAGGTTTACTGTAACCTGTGGACCTTCAACTTGACGATGAAACAAAGAAATTGCGTCGGAATTGAATCCAACAGGCACCAAGCCGACTTCTGTCCGGGAGAGTAATGCTTCTAACTCTCTGTGCTTTGATTCCTTCCTGGGATTCCAGTAATAGATTTCGGTGGACATGGGAAGGATTACTGTAACCTGTGGACCTTCAACTTGACGATGAAACACAGAAATTGCGTCGAAATTGGATACAACAGGCACCATGCCGACTTCTCTCCGGGAGAGTAATGCTTCTAACTGTCTGTGCTTTGATTCTTTCCTGGTATTCCAGTAAGAGATTCCGATGGACATGTGAAAGTTTACTGTTACCTTCAGACCTTCAACTTGACGATGAAACACAGAAATTGCGTCGGAATTGAATAGAACAAGCACCATGCCAACTTCTCTCCATGAGAGTAATGCTTCTAACTGTCTCTGCTTTGATTCTTCCCTGGGATTCCAGTAATAGATTCCGATGGACATGGGAAGGTTTACTGTAACCTGTGGACCTTCAACTTGACGATGAAACACAGAAATTGCGTCGGAATTGAATACAACAGGCACCATGCCGAATTCTCACCAGGAGAGTAATGCTTCTAACTCTCTGTGCTTTGATTTATTCCTGGGATTCCGTTAAAGGTTCCGATGGACAAGGGAAGGTTTACTGTAACCTGTGGACCTTCAACTTGACGATGAAACACAGAAATTGCGTCGGAATTGAATACAACAGGCACCATGCCGACTTTTGTCCGGGAGAGTAATGCTTCTAACTGTCTGTGCTCTTACTCTTTCCTGGGATTCCAGTAATAGATTCCGATGGACATGGGAAGGTTTACTGTAACCTGTGGACCTTCAACTTGACGATGAAACACAGAAATTGCTTCGGAACTGAATACAACAGGCAACATTGCCGACTTCTCTCCGGGAGATTAATGCTTCTAACTGTCTGTGTTTTGATTCTTTCCTGGGATTCCAGTAATAGATTCCGATTGACATGGGAAGGTTTACTTTAACCTGTGGACCTTCAACTTGACGACGAAACACAGAAATTGCGTCGGAATTGAATACAACAGGCACCATGCCGACTTCTCTCCGGGAGAGTAATGCTTCTAACTCTCTGTGCTTTGACTCCTTCCTGGGATTCCAGTAATAGATTCTGATGGACATGGGAAGGTTTACTGTAACCTGTGGACCTTCAACTTGACGATGAAACACAGAAATTGCATCGGAATTGAATACAACAGGCACCATGCCGACTTTTGTCCGGGAGAGTAATGGTTCTAACTGTCTGTGCTTTGATTCTTCCCTGGGATTCCAGTAATAGATTCCGATGGACATGGGAAGGTTTACTGTAACCTGTGGACCTTCAACTTGACGATGAAACACAGAAATTGCGTCGGAACTGAATACAACAAACACCACGCCAAGTCCTCTCTGGGAGAATAATGCTTCTAACCGTCAGTGTTTTGATTCTTTTATTGGGATTCCAGTAATAGATTCCGATGGACATGGGAAGGTTTACTGTATCCTGTGGACCTTCAACTTGACGATGAAACACAGAAATTGCTTCGGAAATGAATACAACAGGCACCATGCCGACTTCTCTCCGGGAGAGTAATGCTTCTAACAGTCTGTGCTTTGATTCTTTCCTGCGATTCCAGTAATAGATTCCGATGGACATGTGGAAGTTTACTGTTACCTGTGGACCTTCAACTTGACGATGAAACACAGAAATTGCGTCGGAATTGAATACAACAGGCAGCATGCCGACTTCTCTCCGGGAGAGTAATGCTTCTAACTGTCTGTGTTTTGATTCTTTCCTGGGATTCCAGTAATAGATTCCGATGGACATGGGAAGGTTTACTGTAACCTGTGGAACTTCAACTTGACGATGAAACACAGAAATTGCTTCGGAATTGAATACAACAGGCACCATGCCAACTTCTCTCCGAGAGAGTAATGCTTCTAATAGTCTGTGCTTTGATTCCTTCCTAGGATTCCAGTAATAGATTCCGATGGGAATGGGAAGGTTTACTGTAACCTGTGGACCTTCAATTTGACGATGAACCACAGAAATTGCGTCGGAATTGAATACAACAGGCACCATGCCGACTTCTCTCCGGGAGAGTAATGCTTCTAACTGTCCGTGCTTTGATTCTTTCCTGGGATTCCAGTAATAGTTTCCGATGGACATGGGAAGGTTTACTGTAACCTGTGGACCTTCGGCTTGACGATGAAACACAGAAATTGCGTCGGAATTGGATCCAACATGCACCAAGCCAACTTCTGTCCAGGAGAGTAATGCTTCTAACTGTCTGGGCTTTGATTCTTTCCTGGTATTCCAGGAATAGATTCCGATGGACATGGGAAGGTTTACTGTAACCTGTGGACCTTCAACATGACGATGAAACAGAGAAATTGCGTCGGAACTGAATACAACAGGCACCATGCCGACTTCTCTCCGGGATTTTAATGCTTCTAATTGTCTGTGCTTTGATTCTTTCCTGGGATTCCAGTAATAGATTCCGATGGTCATGGGAAGGTTTACTGTAACCTGTGGACCTTCAACTTGACGATGAAACACAGAAATTGGGTCGGAATTGAATACAACAGGCACCATACCGACCTTACTCCGGGAGAGTAATGCTTCTAACTCTCTGTGCCTTGTTTCTTTCCTGGGATTCCAGTAATAGATTCCGATGGACATGTGAAAGTTTACTGTAACCTGTGGACCTTCAACTTGACGATGAAACACAGAAATTGGGTCGGAATTGAATACAACAGGCACCATACCGACCTTACTCCGGGAGAGTAATGCTTCTAACTGTCTGTGCTTTGATTCTTTCCTGGGATTACAGTAATTGATTCCGATTGACATGGGAAGGTTTACTTTAACCTGTGGACCTTCAACTTGACGATGAAACACAGAAATTGCGTCGGAATTGAATAGCACAGGCACCATGCCGACTTCTCTCCGGGAGAGTAATGCTTCTAACTCTCTGTGCCTTGTTTCTTTCCTGGGATTCCAGTAATAGATTCCGATGGACATGTGAAAGTTTACTGTAACCTGTGGACCTTCAACTTGACGATGAAACACAGAAATTGCGTCAGAGTGAATACAACAGGCACCATGCCGACTTCTCTCCGGGATTTTAATGCTTCTAATTGTCTGTGCTTTGATTCTTTCCTGGGATTCCAGTAATAGATTCCGATGGTCATGGGAAGGTTTACTGTAACCTGTGGACCTTCAACTTGACGATGAAACACAGAAATTGCGTCGGAATTGAATACAACAGGCACCATGCCGACTTCTCTCCGGGAGACTAATGCTTCTAACTGTCTGTGCTTTGATTCTTTCCTGGGATTACAGTAATTGATTCCGATTGACATGGGAAGGTTTACTTTAACCTGTGGACCTTCAACTTGACGATGAAACACAGAAATTGCGTCGGAATTGAATAGCACAGGCACCATGCCGACTTCTCTCCGGGAGAGTAATGCTTCTAACTCTCTGTGCCTTGTTTCTTTCCTGGGATTCCAGTAATAGATTCCGATGGACAATTGAAAGTTTACTGTAACCTGTGGACCTTCAACTTGACGATGAAACACAGAAATTGCGTCGGAATTGAATACAACAGGCACCATGCCGACTTCTCTCCGGGAGAGTAATGCTTCTAACTGTCTGTGCTTTGATTCTTTCCTGGGATTCCAGTGACAGATTCCGATGGACATGTGGAAGTTTATTGTTACCTGTGGACCTTCAACTTGACGATGAAACACAGAAATTGCGTCGGAATTGAATACAACAGGCACCATGCCGACTTCTCTCCGGGAGAGTAATGCTTCTAACTGTCTGTGCTTTCATTCTTTCCTGGGATTCCAGTAATAGATTCCGATGGACATGGGAAGCTTTACTGTAGTCTGTGGACCTTCAACTTGGCGATGAAACACAGAAAATGCGTCGAAATTGAATACAACAGGCACCATGCCGACTTCTCTCCGGGAGAGTAATGCTTCTAATTGTCTGTGCTTTGATTCTTTCCTGGGATTCCAGTAATACACTCCGATTGATATGGGAAGGTTTACTGTAACCTGTGGACCTTCAACGTGACGATGAAACACAGAAATAGCGTCGGAATTGAATACAACAGGCACCATGACGACATCTCTCCGGGAGAGTAATGCTTCTAACTGTCTGTGCTTTGATTCTTTCCTGGGATTCCAGTGATAGATTCCGATTGACATGGGAAGGTTTACTTTAACCTGTGGACCTTCAACTTGGCGATGAAACACAGAAATTGCGTCGGAATTGAATAGCACAGGCGCCATGCCGACTTCTCTCCGGGATAGTAATGCTTCTAACTCTCTGTGCCTTGTTTCTTTCCTGGGATTCCAGTAGTAGATTCCGATAGACATGTGAAAGTTTACTGTAACCTGTGGACCTTCAACTTCACGATGAAACACAGAAAATGCGTCAGAATTGAATACAGCAGGCACCATGCCGACTTCTCTCCGGGAGAGTAATGCTTCTAATTTTCTGTGCTTTGATACGTTCCTGGGATTCCAGTAATACATTCCGATTGACATAGGAAGGTTTACTGTAACCTGCGGACCTTCAACGTGACGATGAAACACAGAAATAGCGTCGGAATTGAATACAACAGGCACCATGACGACATCTCTCCGGGAGAGTAATGCTTCTAACTGTCTGTGCTCTCATTCTTTCCTGGGATTCCGGTAATAGATTCCGATGGAAATGGGAAAGTTTACTGTAACCTGTGGACCTTCAACTTGACGATGGAACACAGAATTTGCTACTGAATTGAATACAACAGGCACCATGCCGACTTCTCTCCGGGAGAGTAATGCTTCTAACTGTCTTTGCTTTGATTCTTTCCTGGGATTCCAGTAATAGATTCCGATGGACATGGGGAGGTTTACTGTAACCTGTGGACCTCCAACTTGACGATGAAACACAGAAATTGCGTCGGAATTGAATACAACAGGCACCATGCAGACTTCTCTCCGGGAGAGTTATGCTTCTAACTGTATGTGTTTTGATTCTTTCCTGGGATTCCAGTAATAGATTCTGATGGACATTGGATAGGTTTACTGTAACCTGTGGACCTTCATCTTGACGATGAAACAAAGAAATTGCGTCGGAATTGAATACAACAGGCACCATGCCGACTTCTCTCCAGGAGAGTAATGCTTCTACCTCTCTGTGCTTTGATTCTTTCCTGGGATTCCAGTAACAGATTCCGATGGACATGGGAAGGTTTACTGTAACCTGTGGACCTTCAACTTGACGATGAAACACAGAAATTGCTTCGGAATTGAATACAACAGGCACCATGCCAACTTCTCTCCGGGAGAGTAATGCTTCTAATAGTCTGTGCTTTGATTCCTTCCTAGGATTCCAGTAATAGATTCCGATGGGAATGGGAAGGTTTACTGTAACCTGTGGACCTTCAATTTGACGATGAACCACAGAAATTGCGTCGGAATTGGATACAACAGGCACCATGCCGACTTCTCTCCGGGAGAGTAATGCTTCTAACTGTCTGTGCTTTGATTCTTTCCTGGGATTCCAGTAATAGTTTCCGATGGACATGGGAAGGTTTACTGTAACCTGTGGACCTTCGGCTTGACGATGAAACACAGAAATTGCGTCGGAATTGCATCCAACAGGCACCAAGCCGACTTCTGTCCGGGAGAGTAATGCTTCTAACTGTCTGGGCTTTGATTCTTTCCTGGGATTCCAGGAATAGATTCCGATGGACATGGGAAGGTTTACTGTAACCTGTGGACCTTCAACTTGACGATGAAACACAGAAATTGCGTCGGAATTGAATACAACAGGCACCTTGCCGTCTTCTGTCCGGGAGAGTAATGCTCCTAACTCTCTGTACTTTGATTCTTTCCTGGGATTCCAGTAATAGATTTCGATGGACATGGGAAGGTTTACTGTAGCCTGTGGACCTTCAACATGACGATGAAACATAGAAATTGCGTCGGAACTGAATACAACAGGCACCATGCCGACTTCTCTCCGGGATTTTAATGCTTCTAATTGTCTGTGCTTTGATTCTTTCCTGGGATTCCAGTAATAGATTCCGATGGTCATGGGAAGGTTTACTGTAACCTGTGGACCATCAACTTGACGATGAAACACAGAAATTGCTTCGGAATTGAATACAACAGGCACCATGCCGACTTCTCTCCGGGAGAGTAATGCTTCTAATTGTCTGTGCTTTGATTCTTTCCTAGGATTCCAGTAATAGATTCCGATGGGTATGGGAAGGTTTACTGTAACCTGTGGACCTTCAGCTTGACTATGAAACACAGAAATTGCGTCGGAATTGAATACAACAGGCACCATGCCGACTTTTGTCCGGGAGAGTAATGGTTCTAACTGTCTGTGGTTTGATTCTTTCCTGGGATTCCAGTAATAGATTCCGATGGACATGGGAAGGTTTGCTGTAACTTGTGGACCTTCAGCTTGACGATGAAACACAGAAATTTCGTCGGAATTGAATACAATAGGCACCAAGCCGACTTCTGTCCGGGAGAGTAATCCTTCTAACTGTCTGTGCTTTGATTCTTTCCTGGGATTTCAAAAATAGATTCCGATGGACATGGGAAGGTTTACTGTAACCTGTGGACCTTCAACTTGGGGATGAAACACAGAAATTGCGTCGGAATTGAATACAACAGGCACCATGCCGTCTTCTCTCCGGGAGAGTAATGCTTCTAACTCTCTGTGCTTTAATTCTTTCCTGGGATTCCAGTAGTAGATTTCGATGGACATGGAAAGGTTTTCTGTAACCATTGGACCTTCAACTTAACTATGAAACACATAAATTGCGTTGGAATTGAATCCAACAGGCACAAAGCCGACTTCTGTCCGAGACAGTAATGCTTCTAACTCTCTGTGCTTTGATTTCTCCTGGGATTCCAGAAATAGATCCCGATGGACATGAAAGGTTTACTGTAACCCGTGGACCTTCAACTTGACGATGAAACACAGAAATTGCGTCGGAATTGAATACAACAGGCACCATGCCGTCTTTTCTCCGGGAGAGTAATGCTTCTAACTCTCTGTGCTTTGATTTTTTCCTGGGATTCCGTTAAAGGTTCCGATGGACATGGGAAGGTTTACTGTAACCTGTGGACCTTCAACTTGACGATGAAACACAGAAATATCGTCGGAATTGAATACAACAGGCACCATGCCGACTTTTGTCCGGGAGAGTAATGCTTCTAACTCTCTGTGCTCTTACTCTTTCCTGGGATTCCAGTAATAGATTCCGATGGACATGGGAAGGTTTACTGTAACCTGTGGACCTTCAACTTGACGATGAAACACAGAAATTGCTTCGGAACTGAATACAACAGGCAACATTGATGACTTCTCTCCGGGAGATTAATGCTTCTAACTGTCTGTGTTTTATTTCTTTCCTGGGATTCCAGTAATAGATTCCAATTGACATGGGAAGGTTTACTTTAACCTGTGGACCTTCAACTTGACGACGAAACACAGAAATTGCGTCGGAATTGAATACAACAGGCACCATGCCGACTTCTCTCCGGGAGAGTAATGCTTCTAACTCTCTGTGCTTTGACTCCTTCCTGGGATTCCAGTAATAGATTCTGATGGACATGGGAAGGTTTACTGTAACCTGTTGACCTTCAACTTGACGATGAAACACAGAAATTGCATCGGAATTGAATACAACAGGCACCATGCCGACTTTTGTCCGGGAGAGTAATGGTTCTAACTGTCTGTGCTTTGATTCTTCCCTGGGATTCCAGTAATAGATTCCGATGGACATGGGAAGGTTTACTGTAACCTGTGGACGTTCAACTTGACGATGAAACACAGAAATTGCGTCGGAACTGAATACAACAAACACCACGCCAAGTCCTCTCTGGGAGAATAATGCTTCTAACCGTCAGTGTTTTGATTCTTTTATTGGGATTCCAGTAATAGATTCCGATGGACATGGGAAGGTTTACTGTATCCTGTGGACCTTCAACTTGACGATGAAACACAGAAATTGCTTCGGAAATGAATACAACAGGCACCATGCCGACTTCTCTCCGGGAGAGTAATGCTTCTAACAGTCTGTGCTTTGATTCTTTCCTGCGATTCCAGTAATAGATTCCGATGGACATGTGGAAGTTTACTGTTACCTGTGGACCTTCAACTTGACGATGAAACACAGAAATTGCGTCGGAATTGAATACAACAGGCAGCATGCCGACTTCTCTCCGGGAGAGTAATGCTTCTAACTGTCTGTGCTTTGATTTTTTCCTGGGATTCCAGTAATAGATTCCGATGGACATGTTAAGGTTTACTGTAACCTGTGGAACTTCAACTTGACGATGAAACACAGAAATTGCTTCGGAATTGAATACAACAGGCACCATGCCAACTTCTCTCCGAGAGAGTAATGCTTCTAATAGTCTGTGCTTTGATTCCTTCCTAGGATTCCAGTAATAGATTCCGATGGGAATGGGAAGGTTTACTGTAACCTGTGGACCTTCAATTTGACGATGAACCACAGAAATTGCGTCGGAATTGAATACAACAGGCACCATGCCGACTTCTCTCCGGGAGAGTAATGCTTCTAACTGTCCGTGCTTTGATTCTTTCCTGGGATTCCAGTAATAGTTTCCGATGGACATGGGAAGGTTTACTGTAACCTGTGGACCTTCGGCTTGACGATGAAACACAGAAATTGCGTCGGAATTGAATCCAACATGCACCAAGCCGACTTCTGTCCGGGAGAGTAATGCTTCTAACTGTCTGGGCTTTGATTCTTTCGTGGGATTCCAGGAATAGATTCCGATGGACATGGGAAGGTTTACTGTAACCTGTGGACCTTCAAATTGACGATGAAACAGAGAAATTGCGTCGGAATTGAATAGAACAGGCACCATGCCGTCTTCTCTCCGGGAGAGTAATGCTCCTAACTCTCTGTGCTTTGATTCTTTCCTGGGATTCCAGTAATAGATTTCGATGGACATGGGAAGGTTTACTGTAGCCTGTGGACCTTCAACATGACGATGAAACATAGAAATTGCGTCGGAACTGAATACAACAGGCACCATGCCGACTTCTCTCCGGGATTTTAATGCTTCTAATTGTCTGTGCTTTGATTCTTTCCTGGGATTCCAGTAATAGATTCCGATGGTCATGGGAAGGTTTACTGTTACCTGTGGACCTTCAACTTGACGATGAAACACAGAAATTGCTTCGGAATTGAATACAACAGGCACCATGCCGACTTCTCTCCGGGAGAGTAATGCTTCTAATTGTCTGTGCTTTGATTCTTTCCTAGGATTCCAGTAATTGATTCCGATGGGTATGGGAAGGTTTACTGTAACCTGTGGACCTTCAACTTGACTATGAAACACAGAAATTGCGTCGGAATTGAATACAACAGGCACCATGCCGACTTTTGTCCGGGAGAGTAATGGTTCTAACTGTCTGTGGTTTGATTCTTTCCTGGGATTCCAGTAATAGATTCCGATGGACATGGGAAGGTTTACTGTAACTTGTGGACCTTCAGCTTGACGATGAAACACAGAAATTTCGTCGGAATTGAATACAATAGGCACCAAGCCGACTTCTGTCCGGGAGAGTAATGCATCTAACTGTCTGTGCTTTGATTCTTTCCTGGGATTTCAAAAATAGATTCCGACGGACATGGGAAGGTTTACTGTAACCTGTGGACCTTCAACTTGACGATGAAACACAGAAATTGCGTCGGAATTGAATACAACAGGCACCATGCCGTCTTCTCTCCGGGAGAGTAATGCTTCTAACTCTCTGTGCTTTAATTCTTTCCTGGGATTCCAGTAATAGATTTCGATGGACATGGAAAGGTTTACTGTAACCTGTGGACCTTCAACTTAACGATGAAACACATAAATTGCGTTGGAATTGAATCCAACAGGCACAAAGCCGACTTCTGTCCGAGACAGTAATGCTTCCAACTCTCTGTGCTTTGATTTCTCCTGGGATTCCAGAAATAGATCCCGATGGACATGAAAGGTTTACTGTAACCCGTGGACCTTCAACTTGACGATGAAACACAGAAATTGCGTCGGAATTCAATACAACAGGCACCATGCCGTCTTTTCTCCAAGAGAGTAATGCTTCTAACTCTCTGTGCTTTGATTCCTTCCTGGGATTCCAGTAATAGGTTTCGATGGACATGGGAAGGATTACTGTAACCTGTGGACCTTCAACTTGACGATGAAACACAGAAATTGCGTCGAAATTGGATACAACAGGCACCATGCCGACTTCTCTCCGGGAGAGTAATGCTACTAACTGTCTGTGTTTTGATTCTTTCCTGCTATTCCAGTAATAGATTCCGATGGACATGTGGAAGTTTACTGTTACCTTTAGACCTTCAACCTGACGATAAAACACAGAAATTGCGTCGGAATTGAATAGAACAAGCACCATGCCAACTTCTCTCCATGAGAGTAATGCTTCTAACTGTCTCTGCTTTGATTCTTCCCTGGGATTCCAGTAATAGATTCCGATGGACATGGGAAGGTTTACTGTAACCTTTGGACCTTCAACTTGACGATGAAACACAGAAATTGCGTCGGAATTGAATACAACAGGCACCATGCCGAATTCTCACCAGGAGAGTAATGCTTCTAACTCTCTGTGCTTTGATTTTTTCCTGGGATTCCGTTAAAGGTTCCGATGGACATGGGAAGGTTTACTGTAACCTGTGGACCTTCAACTTGACGATGAAACACAGAAATTGCGTCGGAATTGAATACAACAGGCACCATGCCGACTTTTGTCCGGGAGAGTAATGCTTCTAACTCTCTGTGCTCTTACTCTTTCCTGGGATTCCAGTAATAGATTCCGATGGACATGGGAAGGTTTACTGTAACATGTGGACCTCCAACTTGACGATGAAACACAGAAATTGCTTCGGAACTGAATACAACAGGCAACATTGCCGACTTCTCTCCGGGAGATTAATGCTTCTAACTGTCTGTGTTTTGATTCTTTCCTGGGATTCCAGTAATAGATTCCGATTGACATGGGAAGGTTTACGTTAACCTGTGGACCTTCAACTTGACGACGAAACACAGAAATTGCGTCGGAATTGAATACAACAGGCACCATGCCGACTTCTCTCCGGGAGAGTAATGCTTCTAACTCTCTGTGCTTTGACTCTTTCCTGGGATTCCAGTAATAGATTCTGATGGACATGGGAAGGTTTACTGTAACCTGTGGACCTTCAACTTGACGATGAAACACAGAAATTGCGTCGGAATTGAATACAACAGGCACCATGCCGACTTTTGTCCGGGAGAGTAATGGTTCTAACTATCTGTGCTTTGATTTTTTCCTGGGATTCCAGTAATAGATTCCGATGGACATGGGAAGGTTTACTGTAACCTGTGGACCTTCAACTTGACGATGAAACACAGAAATTGCGTCGGAACTGAATACAACAAACACCACGCCAAGTCCTCTCTGGGAGAATAATGCTTCTAACCGTCAGTGTTTTGATTCTTTTATTGGGATTCCAGTAATAGATTCCGATGGACATGGCAAGGTTTACTGTATCCTGTGGACCTTCAACTTGACGATGAAACACAGAAATTGCTTCGGAAATGAATACAACAGGCACCATGCCGACTTCTCTCCGGGAGAGTAATGCTTCTAACAGTCTGTGCTTTGATTCTTTGCTGCGATTCCAGTAACAGATTCCGATGGACATGTGGAAGTTTTCTGTTACCTGTGGACCTTCAACTTGACGATGAAACACAGAAATTGCGTCGGAATTGAATACAACAGGCAGCATGCCGACTTCTCTCCGGGAGAGTAATGCTTCTAACTGTCTGTGCTTTCATTCTTTCCTGGGATTCCAGTAATAGATTCCGATGGACATGGGAAGGTTTACTGTAACCTGTGGACCTTCAACTTGGGGATGAAACACAGAAATTGCGTCGGAATTGAATACAACAGGCACCGTGCCGACTTCTCTCCGGGAGAGTAATGCTTCTAACAGTCTGTGCTTTGATTCTTTCCTGGGATTCCAGTAATAGATTCCGATGGACATGGGAAGGTTTACTGTAACCTGTGGACCTTCAACTTGCGGATGAAACACAGAAATTGCTTCGGAATTGAATACAACAGGCAGCATGCCGACTTCTCTCCGGGAGAGTAATGCTTCTAACTGTCTGTGCTTTGATTCTTTCCTGGGATTCCAGTAATAGATTCCGATGGACATGGGAAGGTTTACTGTAACCTGTGGACCTTCAACTTGGGGATGAAACACAGAAATTGCTTCGGAATTGAATACAACAGGCAGCATGCCGACTTCTCTCCGGGAGAGTAATGCTTCTAACTGTCTGTGCTTTGATTCTTTCCTGGGATTCCAGTAATAGATTCCGATGGACATGGGAAGGTTTACTGTAACCTGTGGACCTTCAACTTGGGGATGAAACACAGAAATTGCTTCGGAATTGAATACAACAGGCAGCATGCCGACTTCTCTCCGGGAGAGTAATGCTTCTAACTGTCTGTGCTTTGATTCTTTCCTGGGATTCCAGTAATAGATTCCGATGGACATGGGAAGGTTTACTGTAACCTGTGGACCTTCAACTTGGGGATGAAACACAGAAATTGCTTCGGAATTGAATACAACAGGCACCGTGCCGACTTCTCTCCGGGAGAGTAATGCTTCTAACAGTCTGTGCTTTGATTCTTTCCTGGGATTCCAGTAATAGATTCCGATGGACATGGGAAGGTTTACTGTAACCTGTGGACCTTCAACTTGGGGATGAAACACAGAAATTGCGTCGGAATTGAATACAACAGGCACCGTGCCGACTTCTCTCCGGGAGAGTAATGCTTCTAACAGTCTGTGCTTTGATTCTTTCCTGGGATTCCAGTAATAGATTCCGATGGACATGGGAAGGTTTACTGTAACCTGTGGACCTTCAACTTGGGGATGAAACACAGAAATTGCTTCATAATTGAATACAACAGGCACCGTGCCGACTTCTCTCCGGGAGAGTAATGCTTCTAACAGTCTGTGCTTTGATTCTTTCCTGGGATTCCAGTAATAGATTCCGATGGACATGGGAAGGTTTACTGTAACCTGTGGACCTTCAACTTGGGGATGAAACACAGAAATTGCTTCGGAATCGAATACAACAGGCACCGTGCCGACTTCTCTCCGGGAGAGTAATGCTTCTAACTGTCTGTGCTTTGATTCTTTCCTGGGATTCCAGTAATAGATTCCTATGGACAAGGGAAGGTTTACTGTAACCTGTGGACCTTCAACTTGGGGATGAAACACAGAAATTGGTTCGGAATTGAATACAACAGGCACCGTGCCGACTTCTCTCCGGGAGAGTAATGCTTCTAACAGTCTGTGCTTTGATTCTTTCCTGGGATTCCAGTAATAGATTCCGATGGACATGGGAAGGTTTACTGTAACCTGTGGACCTTCAACTTGGGGATGAAACACAGAAATTGCGTCGGAATTGAATACAACAGGCACCGTGCCGACTTCTCTCCGGGAGAGTAATGCTTCTAACAGTCTGTGCTTTGATTCTTTCCTGGGATTCCAGTAATAGATTCCGATGGACATGGGAAGGTTTACTGTAACCAGTGGACCTTCAACTTGGGGATGAAACACAGAAATTGCTTCGGAATTGAATACAACAGGCAGCATGCCGACTTCTCTCCGGGAGAGTAATGCTTCTAACTGTCTGTGCTTTGATTCTTTCCTGGGATTCCAGTAATAGATTCCGATGGACATGGGAGGGTTTACTGTAACCTGTGGACCTTCAACTTGGGGATGAAACACAGAAATTGCTTCGGAATTGAATACAACAGGCAGCATGCCGACTTCTCTCCGGGAGAGTAATGCTTCTAACTGTCTGTGCTTTGATTCTTTCCTGGGATTCCAGTAATAGATTCCGATGGACATGGGAAGGTTTACTGTAACCTGTGGACCTTCAACTTGGGGATGAAACACAGAAATTGCTTCGGAATTGAATACAACAGGCACCGTGCCGACTTCTCTCCGGGAGAGTAATGCTTCTAACAGTCTGTGCTTTGATTCTTTCCTGGGATTCCAGTAATAGATTCCGATGGACATGGGAAGGTTTACTGTAACCTGTGGACCTTCAACTTGGGGATGAAACACAGAAATTGCGTCGGAATTGAATACAACAGGCACCGTGCCGACTTCTCTCCGGGAGAGTAATGCTTCTAACAGTCTGTGCTTTGATTCTTTCCTGGGATTCCAGTAATAGATTCCGATGGACATGGGAAGGTTTACTGTAACCTGTGGACCTTCAACTTGGGGATGAAACACAGAAATTGCTTCGGAATTGAATACAACAGGCAGCATGCCGACTTCTCTCCGGGAGAGTAATGCTTCTAACTGTCTGTGCTTTGATTCTTTCCTGGGATTCCAGTAATAGATTCCGATGGACATGGGAAGGTTTACTGTAACCTGTGGACCTTCAACTTGGGGATGAAACACAGAAATTGCTTCGGAATTGAATACAACAGGCAGCATGCCGACTTCTCTCCGGGAGAGTAATGCTTCTAACTGTCTGTGCTTTGATTCTTTCCTGGGATTCCAGTAATAGATTCCGATGGACATGGGAAGGTTTACTGTAACCTGTGGACCTTCAACTTGGGGATGAAACACAGAAATTGCTTCGGAATTGAATACAACAGGCAGCATGCCGACTTCTCTCCGGGAGAGTAATGCTTCTAACTGTCTGTGCTTTGATTTTTTCCTGGGATTCCAGTAATAGATTCCGATGGACATGGGAAGGTTTACTGTAACCTGTGGACCTTCAACTTGGGGATGAAACACAGAAATTGCTTCGGAATTGAATACAACAGGCAGCATGCCGACTTCTCTCCGGGAGAGTAATGCTTCTAACTGTCTGTGCTTTGATTCTTTCCTGGGATTCCAGTAATAGATTCCGATGGACATGGGAAGGTTTACTGTAACCTGTGGACCTTCAACTTGGGGATGAAACACAGAAATTGCTTCGGAATTGAATACAACAGGCAGCATGCCGACTTCTCTCCGGGAGAGTAATGCTTCTAACTGTCTGTGCTTTGATTTTTTCCTGGGATTCCAGTAATAGATTCCGATGGACATGGGAAGGTTTACTGTAACCTGTGGACCTTCAACTTGGGGATGAAACACAGAAATTGCTTCTGAATTGAATACAACAGGCAGCATGCCGACTTCTCTCCGGGAGAGTAATGCTTCTAACTGTCTGTGCTTTGATTTTTTCCTGGGATTCCAGTAATAGATTCCGATGGACATGGGAAGGTTTACTGTAACCTGTGGACCTTCAACTTGGGGATGAAACACAGAAATTGCTTCGGAATTGAATACAACAGGCAGCATGCCGACTTCTCTCCGGGAGAGTAATGCTTCTAACTGTCTGTGCTTTGATTCTTTCCTGGGATTCCAGTAATAGATTCCGATGGACATGGGAAGGTTTACTGTAACCTGTGGACCTTCAACTTGGGGATGAAACACAGAAATTGCTTCGGAATTGAATACAACAGGCAGCATGCCGACTTCTCTCCGGGAGAGTAATGCTTCTAACTGTCTGTGCTTTGATTCTTTATTGGGATTCCAGTAATAGATTCCGATGGACATGGGAAGGTTTACTGTAACCTGTGGACCTTCAACTTAGGGATGAAACACAGAAATTGCTTCGGAATTGAATACAACAGGCAGCATGCCGACTTCTCTCCGGGAGAGTAATGCTTCTAACTGTCTGTGCTTTGATTCTTTCCTGGGATTCCAGTAATAGATTCCGATGGACATGGGAAGGTTTACTGTAACCTGTGGACCTTCAACTTGGGGATGAAACACAGAAATTGCTTCGGAATTGAATACAACAGGCAGCATGCCGACTTCTCTCCGGGAGAGTAATGCTTCTAACTGTCTGTGCTTTGATTCTTTCCTGGGATTCCAGTAATAGATTCCGATGGACATGGGAAGGTTTACTGTAACCTGTGGACCTTCAACTTGGGGATGAAACACAGAAATTGCTTCGGAATTGAATACAACAGGCAGCATGCCGACTTCTCTCCGGGAGAGTAATGCTTCTAACTGTCTGTGCTTTGATTTTTTCCTGGGATTCCAGTAATAGATTCCGATGGACATGGGAAGGTTTACTGTAACCTGTGGACCTTCAACTTGGGGATGAAACACAGAAATTGCTTCGGAATTGAATACAACAGGCAGCATGCCGACTTCTCTCCGGGAGAGTAATGCTTGTAACTGTCTGTGCTTTGATTCTTTCCTGGGATTCCAGTAATAGGTTCCGATGGACATGGGAAGGTTTACTGTAACCTGTGGACCTTCAACTTGGGGATGAAACACAGAAATTGCTTCGGAATTGAATACAACAGGCAGCATGCCGACTTCTCTCCGGGAGAGTAATGCTTCTAACTGTCTGTGCTTTGATTCTTTCCTGGGATTCCAGTAATAGATTCCGATGGACATGGGAAGGTTTACTGTAACCTGTGGACCTTCAACTTGGGGATGAAACACAGAAATTGCTTCGGAATTGAATACAACAGGCAGCATGCCGACTTCTCTCCGGGAGAGTAATGCTTCTAACTGTCTGTGCTTTGATTTTTTCCTGGGATTCCAGTAATAGATTCCGATGGACATGGGAAGGTTTACTGTAACCTGTGGACCTTCAACTTGGGGATGAAACACAGAAATTGCTTCGGAATTGAATACAACAGGCAGCATGCCGACTTCTCTCCGGGAGAGTAATGCTTCTAACTGTCTGTGCTTTGATTTTTTCCTGGGATTCCAGTAATAGATTCCGATGGACGTGGGAAGGTTTACTGTAACCTGTGGACCTTCAACTTGGGGATGAAACACAGAAATTGCTTCGGAATTGAATACAACAGGCAGCATGCCGACTTCTCTCCGGGATAGTAATGCTTCTAACTGTCTGTGCTTTGATTCTTTCCTGGGATTCCAGTAATAGATTCCGATGGACATGGGAAGGTTTACTGTAACCTGTGGACCTTCAACTTGGGGATGAAACACAGAAATTGCTTCGGAATTGAATACAACAGGCAGCATGCCGACTTCTCTCCGGGAGAGTAATGCTTCTAACTGTCTGTGCTTTGATTTTTTCCTGGGATTCCAGTAATAGATTCCGATGGACATGGGAAGGTTTACTGTAACCTGTGGACCTTCAACTTGGGGATGAAACACAGAAATTGCTTCGGAATTGAATACAACAGGCAGCATGCCGACTTCTCTCCGGGAGAGTAATGCTTCTAACTGTCTGTGCTTTGATTCTTTCCTGGGATTCCAGTAATAGATTCCGATGGACATGGGAAGGTTTACTGTAACCTGTGGACCTTCAACTTGGGGATGAAACACAGAAATTGCTTCGGAATTGAATACAACAGGCAGCATGCCGACTTCTCTCCGGGAGAGTAATGCTTCTAACTGTCTGTGCTTTGATTCTTTCCTGGGATTCCAGTAATAGATTCCGATGGACATGGGAAGGTTTACTGTAACCTGTGGACCTTCAACTTGGGGATGAAACACAGAAATTGCTTCGGAATTGAATACAACAGGCAGCATGCCGACTTCTCTCCGGGAGAGTAATGCTTCTAACTGTCTGTGCTTTGTTTTTTTCCTGGGATTCCAGTAATAGATTCCGATGGACATGGGAAGGTTTACTGTAACCTGTGGACCTTCAACTTGGGGATGAAACACAGAAATTGCTTCGGAATTGAATACAACAGGCAGCATGCCGACTTCTCTCCGGGAGAGTAATGCTTCTAACTGTCTGTGCTTTGATTTTTTCCTGGGATTCCAGTAATAGATTCCGATGGACATGGGAAGGTTTACTGTAACCTGTGGACCTTCAACTTGGGGATGAAACACAGAAATTGCTTCGGAATTGAATACAACAGGCAGCATGCCGACTTCTCTCCGGGAGAGTAATGCTTCTAACTGTCTGTGCTTTGATTCTTTCCTGGGATTCCAGTAATAGATTCCGATGGACATGGGAAGGTTTACTGTAACCTGTGGACCTTCAACTTGGGGATGAAACACAGAAATTGCTTCGGAATTGAATACAACAGGCAGCATGCCGACTTCTCTCCGGGAGAGTAATGCTTCTAACTGTCTGTGCTTTGATTCTTTCCTGGGATTCCAGTAATAGATTCCGATGGACATGGGAAGGTTTACTGTAACCTGTGGACCTTCAACTTGGGGATGAAACACAGAAATTGCTTCGGAATTGAATACAACAGGCAGCATGCCGACTTCTCTCCGGGAGAGTAATGCTTCTAACTGTCTGTGCTTTGATTTTTTCCTGGGATTCCAGTAATAGATTCCGATGGACATGGGAAGGTTTACTGTAACCTGTGGACCTTCAACTTGGGGATGAAACACAGAAATTGCTTCGGAATTGAATACAACAGGCAGCATGCCGACTTCTCTCCGGGAGAGTAATGCTTCTAACTGTCTGTGCTTTGATTTTTTCCTGGGATTCCAGTAATAGATTCCGATGGACATGGGAAGGTTTACTGTAACCTGTGGACTTCAACTTGGGGATGAAACACAGAAATTGCTTCGGAATTGAATACAACAGGCAGCATGCCGACTTCTCTCCGGGAGAGTAATGCTTCTAACTGTCTGTGCTTTGATTTTTTCCTGGGATTCCAGTAATAGATTCCGATGGACATGGGAAGGTTTACTGTAACCTGTGGACCTTCAACTTGGGGATGAAACACAGAAATTGCTTCGGAATTGAATACAACAGGCAGCATGCCGACTTCTCTCCGGGAGAGTAATGCTTCTAACTGTCTGTGCTTTGATTCTTTCCTGGGATTCCAGTAATAGATTCCGATGGACATGGGAAGGTTTACTGTAACCTGTGGACCTTCAACTTGGGGATGAAACACAGAAATTGCTTCGGAATTGAATACAACAGGCAGCATGCCGACTTCTCTCCGGGAGAGTAATGCTTCTAACTGTCTGTGCTTTGATTCTTTCCTGTGATTCCAGTAATAGATTCCGATGGACATGGGAAGGTTTACTGTAACCTGTGGACCTTCAACTTGGGGATGAAACACAGAAATTGCTTCGGAATTGAATACAACAGGCAGCATGCCGACTTCTCTCCGGGAGAGTAATGCTTCTAACTGTCTGTGCTTTGATTCTTTCCTGTGATTCCAGTAATAGATTCCGATGGACATGGGAAGGTTTACTGTAACCTGTGGACCTTCAACTTGGGGATGAAACACAGAAATTGCTTCGGAATTGAATACAACAGGCAGCATGCCGACTTCTCTCCGGGAGAGTAATGCTTCTAACTGTCTGTGCTTTGATTCTTTCCTGGGATTCCAGTAATAGATTCCGATGGACATGGGAAGGTTTACTGTAACCTGTGGACCTTCAACTTGGGGATGAAACACAGAAATTGCTTCGGAATTGAATACAACAGGCAGCATGCCGACTTCTCTCCGGGAGAGTAATGCTTCTAACTGTCTGTGCTTTGATTTTTTCCTGGGATTCCAGTAATAGATTCCGATGGACATGGGAAGGTTTACTGTAACCTGTGGACCTTCAACTTGGGGATGAAACACAGAAATTGCTTCGGAATTGAATACAACAGGCAGCATGCCGACTTCTCTCCGGGAGAGTAATGCTTCTAACTGTCTGTGCTTTGATTTTTTCCTGGGATTCCAGTAATAGATTCCGATGGACATGGGAAGGTTTACTGTAACCTGTGGACCTTCAACTTGGGGATGAAACACAGAAATTGCTTCGGAATTGAATACAACAGGCAGCATGCCGACTTCTCTCCGGGAGAGTAATGCTTCTAACTGTCTGTGCTTTGATTTTTTCCTGGGATTCCAGTAATAGATTCCGATGGACATGGGAAGGTTTACTGTAACCTGTGGACCTTCAACTTGGGGATGAAACACAGAAATTGCTTCGGAATTGAATACAACAGGCAGCATGCCGACTTCTCTCCGGGAGAGTAATGCTTCTAACTGTCTGTGCTTTGATTTTTTCCTGGGATTCCAGTAATAGATTCCGATGGACATGGGAAGGTTTACTGTAACCTGTGGACCTTCAACTTGGGGATGAAACACAGAAATTGCTTCGGAATTGAATACAACAGGCAGCATGCCGACTTCTCTCCGGGAGAGTAATGCTTCTAACTGTCTGTGCTTTGATTTTTTCCTGGGATTCCAGTAATAGATTCCGATGGACATGGGAAGGTTTACTGTAACCTGTGGACCTTCAACTTGGGGATGAAACACAGAAATTGCTTCGGAATTGAATACAACAGGCAGCATGCCGACTTCTCTCCGGGAGAGTAATGCTTCTAACTGTCTGTGCTTTGATTTTTTCCTGGGATTCCAGTAATAGATTCCGATGGACATGGGAAGGTTTACTGTAACCTGTGGACCTTCAACTTGGGGATGAAACACAGAAATTGCTTCGGAATTGAATACAACAGGCAGCATGCCGACTTCTCTCCGGGAGAGTAATGCTTCTAACTGTCTGTGCTTTGATTTTTTCCTGGGATTCCAGTAATAGATTCCGATGGACATGGGAAGGTTTACTGTAACCTGTGGACCTTCAACTTGGGGATGAAACACAGAAATTGCGTCGGAATTGAATACAACAGGCAGCATGCCGAGTTCTCTCCGGGAGAGTAATGCTTCTAACTGTCTGTGCTTTGATTTTTTCCTGGGATTCCAGTAATAGATTCCGATGGACATGGGAAGGTTTACTGTAACCTGTGGACCTTCAACTTGGGGATGAAACACAGAAATTGCTTCGGAATTGAATACAACAGGCAGCATGCCGACTTCTCTCCGGGAGAGTAATGCTTCTAACTGTCTGTGCTTTGATTTTTTCCTGGGATTCCAGTAATAGATTCCGATGGACATGGGAAGGTTTACTGTAACCTGTGGACCTTCAACTTGGGGATGAAACACAGAAATTGCTTCGGAATTGAATACAACAGGCACCATGCTGACTTCTGTCCGGGAGAGTAATGCTTCTAACTGTCTGTGCTTTGATTCTTTCCTGGGATTCCAGTAATAGATTCCGATGGACATGGGAAGGTTTACTGTAACCTGTGGACCTTCAACTTGGGGATGAAACACAGAAATTGCTTCGGAATTGAATACAACAGGCAGCATGCCGACTTCTCTCCGGGAGAGTAATGCTTCTAACTGTCTGTGCTTTGATTCTTTCCTGGGATTCCAGTAATAGATTCCGATGGACATGGGAAGGTTTACTGTAACCTGTGGACCTTCAACTTGGGGATGAAACACAGAAATTGCGTCGGAATTGAATACAACAGGCAGCATGCCGACTTCTCTCCGGGAGAGTAATGCTTCTAACTGTCTGTGCTTTGATTTTTTCCTGGGATTCCAGTAATAGATTCCGATGGACATGGGAAGGTTTACTGTAACCTGTGGACCTTCAACTTGGGGATGAAACACAGAAATTACTTCGGAATTGAATACAACAGGCAGCATGCCGACTTCTCTCCGGGAGAGTAATGCTTCTAACTGTCTGTGCTTTGATTTTTTCCTGGGATTCCAGTAATAGATTCCGATGGACATGGGAAGGTTTACTGTAACCTGTGGACCTTCAACTTGGGGATGAAACACAGAAATTGCTTCGGAATTGAATACAACAGGCAGCATGCCGACTTCTCTCCGGGAGAGTAATGCTTCTAACTGTCTGTGCTTTGATTCTTTCCTGGGATTCCAGTAATAGATTCCGATGGACATGGGAAGGTTTACTGTAACCTGTGGACCTTCAACTTGGGGATGAAACACAGAAATTGCGTCGGAATTGAATACAACAGGCAGCATGCCGACTTCTCTCCGGGAGAGTAATGCTTCTAACTGTCTGTGCTTTGATTTTTTCCTGGGATTCCAGTAATAGATTCCGATGGACATGGGAAGGTTTACTGTAACCTGTGGACCTTCAACTTGGGGATGAAACACAGAAATTGCTTCGGAATTGAATACAACAGGCAGCATGCCGACTTCTCTCCGGGAGAGTAATGCTTCTAACTGTCTGTGCTTTGATGTTTTCCTGGGATTCCAGTAATAGATTCCGATGGACATGGGAAGGTTTACTGTAACCTGTGGACCTTCAACTTGGGGATGAAACACAGAAATTGCTTCGGAATTGAATACAACAGGCAGCATGCCGACTTCTCTCCGGGAGAGTAATGCTTCTAACTGTCTGTGCTTTGATTTTTTCCTGGGATTCCAGTAATAGATTCCGATGGACATGGGAAGGTTTACTGTAACCTGTGGACCTTCAACTTGGGGATGAAACACAGAAATTGCTTCGGAATTGAATACAACAGGCAGCATGCCGACTTCTCTCCGGGAGAGTAATGCTTCTAACTGTCTGTGCTTTGATTTTTTCCTGGGATTCCAGTAATAGATTCCGATGGACATGGGAAGGTTTACTGTAACCTGTGGACCTTCAACTTGGGGATGAAACACAGAAATTGCTTCGGAATTGAATACAACAGGCAGCATGCCGACTTCTCTCCGGGAGAGTAATGCTTCTAACTGTCTGTGCTTTGATTTTTTCCTGGGATTCCAGTAATAGATTCCGATGGACATGGGAAGGTTTACTGTAACCTGTGGACCTTCAACTTGGGGATGAAACACAGAAATTGCTTCGGAATTGAATACAACAGGCAGCATGCCGACTTCTCTCCGGGAGAGTAATGCTTCTAACTGTCTGTGCTTTGATTCTTTCCTGGGATTCCAGTAATAGATTCCGATGGACATGGGAAGGTTTACTGTAACCTGTGGACCTTCAACTTGGGGATGAAACACAGAAATTGCGTCGGAATTGAATACAACAGGCAGCATGCCGACTTCTCTCCGGGAGAGTAATGCTTCTAACTGTCTGTGCTTTGATTTTTTCCTGGGATTCCAGTAATAGATTCCGATGGACATGGGAAGGTTTACTGTAACCTGTGGACCTTCAACTTGGGGATGAAACACAGAAATTGCTTCGGAATTGAATACAACAGGCAGCATGCCGACTTCTCTCCGGGAGAGTAATGCTTCTAACTGTCTGTGCTTTGATTTTTTCCTGGGATTCCAGTAATAGATTCCGATGGACATGGGAAGGTTTACTGTAACCTGTGGACCTTCAACTTGGGGATGAAACACAGAAATTGCTTCGGAATTGAATACAACAGGCAGCATGCCGACTTCTCTCCGGGAGAGTAATGCTTCTAACTGTCTGTGCTTTGATTCTTTCCTGGGATTCCAGTAATAGATTCCGATGGACATGGGAAGGTTTACTGTAACCTGTGGACCTTCAACTTGGGGATGAAACACAGAAATTGCGTCGGAATTGAATACAACAGGCAGCATGCCGACTTCTCTCCGGGAGAGTAATGCTTCTAACTGTCTGTGCTTTGATTTTTTCCTGGGATTCCAGTAATAGATTCCGATGGACATGGGAAGGTTTACTGTAACCTGTGGACCTTCAACTTGGGGATTAAACACAGAAATTGCTTCGGAATTGAATACAACAGGCAGCATGCCGACTTCTCTCCGGGAGAGTAATGCTTCTAACTGTCTGTGCTTTGATTTTTTCCTGGGATTCCAGTAATAGATTCCGATGGACATGGGAAGGTTTACTGTAACCTGTGGACCTTCAACTTGGGGATGAAACACAGAAATTGCTTCGGAATTGAATACAACAGGCAGCATGCCGACTTCTCTCCGGGAGAGTAATGCTTCTAACTGTCTGTGCTTTGATTCTTTCCTGGGATTCCAGTAATAGATTCCGATGGACATGGGAAGGTTTACTGTAACCTGTGGACCTTCAACTTGGGGATGAAACACAGAAATTGCGTCGGAATTGAATACAACAGGCAGCATGCCGACTTCTCTCCGGGAGAGTAATGCTTCTAACTGTCTGTGCTTTGATTTTTTCCTGGGATTCCAGTAATAGATTCCGATGGACATGGGAAGGTTTACTGTAACCTGTGGACCTTCAACTTGGGGATGAAACACAGAAATTGCTTCGGAATTGAATACAACAGGCAGCATGCCGACTTCTCTCCGGGAGAGTAATGCTTCTAACTGTCTGTGCTTTGATTTTTTCCTGGGATTCCAGTAATAGATTCCGATGGACATGGGAAGGTTTACTGTAACCTGTGGACCTTCAACTTGGGGATGAAACACAGAAATTGCTTCGGAATTGAATACAACAGGCACCATGCTGACTTCTGTCCGGGAGAGTAATGCTTCTAACTGTCTGTGCTTTGATTCTTTCCTGGGATTCCAGTAATAGATTCCGATGGACATGGGAAGGTTTACTGTAACCTGTGGACCTTCAACTTGGGGATGAAACACAGAAATTGCTTCGGAATTGAATACAACAGGCAGCATGCCGACTTCTCTCCGGGAGAGTAATGCTTCTAACTGTCTGTGCTTTGATTTTTTCCTGGGATTCCAGTAATAGATTCCGATGGACATGGGAAGGTTTACTGTAACCTGTGGACCTTCAACTTGGGGATGAAACACAGAAATTGCTTCGGAATTGAATACAACAGGCAGCATGCCGACTTCTCTCCGGGAGAGTAATGCTTCTAACTGTCTGTGCTTTGATTTTTTCCTGGGATTCCAGTAATAGATTCCGATGGACATGGGAAGGTTTACTGTAACCTGTGGACCTTCAACTTGGGGATGAAACACAGAAATTGCTTCGGAATTGAATACAACAGGCACCATGCTGACTTCTGTCCGGGAGAGTAATGCTTCTAACTGTCTGTGCTTTGATTCTTTCCTGGGATTCCAGTAACAGATTCCGATGGACATGGGAAGGTTTACTGTAACCTGTGGACCTTCAACTTGGGGATGAAACACAGAAATTCCGTCGGAATTGAATACAACAGGCAGCATGCCGACTTCTCTCCGGGAGAGTAATGCTTCTAACTGTCTGTGCTTTGATTTTTTCCTGGGATTCCAGTAATAGATTCCGATGGACATGGGAAGGTTTACTGTAACCTGTGGACCTTCAACTTGGGGATGAAACACAGAAATTGCTTCGGAATTGAATACAACAGGCAGCATGCCGACTTCTCTCCGGGAGAGTAATGCTTCTAACTGTCTGTGCTTTGATTTTTTCCTGGGATTCCAGTAATAGATTCCGATGGACATGGGAAGGTTTACTGTAACCTGTGGACCTTCAACTTGGGGATGAAACACAGAAATTGCTTCGGAATTGAATACAACAGGCAGCATGCCGACTTCTCTCCGGGAGAGTAATGCTTCTAACTGTCTGTGCTTTGATTCTTTCCTGGGATTCCAGTAATAGATTCCGATGGACATGGGAAGGTTTACTGTAACCTGTGGACCTTCAACTTGGGGATGAAACACAGAAATTGCGTCGGAATTGAATACAACAGGCAGCATGCCGACTTCTCTCCGGTAGAGTAATGCTTCTAACTGTCTGTGCTTTGATTTTTTCCTGGGATTCCAGTAATAGATTCCGATGGACATGGGAAGGTTTACTGTAACCTGTGGACCTTCAACTTGGGGATGAAACACAGAAATTGCTTCGGAATTGAATACAACAGGCAGCATGCCGACTTCTCTCCGGGAGAGTAATGCTTCTAACTGTCTGTGCTTTGATTTTTTCCTGGGATTCCAGTAATAGATTCCGATGGACATGGGAAGGTTTACTGTAACCTGTGGACCTTCAACTTGGGGATGAAACACAGAAATTGCTTCGGAATTGAATACAACAGGCACCATGCTGACTTCTGTCCGGGAGAGTAATGCTTCTAACTGTCTGTGCTTTGATTCTTTCCTGGGATTCCAGTAATAGATTCCGATGGACATGGGAAGGTTTACTGTAACCTGTGGACCTTCAACTTGGGGATGAAACACAGAAATTGCTTCGGAATTGAATACAACAGGCAGCATGCCGACTTCTCTCCGGGAGAGTAATGCTTCTAACTGTCTGTGCTTTGATTCTTTCCTGGGATTCCAGTAATAGATTCCGATGGACATGGGAAGGTTTACTGTAACCTGTGGACCTTCAACTTGGGGATGAAACACAGAAATTGCGTCGGAATTGAATACAACAGGCAGCATGCCGACTTCTCTCCGGGAGAGTAATGCTTCTAACTGTCTGTGCTTTGATTTTTTCCTGGGATTCCAGTAATTGATTCCGATGGACATGGGAAGGTTTACTGTAACCTGTGGACCTTCAACTTGGGGATGAAACACAGAAATTGCTTCGGAATTGAATACAACAGGCAGCATGCCGACTTCTCTCCGGGAGAGTAATGCTTCTAACTGTCTGTGCTTTGATTTTTTCCTGGGATTCCAGTAATAGATTCCGATGGACATGGGAAGGTTTACTGTAACCTGTGGACCTTCAACTTGGGGATGAAACACAGAAATTGCTTCGGAATTGAATACAACAGGCAGCATGCCGACTTCTCTCCGGGAGAGTAATGCTTCTAACTGTCTGTGCTTTGATTCTTTCCTGGGATTCCAGTAATAGATTCCGATGGACATGGGAAGGTTTACTGTAACCTGTGGACCTTCAACTTGGGGATGAAACACAGAAATTGCGTCGGAATTGAATACAACAGGCAGCATGCCGACTTCTCTCCGGGAGAGTAATGCTTCTAACTGTCTGTGCTTTGATTTTTTCCTGGGATTCCAGTAATAGATTCCGATGGACATGGGAAGGTTTACTGTAACGTGTGGACCTTCAACTTGGGGATGAAACACAGAAATTGCTTCGGAATTGAATACAACAGGCAGCATGCCGACTTCTCTCCGGGAGAGTAATGCTTCTAACTGTCTGTGCTTTGATTCTTTCCTGGGATTCCAGTAATAGATTCCGATGGACATGGGAAGGTTTACTGTAACCTGTGGACCTTCAACTTGGGGATGAAACACAGAAATTGCGTCGGAATTGAATACAACAGGCAGCATGCTGACTTCTCTCCGGGAGAGTAATGCTTCTAACTGTCTGTGCTTTGATTTTTTCCTGGGATTCCAGTAATAGATTCCGATGGACATGGGAAGGTTTACTGTAACCTGTGGACCTTCAACTTGGGGATGAAACACAGAAATTGCTTCGGAATTGAATACAACAGGCAGCATGCCGACTTCTCTCCGGGAGAGTAATGCTTCTAACTGTCTGTGCTTTGATTTTTTCCTGGGATTCCAGTAATAGATTCCGATGGACATGGGAAGGTTTACTGTAACCTGTGGACCTTCAACTTGGGGATGAAACACAGAAATTGCTTCGGAATTGAATACAACAGGCAGCATGCCGACTTCTCTCCGGGAGAGTAATGCTTCTAACTGTCTGTGCTTTGATTCTTTCCTGGGATTCCAGTAATAGATTCCGATGGACATGGGAAGGTTTACTGTAACCTGTGGACCTTCAACTTGGGGATGAAACACAGAAATTGCGTCGGAATTGAATACAACAGGCAGCATGCCGACTTCTCTCCGGGAGAGTAATGCTTCTAACTGTCTGTGCTTTGATTTTTTCCTGGGATTCCAGTAATTGATTCCGATGGACATGGGAAGGTTTACTGTAACCTGTGGACCTTCAACTTGGGGATGAAACACAGAAATTGCTTCGGAATTGAATACAACAGGCAGCATGCCGACTTCTCTCCGGGAGAGTAATGCTTCTAACTGTCTGTGCTTTGATTTTTTCCTGGGATTCCAGTAATAGATTCCGATGGACATGGGAAGGTTTACTGTAACCTGTGGACCTTCAACTTGGGGATGAAACACAGAAATTGCTTCGGAATTGAATACAACAGGCAGCATGCCGACTTCTCTCCGGGAGAGTAATGCTTCTAACTGTCTGTGCTTTGATTCTTTCCTGGGATTCCAGTAATAGATTCCGATGGACATGGGAAGGTTTACTGTAACCTGTGGACCTTCAACTTGGGGATGAAACACAGAAATTGCGTCGGAATTGAATACAACAGGCAGCATGCCGACTTCTCTCCGGGAGAGTAATGCTTCTAACTGTCTGTGCTTTGATTTTTTCCTGGGATTCCAGTAATAGATTCCGATGGACATGGGAAGGTTTACTGTAACCTGTGGACCTTCAACTTGGGGATGAAACACAGAAATTGCTTCGGAATTGAATACAACACGCAGCATGCCGACTTCTCTCCGGGAGAGTAATGCTTCTAACTGTCTGTGCTTTGATTTTTTCCTGGGATTCCAGTAATAGATTCCGATGGACATGGGAAGGTTTACTGTAACCTGTGGACCTTCAACTTGGGGATGAAACACAGAAATTGCTTCGGAATTGAATACAACAGGCAGCATGCCGACTTCTCTCCGGGAGAGTAATGCTTCTAACTGTCTGTGCTTTGATTCTTTCCTGGGATTCCAGTAATAGATTCCGATGGACATGGGAAGGTTTACTGTAACCTGTGGACCTTCAACTTGGGGATGAAACACAGAAATTGCGTCGGAATTGAATACAACAGGCAGCATGCCGACTTCTCTCCGGGAGGGTAATGCTTCTAACTGTCTGTGCTTTGATTTTTTCCTGGGATTCCAGTAATAGATTCCGATGGACATGGGAAGGTTTACTGTAACCTGTGGACCTTCAACTTGGGGATGAAACACAGAAATTGCTTCGGAATTGAATACAACAGGCAGCATGCCGACTTCTCTCCGGGAGAGTAATGTATCTAACTGTCTGTGCTTTGATTTTTTCCTGGGAATCCAGTAATAGATTCCGATGGACATGGGAAGGTTTACTGTAACCTGTGGACCTTCAACTTGGATATGAAACACAGAAATTGCTTCGGAATTGAATACAACAGGCAGCATGCCGACTTCTCTCCGGGAGAGTAATGCTTCTAACTGTCTGTGCTTTGATTCTTTCCTGGGATTCCAGTAATAGATTCCGATGGACATGGGAAGGTTTACTGTAACCTGTGGACCTTCAACTTGGGGATGAAACACAGAAATTGCGTCGGAATTGAATACAACAGGCAGCATGCCGACTTCTCTCCGGGAGAGTAATGCTTCTAACTGTCTGTGCTTTGATTTTTTCCTGGGATTCCAGTAATAGATTCCGATGGACATGGGAAGGTTTACTGTAACCTGTGGACCTTCAACTTGGGGATGAAACACAGAAATTGCTTCGGAATTGAATACAACAGGCAGCATGCCGACTTCTCTCCGGGAGAGTAATGCTTCTAACTGTCTGTGCTTTGATTTTTTCCTGGGATTCCAGTAATAGATTCCGATGGACATGGGAAGGTTTACTGTAACCTGTGGACCTTCAACTTGGGGATGAAACACAGAAATTGCTTCGGAATTGAATACAACAGGCACCATGCTGACTTCTGTCCGGGAGAGTAATGCTTCTAACTGTCTGTGCTTTGATTCTTTCCTGGGATTCCAGTAATAGATTCCGATGGACATGGGAAGGTTTACTGTAACCTGTGGACCTTCAACTTGGGGATGAAACACAGAAATTGCTTCGGAATTGAATACAACAGGCAGCATGCCGACTTCTCTCCGGGAGAGTAATGCTTCTAACTGTCTGTGCTTTGATTCTTTCCTGGGATTCCAGTAATAGATTCCGATGGACATGGGAAGGTTTACTGTAACCTGTGGACCTTCAACTTGGGGATGAAACACAGAAATTGCGTCGGAATTGAATACAACAGGCAGCATGCCGACTTCTCTCCGGGAGAGTAATGCTTCTAACTGTCTGTGCTTTGATTTTTTCCTGGGATTCCAGTAATAGATTCCGATGGACATGGGAAGGTTTACTGTAACCTGTGGACCTTCAACTTGGGGATGAAACACAGAAATTGCTTCGGAATTGAATACAACAGGCACCATGCCGACTTCTGTCCGGGAGAGTAATGCTTCTAACTGTCTGTGCTTTGATTCTTTCCTGGGATTCCAGTAATAGATTCCGATGGACATGGGAAGGTTTACTGTAACCTGTGGACCTTCAACTTGGGGATGAAACACAGAAATTGCTTCGGAATTGAATACAACAGGCAGCATGCCGACTTCTCTCCGGGAGAGTAATGCTTCTAACTGTCTGTGCTTTGATTTTTTCCTGGGATTCCAGTAATAGATTCCGATGGACATGGGAAGGTTTACTGTAACCTGTGGACCTTCAACTTGGGGATGAAACACAGAAATTGCTTCGGAATTGAATACAACAGGCACCATGCTGACTTCTGTCCGGGAGAGTAATGCTTCTAACTGTCTGTGCTTTGATTCTTTCCTGGGATTCCAGTAATAGATTCCGATGGACATGGGAAGGTTTACTGTAACCTGTGGACCTTCAACTTGGGGATGAAACACAGAAATTGCTTCGGAATTGAATACAACAGGCAGCATGCCGACTTCTCTCCGGGAGAGTAATGCTTCTAACTGTCTGTGCTTTGATTTTTTCCTGGGATTCCAGTAATAGATTCCGATGGACATGGGAAGGTTTACTGTAACCTGTGGACCTTCAACTTGGGGATGAAACACAGAAATTGCTTCGGAATTGAATACAACAGGCACCATGCTGACTTCTGTCCGGGAGAGTAATGCTTCTAACTGTCTGTGCTTTGATTCTTTCCTGGGATTCCAGTAACAGATTCCGATGGACATGGGAAGGTTTACTGTAACCTGTGGACCTTCAACTTGGGGATGAAACACAGAAATTCCGTCGGAATTGAATACAACAGGCAGCATGCCGACTTCTCTCCGGGAGAGTAATGCTTCTAACTGTCTGTGCTTTGATTTTTTCCTGGGATTCCAGTAATAGATTCCGATGGACATGGGAAGGTTTACTGTAACCTGTGGACCTTCAACTTGGGGATGAAACACAGAAATTGCTTCGGAATTGAATACAACAGGCAGCATGCCGACTTCTCTCCGGGAGAGTAATGCTTCTAACTGTCTGTGCTTTGATTTTTTCCTGGGATTCCAGTAATAGATTCCGATGGACATGGGAAGGTTTACTGTAACCTGTGGACCTTCAACTTGGGGATGAAACACAGAAATTGCTTCGGAATTGAATACAACAGGCAGCATGCCGACTTCTCTCCGGGAGAGTAATGCTTCTAACTGTCTGTGCTTTGATTCTTTCCTGGGATTCCAGTAATAGATTCCGATGGACATGGGAAGGTTTACTGTAACCTGTGGACCTTCAACTTGGGGATGAAACACAGAAATTGCGTCGGAATTGAATACAACAGGCAGCATGCCGACTTCTCTCCGGTAGAGTAATGCTTCTAACTGTCTGTGCTTTGATTTTTTCCTGGGATTCCAGTAATAGATTCCGATGGACATGGGAAGGTTTACTGTAACCTGTGGACCTTCAACTTGGGGATGAAACACAGAAATTGCTTCGGAATTGAATACAACAGGCAGCATGCCGACTTCTCTCCGGGAGAGTAATGCTTCTAACTGTCTGTGCTTTGATTTTTTCCTGGGATTCCAGTAATAGATTCCGATGGACATGGGAAGGTTTACTGTAACCTGTGGACCTTCAACTTGGGGATGAAACACAGAAATTGCTTCGGAATTGAATACAACAGGCACCATGCTGACTTCTGTCCGGGAGAGTAATGCTTCTAACTGTCTGTGCTTTGATTCTTTCCTGGGATTCCAGTAATAGATTCCGATGGACATGGGAAGGTTTACTGTAACCTGTGGACCTTCAACTTGGGGATGAAACACAGAAATTGCTTCGGAATTGAATACAACAGGCAGCATGCCGACTTCTCTCCGGGAGAGTAATGCTTCTAACTGTCTGTGCTTTGATTCTTTCCTGGGATTCCAGTAATAGATTCCGATGGACATGGGAAGGTTTACTGTAACCTGTGGACCTTCAACTTGGGGATGAAACACAGAAATTGCGTCGGAATTGAATACAACAGGCAGCATGCCGACTTCTCTCCGGGAGAGTAATGCTTCTAACTGTCTGTGCTTTGATTTTTTCCTGGGATTCCAGTAATTGATTCCGATGGACATGGGAAGGTTTACTGTAACCTGTGGACCTTCAACTTGGGGATGAAACACAGAAATTGCTTCGGAATTGAATACAACAGGCAGCATGCCGACTTCTCTCCGGGAGAGTAATGCTTCTAACTGTCTGTGCTTTGATTTTTTCCTGGGATTCCAGTAATAGATTCCGATGGACATGGGAAGGTTTACTGTAACCTGTGGACCTTCAACTTGGGGATGAAACACAGAAATTGCTTCGGAATTGAATACAACAGGCAGCATGCCGACTTCTCTCCGGGAGAGTAATGCTTCTAACTGTCTGTGCTTTGATTCTTTCCTGGGATTCCAGTAATAGATTCCGATGGACATGGGAAGGTTTACTGTAACCTGTGGACCTTCAACTTGGGGATGAAACACAGAAATTGCGTCGGAATTGAATACAACAGGCAGCATGCCGACTTCTCTCCGGGAGAGTAATGCTTCTAACTGTCTGTGCTTTGATTTTTTCCTGGGATTCCAGTAATAGATTCCGATGGACATGGGAAGGTTTACTGTAACGTGTGGACCTTCAACTTGGGGATGAAACACAGAAATTGCTTCGGAATTGAATACAACAGGCAGCATGCCGACTTCTCTCCGGGAGAGTAATGCTTCTAACTGTCTGTGCTTTGATTCTTTCCTGGGATTCCAGTAATAGATTCCGATGGACATGGGAAGGTTTACTGTAACCTGTGGACCTTCAACTTGGGGATGAAACACAGAAATTGCGTCGGAATTGAATACAACAGGCAGCATGCCGACTTCTCTCCGGGAGAGTAATGCTTCTAACTGTCTGTGCTTTGATTTTTTCCTGGGATTCCAGTAATAGATTCCGATGGACATGGGAAGGTTTACTGTAACCTGTGGACCTTCAACTTGGGGATGAAACACAGAAATTGCTTCGGAATTGAATACAACAGGCAGCATGCCGACTTCTCTCCGGGAGAGTAATGCTTCTAACTGTCTGTGCTTTGATTTTTTCCTGGGATTCCAGTAATAGATTCCGATGGACATGGGAAGGTTTACTGTAACCTGTGGACCTTCAACTTGGGGATGAAACACAGAAATTGCTTCGGAATTGAATACAACAGGCAGCATGCCGACTTCTCTCCGGGAGAGTAATGCTTCTAACTGTCTGTGCTTTGATTCTTTCCTGGGATTCCAGTAATAGATTCCGATGGACATGGGAAGGTTTACTGTAACCTGTGGACCTTCAACTTGGGGATGAAACACAGAAATTGCGTCGGAATTGAATACAACAGGCAGCATGCCGACTTCTCTCCGGGAGAGTAATGCTTCTAACTGTCTGTGCTTTGATTTTTTCCTGGGATTCCAGTAATAGATTCCGATGGACATGGGAAGGTTTACTGTAACCTGTGGACCTTCAACTTGGGGATGAAACACAGAAATTGCTTCGGAATTGAATACAACAGGCAGCATGCCGACTTCTCTCCGGGAGAGTAATGCTTCTAACTGTCTGTGCTTTGATTTTTTCCTGGGATTCCAGTAATAGATTCCGATGGACATGGGAAGGTTTACTGTAACCTGTGGACCTTCAACTTGGGGATGAAACACAGAAATTGCTTCGGAATTGAATACAACAGGCAGCATGCCGACTTCTCTCCGGGAGAGTAATGCTTCTAACTGTCTGTGCTTTGATTCTTTCCTGGGATTCCAGTAATAGATTCCGATGGACATGGGAAGGTTTACTGTAACCTGTGGACCTTCAACTTGGGGATGAAACACAGAAATTGCGTCGGAATTGAATACAACAGGCAGCATGCCGACTTCTCTCCGGGAGAGTAATGCTTCTAACTGTCTGTGCTTTGATTTTTTCCTGGGATTCCAGTAATAGATTCCGATGGACATGGGAAGGTTTACTGTAACCTGTGGACCTTCAACTTGGGGATGAAACACAGAAATTGCTTCGGAATTGAATACAACAGGCAGCATGCCGACTTCTCTCCGGGAGAGTAATGCTTCTAACTGTCTGTGCTTTGATTTTTTCCTGGGATTCCAGTAATAGATTCCGATGGACATGGGAAGGTTTACTGTAACCTGTGGACCTTCAACTTGGGGATGAAACACAGAAATTGCTTCGGAATTGAATACAACAGGCAGCATGCCGACTTCTCTCCGGGAGAGTAATGCTTCTAACTGTCTGTGCTTTGATTCTTTCCTGGGATTCCAGTAATAGATTCCGATGGACATGGGAAGGTTTACTGTAACCTGTGGACCTTCAACTTGGGGATGAAACACAGAAATTGCGTCGGAATTGAATACAACAGGCAGCATGCCGACTTCTCTCCGGGAGAGTAATGCTTCTAACTGTCTGTGCTTTGATTTTTTCCTGGGATTCCAGTAATAGATTCCGATGGACATGGGAAGGTTTACTGTAACCTGTGGACCTTCAACTTGGGGATGAAACACAGAAATTGCTTCGGAATTGAATACAACAGGCAGCATGCCGACTTCTCTCCGGGAGAGTAATGTATCTAACTGTCTGTGCTTTGATTTTTTCCTGGGAATCCAGTAATAGATTCCGATGGACATGGGAAGGTTTACTGTAACCTGTGGACCTTCAACTTGGATATGAAACACAGAAATTGCTTCGGAATTGAATACAACAGGCAGCATGCCGACTTCTCTCCGGGAGAGTAATGCTTCTAACTGTCTGTGCTTTGATTCTTTCCTGGGATTCCAGTAATAGATTCCGATGGACATGGGAAGGTTTACTGTAACCTGTGGACCTTCAACTTGGGGATGAAACACAGAAATTGCGTCGGAATTGAATACAACAGGCAGCATGCCGACTTCTCTCCGGGAGAGTAATGCTTCTAACTGTCTGTGCTTTGATTTTTTCCTGGGATTCCAGTAATAGATTCCGATGGACATGGGAAGGTTTACTGTAACCTGTGGACCTTCAACTTGGGGATGAAACACAGAAATTGCTTCGGAATTGAATACAACAGGCAGCATGCCGACTTCTCTCCGGGAGAGTAATGCTTCTAACTGTCTGTGCTTTGATTTTTTCCTGGGATTCCAGTAATAGATTCCGATGGACATGGGAAGGTTTACTGTAACCTGTGGACCTTCAACTTGGGGATGAAACACAGAAATTGCTTCGGAATTGAATACAACAGGCACCATGCTGACTTCTGTCCGGGAGAGTAATGCTTCTAACTGTCTGTGCTTTGATTCTTTCCTGGGATTCCAGTAATAGATTCCGATGGACATGGGAAGGTTTACTGTAACCTGTGGACCTTCAACTTGGGGATGAAACACAGAAATTGCTTCGGAATTGAATACAACAGGCAGCATGCCGACTTCTCTCCGGGAGAGTAATGCTTCTAACTGTCTGTGCTTTGATTCTTTCCTGGGATTCCAGTAATAGATTCCGATGGACATGGGAAGGTTTACTGTAACCTGTGGACCTTCAACTTGGGGATGAAACACAGAAATTGCGTCGGAATTGAATACAACAGGCAGCATGCCGACTTCTCTCCGGGAGAGTAATGCTTCTAACTGTCTGTGCTTTGATTTTTTCCTGGGATTCCAGTAATAGATTCCGATGGACATGGGAAGGTTTACTGTAACCTGTGGACCTTCAACTTGGGGATGAAACACAGAAATTGCTTCGGAATTGAATACAACAGGCACCATGCCGACTTCTGTCCGGGAGAGTAATGCTTCTAACTGTCTGTGCTTTGATTCTTTCCTGGGATTCCAGTAATAGATTCCGATGGACATGGGAAGGTTTACTGTAACCTGTGGACCTTCAACTTGGGGATGAAACACAGAAATTGCTTCGGAATTGAATACAACAGGCAGCATGCCGACTTCTCTCCGGGAGAGTAATGCTTCTAACTGTCTGTGCTTTGATTTTTTCCTGGGATTCCAGTAATAGATTCCGATGGACATGGGAAGGTTTACCGTAACCTGTGGACCTTCAACTTGGGGATGAAACACAGAAATTGCTTCGGAATTGAATACAACAGGCAGCATGCCGACTTCTCTCCGGGAGAGTAATGCTTCTAACTGTCTGTGCTTTGATTTTTTCCTGGGATTCCAGTAATAGATTCCGATGGACATGGGAAGGTTTACTGTAACCTGTGGACCTTCAACTTGACGATGAAACACAGAAATTGCTTCGGAATTGAATACAACAGGCAGCATGCCGACTTCTCTCCGGGAGAGTAATGCTTCTAACTGTCTGTGCTTTGATTCTTTCCTGGGATTCCAGTAATAGATTCCGATGGACATGGGAAGGTTTACTGTAACCTGTGGACCTTCAACTTGACGATGAAACACAGAAATTGCTTCGGAATTGAATACAACAGGCAGCATGCCGACTTCTCTCCGGGAGAGTAATGCTTCTAACTGTCTGTGCTTTGATTTTTTCCTGGAATTCCAGTAATAGATTCCGATGGATATGGGAAGGTTTACTGTAACCTGTGGACCTTCAACTTGGGGATGAAACACAGAAATTGCTTCGGAATTGAATACAACAGGCAGCATGCCGACTTCTCTCCGGGAGAGTAATGCTTCTAACTGTCTGTGCTTTGATTTTTTCCTGGGATTCCAGTAATAGATTCCGATGGACATGGGAAGGTTTACTGTAACCTGTGGACCTTCAACTTGGGAATGAAACACAGAAATTGCTTCGGAATTGAATACAACAGGCAGCATGCCGACTTCTCTCCGGGAGAGTAATGCTTCTAACTGTCTGTGCTTTGATTCTTTCCTGGGATTCCAGTAATAGATTCCGATGGACATGGGAAGGTTTACTGTAACCTGTGGACCTTCAACTTGGGGATGAAACACAGAAATTGCTTCGGAATTGAATACAACAGGCAGCATGCCGACTTCTCTCCGGGAGAGTAATGCTTCTAACTGTCTGTGCTTAGATTTTTTCCTGGGATTCCAGTAATAGATTCCGATGGACATGGGAAGGTTTACTGTAACCTGTGGACCTTCAACTTGACGATGAAACACAGAAATTGCTTCGGAATTGAATACAACAGGCAGCATGCCGACTTCTCTCCGGGAGAGTAATGCTTCTAACTGTCTGTGCTTTGATTTTTTCCTGGGATTCCAGTAATAGATTCCGATGGACATGGGAAGGTTTACTGTAACCTGTGGACCTTCAACTTGGGGATGAAACACAGAAATTGCTTCGGAATTGAATACAACAGGCAGCATGCCGACTTCTCTCCGGGAGAGTAATGCTTCTAACTGTCTGTGCTTTGATTCTTTCCTGGGATTCCAGTAATAGATTCCGATGGACATGGGAAGGTTTACTGTAACCTGTGGACCTTCAACTTGGGGATGAAACACAGAAATTGCTTCGGAATTGAATACAACAGGCAGCATGCCGACTTCTCTCCGGGAGAGTAATGCTTCTAACTGTCTGTGCTTTGATTCTTTCCTGGGATTCCAGTAATAGATTCCGATGGACATGGGAAGGTTTACTGTAACCTGTGGACCTTCAACTTGGGGATGAAACACAGAAATTGCTTCGGAATTGAATACAACAGGCAGCATGCCGACTTCTCTCCGGGAGAGTAATGCTTCTAACTGTCTGTGCTTTGATTCTTTCCTGGGATTCCAGTAATAGATTCCGATGGACATGGGAAGGTTTACTGTAACCTGTGGACCTTCAACTTGGGGATGAAACACAGAAATTGCTTCGGAATTGAATACAACAGGCAGCATGCCGACTTCTCTCCGGGAGAGTAATGCTTCTAACTGTCTGTGCTTTGATTCTTTCCTGGGATTCCAGTAATAGATTCCGATGGACATGGGAAGGTTTACTGTAACCTGTGAACCTTCAACTTGGGGATGAAACACAGAAATTGCTTCGGAATTGAATACAACAGGCAGCATGCCGACTTCTCTCCGGGAGAGTAATGCTTCTAACTGTCTGTGCTTTGATTCTTTCCTGGGATTCCAGTAATAGATTCCGATGGACATGGGAAGGTTTACTGTAACCTGTGGACCTTCAACTTGGGGATGAAACACAGAAATTGCTTCGGAATTGAATACAACAGGCAGCATGCCGACTTCTCTCCGGGAGAGTAATGCTTCTAACTGTCTGTGCTTTGATTCTTTCCTGGGATTCCAGTAATAGATTCCGATGGACATGGGAAGGTTTACTGTAACCTGTGGACCTTCAACTTGGGGATGAAACACAGAAATTGCTTCGGAATTGAATACAACAGGCAGCATGCCGACTTCTCTCCGGGAGAGTAATGCTTCTAACTGTCTGTGCTTTGATTTTTTCCTGGGATTCCAGTAATAGATTCCGATGGACATGGGAAGGTTTACTGTAACCTGTGGACCTTCAACTTGGGGATGAAACACAGAAATTGCTTCGGAATTGAATACAACAGGCAGCATGCCGACTTCTCTCCGGGAGAGTAATGCTTCTAACTGTCTGTGCTTTGATTTTTTCCTGGGATTCCAGTAATAGATTCCGATGGACATGGGAAGGTTTACTGTAACCTGTGGACCTTCAACTTGACGATGAAACACAGAAATTGCTTCGGAATTGAATACAACAGGCAGCATGCCGACTTCTCTCCGGGAGAGTAATGCTTCTAACTGTCTGTGCTTTGATTTTTTCCTGGGATTCCAGTAATAGATTCCGATGGACATGGGAAGGTTTACTGTAACCTGTGGACCTTCAACTTGGGGATGAAACACAGAAATTGCTTCGGAATTGAATACAACAGGCAGCATGCCGACTTCTCTCCGGGAGAGTAATGCTTCTAACTGTCTGTGCTTTGATTTTTTCCTGGGATTCCAGTAATAGATTCCGATGGACATGGGAAGGTTTACTGTAACCTGTGGACCTTCAACTTGACGATGAAACACAGAAATTGCTTCGGAATTGAATACAACAGGCAGCATGCCGACTTCTCTCCGGGAGAGTAATGCTTCTAACTGTCTGTGCTTTGATTTTTTCCTGGGATTCCAGTAATAGATTCCGATGGACATGGGAAGGTTTACTGTAACCTGTGGACCTTCAACTTGGGGATGAAACACAGAAATTGCTTCGGAATTGAATACAACAGGCAGCATGCCGACTTCTCTCCGGGAGAGTAATGCTTCTAACTGTCTGTGCTTTGATTTTTTCCTGGGATTCCAGTAATAGATTCCGATGGACATGGGAAGGTTTACTGTAACCTGTGGACCTTCAACTTGGGGATGAAACACAGAAATTGCTTCGGAATTGAATACAACAGGCAGCATGCCGACTTCTCTCCGGGAGAGTAATGCTTCTAACTGTCTGTGCTTTGATTTTTTCCTGGGATTCCAGTAATAGATTCCGATGGACATGGGAAGGTTTACTGTAACCTGTGGACCTTCAACTTGGGGATGAAACACAGAAATTGCTTCGGAATTGAATACAACAGGCAGCATGCCGACTTCTCTCCGGGAGAGTAATGCTTCTAACTGTCTGTGCTTTGATTTTTTCCTGGGATTCCAGTAATAGATTCCGATGGACATGGGAAGGTTTACTGTAACCTGTGGACCTTCAACTTGGGGATGAAACACAGAAATTGCTTCGGAATTGAATACAACAGGCAGCATGCCGACTTCTCTCCGGGAGAGTAATGCTTCTAACTGTCTGTGCTTTGATTTTTTCCTGGGATTCCAGTAATAGATTCCGATGGACATGGGAAGGTTTACTGTAACCTGTGGACCTTCAACTTGACGATGAAACACAGAAATTGCTTCGGAATTGAATACAACAGGCAGCATGCCGACTTCTCTCCGGGAGAGTAATGCTTCTAACTGTCTGTGCTTTGATTCTTTCCTGGGATTCCAGTAATAGATTCCGATGGACATGGGAAGGTTTACTGTAACCTGTGGACCTTCAACTTGGGGATGAAACACAGAAATTGCTTCGGAATTGAATACAACAGGCAGCATGCCGACTTCTCTCCGGGAGAGTAATGCTTCTAACTATGTGTGCTTTGATTCTTTCCTGGGATTCCAGTAATAGATTCCGATGGACATGGGAAGGTTTACTGTAACCTGTGGACCTTCAACTTGGGGATGAAACACAGAAATTGCTTCGGAATTGAATACAACAGGCAGCATGCCGACTTCTCTCCGGGAGAGTAATGCTTCTAACTGTCTGTGCTTTGATTTTTTCCTGGGATTCCAGTAATAGATTCCGATGGACATGGGAAGGTTTACTGTAACCTGTGGACCTTCAACTTGACGATGAAACACAGAAATTGCTTCGGAATTGAATACAACAGGCAGCATGCCGACTTCTCTCCGGGAGAGTAATGCTTCTAACTGTCTGTGCTTTGATTTTTTCCTGGGATTCCAGTAATAGATTCCGATGGACATGGGAAGGTTTACTGTAACCTGTGGACCTTCAACTTGACGATGAAACACAGAAATTGCTTCGGAATTGAATACAACAGGCAGCATGCCGACTTCTCTCCGGGAGAGTAATGCTTCTAACTGTCTGTGCTTTGATTTTTTCCTGGGATTCCAGTAATAGATTCCGATGGACATGGGAAGGTTTACTGTAACCTGTGGACCTTCAACTTGGGGATGAAACACAGAAATTGCTTCGGAATTGAATACAACAGGCAGCATGCCGACTTCTCTCCGGGAGAGTAATGCTTCTAACTGTCTGTGCTTTGATTTTTTCCTGGGATTCCAGTAATAGATTCCGATGGACATGGGAAGGTTTACTGTAACCTGTGGACCTTCAACTTGGGGATGAAACACAGAAATTGCTTCGGAATTGAATACAACAGGCAGCATGCCGACTTCTCTCCGGGAGAGTAATGCTTCTAACTGTCTGTGCTTTGATTTTTTCCTGGGATTCCAGTAATAGATTCCGATGGACATGGGAAGGTTTACTGTAACCTGTGGACCTTCAACTTGGGGATGAAACACAGAAATTGCTTCGGAATTGAATACAACAGGCAGCATGCCGACTTCTCTCCGGGAGAGTAATGCTTCTAACTGTCTGTGCTTTGATTTTTTCCTGGGATTCCAGTAATAGATTCCGATGGACATGGGAAGGTTTACTGTAACCTGTGGACCTTCAACTTGGGGATGAAACACAGAAATTGCTTCGGAATTGAATACAACAGGCAGCATGCCGACTTCTCTCCGGGAGAGTAATGCTTCTAACTGTCTGTGCTTTGATTTTTTCCTGGGATTCCAGTAATAGATTCCGATGGACATGGGAAGGTTTACTGTAACCTGTGGACCTTCAACTTGACGATGAAACACAGAAATTGCTTCGGAATTGAATACAACAGGCAGCATGCCGACTTCTCTCGGGAGAGTAATGCTTCTAACTGTCTGTGCTTTGATTCTTTCCTGGGATTCCAGTAATAGATTCCGATGGACATGGGAAGGTTTACTGTAACCTGTGGACCTTCAACTTGGGGATGAAACACAGAAATTGCTTCGGAATTGAATACAACAGGCAGCATGCCGACTTCTCTCCGGGAGAGTAATGCTTCTAACTATGTGTGCTTTGATTCTTTCCTGGGATTCCAGTAATAGATTCCGATGGACATGGGAAGGTTTACTGTAACCTGTGGACCTTCAACTTGGGGATGAAACACAGAAATTGCTTCGGAATTGAATACAACAGGCAGCATGCCGACTTCTCTCCGGGAGAGTAATGCTTCTAACTGTCTGTGCTTTGATTTTTTCCTGGGATTCCAGTAATAGATTCCGATGGACATGGGAAGGTTTACTGTAACCTGTGGACCTTCAACTTGACGATGAAACACAGAAATTGCTTCGGAATTGAATACAACAGGCAGCATGCCGACTTCTCTCCGGGAGAGTAATGCTTCTAACTGTCTGTGCTTTGATTCTTTCCTGGGATTCCAGTAATAGATTCCGATGGACATGGGAAGGTTTACTGTAACCTGTGGACCTTCAACTTGGGGATGAAACACAGAAATTGCTTCGGAATTGGATACAACAGGCAGCATGCCGACTTCTCTCCGGGAGAGTAATGCTTCTAACTATGTGTGCTTTGATTCTTTCCTGGGATTCCAGTAATAGATTCCGATGGACATGGGAAGGTTTACTGTAACCTGTGGACCTTCAACTTGGGGATGAAACACAGAAATTGCTTCGGAATTGAATACAACAGGCAGCATGCCGACTTCTCTCCGGGAGAGTAATGCTTCTAACTGTCTGTGCTTTGATTTTTTCCTGGGATTCCAGTAATAGATTCCGATGGACATGGGAAGGTTTACTGTAACCTGTGGACCTTCAACTTGACGATGAAACACAGAAATTGCTTCGGAATTGAATACAACAGGCAGCATGCCGACTTCTCTCCGGGAGAGTAATGCTTCTAACTGTCTGTGCTTTGATTTTTTCCTGGGATTCCAGTAATAGATTCCGATGGACATGGGAAGGTTTACTGTAACCTGTGGACCTTCAACTTGGGGATGAAACACAGAAATTGCTTCGGAATTGAATACAACAGGCAGCATGCCGACTTCTCTCCGGGAGAGTAATGCTTCTAACTGTCTGTGCTTTGATTTTTTCCTGGGATTCCAGTAATAGATTCCGATGGACATGGGAAGGTTTACTGTAACCTGTGGACCTTCAACTTGGGGATGAAACACAGAAATTGCTTCGGAATTGAATACAACAGGCAGCATGCCGACTTCTCTCCGGGAGAGTAATGCTTCTAACTGTCTGTGCTTTGATTTTTTCCTGGGATTCCAGTAATAGATTCCGATGGACATGGGAAGGTTTACTGTAACCTGTGGACCTTCAACTTGGGGATGAAACACAGAAATTGCTTCGGAATTGAATACAACAGGCAGCATGCCGACTTCTCTCCGGGAGAGTAATGCTTCTAACTGTCTGTGCTTTGATTTTTTCCTGGGATTCCAGTAATAGATTCCGATGGACATGGGAAGGTTTACTGTAACCTGTGGACCTTCAACTTGGGGATGAAACACAGAAATTGCTTCGGAATTGAATACAACAGGCAGCATGCCGACTTCTCTCCGGGAGAGTAATGCTTCTAACTGTCTGTGCTTTGATTTTTTCCTGGGATTCCAGTAATAGATTCCGATGGACATGGGAAGGTTTACTGTAACCTGTGGACCTTCAACTTGGGGATGAAACACAGAAATTGCTTCGGAATTGAATACAACAGGCAGCATGCCGACTTCTCTCCGGGAGAGTAATGCTTCTAACTGTCTGTGCTTTGATTTTTTCCTGGGATTCCAGTAATAGATTCCGATGGACATGCGAAGGTTTACTGTAACCTGTGGACCTTCAACTTGGGGATGAAACACAGAAATTGCTTCGGAATTGAATACAACAGGCAGCATGCCGACTTCTCTCCGGGAGAGTAATGCTTCTAACTGTCTGTGCTTTGATTTTTTCCTGGGATTCCAGTAATAGATTCCGATGGACATGGGAAGGTTTACTGTAACCTGTGGACCTTCAACTTGACGATGAAACACAGAAATTGCTTCGGAATTGAATACAACAGGCAGCATGCCGACTTCTCTCCGGGAGAGTAATGCTTCTAACTGTCTGTGCTTTGATTTTTTCCTGGGATTCCAGTAACAGATTCCGATGGACATGGGAAGGTTTACTGTAACCTGTGGACCTTCAACTTGACGATGAAACACAGAAATTGCTTCGGAATTGAATACAACAGGCAGCATGCCGACTTCTTTCCGGGAGAGTAATGCTTCTAACTGTCTGTGCTTTGATTTTTTCCTGGGATTCCAGTAATAGATTCCGATGGACATGGGAAGGTTTACTGTAACCTGTGGACCTTCAACTTGACGATGAAACACAGAAATTGCTTCGGAATTGAATACAACAGGCAGCATGCCGACTTCTCTCCGGGAGAGTAATGCTTCTAACTGTCTGTGCTTTGATTTTTTCCTGGGATTCCAGTAATAGATTCCGATGGACATGGGAAGGTTTACTGTAACCTGTGGACCTTCAACTTGGGGATGAAACACAGAAATTGCTTCGGAATTGAATACAACAGGCAGCATGCCGACTTCTCTCCGGGAGAGTAATGCTTCTAACTGTCTGTGCTTTGATTTTTTCCTGGGATTCCAGTAATAGATTCCGATGGACATGGGAAGGTTTACTGTAACCTGTGGACCTTCAACTTGGGGATGAAACACAGAAATTGCTTCGGAATTGAATACAACAGGCAGCATGCCGACTTCTCTCCGGGAGAGTAATGCTTCTAACTGTCTGTGCTTTGATTTTTTCCTGGGATTCCAGTAATAGATTCCGATGGACATGGGAAGGTTTACTGTAACCTGTGGACCTTCAACTTGGGGATGAAACACAGAAATTGCTTCGGAATTGAATACAACAGGCAGCATGCCGACTTCTCTCCGGGAGAGTAATGCTTCTAACTGTCTGTGCTTTGATTTTTTCCTGGGATTCCAGTAATAGATTCCGATGGACATGGGAAGGTTTACTGTAACCTGTGGACCTTCAACTTGGGGATGAAACACAGAAATTGCTTCGGAATTGAATACAACAGGCAGCATGCCGACTTCTCTCCGGGAGAGTAATGCTTCTAACTGTCCGTACTTTGATTTTTTCCTGGGATTCCAGTAATAGATTCCGATGGACATGGGAAGGTTTACTGTAACCTGTGGACCTTCAACTTGGGGATGAAACACAGAAATTGCTTCGGAATTGAATACAACAGGCAGCATGCCGACTTCTCTCCGGGAGAGTAATGCTTCTAACTGTCTGTGCTTTGATTTTTTCCTGGGATTCCAGTAATAGATTCCGATGGACATGGGAAGGTTTACTGTAACCTGTGGACCTTCAACTTGGGGATGAAACACAGAAATTGCTTCGGAATTGAATACAACAGGCAGCATGCCGACTTCTCTCCGGGAGAGTAATGCTTCTAACTGTCTGTGCTTTGATTTTTTCCTGGGATTCCAGTAATAGAATCCGATGGACATGGGAAGGTTTACTGTAACCTGTGGACCTTCAACTTGGGGATGAAACACAGAAATTGCTTCGGAATTGAATACAACAGGCAGCATGCCGACTTCTCTCCGGGAGAGTAATGCTTCTAACTGTCTGTGCTTTGATTTTTTCCTGGGATTCCAGTAATAGATTCCGATGGACATGGGAAGGTTTACTGTAACCTGTGGACCTTCAACTTGGGGATGAAACACAGAAATTGCTTCGGAATTGAATACAACAGGCAGCATGCCGACTTCTCTCCGGGAGAGTAATGCTTCTAACTGTCTGTGCTTTGATTTTTTCCTGGGATTCCAGTAATAGATTCCGATGGACACGGGAAGGTTTACTGTAACCTGTGGACCTTCAACTTGGGGATGAAACACAGAAATTGCTTCGGAATTGAATACAACAGGCAGCATGCCGACTTCTCTCCGGGAGAGTAATGCTTCTAACTGTCTGTGCTTTGATTTTTTCCTGGGATTCCAGTAATAGATTCCGATGGACATGGGAAGGTTTACTGTAACCTGTGGACCTTCAACTTGGGGATGAAACACAGAAATTGCTTCGGAATTGAATACAACAGGCAGCATGCCGACTTCTCTCCGGGAGAGTAATGCTTCTAACTGTCTGTGCTTTGATTTTTTCCTGGGATTCCAGTAATAGATTCCGATGGACATGGGAAGGTTTACTGTAACCTGTGGACCTTCAACTTGGGGATGAAACACAGAAATTGCTTCGGAATTGAATACAACAGGCAGCATGCCGACTTCTCTAGGGGAGAGTAATGCTTCTAACTGTCTGTGCTTTGATTTTTTCCTGGGATTCCAGTAATAGATTCCGATGGACATGGGAAGGTTTACTGTAACCTGTGGACCTTCAACTTGGGGATGAAACACAGAAATTGCTTCGGAATTGAATACAACAGGCAGCATGCCGACTTCTCTCCGGGAGAGTAATGCTTCTAACTGTCTGTGCTTTGATTTTTTCCTGGGATTCCAGTAATAGATTCCGATGGACATGGGAAGGTTTACTGTAACCTGTGGACCTTCAACTTGGGGATGAAACACAGAAATTGCTTCGGAATTGAATACAACAGGCAGCATGCCGACTTCTCTCCGGGAGAGTAATGCTTCTAACTGTCTGTGCTTTGATTTTTTCCTGGGATTAGATTCCGATGGACATGGGAAGGTTTACTGTAACCTGTGGACCTTCAACTTGGGGATGAAACACAGAAATTGCTTCGGAATTGAATACAACAGGCAGCATGCCGACTTCTCTCCGGGAGAGTAATGCTTCTAACTGTCTGTGCTTTGATTTTTTCCTGGGATTCCAGTAATAGATTCCGATGGACATGGGAAGGTTTACTGTAACCTGTGGACCTTCAACTTGGGGATGAAACACAGAAATTGCTTCGGAATTGAATACAACAGGCAGCATGCCGACTTCTCTCCGGGAGAGTAATGCTTCTAACTGTCTGTGCTTTGATTTTTTCCTGGGATTCCAGTAATAGATTCCGATGGACATGGGAAGGTTTACTGTAACCTGTGGACCTTCAACTTGGGGATGAAACACAGAAATTGCTTCGGAATTGAATACAACAGGCAGCATGCCGACTTCTCTCCGGGAGAGTAATGCTTCTAACTGTCTGTGCTTTGATTTTTTCCTGGGATTCCAGTAATAGATTCCGATGGACATGGGAAGGTTTACTGTAACCTGTGGACCTTCAACTTGGGGATGAAACACAGAAATTGCTTCGGAATTGAATACAACAGGCAGCATGCCGACTTCTCTCCGGGAGAGTAATGCTTCTAACTGTCTGTGCTTTGATTTTTTCCTGGGATTCCAGTAATAGATTCCGATGGACATGGGAAGGTTTACTGTAACCTGTGGACCTTCAACTTGGGGATGAAACACAGAAATTGCTTCGGAATTGAATACAACAGGCAGCATGCCGACTTCTCTCCGGGAGAGTAATGCTTCTAACTGTCTGTGCTTTGATTTTTTCCTGGGATTCCAGTAATAGATTCCGATGGACATGGGAAGGTTTACTGTAACCTGTGGACCTTCAACTTGGGGATGAAACACAGAAATTGCTTCGGAATTGAATACAACAGGCAGCATGCCGACTTCTCTCCGGGAGAGTAATGCTTCTAACTGTCTGTGCTTTGATTTTTTCCTGGGATTCCAGTAATAGATTCCGATGGACATGGGAAGGTTTACTGTAACCTGTGGACCTTCAACTTGGGGATGAAACACAGAAATTGCTTCGGAATTGAATACAACAGGCAGCATGCCGACTTCTCTCCGGGAGAGTAATGCTTCTAACTGTCTGTGCTTTGATTTTTTCCTGGGATTAGATTCCGATGGACATGGGAAGGTTTACTGTAACCTGTGGACCTTCAACTTGGGGATGAAACACAGAAATTGCTTCGGAATTGAATACAACAGGCAGCATGCCGACTTCTCTCCGGGAGAGTAATGCTTCTAACTGTCTGTGCTTTGATTTTTTCCTGGGATTCCAGTAATAGATTCCGATGGACATGGGAAGGTTTACTGTAACCTGTGGACCTTCAACTTGGGGATGAAACACAGAAATTGCTTCGGAATTGAATACAACAGGCAGCATGCCGACTTCTCTCCGGGAGAGTAATGCTTCTAACTGTCTGTGCTTTGATTTTTTCCTGGGATTCCAGTAATAGATTCCGATGGACATGGGAAGGTTTACTGTAACCTGTGGACCTTCAACTTGGGGATGAAACACAGAAATTGCTTCGGAATTGAATACAACAGGCAGCATGCCGACTTCTCTCCGGGAGAGTAATGCTTCTAACTGTCTGTGCTTTGATTTTTTCCTGGGATTAGATTCCGATGGACATGGGAAGGTTTACTGTAACCTGTGGACCTTCAACTTGGGGATGAAACACAGAAATTGCTTCGGAATTGAATACAACAGGCAGCATGCCGACTTCTCTCCGGGAGAGTAATGCTTCTAACTGTCTGTGCTTTGATTTTTTCCTGGGATTCCAGTAATAGATTCCGATGGACATGGGAAGGTTTACTGTAACCTGTGGACCTTCAACTTGGGGATGAAACACAGAAATTGCTTCGGAATTGAATACAACAGGCAGCATGCCGACTTCTCTCCGGGAGAGTAATGCTTCTAACTGTCTGTGCTTTGATTTTTTCCTGGGATTCCAGTAATAGATTCCGATGGACATGGGAAGGTTTACTGTAACCTGTGGACCTTCAACTTGGGGATGAAACACAGAAATTGCTTCGGAATTGAATACAACAGGCAGCATGCCGACTTCTCTCCGGGAGAGTAATGCTTCTAACTGTCTGTGCTTTGATTTTTTCCTGGGATTCCAGTAATAGATTCCGATGGACATGGGAAGGTTTACTGTAACCTGTGGACCTTCAACTTGGGGATGAAACACAGAAATTGCTTCGGAATTGAATACAACAGGCAGCATGCCGACTTCTCTCCGGGAGAGTAATGCTTCTAACTGTCTGTGCTTTGATTTTTTCCTGGGATTCCAGTAATAGATTCCGATGGACATGGGAAGGTTTACTGTAACCTGTGGACCTTCAACTTGGGGATGAAACACAGAAATTGCTTCGGAATTGAATACAACAGGCAGCATGCCGACTTCTCTCCGGGAGAGTAATGCTTCTAACTGTCTGTGCTTTGATTTTTTCCTGGGATTCCAGTAATAGATTCCGATGGACATGGGAAGGTTTACTGTAACCTGTGGACCTTCAACTTGGGGATGAAACACAGAAATTGCTTCGGAATTGAATACAACAGGCAGCATGCCGACTTCTCTCCGGGAGAGTAATGCTTCTAACTGTCTGTGCTTTGATTTTTTCCTGGGATTCCAGTAATAGATTCCGATGGACATGGGAAGGTTTACTGTAACCTGTGGACCTTCAACTTGGGGATGAAACACAGAAATTGCTTCGGAATTGAATACAACAGGCAGCATGCCGACTTCTCTCCGGGAGAGTAATGCTTCTAACTGTCTGTGCTTTGATTTTTTCCTGGGATTCCAGTAATAGATTCCGATGGACATGGGAAGGTTTACTGTAACCTGTGGACCTTCAACTTGACGATGAAACACAGAAATTGCTTCGGAATTGAATACAACAGGCAGCATGCCGACTTCTCTCCGGGAGAGTAATGCTTCTAACTGTCTGTGCTTTGATTTTTTCCTGGGATTCCAGTAATAGATTCCGATGGACATGGGAAGGTTTACTGTAACCTGTGGACCTTCAACTTGGGGATGAAACACAGAAATTGCTTCGGAATTGAATACAACAGGCAGCATGCCGACTTCTCTCCGGGAGAGTAATGCTTCTAACTGTCTGTGCTTTGATTTTTTCCTGGGATTCCAGTAATAGATTCCGATGGACATGGGAAGGTTTACTGTAACCTGTGGACCTTCAACTTGGGGATGAAACACAGAAATTGCTTCGGAATTGAATACAACAGGCAGCATGCCGACTTCTCTCCGGGAGAGTAATGCTTCTAACTGTCTGTGCTTTGATTTTTTCCTGGGATTCCAGTAATAGATTCCGATGGACATGGGAAGGTTTTACTGTAACCTGTGGACCTTCAACTTGGGGATGAAACACAGAAATTGCTTCGGAATTGAATACAACAGGCAGCATGCCGACTTCTCTCCGGGAGAGTAATGCTTCTAACTGTCTGTGCTTTGATTTTTTCCTGGGATTCCAGTAATAGATTCCGATGGACATGGGAAGGTTTACTGTAACCTGTGGACCTTCAACTTGGGGATGAAACACAGAAATTGCTTCGGAATTGAATACAACAGGCAGCATGCCGACTTCTCTCCGGGAGAGTAATGCTTCTAACTGTCTGTGCTTTGATTTTTTCCTGGGATTCCAGTAATAGATTCCGATGGACATGGGAAGGTTTACTGTAACCTGTGGACCTTCAACTTGGGGATGAAACACAGAAATTGCTTCGGAATTGAATACAACAGGCAGCATGCCGACTTCTCTCCGGGAGAGTAATGCTTCTAACTGTCTGTGCTTTGATTTTTTCCTGGGATTCCAGTAATAGATTCCGATGGACATGGGAAGGTTTACTGTAACCTGTGGACCTTCAACTTGACGATGAAACACAGAAATTGCTTCGGAATTGAATACAACAGGCAGCATGCCGACTTCTCTCCGGGAGAGTAATGCTTCTAACTGTCTGTGCTTTGATTTTTTCCTGGGATTCCAGTAATAGATTCCGATGGACATGGGAAGGTTTACTGTAACCTGTGGACCTTCAACTTGGGGATGAAACACAGAAATTGCTTCGGAATTGAATACAACAGGCAGCATGCCGACTTCTCTCCGGGAGAGTAATGCTTCTAACTGTCTGTGCTTTGATTTTTTCCTGGGATTCCAGTAATAGATTCCGATGGACATGGGAAGGTTTACTGTAACCTGTGGACCTTCAACTTGACGATGAAACACAGAAATTGCTTCGGAATTGAATACAACAGGCAGCATGCCGACTTCTCTCCGGGAGAGTAATGCTTCTAACTGTCTGTGCTTTGATTTTTTCCTGGGATTCCAGTAATAGATTCCGATGGACATGGGAAGGTTTACTGTAACCTGTGGACCTTCAACTTGGGGATGAAACACAGAAATTGCTTCGGAATTGAATACAACAGGCAGCATGCCGACTTCTCTCCGGGAGAGTAATGCTTCTAACTGTCTGTGCTTTGATTTTTTCCTGGGATTCCAGTAATAGATTCCGATGGACATGGGAAGGTTTACTGTAACCTGTGGACCTTCAACTTGGGGATGAAACACAGAAATTGCTTCGGAATTGAATACAACAGGCAGCATGCCGACTTCTCTCCGGGAGAGTAATGCTTCTAACTGTCTGTGCTTTGATTTTTTCCTGGGATTAGATTCCGATGGACATGGGAAGGTTTACTGTAACCTGTGGACCTTCAACTTGGGGATGAAACACAGAAATTGCTTCGGAATTGAATACAACAGGCAGCATGCCGACTTCTCTCCGGGAGAGTAATGCTTCTAACTGTCTGTGCTTTGATTTTTTCCTGGGATTCCAGTAATAGATTCCGATGGACATGGGAAGGTTTACTGTAACCTGTGGACCTTCAACTTGGGGATGAAACACAGAAATTGCTTCGGAATTGAATACAACAGGCAGCATGCCGACTTCTCTCCGGGAGAGTAATGCTTCTAACTGTCTGTGCTTTGATTTTTTCCTGGGATTCCAGTAATAGATTCCGATGGACATGGGAAGGTTTACTGTAACCTGTGGACCTTCAACTTGGGGATGAAACACAGAAATTGCTTCGGAATTGAATACAACAGGCAGCATGCCGACTTCTCTCCGGGAGAGTAATGCTTCTAACTGTCTGTGCTTTGATTTTTTCCTGGGATTCCAGTAATAGATTCCGATGGACATGGGAAGGTTTACTGTAACCTGTGGACCTTCAACTTGGGGATGAAACACAGAAATTGCTTCGGAATTGAATACAACAGGCAGCATGCCGACTTCTCTCCGGGAGAGTAATGCTTCTAACTGTCTGTGCTTTGATTTTTTCCTGGGATTCCAGTAATAGATTCCGATGGACATGGGAAGGTTTACTGTAACCTGTGGACCTTCAACTTGGGGATGAAACACAGAAATTGCTTCGGAATTGAATACAACAGGCAGCATGCCGACTTCTCTCCGGGAGAGTAATGCTTCTAACTGTCTGTGCTTTGATTTTTTCCTGGGATTCCAGTAATAGATTCCGATGGACATGGGAAGGTTTACTGTAACCTGTGGACCTTCAACTTGGGGATGAAACACAGAAATTGCTTCGGAATTGAATACAACAGGCAGCATGCCGACTTCTCTCCGGGAGAGTAATGCTTCTAACTGTCTGTGCTTTGATTTTTTCCTGGGATTCCAGTAATAGATTCCGATGGACATGGGAAGGTTTACTGTAACCTGTGGACCTTCAACTTGGGGATGAAACACAGAAATTGCTTCGGAATTGAATACAACAGGCAGCATGCCGACTTCTCTCCGGGAGAGTAATGCTTCTAACTGTCTGTGCTTTGATTTTTTCCTGGGATTCCAGTAATAGATTCCGATGGACATGGGAAGGTTTACTGTAACCTGTGGACCTTCAACTTGACGATGAAACACAGAAATTGCTTCGGAATTGAATACAACAGGCAGCATGCCGACTTCTCTCCGGGAGAGTAATGCTTCTAACTGTCTGTGCTTTGATTTTTTCCTGGGATTAGATTCCGATGGACATGGGAAGGTTTGCTGTAACCTGTGGACCTTCAACTTGGGGATGAAACACAGAAATTGCTTCGGAATTGAATACAACAAGCAGCATGCCGACTTCTCTCCGGGAGAGTAATGCTTCTAACTGTCTGTGCTTTGATTTTTTCCTGGGATTCCAGTAATAGATTCCGATGGACATGGGAAGGTTTACTGTAACCTGTGGACCTTCAACTTGGGGATGAAACACAGAAATTGCTTCGGAATTGAATACAACAGGCAGCATGCCGACTTCTCTCCGGGAGAGTAATGCTTCTAACTGTCTGTGCTTTGATTTTTTCCTGGGATTCCAGTAATAGATTCCGATGGACATGGGAAGGTTTACTGTAACCTGTGGACCTTCAACTTGGGGATGAAACACAGAAATTGCTTCGGAATTGAATACAACAGGCAGCATGCCGACTTCTCTCCGGGAGAGTAATGCTTCTAACTGTCTGTGCTTTGATTTTTTCCTGGGATTCCAGTAATAGATTCCGATGGACATGGGAAGGTTTACTGTAACCTGTGGACCTTCAACTTGGGGATGAAACACAGAAATTGCTTCGGAATTGAATACAACAGGCAGCATGCCGACTTCTCTCCGGGAGAGTAATGCTTCTAACTGTCTGTGCTTTGATTTTTTCCTGGGATTCCAGTAATAGATTCCGATGGACATGGGAAGGTTTACTGTAACCTGTGGACCTTCAACTTGGGGATGAAACACAGAAATTGCTTCGGAATTGAATACAACAGGCAGCATGCCGACTTCTCTCCGGGAGAGTAATGCTTCTAACTGTCTGTGCTTTGATTTTTTCCTGGGATTCCAGTAATAGATTCCGATGGACATGGGAAGGTTTACTGTAACCTGTGGACCTTCAACTTGGGGATGAAACACAGAAATTGCTTCGGAATTGAATACAACAGGCAGCATGCCGACTTCTCTCCGGGAGAGTAATGCTTCTAACTGTCTGTGCTTTGATTTTTTCCTGGGATTCCAGTAATAGATTCCGATGGACATGGGAAGGTTTACTGTAACCTGTGGACCTTCAACTTGGGGATGAAACACAGAAATTGCTTCGGAATTGAATACAACAGGCAGCATGCCGACTTCTCTCCGGGAGAGTAATGCTTCTAACTGTCTGTGCTTTGATTTTTTCCTGGGATTCCAGTAATAGATTCCGATGGACATGGGAAGGTTTACTGTAACCTGTGGACCTTCAACTTGGGGATGAAACACAGAAATTGCTTCGGAATTGAATACAACAGGCAGCATGCCGACTTCTCTCCGGGAGAGTAATGCTTCTAACTGTCTGTGCTTTGATTTTTTCCTGGGATTCCAGTAATAGATTCCGATGGACATGGGAAGGTTTACTGTAACCTGTGGACCTTCAACTTGGGGATGAAACACAGAAATTGCTTCGGAATTGAATACAACAGGCAGCATGCCGACTTCTCTCCGGGAGAGTAATGCTTCTAACTGTCTGTGCTTTGATTTTTTCCTGGGATTCCAGTAATAGATTCCGATGGACATGGGAAGGTTTACTGTAACCTGTGGACCTTCAACTTGACGATGAAACACAGAAATTGCTTCGGAATTGAATACAACATTCAGCATGCCGACTTCTCTCCGGGAGAGTAATGCTTCTAACTGTCTGTGCTTTGATTTTTTCCTGGGATTCCAGTAATAGATTCCGATGGACATGGGAAGGTTTACTGTAACCTGTGGACCTTCAACTTGACGATGAAACACAGAAATTGCTTCGGAATTGAATACAACAGGCAGCATGCCGACTTCTCTCCGGGAGAGTAATGCTTCTAACTGTCTGTGCTTTGATTTTTTCCTGGGATTCCAGTAATAGATTCCGATGGACATGGGAAGGTTTACTGTAACCTGTGGACCTTCAACTTGACGATGAAACACAGAAATTGCTTCGGAATTGAATACAACAGGCAGCATGCCGACTTCTCTCCGGGAGAGTAATGCTTCTAACTGTCTGTGCTTTGATTTTTTCCTGGGATTAGATTCCGATGGACATGGGAAGGTTTACTGTAACCTGTGGACCTTCAACTTGGGGATGAAACACAGAAATTGCTTCGGAATTGAATACAACAGGCAGCATGCCGACTTCTCTCCGGGAGAGTAATGCTTCTAACTGTCTGTGCTTTGATTTTTTCCTGGGATTCCAGTAATAGATTCCGATGGACATGGGAAGGTTTACTGTAACCTGTGGACCTTCAACTTGGGGATGAAACACAGAAATTGCTTCGGAATTGAATACAACAGGCAGCATGCCGACTTCTCTCCGGGAGAGTAATGCTTCTAACTGTCTGTGCTTTGATTTTTTCCTGGGATTCCAGTAATAGATTCCGATGGACATGGGAAGGTTTACTGTAACCTGTGGACCTTCAACTTGGGGATGAAACACAGAAATTGCTTCGGAATTGAATACAACAGGCAGCATGCCGACTTCTCTCCGGGAGAGTAATGCTTCTAACTGTCTGTGCTTTGATTTTTTCCTGGGATTCCAGTAATAGATTCCGATGGACATGGGAAGGTTTACTGTAACCTGTGGACCTTCAACTTGGGGGTGAAACACAGAAATTGCTTCGGAATTGAATACAACAGGCAGCATGCCGACTTCTCTCCGGGAGAGTAATGCTTCTAACTGTCTGTGCTTTGATTTTTTCCTGGGATTCCAGTAATAGATTCCGATGGACATGGGAAGGTTTACTGTAACCTGTGGACCTTCAACTTGGGGATGAAACACAGAAATTGCTTCGGAATTGAATACAACAGGCAGCATGCCGACTTCTCTCCGGGAGAGTAATGCTTCTAACTGTCTGTGCTTTGATTTTTTCCTGGGATTAGATTCCGATGGACATGGGAAGGTTTACTGTAACCTGTGGACCTTCAACTTGGGGATGAAACACAGAAATTGCTTCGGAATTGAATACAACAGGCAGCATGCCGACTTCTCTCCGGGAGAGTAATGCTTCTAACTGTCTGTGCTTTGATTTTTTCCTGGGATTCCAGTAATAGATTCCGATGGACATGGGAAGGTTTACTGTAACCTGTGGACCTTCAACTTGGGGATGAAACACAGAAATTGCTTCGGAATTGAATACAACAGGCAGCATGCCGACTTCTCTCCGGGAGAGTAATGCTTCTAACTGTCTGTGCTTTGATTTTTTCCTGGGATTCCAGTAATAGATTCCGATGGACATGGGAAGGTTTACTGTAACCTGTGGACCTTCAACTTGACGATGAAACACAGAAATTGCTTCGGAATTGAATACAACAGGCAGCATGCCGACTTCTCTCCGGGAGAGTAATGCTTCTAACTGTCTGTGCTTTGATTTTTTCCTGGGATTAGATTCCGATGGACATGGGAAGGTTTACTGTAACCTGTGGACCTTCAACTTGGGGATGAAACACAGAAATTGCTTCGGAATTGAATACAACAGGCAGCATGCCGACTTCTCTCCGGGAGAGTAATGCTTCTAACTGTCTGTGCTTTGATTTTTTCCTGGGATTCCAGTAATAGATTCCGATGGACATGGGAAGGTTTACTGTAACCTGTGGACCTTCAACTTGGGGATGAAACACAGAAATTGCTTCGGAATTGAATACAACAGGCAGCATGCCGACTTCTCTCCGGGAGAGTAATGCTTCTAACTGTCTGTGCTTTGATTTTTTCCTGGGATTCCAGTAATAGATTCCGATGGACATGGGAAGGTTTACTGTAACCTGTGGACCTTCAACTTGACGATGAAACACAGAAATTGCTTCGGAATTGAATACAACAGGCAGCATGCCGACTTCTCTCCGGGAGAGTAATGCTTCTAACTGTCTGTGCTTTGATTTTTTCCTGGGATTCCAGTAATAGATTCCGATGGACATGGGAAGGTTTACTGTAACCTGTGGACCTTCAACTTGACGATGAAACACAGAAATTGCTTCGGAATTGAATACAACAGGCAGCATGCCGACTTCTCTCCGGGAGAGTAATGCTTCTAACTGTCTGTGCTTTGATTTTTTCCTGGGATTCCAGTAATAGATTCCGATGGACATGGGAAGATTTACTGTAACCTGTGGACCTTCAACTTGACGATGAAACACAGAAATTGCTTCGGAATTGAATACAACAGGCAGCATGCCGACTTCTCTCCGGGAGAGTAATGCTTCTAACTGTCTGTGCTTTGATTTTTTCCTGGGATTAGATTCCGATGGACATGGGAAGGTTTACTGTAACCTGTGGACCTTCAACTTGGGGATGAAACACAGAAATTGCTTCGGAATTGAATACAACAGGCAGCATGCCGACTTCTCTCCGGGAGAGTAATGCTTCTAACTGTCTGTGCTTTGATTTTTTCCTGGGATTCCAGTAATAGATTCCGATGGACATGGGAAGGTTTACTGTAACCTGTGGACCTTCAACTTGGGGATGAAACACAGAAATTGCTTCGGAATTGAATACAACAGGCAGCATGCCGACTTCTCTCCGGGAGAGTAATGCTTCTAACTGTCTGTGCTTTGATTTTTTCCTGGGATTCCAGTAATAGATTCCGATGGACATGGGAAGGTTTACTGTAACCTGTGGACCTTCAACTTGGGGAATCGCAGAAATTGCTTCGGAATTGAATACAACAGGCAGCATGCCGACTTCTCTCCGGGAGAGTAATGCTTCTAACTGTCTGTGCTTTGATTTTTTCCTGGGATTCCAGTAATAGATTCCGATGGACATGGGAAGGTTTACTGTAACCTGTGGACCTTCAACTTGGGGATGAAACACAGAAATTGCGTCGGAATTGAATACAACAGGCAGCATGCCGACTTCTCTCCGGGAGAGTAATGCTTCTAACTGTCTGTGCTTTGATTTTTTCCTGGGATTCCAGTAATAGATTCCGATGGACATGGGAAGGTTTACTGTAACCTGTGGACCTTCAACTTGGGGATGAGACACAGAAATTGCTTCGGAATTGAATACAACAGGCAGCATGCCGACTTCTCTCCGGGAGAGTAATGCTTCTAACTGTCTGTGCTTTGATTTTTTCCTGGGATTCCAGTAATAGATTCCGATGGACATGGGAAGGTTTACTGTAACCTGTGGACCTTCAACTTGGGGATGAAACACAGAAATTGCGTCGGAATTGAATACAACAGGCAGCATGCCGACTTCTCTCCGGGAGAGTAATGCTTCTAACTGTCTGTGCTTTGATTTTTTCCTGGGATTCCAGTAATAGATTCCGATGGACATGGGAAGGTTTACTGTAACCTGTGGACCTTCAACTTGGGGATGAAACACAGAAATTGCTTCGGAATTGAATACAACAGGCAGCATGCCGACTTCTCTCCGGGAGAGTAATGCTTCTAACTGTCTGTGCTTTGATTTTTTCCTGGGATTCCAGTAATAGATTCCGATGGACATGGGAAGGTTTACTGTAACCTGTGGACCTTCAACTTGGGGATGAAACACAGAAATTGCTTCGGAATTGAATACAACAGGCAGCATGCCGACTTCTCTCCGGGAGAGTAATGCTTCTAACTGTCTGTGCTTTGATTTTTTCCTGGGATTCCAGTAATAGATTCCGATGGACATGGGAAGGTTTACTGTAACCTGTGGACCTTCAACTTGACGATGAAACACAGAAATTGCTTCGGAATTGAATACAACAGGCAGCATGCCGACTTCTCTCCGGGAGAGTAATGCTTCTAACTGTCTGTGCTTTGATTTTTTCCTGGGATTCCAGTAATAGATTCCGATGGACATGGGAAGGTTTACTGCAACCTGTGGACCTTCAACTTGACGATGAAACACAGAAATTGCTTCGGAATTGAATACAACAGGCAGCATGCCGACTTCTCTCCGGGAGAGTAATGCTTCTAACTGTCTGTGCTTTGATTTTTTCCTGGGATTCCAGTAATAGATTCCGATGGACATGGGAAGGTTTACTGTAACCTGTGGACCTTCAACTTGACGATGAAACACAGAAATTGCTTCGGAATTGAATACAACAGGCAGCATGCCGACTTCTCTCCGGGAGAGTAATGCTTCTAACTGTCTGTGCTTTGATTTTTTCCTGGGATTAGATTCCGATGGACATGGGAAGGTTTACTGTAACCTGTGGACCTTCAACTTGGGGATGAAACACAGAAATTGCTTCGGAATTGAATACAACAGGCAGCATGCCGACTTCTCTCCGGGAGAGTAATGCTTCTAACTGTCTGTGCTTTGATTTTTTCCTGGGATTCCAGTAATAGATTCCGATGGACATGGGAAGGTTTACTGTAACCTGTGGACCTTCAACTTGGGGATGAAACACAGAAATTGCTTCGGAATTGAATACAACAGGCAGCATGCCGACTTCTCTCCGGGAGAGTAATGCTTCTAACTGTCTGTGCTTTGATTTTTTCCTGGGATTCCAGTAATAGATTCCGATGGACATGGGAAGGTTTACTGTAACCTGTGGACCTTCAACTTGGGGATGAAACACAGAAATTGCTTCGGAATTGAATACAACAGGCAGCATGCCGACTTCTCTCCGGGAGAGTAATGCTTCTAACTGTCTGTGCTTTGATTTTTTCCTGGGATTCCAGTAATAGATTCCGATGGACATGGGAAGGTTTACTGTAACCTGTGGACCTTCAACTTGGGGATGAAACACAGAAATTGCTTCGGAATTGAATACAACAGGCAGCATGCCGACTTCTCTCCGGGAGAGTAATGCTTCTAACTGTCTGTGCTTTGATTTTTTCCTGGGATTCCAGTAATAGATTCCGATGGACATGGGAAGGTTTACTGTAACCTGTGGACCTTCAACTTGGGGATGAAACACAGAAATTGCTTCGGAATTGAATACAACAGGCAGCATGCCGACTTCTCTCCGGGAGAGTAATGCTTCTAACTGTCTGTGCTTTGATTTTTTCCTGGGATTCCAGTAATAGATTCCGATGGACATGGGAAGGTTTACTGTAACCTGTGGACCTTCAACTTGGGGATGAAACACAGAAATTGCGTCGGAATTGAATACAACAGGCAGCATGCCGACTTCTCTCCGGGAGAGTAATGCTTCTAACTGTCTGTGCTTTGATTTTTTCCTGGGATTCCAGTAATAGATTCCGATGGACATGGGAAGGTTTACTGTAACCTGTGGACCTTCAACTTGGGGATGAAACACAGAAATTGCGTCGGAATTGAATACAACAGGCAGCATGCCGACTTCTCTCCGGGAGAGTAATGCTTCTAACTGTCTGTGCTTTGATTTTTTCCTGGGATTCCAGTAATAGATTCCGATGGACATGGGAAGGTTTACTGTAACCTGTGGACCTTCAACTTGGGGATGAAACACAGAAATTGCTTCGGAATTGAATACAACAGGCAGCATGCCGACTTCTCTCCGGGAGAGTAATGCTTCTAACTGTCTGTGCTTTGATTTTTTCCTGGGATTCCAGTAATAGATTCCGATGGACATGGGAAGGTTTACTGTAACCTGTGGACCTTCAACTTGGGGGTGAAACACAGAAATTGCTTCGGAATTGAATACAACAGGCAGCATGCCGACTTCTCTCCGGGAGAGTAATGCTTCTAACTGTCTGTGCTTTGATTTTTTCCTGGGATTCCAGTAATAGATTCCGATGGACATGGGAAGGTTTACTGTAACCTGTGGACCTTCAACTTGGGGATGAAACACAGAAACTGCGTCGGAATTGAATACAACAGGCAGCATGCCGACTTCTCTCCGGGAGAGTAATGCTTCTAACTGTCTGTGCTTTGAATTTTTCCTGGGATTCCAGTAATAGATTCCGATGGACATGGGAAGGTTTACTGTAACCTGTGGACCTTCAACTTGGGGATGAAACACAGAAATTGCTTCGGAATTGAATACAACAGGCAGCATGCCGACTTCTCTCCGGGAGAGTAATGCTTCTAACTGTCTGTGCTTTGATTTTTTCCTGGGATTCCAGTAATAGATTCCGATGGACATGGGAAGGTTTACTGTAACCTGTGGACCTTCAACTTGGGGATGAAACACAGAAATTGCTTCGGAATTGAATACAACAGGCAGCATGCCGACTTCTCTCCGGGAGAGTAATGCTTCTAACTGTCTGTGCTTTGATTTTTTCCTGGGATTCCAGTAATAGATTCCGATGGACATGGGAAGGTTTACTGTAACCTGTGGACCTTCAACTTGGGGATGAAACACAGAAATTGCTTCGGAATTGAATACAACAGGCAGCATGCCGACTTCTCTCCGGGAGAGTAATGCTTCTAACTGTCTGTGCTTTGATTTTTTCCTGGGATTCCAGTAATAGATTCCGATGGACATGGGAAGGTTTACTGTAACCTGTGGACCTTCAACTTGGGGATGAAACACAGAAATTGCTTCGGAATTGAATACAACAGGCAGCATGCCGACTTCTCTCCGGGAGAGTAATGCTTCTAACTGTCTGTGCTTTGATTTTTTCCTGGGATTCCAGTAATAGATTCCGATGGACATGGGAAGGTTTACTGTAACCTGTGGACCTTCAACTTGGGGATGAAACACAGAAATTGCTTCGGAATTGAATACAACAGGCAGCATGCCGACTTCTCTCCGGGAGAGTAATGCTTCTAACTGTCTGTGCTTTGATTTTTTCCTGGGATTCCAGTAATAGATTCCGATGGACATGGGAAGGTTTACTGTAACCTGTGGACCTTCAACTTGGGGATGAAACACAGAAATTGCTTCGGAATTGAATACAACAGGCAGCATGCCGACTTCTCTCCGGGAGAGTAATGCTTCTAACTGTCTGTGCTTTGATTTTTTCCTGGGATTCCAGTAATAGATTCCGATGGACATGGGAAGGTTTACTGTAACCTGTGGACCATCAACTTGGGGATGAAACACAGAAATTGCTTCGGAATTGAATACAACAGGCAGCATGCCGACTTCTCTCCGGGAGAGTAATGCTTCTAACTGTCTGTGCTTTGATTTTTTCCTGGGATTCCAGTAATAGATTCCGATGGACATGGGAAGGTTTACTGTAACCTGTGGACCTTCAACTTGGGGATGAAACACAGAAATTGCTTCGGAATTGAATACAACAGGCAGCATGCCGACTTCTCTCCGGGAGAGTAATGCTTCTAACTGTCTGTGCTTTGATTTTTTCCTGGGATTCCAGTAATAGATTCCGATGGACATGGGAAGGTTTACTGTAACCTGTGGACCTTCAACTTGGGGATGAAACACAGAAATTGCTTCGGAATTGAATACAACAGGCAGCATGCCGACTTCTCTCCGGGAGAGTAATGCTTCTAACTGTCTGTGCTTTGAATTTTTCCTGGGATTCCAGTAATAGATTCCGATGGACATGGGAAGGTTTACTGTAACCTGTGGACCTTCAACTTGGGGATGAAACACAGAAATTGCTTCGGAATTGAATACAACAGGCAGCATGCCGACTTCTCTCCGGGAGAGTAATGCTTCTAACTGTCTGTGCTTTGATTTTTTCCTGGGATTCCAGTAATAGATTCCGATGGACATGGGAAGGTTTACTGTAACCTGTGGACCTTCAACTTGGGGATGAAACACAGAAATTGCTTCGGAATTGAATACAATAGGCAGCATGCCGACTTCTCTCCGGGAGAGTAATGCTTCTAACTGTCTGTGCTTTGAATTTTTCCTGGGATTCCAGTAATAGATTCCGATGGACATGGGAAGGTTTACTGTAACCTGTGGACCTTCAACTTGGGGATGAAACACAGAAACTGCTTCGGAATTGAATACAACAGGCAGCATGCCGACTTCTCTCCGGGAGAGTAATGCTTCTAACTGTCTGTGCTTTGATTTTTTCCTGGGATTCCAGTAATAGATTCCGATGGACATGGGAAGGTTTACTGTAACCTGTGGACCTTCAACTTGGGGATGAAACACAGAAATTGCTTCGGAATTGAATACAACAGGCAGCATGCCGACTTCTCTCCGGGAGAGTAATGCTTCTAACTGTCTGTGCTTTGATTTTTTCCTGGGATTCCAGTAATAGATTCCGATGGACATGGGAAGGTTTACTGTAACCTGTGGACCTTCAACTTGGGGATGAAACATAGAAATTGCTTCGGAATTGAATACAACAGGCAGCATGCCGACTTCTCTCCGGGAGAGTAATGCTTCTAACTGTCTGTGCTTTGATTTTTTCCTGGGATTCCAGTAATAGATTCCGATGGACATGGGAAGGTTTACTGTAACCTGTGGACCTTCAACTTGACGATGAAACACAGAAATTGCTTCGGAATTGAATACAACAGGCAGCATGCCGACTTCTCTCCGGGAGAGTAATGCTTCTAACTGTCTGTGCTTTGATTTTTTCCTGGGATTCCAGTAATAGATTCCGATGGACATGGGAAGGTTTACTGCAACCTGTGGACCTTCAACTTGACGATGAAACACAGAAATTGCTTCGGAATTGAATACAACAGGCAGCATGCCGACTTCTCTCCGGGAGAGTAATGCTTCTAACTGTCTGTGCTTTGATTTTTTCCTGGGATTCCAGTAATAGATTCCGATGGACATGGGAAGGTTTACTGTAACCTGTGGACCTTCAACTTGACGATGAAACACAGAAATTGCTTCGGAATTGAATACAACAGGCAGCATGCCGACTTCTCTCCGGGAGAGTAATGCTTCTAACTGTCTGTGCTTTGATTTTTTCCTGGGATTAGATTCCGATGGACATGGGAAGGTTTACTGTAACCTGTGGACCTTCAACTTGGGGATGAAACACAGAAATTGCTTCGGAATTGAATACAACAGGCAGCATGCCGACTTCTCTCCGGGAGAGTAATGCTTCTAACTGTCTGTGCTTTGATTTTTTCCTGGGATTCCAGTAATAGATTCCGATGGACATGGGAAGGTTTACTGTAACCTGTGGACCTTCAACTTGGGGATGAAACACAGAAATTGCTTCGGAATTGAATACAACAGGCAGCATGCCGACTTCTCTCCGGGAGAGTAATGCTTCTAACTGTCTGTGCTTTGATTTTTTCCTGGGATTCCAGTAATAGATTCCGATGGACATGGGAAGGTTTACTGTAACCTGTGGACCTTCAACTTGGGGATGAAACACAGAAATTGCTTCGGAATTGAATACAACAGGCAGCATGCCGACTTCTCTCCGGGAGAGTAATGCTTCTAACTGTCTGTGCTTTGATTTTTTCCTGGGATTCCAGTAATAGATTCCGATGGACATGGGAAGGTTTACTGTAACCTGTGGACCTTCAACTTGGGGATGAAACACAGAAATTGCTTCGGAATTGAATACAACAGGCAGCATGCCGACTTCTCTCCGGGAGAGTAATGCTTCTAACTGTCTGTGCTTTGATTTTTTCCTGGGATTCCAGTAATAGATTCCGATGGACATGGGAAGGTTTACTGTAACCTGTGGACCTTCAACTTGGGGATGAAACACAGAAATTGCTTCGGAATTGAATACAACAGGCAGCATGCCGACTTCTCTCCGGGAGAGTAATGCTTCTAACTGTCTGTGCTTTGATTTTTTCCTGGGATTCCAGTAATAGATTCCGATGGACATGGGAAGGTTTACTGTAACCTGTGGACCTTCAACTTGGGGATGAAACACAGAAATTGCGTCGGAATTGAATACAACAGGCAGCATGCCGACTTCTCTCCGGGAGAGTAATGCTTCTAACTGTCTGTGCTTTGATTTTTTCCTGGGATTCCAGTAATAGATTCCGATGGACATGGGAAGGTTTACTGTAACCTGTGGACCTTCAACTTGGGGATGAAACACAGAAATTGCGTCGGAATTGAATACAACAGGCAGCATGCCGACTTCTCTCCGGGAGAGTAATGCTTCTAACTGTCTGTGCTTTGATTTTTTCCTGGGATTCCAGTAATAGATTCCGATGGACATGGGAAGGTTTACTGTAACCTGTGGACCTTCAACTTGGGGATGAAACACAGAAATTGCTTCGGAATTGAATACAACAGGCAGCATGCCGACTTCTCTCCGGGAGAGTAATGCTTCTAACTGTCTGTGCTTTGATTTTTTCCTGGGATTCCAGTAATAGATTCCGATGGACATGGGAAGGTTTACTGTAACCTGTGGACCTTCAACTTGGGGGTGAAACACAGAAATTGCTTCGGAATTGAATACAACAGGCAGCATGCCGACTTCTCTCCGGGAGAGTAATGCTTCTAACTGTCTGTGCTTTGATTTTTTCCTGGGATTCCAGTAATAGATTCCGATGGACATGGGAAGGTTTACTGTAACCTGTGGACCTTCAACTTGGGGATGAAACACAGAAACTGCGTCGGAATTGAATACAACAGGCAGCATGCCGACTTCTCTCCGGGAGAGTAATGCTTCTAACTGTCTGTGCTTTGAATTTTTCCTGGGATTCCAGTAATAGATTCCGATGGACATGGGAAGGTTTACTGTAACCTGTGGACCTTCAACTTGGGGATGAAACACAGAAATTGCTTCGGAATTGAATACAACAGGCAGCATGCCGACTTCTCTCCGGGAGAGTAATGCTTCTAACTGTCTGTGCTTTGATTTTTTCCTGGGATTCCAGTAATAGATTCCGATGGACATGGGAGGGTTTACTGTAACCTGTGGACCTTCAACTTGGGGATGAAACACAGAAATTGCTTCGGAATTGAATACAACAGGCAGCATGCCGACTTCTCTCCGGGAGAGTAATGCTTCTAACTGTCTGTGCTTTGATTTTTTCCTGGGATTCCAGTAATAGATTCCGATGGACATGGGAAGGTTTACTGTAACCTGTGGACCTTCAACTTGGGGATGAAACACAGAAATTGCTTCGGAATTGAATACAACAGGCAGCATGCCGACTTCTCTCCGGGAGAGTAATGCTTCTAACTGTCTGTGCTTTGATTTTTTCCTGGGATTCCAGTAATAGATTCCGATGGACATGGGAAGGTTTACTGTAACCTGTGGACCTTCAACTTGGGGATGAAACACAGAAATTGCTTCGGAATTGAATACAACAGGCAGCATGCCGACTTCTCTCCGGGAGAGTAATGCTTCTAACTGTCTGTGCTTTGATTTTTTCCTGGGATTCCAGTAATAGATTCCGATGGACATGGGAAGGTTTACTGTAACCTGTGGACCTTCAACTTGGGGATGAAACACAGAAATTGCGTCGGAATTGAATACAACAGGCAGCATGCCGACTTCTCTCCGGGAGAGTAATGCTTCTAACTGTCTGTGCTTTGATTTTTTCCTGGGATTCCAGTAATAGATTCCGATGGACATGGGAAGGTTTACTGTAACCTGTGGACCTTCAACTTGGGGATGAGACACAGAAATTGCTTCGGAATTGAATACAACAGGCAGCATGCCGACTTCTCTCCGGGAGAGTAATGCTTCTAACTGTCTGTGCTTTGATTTTTTCCTGGGATTCCAGTAATAGATTCCGATGGACATGGGAAGGTTTACTGTAACCTGTGGACCTTCAACTTGGGGATGAAACACAGAAATTGCGTCGGAAGTGAATACAACAGGCAGCATGCCGACTTCTCTCCGGGAGAGAAATGCTTCTAACTGTCTGTGCTTTGATTCTTTCCTGGGATTCCAGTAATAGATTCCGATGGACATGGGAAGGTTTACTGTAACCTGTGGACCTTCAACTTGGGGATGAAACACAGAAATTGCTTCGGAATTGAATACAACAGGCAGCATGCCGACTTCTCTCCGGGAGAGTAATGCTTCTAACTGTCTGTGCTTTGATTTTTTCCTGGGATTCCAGTAATAGATTCCGATGGACATGGGAAGGTTTACTGTAACCTGTGGACCTTCAACTTGGGGATGAAACACAGAAATTGCGTCGGAATTGAATACAACAGGCAGCATGCCGACTTCTCTCCGGGAGAGTAATGCTTCTAACTGTCTGTGCTTTGATTTTTTCCTGGGATTCCAGTAATAGATTCCGATGGACATGGGAAGGTTTACTGTAACCTGTGGACCATCAACTTGGGGATGAAACACAGAAATTGCTTCGGAATTGAATACAACAGGCAGCATGCCGACTTCTCTCCGGGAGAGTAATGCTTCTAACTGTCTGTGCTTTGATTTTTTCCTGGGATTCCAGTAATAGATTCCGATGGACATGGGAAGGTTTACTGTAACCTGTGGAAATTCAACTTGACGATGAAACACAGAAATTGCTTCGGAATTGAATACAACAGGCAGCATGCCGACTTCTCTCCGGGAGAGTAATGCTTCTAACTGTCTGTGCTTTGATTTTTTCCTGGGATTCCAGTAATAGATTCCGATGGACATGGGAAGGTTTACTGTAACCTGTGGACCTTCAACTTGGGGATGAAACACAGAAACTGCGTCGGAATTGAATACAACAGGCAGCATGCCGACTTCTCTCCGGGAGAGTAATGCTTCTAACTGTCTGTGCTTTGAATTTTTCCTGGGATTCCAGTAATAGATTCCGATGGACATGGGAAGGTTTACTGTAACCTGTGGACCTTCAACTTGGGGATGAAACACAGAAATTGCTTCGGAATTGAATACAACAGGCAGCATGCCGACTTCTCTCCGGGAGAGTAATGCTTCTAACTGTCTGTGCTTTGATTTTTTCCTGGGATTCCAGTAATAGATTCCGATGGACATGGGAGGGTTTACTGTAACCTGTGGACCTTCAACTTGGGGATGAAACACAGAAATTGCTTCGGAATTGAATACAACAGGCAGCATGCCGACTTCTCTCCGGGAGAGTAATGCTTCTAACTGTCTGTGCTTTGATTTTTTCCTGGGATTCCAGTAATAGATTCCGATGGACATGGGAAGGTTTACTGTAACCTGTGGACCTTCAACTTGGGGATGAAACACAGAAATTGCTTCGGAATTGAATACAACAGGCAGCATGCCGACTTCTCTCCGGGAGAGTAATGCTTCTAACTGTCTGTGCTTTGATTTTTTCCTGGGATTCCAGTAATAGATTCCGATGGACATGGGAAGGTTTACTGTAACCTGTGGACCTTCAACTTGGGGATGAAACACAGAAATTGCTTCGGAATTGAATACAACAGGCAGCATGCCGACTTCTCTCCGGGAGAGTAATGCTTCTAACTGTCTGTGCTTTGATTTTTTCCTGGGATTCCAGTAATAGATTCCGATGGACATGGGAAGGTTTACTGTAACCTGTGGACCTTCAACTTGGGGATGAAACACAGAAATTGCGTCGGAATTGAATACAACAGGCAGCATGCCGACTTCTCTCCGGGAGAGTAATGCTTCTAACTGTCTGTGCTTTGATTTTTTCCTGGGATTCCAGTAATAGATTCCGATGGACATGGGAAGGTTTACTGTAACCTGTGGACCTTCAACTTGGGGATGAGACACAGAAATTGCTTCGGAATTGAATACAACAGGCAGCATGCCGACTTCTCTCCGGGAGAGTAATGCTTCTAACTGTCTGTGCTTTGATTTTTTCCTGGGATTCCAGTAATAGATTCCGATGGACATGGGAAGGTTTACTGTAACCTGTGGACCTTCAACTTGGGGATGAAACACAGAAATTGCGTCGGAAGTGAATACAACAGGCAGCATGCCGACTTCTCTCCGGGAGAGAAATGCTTCTAACTGTCTGTGCTTTGATTCTTTCCTGGGATTCCAGTAATAGATTCCGATGGACATGGGAAGGTTTACTGTAACCTGTGGACCTTCAACTTGGGGATGAAACACAGAAATTGCTTCGGAATTGAATACAACAGGCAGCATGCCGACTTCTCTCCGGGAGAGTAATGCTTCTAACTGTCTGTGCTTTGATTTTTTCCTGGGATTCCAGTAATAGATTCCGATGGACATGGGAAGGTTTACTGTAACCTGTGGACCTTCAACTTGGGGATGAAACACAGAAATTGCGTCGGAATTGAATACAACAGGCAGCATGCCGACTTCTCTCCGGGAGAGTAATGCTTCTAACTGTCTGTGCTTTGATTTTTTCCTGGGATTCCAGTAATAGATTCCGATGGACATGGGAAGGTTTACTGTAACCTGTGGACCATCAACTTGGGGATGAAACACAGAAATTGCTTCGGAATTGAATACAACAGGCAGCATGCCGACTTCTCTCCGGGAGAGTAATGCTTCTAACTGTCTGTGCTTTGATTTTTTCCTGGGATTCCAGTAATAGATTCCGATGGACATGGGAAGGTTTACTGTAACCTGTGGAAATTCAACTTGACGATGAAACACAGAAATTGCTTCGGAATTGAATACAACAGGCAGCATGCCGACTTCTCTCCGGGAGAGTAATGCTTCTAACTGTCTGTGCTTTGATTTTTTCCTGGGATTCCAGTAATAGATTCCGATGGACATGGGAAGGTTTACTGTAACCTGTGGACCTTCAACTTGGGGATGAAACACAGAAATTGCTTCGGAATTGAATACAACAGGCAGCATGCCGACTTCTCTCCGGGAGAGTAATGCTTCTAACTGTCTGTGCTTTGATTTTTTCCTGGGATTCCAGTAATAGATTCCGATGGACATGGGAAGGTTTACTGTAACCTGTGGACCTTCAACTTGACGATGAAACACAGAAATTGCTTCGGAATTGAATACAACAGGCAGCATGCCGACTTCTCTCCGGGAGAGTAATGCTTCTAACTGTCTGTGCTTTGATTTTTTCCTGGGATTCCAGTAATAGATTCCGATGAACATGGGAAGGTTTACTGTAACCTGTGGACCTTCAACTTGGGGATGAAACACAGAAATTGCTTCGGAATTGAATACAACAGGCAGCATGCCGACTTCTCTCCGGGAGAGTAATGCTTCTAACTGTCTGTGCTTTGATTTTTTCCTGGGATTCCAGTAATAGATTCCGATGGACATGGGAAGGTTTACTGTAACCTGTGGACCTTCAACTTGGGGATGAAACACAGAAATTGCGTCGGAATTGAATACAACAGGCAGCATGCCGACTTCTCTCCGGGAGAGTAATGCTTCTAACTGTCTGTGCTTTGATTCTTTCCTGGGATTCCAGTAATAGATTCCGATGGACATGGGAAGGTTTACTGTAACCTGTAGACCTTCAACTTGACGATGAAACACAGAAATTGCTTCGGAATTGAATACAACAGGCAGCATGCCGACTTCTCTCCGGGAGAGTAATGCTTCTAACTGTCTGTGCTTTGATTTTTTCCTGGGATTCCAGTAATAGATTCCGATGGACGTGGGAAGGTTTACTGTAACCTGTGGACCTTCAACTTGGGGATGAAACACAGAAATTGCGTCGGAATTGAATACAACAGGCAGCATGCCGACTTCTCTCCGGGAGAGTAATGCTTCTAACTGTCTGTGCTTTGATTCTTTCCTGGGATTCCAGTAATAGATTCCGATGGACATGGGAAGGTTTACTGTAACCTGTGGACCTTCAACTTGGGGATGAAACACAGAAAGTGCGTCGGAATTGAATACAACAGGCAGCATGCCGTTTTCTCTCCGGGAGAGTAATGCTTCTAACTGTCTGTGCTTTGATTCTTTCCTGGGATTCCAGTAATAGATTCCGATGGACATGGGAAGGTTTACTGTAACCTGTGGACCTTCAACTTGACGATGAAACACAGAAATTGCTTCGGAATTGAATACAACAGGCAGCATGCCGACTTCTCTCCGGGAGAGTAATGCTTCTAACTGTCTGTGCTTTGATTTTTTCCTGGGATTAGATTCCGATGGACATGGGAAGGTTTACTGTAACCTGTGGACCTTCAACTTGGGGATGAAACACAGAAATTGCTTCGGAATTGAATACAACAGGCAGCATGCCGACTTCTCTCCGGGAGAGTAATGCTTCTAACTGTCTGTGCTTTGATTTTTTCCTGGGATTCCAGTAATAGATTCCGATGGACATGGGAAGGTTTACTGTAACCTGTGGACCTTCAACTTGGGGATGAAACACAGAAATTGCTTCGGAATTGAATACAACAGGCAGCATGCCGACTTCTCTCCGGGAGAGTAATGCTTCTAACTGTCTGTGCTTTGATTTTTTCCTGGGATTCCAGTAATAGATTCCGATGGACATGGGAAGGTTTACTGTAACCTGTGGACCTTCAACTTGGGGATGAAACACAGAAATTGCTTCGGAATTGAATACAACAGGCAGCATGCCGACTTCTCTCCGGGAGAGTAATGCTTCTAACTGTCTGTGCTTTGATTTTTTCCTGGGATTCCAGTAATAGATTCCGATGGACATGGGAAGGTTTACTGTAACCTGTGGACCTTCAACTTGGGGATGAAACACAGAAATTGCTTCGGAATTGAATACAACAGGCAGCATGCCGACTTCTCTCCGGGAGAGTAATGCTTCTAACTGTCTGTGCTTTGATTTTTTCCTGGGATTCCAGTAATAGATTCCGATGGACATGGGAAGGTTTACTGTAACCTGTGGACCTTCAACTTGGGGATGAAACACAGAAATTGCTTCGGAATTGAATACAACAGGCAGCATGCCGACTTCTCTCCGGGAGAGTAATGCTTCTAACTGTCTGTGCTTTGATTTTTTCCTGGGATTCCAGTAATAGATTCCGATGGACATGGGAAGGTTTACTGTAACCTGTGGACCTTCAACTTGGGGATGAAACACAGAAATTGCGTCGGAATTGAATACAACAGGCAGCATGCCGACTTCTCTCCGGGAGAGTAATGCTTCTAACTGTCTGTGCTTTGATTTTTTCCTGGGATTCCAGTAATAGATTCCGATGGACATGGGAAGGTTTACTGTAACCTGTGGACCTTCAACTTGGGGATGAAACACAGAAATTGCGTCGGAATTGAATACAACAGGCAGCATGCCGACTTCTCTCCGGGAGAGTAATGCTTCTAACTGTCTGTGCTTTGATTTTTTCCTGGGATTCCAGTAATAGATTCCGATGGACATGGGAAGGTTTACTGTAACCTGTGGACCTTCAACTTGGGGATGAAACACAGAAATTGCTTCGGAATTGAATACAACAGGCAGCATGCCGACTTCTCTCCGGGAGAGTAATGCTTCTAACTGTCTGTGCTTTGATTTTTTCCTGGGATTCCAGTAATAGATTCCGATGGACATGGGAAGGTTTACTGTAACCTGTGGACCTTCAACTTGGGGGTGAAACACAGAAATTGCTTCGGAATTGAATACAACAGGCAGCATGCCGACTTCTCTCCGGGAGAGTAATGCTTCTAACTGTCTGTGCTTTGATTTTTTCCTGGGATTCCAGTAATAGATTCCGATGGACATGGGAAGGTTTACTGTAACCTGTGGACCTTCAACTTGGGGATGAAACACAGAAACTGCGTCGGAATTGAATACAACAGGCAGCATGCCGACTTCTCTCCGGGAGAGTAATGCTTCTAACTGTCTGTGCTTTGAATTTTTCCTGGGATTCCAGTAATAGATTCCGATGGACATGGGAAGGTTTACTGTAACCTGTGGACCTTCAACTTGGGGATGAAACACAGAAATTGCTTCGGAATTGAATACAACAGGCAGCATGCCGACTTCTCTCCGGGAGAGTAATGCTTCTAACTGTCTGTGCTTTGATTTTTTCCTGGGATTCCAGTAATAGATTCCGATGGACATGGGAGGGTTTACTGTAACCTGTGGACCTTCAACTTGGGGATGAAACACAGAAATTGCTTCGGAATTGAATACAACAGGCAGCATGCCGACTTCTCTCCGGGAGAGTAATGCTTCTAACTGTCTGTGCTTTGATTTTTTCCTGGGATTCCAGTAATAGATTCCGATGGACATGGGAAGGTTTACTGTAACCTGTGGACCTTCAACTTGGGGATGAAACACAGAAATTGCTTCGGAATTGAATACAACAGGCAGCATGCCGACTTCTCTCCGGGAGAGTAATGCTTCTAACTGTCTGTGCTTTGATTTTTTCCTGGGATTCCAGTAATAGATTCCGATGGACATGGGAAGGTTTACTGTAACCTGTGGACCTTCAACTTGGGGATGAAACACAGAAATTGCTTCGGAATTGAATACAACAGGCAGCATGCCGACTTCTCTCCGGGAGAGTAATGCTTCTAACTGTCTGTGCTTTGATTTTTTCCTGGGATTCCAGTAATAGATTCCGATGGACATGGGAAGGTTTACTGTAACCTGTGGACCTTCAACTTGGGGATGAAACACAGAAATTGCGTCGGAATTGAATACAACAGGCAGCATGCCGACTTCTCTCCGGGAGAGTAATGCTTCTAACTGTCTGTGCTTTGATTTTTTCCTGGGATTCCAGTAATAGATTCCGATGGACATGGGAAGGTTTACTGTAACCTGTGGACCTTCAACTTGGGGATGAGACACAGAAATTGCTTCGGAATTGAATACAACAGGCAGCATGCCGACTTCTCTCCGGGAGAGTAATGCTTCTAACTGTCTGTGCTTTGATTTTTTCCTGGGATTCCAGTAATAGATTCCGATGGACATGGGAAGGTTTACTGTAACCTGTGGACCTTCAACTTGGGGATGAAACACAGAAATTGCGTCGGAAGTGAATACAACAGGCAGCATGCCGACTTCTCTCCGGGAGAGAAATGCTTCTAACTGTCTGTGCTTTGATTCTTTCCTGGGATTCCAGTAATAGATTCCGATGGACATGGGAAGGTTTACTGTAACCTGTGGACCTTCAACTTGGGGATGAAACACAGAAATTGCTTCGGAATTGAATACAACAGGCAGCATGCCGACTTCTCTCCGGGAGAGTAATGCTTCTAACTGTCTGTGCTTTGATTTTTTCCTGGGATTCCAGTAATAGATTCCGATGGACATGGGAAGGTTTACTGTAACCTGTGGACCTTCAACTTGGGGATGAAACACAGAAATTGCGTCGGAATTGAATACAACAGGCAGCATGCCGACTTCTCTCCGGGAGAGTAATGCTTCTAACTGTCTGTGCTTTGATTTTTTCCTGGGATTCCAGTAATAGATTCCGATGGACATGGGAAGGTTTACTGTAACCTGTGGACCATCAACTTGGGGATGAAACACAGAAATTGCTTCGGAATTGAATACAACAGGCAGCATGCCGACTTCTCTCCGGGAGAGTAATGCTTCTAACTGTCTGTGCTTTGATTTTTTCCTGGGATTCCAGTAATAGATTCCGATGGACATGGGAAGGTTTACTGTAACCTGTGGAAATTCAACTTGACGATGAAACACAGAAATTGCTTCGGAATTGAATACAACAGGCAGCATGCCGACTTCTCTCCGGGAGAGTAATGCTTCTAACTGTCTGTGCTTTGATTTTTTCCTGGGATTCCAGTAATAGATTCCGATGGACATGGGAAGGTTTACTGTAACCTGTGGACCTTCAACTTGGGGATGAAACACAGAAACTGCGTCGGAATTGAATACAACAGGCAGCATGCCGACTTCTCTCCGGGAGAGTAATGCTTCTAACTGTCTGTGCTTTGAATTTTTCCTGGGATTCCAGTAATAGATTCCGATGGACATGGGAAGGTTTACTGTAACCTGTGGACCTTCAACTTGGGGATGAAACACAGAAATTGCTTCGGAATTGAATACAACAGGCAGCATGCCGACTTCTCTCCGGGAGAGTAATGCTTCTAACTGTCTGTGCTTTGATTTTTTCCTGGGATTCCAGTAATAGATTCCGATGGACATGGGAGGGTTTACTGTAACCTGTGGACCTTCAACTTGGGGATGAAACACAGAAATTGCTTCGGAATTGAATACAACAGGCAGCATGCCGACTTCTCTCCGGGAGAGTAATGCTTCTAACTGTCTGTGCTTTGATTTTTTCCTGGGATTCCAGTAATAGATTCCGATGGACATGGGAAGGTTTACTGTAACCTGTGGACCTTCAACTTGGGGATGAAACACAGAAATTGCTTCGGAATTGAATACAACAGGCAGCATGCCGACTTCTCTCCGGGAGAGTAATGCTTCTAACTGTCTGTGCTTTGATTTTTTCCTGGGATTCCAGTAATAGATTCCGATGGACATGGGAAGGTTTACTGTAACCTGTGGACCTTCAACTTGGGGATGAAACACAGAAATTGCTTCGGAATTGAATACAACAGGCAGCATGCCGACTTCTCTCCGGGAGAGTAATGCTTCTAACTGTCTGTGCTTTGATTTTTTCCTGGGATTCCAGTAATAGATTCCGATGGACATGGGAAGGTTTACTGTAACCTGTGGACCTTCAACTTGGGGATGAAACACAGAAATTGCGTCGGAATTGAATACAACAGGCAGCATGCCGACTTCTCTCCGGGAGAGTAATGCTTCTAACTGTCTGTGCTTTGATTTTTTCCTGGGATTCCAGTAATAGATTCCGATGGACATGGGAAGGTTTACTGTAACCTGTGGACCTTCAACTTGGGGATGAGACACAGAAATTGCTTCGGAATTGAATACAACAGGCAGCATGCCGACTTCTCTCCGGGAGAGTAATGCTTCTAACTGTCTGTGCTTTGATTTTTTCCTGGGATTCCAGTAATAGATTCCGATGGACATGGGAAGGTTTACTGTAACCTGTGGACCTTCAACTTGGGGATGAAACACAGAAATTGCGTCGGAAGTGAATACAACAGGCAGCATGCCGACTTCTCTCCGGGAGAGAAATGCTTCTAACTGTCTGTGCTTTGATTCTTTCCTGGGATTCCAGTAATAGATTCCGATGGACATGGGAAGGTTTACTGTAACCTGTGGACCTTCAACTTGGGGATGAAACACAGAAATTGCTTCGGAATTGAATACAACAGGCAGCATGCCGACTTCTCTCCGGGAGAGTAATGCTTCTAACTGTCTGTGCTTTGATTTTTTCCTGGGATTCCAGTAATAGATTCCGATGGACATGGGAAGGTTTACTGTAACCTGTGGACCTTCAACTTGGGGATGAAACACAGAAATTGCGTCGGAATTGAATACAACAGGCAGCATGCCGACTTCTCTCCGGGAGAGTAATGCTTCTAACTGTCTGTGCTTTGATTTTTTCCTGGGATTCCAGTAATAGATTCCGATGGACATGGGAAGGTTTACTGTAACCTGTGGACCATCAACTTGGGGATGAAACACAGAAATTGCTTCGGAATTGAATACAACAGGCAGCATGCCGACTTCTCTCCGGGAGAGTAATGCTTCTAACTGTCTGTGCTTTGATTTTTTCCTGGGATTCCAGTAATAGATTCCGATGGACATGGGAAGGTTTACTGTAACCTGTGGAAATTCAACTTGACGATGAAACACAGAAATTGCTTCGGAATTGAATACAACAGGCAGCATGCCGACTTCTCTCCGGGAGAGTAATGCTTCTAACTGTCTGTGCTTTGATTTTTTCCTGGGATTCCAGTAATAGATTCCGATGGACATGGGAAGGTTTACTGTAACCTGTGGACCTTCAACTTGGGGATGAAACACAGAAATTGCTTCGGAATTGAATACAACAGGCAGCATGCCGACTTCTCTCCGGGAGAGTAATGCTTCTAACTGTCTGTGCTTTGATTTTTTCCTGGGATTCCAGTAATAGATTCCGATGGACATGGGAAGGTTTACTGTAACCTGTGGACCTTCAACTTGACGATGAAACACAGAAATTGCTTCGGAATTGAATACAACAGGCAGCATGCCGACTTCTCTCCGGGAGAGTAATGCTTCTAACTGTCTGTGCTTTGATTTTTTCCTGGGATTCCAGTAATAGATTCCGATGAACATGGGAAGGTTTACTGTAACCTGTGGACCTTCAACTTGGGGATGAAACACAGAAATTGCTTCGGAATTGAATACAACAGGCAGCATGCCGACTTCTCTCCGGGAGAGTAATGCTTCTAACTGTCTGTGCTTTGATTTTTTCCTGGGATTCCAGTAATAGATTCCGATGGACATGGGAAGGTTTACTGTAACCTGTGGACCTTCAACTTGGGGATGAAACACAGAAATTGCGTCGGAATTGAATACAACAGGCAGCATGCCGACTTCTCTCCGGGAGAGTAATGCTTCTAACTGTCTGTGCTTTGATTCTTTCCTGGGATTCCAGTAATAGATTCCGATGGACATGGGAAGGTTTACTGTAACCTGTGGACCTTCAACTTGACGATGAAACACAGAAATTGCTTCGGAATTGAATACAACAGGCAGCATGCCGACTTCTCTCCGGGAGAGTAATGCTTCTAACTGTCTGTGCTTTGATTTTTTCCTGGGATTCCAGTAATAGATTCCGATGGACGTGGGAAGGTTTACTGTAACCTGTGGACCTTCAACTTGGGGATGAAACACAGAAATTGCGTCGGAATTGAATACAACAGGCAGCATGCCGACTTCTCTCCGGGAGAGTAATGCTTCTAACTGTCTGTGCTTTGATTCTTTCCTGGGATTCCAGTAATAGATTCCGATGGACATGGGAAGGTTTACTGTAACCTGTGGACCTTCAACTTGGGGATGAAACACAGAAAGTGCGTCGGAATTGAATACAACAGGCAGCATGCCGTTTTCTCTCCGGGAGAGTAATGCTTCTAACTGTCTGTGCTTTGATTCTTTCCTGGGATTCCAGTAATAGATTCCGATGGACATGGGAAGGTTTACTGTAACCTGTGGACCTTCAACTTGACGATGAAACACAGAAATTGCTTCGGAATTGAATACAACAGGCAGCATGCCGACTTCTCTCCGGGAGAGTAATGCTTCTAACTGTCTGTGCTTTGATTTTTTCCTGGGATTCCAGTAATAGATTCCGATGGACATGGGAAGGTTTACTGTAACCTGTGGACCTTCAACTTGACGATGAAACACAGAAATTGCTTCGGAATTGAATACAACAGGCAGCATGCCGACTTCTCTCCGGGGGAGTAATGCTTCTAACTGTCTGTGCTTTGATTTTTTCCCGGGATTCCAGTAATAGATTCCGATGGACATGGGAAGGTTTACTGTAACCTGTGGACCTTCAACTTGGGGATGAAACACAGAAATTGCTTCGGAATTGAATACAACAGGCAGCATGCCGACTTCTCTCCGGGAGAGTAATGCTTCTAACTGTCTGTGCTTTGATTTTTTCCTGGGATTCCAGTAATAGATTCCGATGGACATGGGAAGGTTTACTGTAACCTGTGGACCTTCAACTTGGGGATGAAACACAGAAATTGCTTCGGAATTGAATACAACAGGCAGCATGCCGACTTCTCTCCGGGAGAGTAATGCTTCTAACTGTCTGTGCTTTGATTTTTTCCTGGGATTCCAGTAATAGATTCCGATGGACATGGGAAGGTTTACTGTAACCTGTGGACCTTCAACTTGACGATGAAACACAGAAATTGCTTCGGAATTGAATACAACAGGCAGCATGCCGACTTCTCTCCGGGAGAGTAATGCTTCTAACTGTCTGTGCTTTGATTTTTTCCTGGGATTCCAGTAATAGATTCCGATGGACATGGGAAGGTTTACTGTAACCTGTGGACCTTCAACTTGGGGATGAAACACAGAAATTGCGTCGGAATTGAATACAACAGGCAGCATGCCGACTTCTCTCCGGGAGAGTAATGCTTCTAAATGTCTGTGCTTTGATTTTTTCCTGGGATTCCAGTAATAGATTCCGATGGACATGGGAAGGTTTACTGTAACCTGTGGACCTTCAACTTGACGATGAAACACAGAAATTGCTTCGGAATTGAATACAACAGGCAGCATGCCGACTTCTCTCCGGGAGAGTAATGCTTCTAACTGTCTGTGCTTTGATTTTTTCCTGGGATTCCAGTAATAGATTCCGATGGACATGGGAAGGTTTACTGTAACCTGTGGACCTTCAACTTGGGGATGAAACACAGAAATTGCTTCGGAATTGAATACAACAGGCAGCATGCCGACTTCTCTCCGGGAGAGTAATGCTTCTAACTGTCTGTGCTTTGATTTTTTCCTGGGATTCCAGTAATAGATTCCGATGGACATGGGAAGGTTTACTGTAACCTGTGGACCTTCAACTTGACGATGAAACACAGAAATTGCTTCGGAATTGAATACAACAGGCAGCATGCCGACTTCTCTCCGGGAGAGTAATGCTTCTAACTGTCTGTGCTTTGATTTTTTCCTGGGATTCCAGTAATAGATTCCGATGGACATGGGAAGGTTTACTGTAACCTGTGGACCTTCAACTTGGGGATGAAACACAGAAATTGCTTCGGAATTGAATACAACAGGCAGCATGCCGACTTCTCTCCGGGAGAGTAATGCTTCTAACTGTCTGTGCTTTGATTTTTTCCTGGGATTCCAGTAATAGATTCCGATGGACATGGGAAGGTTTACTGTAACCTGTGGACCTTCAACTTGGGGATGAAACACAGAAATTGCTTCGGAATTGAATACAACAGGCAGCATGCCGACTTCTCTCCGGGAGAGTAATGCTTCTAACTGTCTGTGCTTTGATTTTTTCCTGGGATTCCAGTAATAGATTCCGATGGACATGGGAAGGTTTACTGTAACCTGTGGACCTTCAACTTGACGATGAAACACAGAAATTGCTTCGGAATTGAATACAACAGGCAGCATGCCGACTTCTCTCCGGGAGAGTAATGCTTCTAACTGTCTGTGCTTTGATTTTTTCCTGGGATTCCAGTAATAGATTCCGATGGACATGGGAAGGTTTACTGTAACCTGTGGACCTTCAACTTGGGGATGAAACACAGAAATTGCTTCGGAATTGAATACAACAGGCAGCATGCCGACTTCTCTCCGGGAGAGTAATGCTTCTAACTGTCTGTGCTTTGATTTTTTCCTGGGATTCCAGTAATAGATTCCGATGGACATGGGAAGGTTTACTGTAACCTGTGGACCTTCAACTTGGGTATGAAACACAGAAATTGCGTCGGAATTGAATACAACAGGCAGCATGCCGACTTCTCTCCGGGAGAGTAATGCTTCTAACTGTCTGTGCTTTGATTCCTTCCTGGGATTCCAGTAATAGAATCCGATGGACATGGGAAGGTTTACTGTAACCTGTGGACCTTCAACTTGACGATGAAACACAGAAATTGCTTCGGAATTGAATACAACAGGCAGCATGCCGACTTCTCTCCGGGAGAGTAATGCTTCTAACTGTCTGTGCTTTGATTTTTTCCTGGGATTCCAGTAATAGATTCCGATGGACATGGGAAGGTTTACTGTAACCTGTGGACCTTCAACTTGGGGATGAAACACAGAAATTGCGTCGGAATTGAATACAACAGGCAGCATGCCGACTTCTCTCCGGGAGAGTAATGCTTCTAACTGTCTGTGCTTTGATTCTTTCCTGGGATTCCAGTAATAGATTCCGATGGACATGGGAAGGTTTACTGTAACCTGTGGACCTTCAACTTGACGATGAAACACAGAAATTGCTTCGGAATTGAATACAACAGGCAGCATGCCGACTTCTCTCCGGGAGAGTAATGCTTCTAACTGTCTGTGCTTTGATTTTTTCCTGGGATTCCAGTAATAGATTCCGATGGACATGGGAAGGTTTACTGTAACCTGTGGACCTTGAACTTGACGATGAAACACAGAAATTGCTTCGGAATTGAATACAACAGGCAGCATGCCGACTTCTCTCCGGGAGAGTAATGCTTCTAACTGTCTGTGCTTTGATTTTTTCCTGGGATTCCAGTAATAGATTCCGATGGACATGGGAAGGTTTACTGTAACCTGTGGACCTTCAACTTGGGGATGAAACACAGAAATTGCTTCGGAATTGAATACAACAGGCAGCATGCCGACTTCTCTCCGGGAGAGTAATGCTTCTAACTGTCTGTGCTTTGATTTTTTCCTGGGATTCCAGTAATAGATTCCGATGGACATGGGAAGGTTTACTGTAACCTGTGGACCTTCAACTTGGGGATGAAACACAGAAATTGCTTCGGAATTGAATACAACAGGCAGCATGCCGACTTCTCTCCGGGAGAGTAATGCTTCTAACTGTCTGTGCTTAGATTTTTTCCTGGGATTCCAGTAATAGATTCCGATGGACATGGGAAGGTTTACTGTAACCTGTGGACCTTGAACTTGACGATGAAACACAGAAATTGCTTCGGAATTGAATACAACAGGCAGCATGCCGACTTCTCTCCGGGAGAGTAATGCTTCTAACTGTCTGTGCTTTGATTTTTTCCTGGGATTCCAGTAATACATTCCGATGGACATGGGAAGGTTTACTGTAACCTGTGGACCTTCAACTTGGGGATGAAACACAGAAATTGCGTCGGAATTGAATACAACAGGCAGCATGCCGACTTCTCTCCGGGAGAGTAATGCTTCTAACTGTCTGTGCTTTGATTCTTTCCTGGGATTCCAGTAATAGATTCCGATGGACATGGGAAGGTTTACTGTAACCTGTGGACCTTCAACTTGACGATGAAACACAGAAATTGCTTCGGAATTGAATACAACAGGCAGCATGCCGACTTCTCTCCGGGAGAGTAATGCTTCTAACTGTCTGTGCTTTGATTTTTTCCTGGGATTCCAGTAATAGATTCCGATGGACATGGGAAGGTTTACTGTAACCTGTGGACCTTCAACTTGGGGATGAAACACAGAAATTGCGTCGGAATTGAATACAACAGGCAGCATGCCGACTTCTCTCCGGGAGAGTAATGCTTCTAACTGTCTGTGCTTTGATTCTTTCCTGGGATTCCAGTAATAGATTCCGATGGACATGGGAAGGTTTACTGTAACCTGTGGACCTTCAACCTGACGATGAAACACAGAAATTGCTTCGGAATTGAATACAACAGGCAGCATGCCGACTTCTCTCCGGGAGAGTAATGCTTCTAACTGTCTGTGCTTTGATTTTTTCCTGGGATTCCAGTAATAGATTCCGATGGACATGGGAAGGTTTACTGTAACCTGTGGACCTTCAACTTGGGGATGAAAAACAGAAATTGCGTCGGAATTGAATACAACAGGCAGCATGCCGACTTCTCTCCGGGAGAGTAATGCTTCTAACTGTCTGTGCTTTGATTTTTTCCTGGGATTCCAGTAATAGATTCCGATGGACATGGGAAGGTTTACTGTAACCTGTGGACCTTCAACTTGACGATGAAACACAGAAATTGCTTCGGAATTGAATACAACAGGCAGCATGCCGACTTCTCTCCGGGAGAGTAATGCTTCTAACTGTCTGTGCTTTGATTTTTTCCTGGGATTCCAGTAATAGATTCCGATGGACATGGGAAGGTTTACTGTAACCTGTGGACCTTCAACTTGTGGATGAAACACAGAAATTGCGTCGGAATTGAATACAACAGGCAGCATGCCGACTTCTCTCCGGGAGAGTAATGCTTCTAACTGTCTGTGCTTTGATTCTTTCCTGGGATTCCAGTAATAGATTCCGATGGACATGGGAAGGTTTACTGTAACCTGTGGACATTCAACTTGACGATGAAACACAGAAATTGCGTCGGATTTCAATACAACAGGAACCATGCCGACTTCTGTCCGGGAGAGTAATGCTTCTAACTGTCTGTGCTTTGATTTTTTCCTGGGATTCCAGTAATAGATTCCGATGGACATGGGAAGGTTTACTGTAACCTGTGGACCTTCAACTTGTGGATGAAACACAGAAATTGCGTCGGAATTGAATACAACAGGCAGCATGCCGACTTCTCTCCGGGAGAGTAATGCTTCTAACTGTCTGTGCTTTGATTCTTTCCTGGGATTCCAGTAATAGATTCCGATGGACATGGGAAGGTTTACTGTAACCTGTGGACCTTCAAATTGGGGATGGAACACAGAAATTGCTTCGGAATTGAATACAACAGGCAGCATGCCGACTTCTCTCCGGGAGAGTAATGCTTCTAACTGTCTGTGCTTTGATTCTTTCCTGGGATTCCAGTAATAGATTCCGATGGACATGGGAAGGTTTACTGTAACCTGTGGACCTTCAACTTGACGATGAAACACAGAAATTGCTTCGGAATTGAATACAACAGGCAGCATGCCGACTTCTCTCCGGGAGAGTAATGCTTCTAACTGTCTGTGCTTTGATTCTTTCCTGGGATTCCAGTAATAGATTCCGATGGACATGGGAAGGTTTACTGTAACCTGTGGACCTTCAACTTGACGATGAAACACAGAAATTGCTTCGGAATTGAATACAACAGGCAGCATGCCGACTTCTCTCCGGGAGAGTAATGCTTCTAACTGTCTGTGCTTTGATTCTTTCCTGGGATTCCAGTAATAGATTCCGATGGACATGGGAAGGTTTACTGTAACCTGTGGACCTTCAACTTGGGGATGAAACACAGAAATTGCGTCGGAATTGAATACAACAGGCAGCATGCCGACTTCTCTCCGGGAGAGTAATGCTTCTAACTGTCTGTGCTTTGATTTTTTCCTGGGATTCCAGTAATAGATTCCGATGGACATGGGAAGGTTTACTGTAACCTGTGGACCTTCAACTTGACGATGAAACACAGAAATTGCGTCGGAATTGAATACAACAGGCAGCATGCCGACTTCTCTCCGGGAGAGTAATGCCTCTAACTGTCTGTGCTTTGATTCTTTCCTGGGATTCCATTAATAGATTCCGATGGACATGGGAAGGTCTACTGTAACCTGTGGACCTTCAACTTGGGGATGAAACACAGAAATTGCTTCGGAATTGAATACAACAGGCAGCATGCCGACTTCTCTCCGGGAGAGTAATGCTTCTAACTGTCTGTGCTTTGATTTTTTCCTGGGATTCCAGTAATAGATTCCGATGGACATGGGAAGGTTTACTGTAACCTGTGGACCTTCAACTTGACGATGAAACACAGAAATTGCTTCGGAATTGAATACAACAGGCAGCATGCCGACTTCTCTCCGGGAGAGTAATGCTTCTAACTGTCTGTGCTTTGATTTTTTCCTGGGATTCCAGTAATAGATTCCGATGGACATGGGAAGGTTTACTGTAACCTGTGGACCTTCAACTTGACGATGAAACACAGAAATTGCTTCGGAATTGAATACAACAGGCAGCATGCCGACTTCTCTCCGGGAGAGTAATGCTTCTAACTGTCTGTGCTTTGATTTTTTCCTGGGATTCCAGTAATAGATTCCGATGGACATGGGAAGGTTTACTGTAACCTGTGGACCTTCAACTTGACGATGAAACACAGAAATTGCTTCGGAATTGAATACAACAGGCAGCATGCCGACTTCTCTCCGGGAGAGTAATGCTTCTAACTGTCTGTGCTTTGATTTTTTCCTGGGATTCCAGTAATAGATTCCGATGGACATGGGAAGGTTTACTGTAACCTGTGGACCTTCAACTTGGGGATGAAACACAGAAATTGCGTCGGAATTGAATACAACAGGCAGCATGCCGACTTCTCTCCGGGAGAGTAATGCTTCTAACTGTCTGTGCTTTGATTCTTTCCTGGGATTCCAGTAATAGATTCCGATGGACATGGGAAGGTTTACTGTAACCTGTGGACCTTCAACTTGGGGATGAAACACAGAAATTGCGTCGGAATTGAATACAACAGGCAGCATGCCGACTTCTCTCCGGGAGAGTAATGCTTCTAACTGTCTGTGCTTTGATTTTTTCCTGGGATTCCAGTAATAGATTCCGATGGACATGGGAAGGTTTACTGTAACCTGTGGACCTTCAACTTGGGGATGAAACACAGAAATTGCTTCGGAATTGAATACAACAGGCAGCATGCCGACTTCTCTCCGGGAGAGTAATGCTTCTAACTGTCTGTGCTTTGATTTTTTCCTGGGATTCCAGTAATAGATTCCGATGGATATGGGAAGGTTTACTGTAACCTGTGGACCTTCAACTTGGGGATGAAACACAGAAATTGCTTCGGAATTGAATACAACAGGCAGCATGCCGACTTCTCTCCGGGAGAGTAATGCTTCTAACTGTCTGTGCTTTGATTTTTTCCTGGGATTCCAGTAATAGATTCCGATGGACATGGGAAGGTTTACTGTAACCTGTGGACCTTCAACTTTGGGATGAAACACAGAAATTGCTTCGGAATTGAATACAACAGGCAGCATGCCGACTTCTCTCCGGGAGAGTAATGCTTCTAACTGTCTGTGCTTTGATTTTTTCCTGGGATTCCAGTAATAGATTCCGATGGACATGGGAAGGTTTACTGTAACCTGTGGACCTTCAACTTGGGGATGAAACACAGAAATTGCTTCGGAATTGAATACAACAGGCAGCATGCCGACTTCTCTCCGGGAGGGTAATGCTTCTAACTGTCTGTGCTTTGATATTTTCCTGGGATTCCAGTAATAGATTCCGATGGACATGGGAAGGTTTACTGTAACCTGTGGACCTTCAACTTGGGGATGAAACACAGAAATTGCTTCGGAATTGAATACAACAGGCAGCATGCCGACTTCTCTCCGGGAGAGTAATGCTTCTAACTGTCTGTGCTTTGATTTTTTCCTGGGATTCCAGTAATAGATTCCGATGGACATGGGAAGGTTTACTGTAACCTGTGGACCTTCAACTTGGGGATGAAACACAGAAATTGCTTCGGAATTGAATACAACAGGCAGCATGCCGACTTCTCTCCGGGAGAGTAATGCTTCTAACTGTCTGTGCTTTGATTTTTTCCTGGGATTCCAGTAATAGATTCCGATGGACATGGGAAGGTTTACTGTAACCTGTGGACCTTCAACTTGACGATGAAACACAGAAATTGCTTCGGAATTGAATACAACAGGCAGCATGCCGACTTCTCTCCGGGAGAGTAATGCTTCTAACTGTCTGTGCTTTGATTTTTTCCTGGGATTCCAGTAATAGATTCCGATGGACATGGGAAGGTTTACTGTAACCTGTGGACCTTCAACTTGACGATGAAACACAGAAATTGCTTCGGAATTGAATACAACAGGCAGCATGCCGACTTCTCTCCGGGAGAGTAATGCTTCTAACTGTCTGTGCTTTGATTTTTTCCTGGGATTCCAGTAATAGATTCCGATGGACATGGGAAGGTTTACTGTAACCTGTGGACCTTCAACTTGGGGATGAAACACAGAAATTGCTTCGGAATTGAATACAACAGGCAGCATGCCGACTTCTCTCCGGGAGAGTAATGCTTCTAACTGTCTGTGCTTTGATTTTTTCCTGGGATTCCAGTAATAGATTCCGATGGACATGGGAAGGTTTACTGTAACCTGTGGACCTTCAACTTGGGGATGAAACACAGAAATTGCGCCGGAATTGAATACAACAGGCAGCATGCCGACTTCTCTCCGGGAGAGTAATGCTTCTAACTGTCTGTGCTTTGATTCTTTCCTGGGATTCCAGTAATAGATTCCGATGGACATGGGAAGGTTTACTGTAACCTGTGGACCTTCAACTTGGGGATGAAACACAGAAATTGCGTCGGAATTGAATACAACAGGCAGCATGCCGACTTCTCTCCGGGAGAGTAATGCTTCTAACTGTCTGTGCTTTGATTTTTTCCTGGGATTCCAGTAATAGATTCCGATGGACATGGGAAGGTTTACTGTAACCTGTGGACCTTCAACTTGGGGATGAAACACAGAAATTGCTTCGGAATTGAATACAACAGGCAGCATGCCGACTTCTCTCCGGGAGAGTAATGCTTCTAACTGTCTGTGCTTTGATTTTTTCCTGGGATTCCAGTAATAGATTCCGATGGACATGGGAAGGTTTACTGTAACCTGTGGACCTTCAACTTGGGGATGAAACACAGAAATTGCTTCGGAATTGAATACAACAGGCAGCATGCCGACTTCTCTCCGGGAGAGTAATGCTTCTAACTGTCTGTGCTTTGATTTTTTCCTGGGATTCCAGTAATAGATTCCGATGGACATGGGAAGGTTTACTGTAACCTGTGGACCTTCAACTTGGGGATGAAACACAGAAATTGCTTCGGAATTGAATACAACAGGCAGCATGCCGACTTCTCTCCGGGAGAGTAATGCTTCTAACTGTCTGTGCTTTGATTTTTTCCTGGGATTCCAGTAATAGATTCCGATGGACATGGGAAGGTTTACTGTAACCTGTGGAAATTCAACTTGGGGATGAAACACAGAAATTGCTTCGGAATTGAATACAACAGACAGCATGCCGACTTCTCTCCGGGAGAGTAATGCTTCTAACTGTCTGTGCTTTGATTTTTTCCTGGGATTCCAGTAATAGATTCCGATGGACATGGGAAGGTTTACTGTAACCTGTGGACCTTCAACTTGGGGATGAAACACAGAAATTGCTTCGGAATTGAATACAACAGGCAGCATGCCGACTTCTCTCCGGGAGAGTAATGCTTCTAACTGTCTGTGCTTTGATTTTTTCCTGGGATTCCAGTAATAGATTCCGATGGACATGGGAAGGTTTACTGTAACCTGTGGACCTTCAACTTGGGGATGAAACACAGAAATTGCTTCGGAATTGAATACAACAGGCAGCATGCCGACTTCTCGCCGGGAGAGTAATGCTTCTAACTGTCTGTGCTTTGATTTTTTCCTGGGATTCCAGTAATAGATTCCGATGGACATGGGAAGGTTTACTGTAACCTGTGGACCTTCAACTTGGGGATGAAACACAGAAATTGCTTCGGAATTGAATACAACAGGCAGCATGCCGACTTCTCTCCGGGAGAGTAATGCTTCTAACTGTCTGTGCTTTGATTTTTTCCTGGGATTCCAGTAATAGATTCCGATGGACATGGGAAGGTTTACTGTAACCTGTGGACCTTCAACTTGGGGATGAAACACAGAAATTGCTTCGGAATTGAATACAACAGGCAGCATGCCGACTTCTCTCCGGGAGAGTAATGCTTCTAACTGTCTGTGCTTTGATTTTTTCCTGGGATTCCAGTAATAGATTCCGATGGACATGGGAAGGTTTACTGTAACCTGTGGACCTTCAACTTGACGATGAAACACAGAAATTGCTTCGGAATTGAATACAACAGGCAGCATGCCGACTTCTCTCCGGGAGAGTAATGCTTCTAACTGTCTGTGCTTTGATTTTTTCCTGGGATTCCAGTAATAGATTCCGATGGACATGGGAAGGTTTACTGTAACCTGTGGACCTTCAACTTGGGGATGAAACACAGAAATTGCTTCGGAATTGAATACAACAGGCAGCATGCCGACTTCTCTCCGGGAGAGTAATGCTTCTAACTGTCTGTGCTTTGATTTTTTCCTGGGATTCCAGTAATAGATTCCGATGGACATGGGAAGGTTTACTGTAACCTGTGGACCTTCAACTTGGGGATGAAACACAGAAATTGCTTCGGACTTGAATACAACAGGCAGCATGCCGACTTCTCTCCGGGAGAGTAATGCTTCTAACTGTCTGTGCTTTGATTTTTTCCTGGGATTCCAGTAATAGATTCCGATGGACATGGGAAGGTTTACTGTAACCTGTGGACCTTCAACTTGGGGATGAAACACAGAAATTGCTTCGGAATTGAATACAACAGGCAGCATGCCGACTTCTCTTCGGGAGAGTAATGCTTCTAACTGTCTGTGCTTTGATTTTTTCCTGGGATTCCAGTAATAGATTCCGATGGACATGGGAAGGTTTACTGTAACCTGTGGACCTTCAACTTGGGGATGAAACACAGAAATTGCTTCGGAATTGAATACAACAGGCAGCATGCCGACTTCTCTCCGGGAGAGTAATGCTTCTAACTGTCTGTGCTTTGATTCTTTCCTGGGATTCCAGTAATAGATTCCGATGGACATGGGAAGGTTTACTGTAACCTGTGGACCTTCAACTTGGGGATGAAACACAGAAATTGCTTCGGAATTGAATACAACAGGCAGCATGCCGACTTCTCTCCGGGAGAGTAATGCTTCTAACTGTCTGTGCTTTGATTTTTTCCTGGGATTCCAGTAATAGATTCCGATGGACATGGGAAGGTTTACTGTAACCTGTGGACCTTCAACTTGGGGATGAAACACAGAAATTGCTTCGGAATTGAATACAACAGGCAGCATGCCGACTTCTCTCCGGGAGAGTAATGCTTCTAACTGTCTGTGCTTTGATTTTTTCCTGGGATTCCAGTAATAGATTCCGATGGACATGGGAAGGTTTACTGTAACCTGTGGACCTTCAACTTGGGGATGAAACACAGAAATTGCTTCGGAATTGAATACAACAGGCAGCATGCCGACTTCTCTCCGGGAGAGTAATGCTTCTAACTGTCTGTGCTTTGATTTTTTCCTGGGATTCCAGTAATAGATTCCGATGGACATGGGAAGGTTTACTGTAACCTGTGGACCTTCAACTTGGGGATGAAACACAGAAATTGCTTCGGAATTGAATACAACAGGCAGCATGCCGACTTCTCTCCGGGAGAGTAATGCTTCTAACTGTCTGTGCTTTGATTTTTTCCTGGGATTCCAGTAATAGATTCCGATGGACATGGGAAGGTTTACTGTAACCTGTGGACCTTCAACTTGACGATGAAACACAGAAATTGCTTCGGAATTGAATACAACAGGCAGCATGCCGACTTCTCTCCGGGAGAGTAATGCTTCTAACTGTCTGTGCTTTGATTTTTTCCTGGGATTCCAGTAATAGATTCCGATGGACATGGGAAGGTTTACTGTAACCTGTGGACCTTCAACTTGGGGATGAAACACAGAAATTGCTTCGGAATTGAATACAACAGGCAGCATGCCGACTTCTCTCCGGGAGAGTAATGCTTCTAACTGTCTGTGCTTTGATTTTTTCCTGGGATTCCAGTAATAGATTCCGATGGACATGGGAAGGTTTACTGTAACCTGTGGACCTTCAACTTGGGGATGAAACACAGAAATTGCTTCGGAATTGAATACAACAGGCAGCATGCCGACTTCTCTCCGGGAGAGTAATGCTTCTAACTGTCTGTGCTTTGATTTTTTCCTGGGATTCCAGTAATAGATTCCGATGGACATGGGAAGGTTTACTGTAACCTGTGGACCTTCAACTTGGGGATGAAACACAGAAATTGCTTCGGAATTGAATACAACAGGCAGCATGCCGACTTCTCTCCGGGAGAGTAATGCTTCTAACTGTCTGTGCTTTGATTTTTTCCTGGGATTCCAGTAATAGATTCCGATGGACATGGGAAGGTTTACTGTAACCTGTGGACCTTCAACTTGGGGATGAAACACAGAAATTGCTTCGGAATTGAATACAACAGGCAGCATGCCGACTTCTCTCCGGGAGAGTAATGCTTCTAACTGTCTGTGCTTTGATTTTTTCCTGGGATTCCAGTAATAGATTCCGATGGACATGGGAAGGTTTACTGTAACCTGTGGACCTTCAACTTGGGGATGAAACACAGAAATTGCTTCGGAATTGAATACAACAGGCAGCATGCCGACTTCTCTCCGGGAGAGTAATGCTTCTAACTGTCTGTGCTTTGATTTTTTCCTGGGATTCCAGTAATAGATTCCGATGGACATGGGAAGGTTTACTGTAACCTGTGGACCTTCAACTTGGGGATGAAACACAGAAATTGCTTCGGAATTGAATACAACAGGCAGCATGCCGACTTCTCTCCGGGAGAGTAATGCTTCTAACTGTCTGTGCTTTGATTTTTTCCTGGGATTCCAGTAATAGATTCCGATGGACATGGGAAGGTTTACTGTAACCTGTGGACCTTCAACTTGGGGATGAAACACAGAAATTGCTTCGGAATTGAATACAACAGGCAGCATGCCGACTTCTCTCCGGGAGAGTAATGCTTCTAACTGTCTGTGCTTTGATTTTTTCCTGGGATTCCAGTAATAGATTCCGATGGACATGGGAAGGTTTACTGTAACCTGTGGACCTTCAACTTGGGGATGAAACACAGAAATTGCTTCGGAATTGAATACAACAGGCAGCATGCCGACTTCTCTCCGGGAGAGTAATGCTTCTAACTGTCTGTGCTTTGATTTTTTCCTGGGATTCCAGTAATAGATTCCGATGGACATGGAAAGGTTTACTGTAACCTGTGGACCTTCAACTTGGGGATGAAACACAGAAATTGCTTCGGAATTGAATACAACAGGCAGCATGCCGACTTCTCTCCGGGAGAGTAATGCTTCTAACTGTCTGTGCTTTGATTTTTTCCTGGGATTCCAGTAATAGATTCCGATGGACATGGGAAGGTTTACTGTAACCTGTGGACCTTCAACTTGGGGATGAAACACAGAAATTGCTTCGGAATTGAATACAACAGGCAGCATGCCGACTTCTCTCCGGGAGAGTAATGCTTCTAACTGTCTGTGCTTTGATTTTTTCCTGGGATTCCAGTAATAGATTCCGATGGACATGGGAAGGTTTACTGTAACCTGTGGACCTTCAACGTGGGGATGAAACACAGAAATTGCTTCGGAATTGAATACAACAGGCAGCCTGCCGACTTCTCTCCGGGAGAGTAATGCTTCTAACTGTCTGTGCTTTGATTTTTTCCTGGGATTCCAGTAATAGATTCCGATGGACATGGGAAGGTTTACTGTAACCTGTGGACCTTCAACTTGGGGATGAAACACAGAAATTGCTTCGGAATTGAATACAACAGGCAGCATGCCGACTTCTCTCCGGGAGAGTAATGCTTCTAACTGTCTGTGCTTTGATTTTTTCCTGGGATTCCAGTAATAGATTCCGATGGACATGGGAAGGTTTACTGTAACCTGTGGACCTTCAACTTGGGGATGAAACACAGAAATTGCTTCGGAATTGAATACAACAGGCAGCATGCCGACTTCTCTCCGGGAGAGTAATGCTTCTAACTGTCTGTGCTTTGATTTTTTCCTGGGATTCCAGTAATAGATTCCGATGGACATGGGAAGGTTTACTGTAACCTGTGGACCTTCAACTTGGGGATGAAACACAGAAATTGCTTCGGAATTGAATACAACAGGCAGCATGCCGACTTCTCTCCGGGAGAGTAATGCTTCTAACTGTCTGTGCTTTGATTCTTTCCTGGGTTTCCAGTAATAGATTCCGATGGACATGGGAAGGTTTACTGTAACCTGTGGACCTTCAACTTGGGGATGAAACACAGAAATTGCTTCGGAATTGAATACAACAGGCAGCATGCCGACTTCTCTCCGGGAGAGTAATGCTTCTAACTGTCTGTGCTTTGATTTTTTCCTGGGATTCCAGTAATAGATTCCGATGGACATGGGAAGGTTTACTGTAACCTGTGGACCTTCAACTTGGGGATGAAACACAGAAATTGCTTCGGAATTGAATACAACAGGCAGCATGCCGACTTCTCTCCGGGAGAGTAATGCTTCTAACTGTCTGTGCTTTGATTTTTTCCTGGGATTCCAGTAATAGATTCCGATGGACATGGGAAGGTTTACTGTAACCTGTGGACCTTCAACTTGGGGATGAAACACAGAAATTGCTTCGGAATTGAATACAACAGGCAGCATGCCGACTTCTCTCCGGGAGAGTAATGCTTCTAACTGTCTGTGCTTTGATTTTTTCCTGGGATTCCAGTAATAGATTCCGATGGACATGGGAAGGTTTACTGTAACCTGTGGACCTTCAACTTGGGGATGAAACACAGAAATTGCTTCGGAATTGAATACAACAGGCAGCATGCCGACTTCTCTCCGGGAGAGTAATGCTTCTAACTGTCTGTGCTTTGATTTTTTCCTGGGATTCCAGTAATAGATTCCGATGGACATGGGAAGGTTTACTGTAACCTGTGGACCTTCAACTTGGGGATGAAACACAGAAATTGCTTCGGAATTGAATACAACAGGCAGCATGCCGACTTCTCTCCGGGAGAGTAATGCTTCTAACTGTCTGTGCTTTGATTTTTTCCTGGGATTCCAGTAATAGATTCCGATGGACATGGGAAGGTTTACTGTAACCTGTGGACCTTCAACTTGGGGATGAAACACAGAAATTGCTTCGGAATTGAATACAACAGGCAGCATGCCGACTTCTCTCCGGGAGAGTAATGCTTCTAACTGTCTGTGCTTTGATTTTTTCCTGGGATTCCAGTAATAGATTCCGATGGACATGGGAAGGTTTACTGTAACCTGTGGACCTTCAACTTGGGGATGAAACACAGAAATTGCTTCGGAATTGAATACAACAGGCAGCATGCCGACTTCTCTCCGGGAGAGTAATGCTTCTAACTGTCTGTGCTTTGATTTTTTCCTGGGATTCCAGTAATAGATTCCGATGGACATGGGAAGGTTTACTGTAACCTGTGGACCTTCAACTTGGGGATGAAACACAGAAATTGCTTCGGAATTGAATACAACAGGCAGCATGCCGACTTCTCTCCGGGAGAGTAATGCTTCTAACTGTCTGTGCTTTGATTTTTTCCTGGGATTCCAGTAATAGATTCCGATGGACATGGGAAGGTTTACTGTAACCTGTGGACCTTCAACTTGGGGATGAAACACAGAAATTGCTTCGGAATTGAATACAACAGGCAGCATGCCGACTTCTCTCCGGGAGAGTAATGCTTCTAACTGTCTGTGCTTTGATTTTTTCCTGGGATTCCAGTAATAGATTCCGATGGACATGGGAAGGTTTACTGTAACCTGTGGACCTTCAACTTGGGGATGAAACACAGAAATTGCTTCGGAATTGAATACAACAGGCAGCATGCCGACTTCTCTCCGGGAGAGTAATGCTTCTAACTGTCTGTGCTTTGATTTTTTCCTGGGATTCCAGTAATAGATTCCGATGGACATGGGAAGGTTTACTGTAACCTGTGGACCTTCAACTTGGGGATGAAACACAGAAATTGCTTCGGAATTGAATACAACAGGCAGCATGCCGACTTCTCTCCGGGAGAGTAATGCTTCTAACTGTCTGTGCTTTGATTTTTTCCTGGGATTCCAGTAATAGATTCCGATGGACATGGGAAGGTTTACTGTAACCTGTGGACCTTCAACTTGGGGATGAAACACAGAAATTGCTTCGGAATTGAATACAACAGGCAGCATGCCGACTTCTCTCCGGGAGAGTAATGCTTCTAACTGTCTGTGCTTTGATTTTTTCCTGGGATTCCAGTAATAGATTCCGATGGACATGGAAAGGTTTACTGTAACCTGTGGACCTTCAACTTGGGAATGAAACACAGAAATTGCTTCGGAATTGAATACAACAGGCAGCATGCCGACTTCTCTCCGGGAGAGTAATGCTTCTAACTGTCTGTGCTTTGATTTTTTCCTGGGATTCCAGTAATAGATTCCGATGGACATGGGAAGGTTTACTGTAACCTGTGGACCTTCAACTTGGGGATGAAACACAGAAATTGCTTCGGAATTGAATACAACAGGCAGCATGCCGACTTCTCTCCGGGAGAGTAATGCTTCTAACTGTCTGTGCTTTGATTTTTTCCTGGGATTCCAGTAATAGATTCCGATGGACATGGGAAGGTTTACTGTAACCTGTGGACCTTCAACGTGGGGATGAAACACAGAAATTGCTTCGGAATTGAATACAACAGGCAGCCTGCCGACTTCTCTCCGGGAGAGTAATGCTTCTAACTGTCTGTGCTTTGATTTTTTCCTGGGATTCCAGTAATAGATTCCGATGGACATGGGAAGGTTTACTGTAACCTGTGGACCTTCAACTTGGGGATGAAACACAGAAATTGCTTCGGAATTGAATACAACAGGCAGCATGCCGACTTCTCTCCGGGAGAGTAATGCTTCTAACTGTCTGTGCTTTGATTTTTTCCTGGGATTCCAGTAATAGATTCCGATGGACATGGGAAGGTTTACTGTAACCTGTGGACCTCCAACTTGGGGATGAAACACAGAAATTGCTTCGGAATTGAATACAACAGGCAGCATGCCGACTTCTCTCCGGGAGAGTAATGCTTCTAACTGTCTGTGCTTTGATTTTTTCCTGGGATTCCAGTAATAGATTCCGATGGACATGGGAAGGTTTACTGTAACCTGTGGACCTTCAACTTGACGATGAAACACAGAAATTGCTTCGGAATTGAATACAACAGGCAGCATGCCGACTTCTCTCCGGGAGAGTAATGCTTCTAACTGTCTGTGCTTTGATTTTTTCCTGGGATTCCAGTAATAGATTCCGATGGACATGGGAAGGTTTACTGTAACCTGTGGACCTTCAACTTGGGGATGAAACACAGAAATTGCTTCGGAATTGAATACAACAGGCAGCATGCCGACTTCTCTCCGGGAGAGTAATGCTTCTAACTGTCTGTGCTTTGATTTTTTCCTAGGATTCCAGTAATAGATTCCGATGGACATGGGAAGGTTACTGTAACCTGTGGACCTTCAACTTGACGATGAAACACAGAAATTGCTTCGGAATTGAATACAACAGGCAGCATGCCGACTTCTCTCCGGGAGAGTAATGCTTCTAACTGTCTGTGCTTTTATTTTTTCCTGGGATTCCAGTAATAGATTCCGATGGACATGGGAAGGTTTACTGTAACCTGTGGACCTTCAACTTGGGGATGAAACACAGAAATTGCTTCGGAATTGAATACAACAGGCAGCATGCCGACTTCTCTCCGGGAGAGTAATGCTTCTAACTGTCTGTGCTTTGATTTTTTCCTGGGATTCCAGTAATAGATTCCGATGGACATGGGAAGGTTTACTGTAACCTGTGGACCTTCAACTTGGGGATGAAACACAGAAATTGCTTCGGAATTGAATACAACAGGCAGCATGCCCACTTCTCTCCGGGAGAGTAATGCTTCTAACTGTCTGTGCTTTGATTTTTTCCTGGGATTCCAGTAATAGATTCCGATGGACATGGGAAGGTTTACTGTAACCTGTGGACCTTCAACTTGGGGATGAAACACAGAAATTGCTTCGGAATTGAATACAACAGGCAGCATGCCGACTTCTCTCCGGGAGAGTAATGCTTCTAACTGTCTGTGCTTTGATTTTTTCCTGGGATTCCAGTAATAGATTCCGATGGACATGGGAAGGTTTACTGTAACCTGTGGACCTTCAACTTGGGAATGAAACACAGAAATTGCTTCGGAATTGAATACAACAGGCAGCATGCCGACTTCTCTCCGGGAGAGTAATGCTTCTAACTGTCTGTGCTTTGATTTTTTCCTGGGATTCCAGTAATAGATTCCGATGGACATGGGAAGGTTTACTGTAACCTGTGGACCTTCAACTTGGGGATGAAACACAGAAATTGCTTCGGAATTGAATACAACAGGCAGCATGCCGACTTCTCTCCGGGAGAGTAATGCTTCTAACTGTCTGTGCTTTGATTTTTTCCTGGGATTCCAGTAATAGATTCCGATGGACATGGGAAGGTTTACTGTAACCTGTGGACCTTCAACTTGGGGATGAAACACAGAAATTGCTTCGGAATTGAATACAACAGGCAGCATGCCGACTTCTCTCCGGGAGAGTAATGCTTCTAACTGTCTGTGCTTTGATTTTTTCCTGGGATTCCAGTAATAGATTCCGATGGACATGGGAAGGTTTACTGTAACCTGTGGACCTTCAACTTGGGGATGAAACACAGAAATTGCTTCGGAATTGAATACAACAGGCAGCATGCCGACTTCTCTCCGGGAGAGTAATGCTTCTAACTGTCTGTGCTTTGATTTTTTCCTGGGATTCCAGTAATAGATTCCGATGGACATGGGAAGGTTTACTGTAACCTGTGGACCTTCAACTTGGGGATGAAACACAGAAATTGCTTCGGAATTGAATACAACAGGCAGCATGCCGACTTCTCTCCGGGAGAGTAATGCTTCTAACTGTCTGTGCTTTGATTTTTTCCTGGGATTCCAGTAATAGATTCCGATGGACATGGGAAGGTTTACTGTAACCTGTGGACCTTCAACTTGGGGATGAAACACAGAAATTGCTTCGGAATTGAATACAACAGGCAGCATGCCGACTTCTCTCCGGGAGAGTAATGCTTCTAACTGTCTGTGCTTTGATTTTTTCCTGGGATTCCAGTAATAGATTCCGATGGACATGGGAAGGTTTACTGTAACCTGTGGACCTTCAACTTGGGGATGAAACACAGAAATTGCTTCGGAATTGAATACAACAGGCAGCATGCCGACTTCTCTCCGGGAGAGTAATGCTTCTAACTGTCTGTGCTTTGATTTTTTCCTGGGATTCCAGTAATAGATTCCGATGGACATGGGAAGGTTTACTGTAACCTGTGGACCTTCAACTTGACGATGAAACACAGAAATTGCTTCGGAATTGAATACAACAGGCAGCATGCCGACTTCTCTCCGGGAGAGTAATGCTTCTAACTGTCTGTGCTTTGATTTTTTCCTGGGATTCCAGTAATAGATTCCGATGGACATGGGAAGGTTTACTGTAACCTGTGGACCTTCAACTTGGGGATGAAACACAGAAATTGCTTCGGAATTGAATACAACAGGCAGCATGCCGACTTCTCTCCGGGAGAGTAATGCTTCTAACTGTCTGTGCTTTGATTTTTTCCTGGGATTAGATTCCGATGGACATGGGAAGGTTTACTGTAACCTGTGGACCTTCAACTTGGGGATGAAACACAGAAATTGCTTCGGAATTGAATACAACAGGCAGCATGCCGACTTCTCTCCGGGAGAGTAATGCTTCTAACTGTCTGTGCTTTGATTTTTTCCTGGGATTCCAGTAATAGATTCCGATGGACATGGGAAGGTTTACTGTAACCTGTGGACCTTCAACTTGGGGATGAAACACAGAAATTGCTTCGGAATTGAATACAACAGGCAGCATGCCGACTTCTCTCCGGGAGAGTAATGCTTCTAACTGTCTGTGCTTTGATTTTTTCCTGGGATTCCAGTAATAGATTCCGATGGACATGGGAAGGTTTACTGTAACCTGTGGACCTTCAACTTGGGGATGAAACACAGAAATTGCTTCGGAATTGAATACAACAGGCAGCATGCCGACTTCTCTCCGGGAGAGTAATGCTTCTAACTGTCTGTGCTTTGATTTTTTCCTGGGATTCCAGTAATAGATTCCGATGGACATGGGAAGGTTTACTGTAACCTGTGGACCTTCAACTTGGGGATGAAACACAGAAATTGCTTCGGAATTGAATACAACAGGCAGCATGCCGACTTCTCTCCGGGAGAGTAATGCTTCTAACTGTCTGTGCTTTGATTTTTTCCTGGGATTCCAGTAATAGATTCCGATGGACATGGGAAGGTTTACTGTAACCTGTGGACCTTCGACTTGGGGATGAAACACAGAAATTGCTTCGGAATTGAATACAACAGGCAGCATGCCGACTTCTCTCCGGGAGAGTAATGCTTCTAACTGTCTGTGCTTTGATTTTTTCCTGGGATTCCAGTAATAGATTCCGATGGACATGGGAAGGTTTACTGTAACCTGTGGACCTTCAACTTGGGGATGAAACACAGAAATTGCTTCGGAATTGAATACAACAGGCAGTATGCCGACTTCTCTCCGGGAGAGTAATGCTTCTAACTGTCTGTGCTTTGATATTTTCCTGGGATTCCAGTAATAGATTCCGATGGACATGGGAAGGTTTACTGTAACCTGTGGACCTTCAACTTGGGGATGAAACACAGAAATTGCTTCGGAATTGAATACAACAGGCAGCATGCCGACTTCTCTCCGGGAGAGTAATGCCTCTAACTGTCTGTGCTTTGATTTTTTCCTGGGATTCCAGTAATAGATTCCGATGGACATGGGAAGGTTTACTGTAACCTGTGGACCTTCAACTTGGGGATGAAACACAGAAATTGCTTCGGAATTGAATACAACAGGCAGCATGCCGACTTCTCTCCGGGAGAGTAATGCTTCTAACTGTCTGTGCTTTGATTTTTTCCTGGGATTCCAGTAATAGATTCCGATGGACATGGGAAGGTTTACTGTAACCTGTGGACCTTCAACTTGGGGATGAAACACAGAAATTGCTTCGGAATTGAATACAACATTCAGCATGCCGACTTCTCTCCGGGAGAGTAATGCTTCTAACTGTCTGTGCTTTGATTTTTTCCTGGGATTCCAGTAATAGATTCCGATGGACATGGGAAGGTTTACTGTAACCTGTGGACCTTCAACTTGGGGATGAAACACAGAAATTGCTTCGGAATTGAATACAACAGGCAGCATGCCGACTTCTCTCCGGGAGAGTAATGCTTCTAACTGTCTGTGCTTTGATTTTTTCCTGGGATTCCAGTAATAGATTCCGATGGACATGGGAAGGTTTACTGTAACCTGTGGACCTTCAACTTGGGGATGAAACACAGAAATTGCTTCGGAATTGAATACAACAGGCAGCATGCCGACTTCTCTCCGGGAGAGTAATGCTTCTAACTGTCTGTGCTTTGATTTTTTCCTGGGATTCCAGTAATAGATTCCGATGGACATGGGAAGGTTTACTGTAACCTGTGGACCTTCAACTTGACGATGAAACACAGAAATTGCTTCGGAATTGAATACAACAGGCAGCATGCCGACTTCTCTCCGGGAGAGTAATGCTTCTAACTGTCTGTGCTTTGATTTTTTCCTGGGATTCCAGTAATAGATTCCGATGGACATGGGAAGGTTTACTGTAACCTGTGGACCTTCAACTTGGGGATGAAACACAGAAATTGCTTCGGAATTGAATACAACAGGCAGCATGCCGACTTCTCTCCGGGAGAGTAATGCTTCTAACTGTCTGTGCTTTGATTTTTTCCTGGGATTCCAGTAATAGATTCCGATGGACATGGGAAGGTTTACTGTAACCTGTGGACCTTCAACTTGGGGATGAAACACAGAAATTGCTTCGGAATTGAATACAACAGGCAGCATGCCGACTTCTCTCCGGGAGAGTAATGCTTCTAACTGTCTGTGCTTTGATTTTTTCCTGGGATTCCAGTAATAGATTCCGATGGACATGGGAAGGTTTACTGTAACCTGTGGACCTTCAACTTGGGGATGAAACACAGAAATTGCTTCGGAATTGAATACAACAGGCAGCATGCCGACTTCTCTCCGGGAGAGTAATGCTTCTAACTGTCTGTGCTTTGATTTTTTCCTGGGATTCCAGTAATAGATTCCGATGGACATGGGAAGGTTTACTGTAACCTGTGGACCTTCAACTTGGGGATGAAACACAGAAATTGCTTCGGAATTGAATACAACAGGCAGCATGCCGACTTCTCTCCGGGAGAGTAATGCTTCTAACTGTCTGTGCTTTGATTTTTTCCTAGGATTCCAGTAATAGATTCCGATGGACATGGGAAGGTTTACTGTAACCTGTGGACCTTCAACTTGGGGATGAAACACAGAAATTGCTTCGGAATTGAATACAACAGGCAGCATGCCGACTTCTCTCCGGGAGAGTAATGCTTCTAACTGTCTGTGCTTTGATTTTTTCCTGGGATTCCAGTAATAGATTCCGATGGACATGGGAAGGTTTACTGTAACCTGTGGACCTTCAACTTGACGATGAAACACAGAAATTGCTTCGGAATTGAATACAACAGGCAGCATGCCGACTTCTCTCCGGGAGAGTAATGCTTCTAACTGTCTGTGCTTTGATTTTTTCCTGGGATTCCAGTAATAGATTCCGATGGACATGGGAAGGTTTACTGTAACCTGTGGACCTTCAACTTGGGGATGAAACACAGAAATTGCTTCGGAATTGAATACAACAGGCAGCATGCCGACTTCTCTCCGGGAGAGTAATGCTTCTAACTGTCTGTGCTTTGATTTTTTCCTGGGATTCCAGTAATAGATTCCGATGGACATGGGAAGGTTTACTGTAACCTGTCGACCTTCAACTTGGGGATGAAACACAGAAATTGTTTCGGAATTGAATACAACAGGCAGCATGCCGACTTCTCTCCGGGAGAGTAATGCTTCTAACTGTCTGTGCTTTGATTTTTTCCTGGGATTCCAGTAATAGATTCCGATGGACATGGGAAGGTTTACTGTAACCTGTGGACCTTCAACTTGGGGATGAAACACAGAAATTGCTTCGGAATTGAATACAACAGGCAGCATGCCGACTTCTCTCCGGGAGAGTAATGCTTCTAACTGTCTGTGCTTTGATTTTTTCCTGGGATTCCAGTAATAGATTCCGATGGACATGGGAAGGTTTACTGTAACCTGTGGACCTTCAACTTGGGGATGAAACACAGAAATTGCTTCGGAATTGAATACAACAGGCAGCATGCCGACTTCTCTCCGGGAGAGTAATGCTTCTAACTGTCTGTGCTTTGATTTTTTCCTGGGATTCCAGTAATAGATTCCGATGGACATGGGAAGGTTTACTGTAACTGTGGACCTTCAACTTGGGGATGAAACACAGAAATTGCTTCGGAATTGAATACAACAGGCAGCATGCCGACTTCTCTCCGGGAGAGTAATGCTTCTAACTGTCTGTGCTTTGATTTTTTCCTGGGATTCCAGTAATAGATTCCGATGGACATGGGAAGGTTTACTGTAACCTGTGGACCTTCAACTTGGGGATGAAACACAGAAATTGCTTCGGAATTGAATACAACAGGCAGCATGCCGACTTCTCTCCGGGAGAGTAATGCTTCTAACTGTCTGTGCTTTGATTTTTTCCTGGGATTCCAGTAATAGATTCCGATGGACATGGGAAGGTTTACTGTAACCTGTGGACCTTCAACTTGGGGATGAAACACAGAAATTGCTTCGGAATTGAATACAACAGGCAGCATGCCGACTTCTCTCCGGGAGAGTAATGCTTCTAACTGTCTGTGCTTTGATTTTTTCCTGGGATTCCAGTAATAGATTCCGATGGACATGGGAAGGTTTACTGTAACCTGTGGACCTTCAACTTGGGGATGAAACACAGAAATTGCTTCGGAATTGAATACAACAGGCAGCATGCCGACTTCTCTCCGGGAGAGTAATGCTTCTAACTGTCTGTGCTTTGATTTTTTCCTGGGATTCCAGTAATAGATTCCGATGGACATGGGAAGGTTTACTGTAACCTGTGGACCTTCAACTTGGGGATGAAACACAGAAATTGCTTCGGAATTGAATACAACAGGCAGCATGCCGACTTCTCTCCGGGAGAGTAATGCTTCTAACTGTCTGTGCTTTGATTTTTTCCTGGTATTCCAGTAATAGATTCCGATGGACATGGGAAGGTTTACTGTAACCTGTGGACCTTCAACTTGGGGATGAAACACAGAAATTGCTTCGGAATTGAATACAACAGGCAGCATGCCGACTTCTCTCCGGGAGAGTAATGCTTCTAACTGTCTGTGCTTTGATTTTTTCCTGGGATTCCAGTAATAGATTCCGATGGACATGGGAAGGTTTACTGTAACCTGTGGACCTTCAACTTGGGGATGAAACACAGAAATTGCTTCGGAATTGAATACAACAGGCAGCATGCCGACTTCTCTCCGGGAGAGTAATGCTTCTAACTGTCTGTGCTTTGATTTTTTCCTGGGATTCCAGTAATAGATTCCGATGGACATGGGAAGGTTTACTGTAACCTGTGGACCTTCAACTTGGGGATGAAACACAGAAATTGCTTCGGAATTGAATACAACAGGCAGCATGCCGACTTCTCTCCGGGAGAGTAATGCTTCTAACTGTCTGTGCTTTGATTTTTTCCTGGGATTCCAGTAATAGATTCCGATGGACATGGGAAGGTTTACTGTAACCTGTGGACCTTCAACTTGGGGATCAAACACAGAAATTGCTTCGGAATTGAATACAACAGACAGCATGCCGACTTCTCTCCGGGAGAGTAATGCTTCTAACTGTCTGTGCTTTGATTTTTTCCTGGGATTCCAGTAATAGATTCCGATGGACATGGGAAGGTTTACTGTAACCTGTGGACCTTCAACTTGGGGATGAAACACAGAAATTGCTTCGGAATTGAATACAACAGGCAGCATGCCGACTTCTCTCCGGGAGAGTAATGCTTCTAACTGTCTGTGCTTTGATTTTTTCCTGGGATTCCAGTAATAGATTCCGATGGACATGGGAAGGTTTACTGTAACCTGTGGACCTTCAACTTGGGGATGAAACACAGAAATTGCTTCGGAATTGAATACAACAGGCAGCATGCCGACTTCTCTCCGGGAGAGTAATGCTTCTAACTGTCTGTGCTTTGATTTTTTCCTGGGATTCCAGTAATAGATTCCGATGGACATGGGAAGGTTTACTGTAACCTGTGGACCTTCAACTTGGGGATGAAACACAGAAATTTGGTCGGAATTGAATACAACAGGCAGCATGCCGACTTCTCTCCGGGAGAGTAATGCTTCTAACTGTCTGTGCTTTGATTTTTTCCTGGGATTCCAGTAATAGATTCCGATGGACATGGGAAGGTTTACTGTAACCTGTGGACCTTCAACTTGGGGATGAAACACAGAAATTGCTTCGGAATTGAATACAACAGGCAGCATGCCGACTTCTCTCCGGGAGAGTAATGCTTCTAACTGTCTGTGCTTTGATTTTTTCCTGGGATTCCAGTAATAGATTCCGATGGACATGGGAAGGTTTACTGTAACCTGTGGACCTTCAACTTGGGGATGAAACACAGAAATTGCTTCGGAATTGAATACAACAGGCAGCATGCCGACTTCTCTCCGGGAGAGTAATGCTTCTAACTGTCTGTGCTTTGATTTTTTCCTGGGATTCCAGTAATAGATTCCGATGGACATGGGAAGGTTTACTGTAACCTGTGGACCTTCAACTTGACGATGAAACACAGAAATTGCTTCGGAATTGAATACAACAGGCAGCATGCCGACTTCTCTCCGGGAGAGTAATGCTTCTAACTGTCTGTGCTTTGATTTTTTCCTGGGATTCCAGTAATAGATTCCGATGGACATGGGAAGGTTTACTGTAACCTGTGGACCTTCAACTTGACGATGAAACACAGAAATTGCTTCGGAATTGAATACAACAGGCAGCATGCCGACTTCTCTCCGGGAGAGTAATGCTTCTAACTGTCTGTGCTTTGATTTTTTCCTGGGATTCCAGTAATAGATTCCGATGGACATGGGAAGGTTTACTGTAACCTGTGGACCTTCAACTTGGGGATGAAACACAGAAATTGCTTCGGAATTGAATACAACAGGCAGCATGCCGACTTCTCTCCGGGAGAGTAATGCTTCTAACTGTCTGTGCTTTGATTTTTTCCTGGGATTCCAGTAATAGATTCCGATGGACATGGGAAGGTTTACTGTAACCTGTGGACCTTCAACTTGGGGATGAAACACAGAAATTGCTTCGGAATTGAATACAACAGGCAGCATGCCGACTTCTCTCCGGGAGAGTAATGCTTCTAACTGTCTGTGCTTTGATTTTTTCCTGGGATTCCAGTAATAGATTCCGATGGACATGGGAAGGTTTACTGTAACCTGTGGACCTTCAACTTGGGGATGAAACACAGAAATTGCTTCGGAATTGAATACAACAAGCAGCATGCCGACTTCTCTCCGGGAGAGTAATGCTTCTAACTGTCTGTGCTTTGATTCTTTCCTGGGATTCCAGTAATAGATTCCGATGGACATGGGAAGGTTTACTGTAACCTGTGGACCTTCAACTTGGGGATGAAACACAGAAATTGCTTCGGAATTGAATACAACAGGCAGCATGCCGACTTCTCTCCGGGAGAGTAATGCTTCTAACTGTCTGTGCTTTGATTTTTTCCTGGGATTCCAGTAATAGATTCCGATGGACATGGGAAGGTTTACTGTAACCTGTGGACCTTCAACTTGACGATGAAACACAGAAATTGCTTCGGAATTGAATACAACAGGCAGCATGCCGACTTCTCTCCGGGAGAGTAATGCTTCTAACTGTCTGTGCTTTGATTTTTTCCTGGGATTCCAGTAATAGATTCCGATGGACATGGGAAGGTTTACTGTAACCTGTGGACCTTCAACTTGACGATGAAACACAGAAATTGCTTCGGAATTGAATACAACAGGCAGCATGCCGACTTCTCTCCGGGAGAGTAATGCTTCTAACTGTCTGTGCTTTGATTTTTTCCTGGGATTCCAGTAATAGATTCCGATGGACATGGGAAGGTTTACTGTAACCTGTGGACCTTCAACTTGGGGATGAAACACAGAAATTGCTTCGGAATTGAATACAACAGGCAGCATGCCGACTTCTCTCCGGGAGAGTAATGCTTCTAACTGTCTGTGCTTTGATTTTTTCCTGGGATTCCAGTAATAGATTCCGATGGACATGGGAAGGTTTACTGTAACCTGTGGACCTTCAACTTGGGGATGAAACACAGAAATTGCTTCGGAATTGAATACAACAGGCAGCATGCCGACTTCTCTCCGGGAGAGTAATGCTTCTAACTGTCTGTGCTTTGATTTTTTCCTGGGATTCCAGTAATAGATTCCGATGGACATGGGAAGGTTTACTGTAACCTGTGGACCTTCAACTTGGGGATGAAACACAGAAATTGCTTCGGAATTGAATACAACAGGCAGCATGCCGACTTCTCTCCGGGAGAGTAATGCTTCTAACTGTCTGTGCTTTGATTTTTTCCTGGGATTCCAGTAATAGATTCCGATGGACATGGGAAGGTTTACTGTAACCTGTGGACCTTCAACTTGGGGATGAAACACAGAAATTGCTTCGGAATTGAATACAACAGGCAGCATGCCGACTTCTCTTCGGGAGAGTAATGCTTCTAACTGTCTGTGCTTTGATTTTTTCCTGGGATTCCAGTAATAGATTCCGATGGACATGGGAACGTTTACTGTAACCTGTGGACCTTCAACTTGGGGATGAAACACAGAAATTGCTTCGGAATTGAATACAACAGGCAGCATGCCGACTTCTCTCCGGGAGAGTAATGCTTCTAACTGTCTGTGCTTTGATTTTTTCCTGGGATTCCAGTAATAGATTCCGATGGACATGGGAAGGTTTACTGTAACCTGTGGACCTTCAACTTGGGGATGAAACACAGAAATTGCTTCGGAATTGAATACAATAGGCAGCATGCCGACTTCTCTCCGGGAGAGTAATGCTTCTAACTGTCTGTGCTTTGATTTTTTCCTGGGATTCCAGTAATAGATTCCGATGGACATGGGAAGGTTTACTGTAACCTGTGGACCTTCAACTTGGGGATGAAACACAGAAATTGCTTCGGAATTGAATACAACAGGCAGCATGCCGACTTCTCTCCGGGAGAGTAATGCTTCTAACTGTCTGTGCTTTGATTTTTTCCTGGGATTCCAGTAATAGATTCCGATGGACATGGGAAGGTTTACTGTAACCTGTGGACCTTCAACTTGACGATGAAACACAGAAATTGCTTCGGAATTGAATACAACAGGCAGCATGCCGACTTCTCTCCGGGAGAGTAATGCTTCTAACTGTCTGTGCTTTGATTTTTTCCTGGGATTCCAGTAATAGATTCCGATGGACATGGGAAGGTTTACTGTAACCTGTGGACCTTCAACTTGGAGATGAAACACAGAAATTGCTTCGGAATTGAATACAACAGGCAGCATGCCGACTTCTCTCCGGGAGAGTAATGCTTCTAACTGTCTGTGCTTTGATTTTTTCCTGGGATTCCAGTAATAGATTCCGATGGACATGGGAAGGTTTACTGTAACCTGTGGACCTTCAACTTGGGGATGAAACACAGAAATTGCTTCGGAATTGAATACAACAGGCAGCATGCCGACTTCTCTCCGGGAGAGTAATGCTTCTAACTGTCTGTGCTTTTGATTTTTTCCTGGGATTCCAGTAATAGATTCCGATGGACATGGGAAGGTTTACTGTAACCTGTGGACCTTCAACTTGGGGATGAAACACAGAAATTGCTTCTGAATTGAATACAACAGGCAGCATGCCGACTTCTCTCCGGGAGAGTAATGCTTCTAACTGTCTGTGCTTTGATTTTTTCCTGGGATTCCAGTAATAGATTCCGATGGACATGGGAAGGTTTACTGTAACCTGTGGACCTTCAACTTGGGGATGAAACACAGAAATTGCTTCGGAATTGAATACAACAGGCAGCATGCCGACTTCTCTCCGGGAGAGTAATGCTTCTAACTGTCTGTGCTTTGATTTTTTCCTGGGATTCCAGTAATAGATTCCGATGGACATGGGAAGGTTTACTGTAACCTGTGGACCTTCAACTTGGGGATGAAACACAGAAATTGCTTCGGAATTGAATACAACAGGCAGCATGCCGACTTCTCTCCGGGAGAGTAATGCTTCTAACTGTCTGTGCTTTGATTTTTTCCTGGGATTCCAGTAATAGATTCCGATGGACATGGGAAGGTTTACTGTAACCTGTGGACCTTCAACTTGGGGATGAAACACAGAAATTGCTTCGGAATTGAATACAACAGGCAGCATGCCGACTTCTCTCCGGGAGAGTAATGCTTCTAACTGTCTGTGCTTTGATTTTTTCCTGGGATTCCAGTAATAGATTACGATGGACATGGGAAGGTTTACTGTAACCTGTGGACCTTCAACTTGGGGATGAAACACAGAAATTGCTTCGGAATTGAATACAACAGGCAGCATGCCGACTTCTCTCCGGGAGAGTAATGCTTCTAACTGTCTGTGCTTTGATTTTTTCCTGGGATTCCAGTAATAGATTCCGATGGACATGGGAAGGTTTACTGTAACCTGTGGACCTTCAACTTGGGGATGAAACACAGAAATTGCTTCGGAATTGAATACAACAGGCAGCATGCCGACTTCTCTCCGGGAGAGTAATGCTTCTAACTGTCTGTGCTTTGATTTTTTCCTGGGATTCCAGTAATAGATTCCGATGGACATGGGAAGGTTTACTGTAACCTGTGGACCTTCAACTTGGGGATGAAACACAGAAATTGCTTCGGAATTGAATACAACAGGCAGCATGCCGACTTCTCTCCGGGAGAGTAATGCTTCTAACTGTCTGTGCTTTGATTTTTTCCTGGGATTCCAGTAATAGATTCCGATGGACATGGGAAGGTTTACTGTAACCTGTGGACCTTCAACTTGGGGATGAAACACAGAAATTGCTTCGGAATTGAATACAACAGGCAGCATGCCGACTTCTCTCCGGAGAGTAATGCTTCTAACTGTCTGTGCTTTGATTTTTTCCTGGGATTCCAGTAATAGATTCCGATGGACATGGGAAGGTTTACTGTAACCTGTGGACCTTCAACTTGGGGATGAAACACAGAAATTGCTTCGGAATTGAATACAACAGGCAGCATGCCGACTTCTCTCCGGGAGAGTAATGCTTCTAACTGTCTGTGCTTTGATTTTTTCCTGGGATTCCAGTAATAGATTCCGATGGACATGGGAAGGTTTACTGTAACCTGTGGACCTTCAACTTGGGGATGAAACACAGAAATTGCTTCGGAATTGAATACAACAGGCAGCATGCCGACTTCTCTCCGGGAGAGTAATGCTTCTAACTGTCTGTGCTTTGATTTTTTCCTGGGATTCCAGTAATAGATTCCGATGGACATGGGAAGGTTTACTGTAACCTGTGGACCTTCAACTTGGGGATGAAACACAGAAATTGCTTCGGAATTGAATACAACAGGCAGCATGCCGACTTCTCTCCGGGAGAGTAATGCTTCTAACTGTCTGTGCTTTGATTTTTTCGTGGGATTCCAGTAATAGATTCCGATGGACATGGGAAGGTTTACTGTAACCTGTGGACCTTCAACTTGGGGATGAAACACAGAAATTGCTTCGGAATTGAATACAACAGGCAGCATGCCGACTTCTCTCCGGGAGAGTAATGCTTCTAACTGTCTGTGCTTTGATTTTTTCCTGGGATTCCAGTAATAGATTCCGATGGACATGGGAAGGTTTACTGTAACCTGTGGACCTTCAACTTGGGGATGAAACACAGAAATTGCTTCGGAATTGAATACAACAGGCAGCATGCCGACTTCTCTCCGGGAGAGTAATGCTTCTAACTGTCTGTGCTTTGATTTTTTCCTGGGATTCCAGTAATAGATTCCGATGGACATGGGAAGGTTTACTGTAACCTGTGGACCTTCAACTTGGGGATGAAACACAGAAATTGCTTCGGAATTGAATACAACAGGCAGCTTGCCGACTTCTCTCCGGGAGAGTAATGCTTCTAACTGTCTGTGCTTTGATTTTTTCCTGGGATTCCAGTAATAGATTCCGATGGACATGGGAAGGTTTACTGTAACCTGTGGACCTTCAACTTGGGGATGAAACACAGAAATTGCTTCGGAATTGAATACAACAGGCAGCATGCCGACTTCTCTCCGGGAGAGTAATGCTTCTAACTGTCTGTGCTTTGATTTTTTCCTGGGATTCCAGTAATAGATTCCGATGGACATGGGAAGGCTTACTGTAACCTGTGGACCTTCAACTTGGGGATGAAACACAGAAATTGCTTCGGAATTGAATACAACAGGCAGCATGCCGACTTCTCTCCGGGAGAGTAATGCTTCTAACTGTCTGTGCTTTGATTTTTTCCTGGGATTCCAGTAATAGATTCCGATGGACATGGGAAGGTTTACTGTAACCTGTGGACCTTCAACTTGACGATGAAACACAGAAATTGCTTCGGAATTGAATACAACAGGCAGCATGCCGACTTCTCTCCGGGAGAGTAATGCTTCTAACTGTCTGTGCTTTGATTTTTTCCTGGGATTCCAGTAATAGATTCCGATGGACATGGGAAGGTTTACTGTAACCTGTGGACCTTCAACTTGGGGATGAAACACAGAAATTGCTTCGGAATTGAATACAACAGGCAGCATGCCGACTTCTCTCCGGGAGAGTAATGCTTCTAACTGTCTGTGCTTTGATTTTTTCCTGGGATTCCAGTAATAGATTCCGATGGACATGGGAAGGTTTACTGTAACCTGTGGACCTTCAACTTGGGGATGAAACACAGAAATTGCTTCGGAATTGAATACAACAGGCAGCATGCCGACTTCTCTCCGGGAGAGTAATGCTTCTAACTGTCTGTGCTTTGATTTTTTCCTGGGATTCCAGTAATAGATTCCGATGGACATGGGAAGGTTTACTGTAACCTGTGGACCTTCAACTTGGGGATGAAACACAGAAATTGCTTCGGAATTGAATACAACAGGCAGCATGCTGACTTCTCTCCGGGTGAGTAATGCTTCTAACTGTCTGTGCTTTGATTTTTTCCTGGGATTCCAGTAATAGATTCCGATGGACATGGGAAGGTTTACTGTAACCTGTGGACCTTCAACTTGGGGATGAAACACAGAAATTGCTTCGGAATTGAATACAACAGGCAGCATGCCGACTTCTCTCCGGGAGAGTAATGCTTCTAACTGTCTGTGCTTTGATTTTTTCCTGGGATTCCAGTAATAGATTCCGATGGACATGGGAAGGTTTACTGTAACCTGTGGACCTTCAACTTGGGGATGAAACACAGAAATTGCTTCGGAATTGAATACAACAGGCAGCATGCCGACTTCTCTCCGGGAGAGTAATGCTTCTAACTGTCTGTGCTTTGATTTTTTCCTGGGATTCCAGTAATAGATTCCGATGGACATGGGAAGGTTTACTGTAACCTGTGGACCTTCAACTTGGGGATGAAACACAGAAATTGCTTCGGAATTGAATACAACAGGCAGCATGCCGACTTCTCTCCGGGAGAGTAATGCTTCTAACTGTCTGTGCTTTGATTTTTTCCTGGGATTCCAGTAATAGATTCCGATGGACATGGGAAGGTTTACTGTAACCTGTGGACCTTCAACTTGACGATGAAACACAGAAATTGCTTCGGAATTGAATACAACAGGCAGCATGCCGACTTCTCTCCGGGAGAGTAATGCTTCTAACTGTCTGTGCTTTGATTTTTTCCTGGGATTCCAGTAATAGATTCCGATGGACATGGGAAGGTTTACTGTAACCTGTGGACCTTCAACTTGGGGATGAAACACAGAAATTGCTTCGGAATTGAATACAACAGGCAGCATGCCGACATCTCTCCGGGAGAGTAATGCTTCTAACTGTCTGTGCTTTGATTTTTTCCTGGGATTCCAGTAATAGATTCCGATGGACATGGGAAGGTTTACTGTAACCTGTGGACCTTCAACTTGACGATGAAACACAGAAATTGCTTCGGAATTGAATACAACAGGCAGCATGCCGACTTCTCTCCGGGAGAGTAATGCTTCTAACTGTCTGTGCTTTGATTTTTTCCTGGGATTCCAGTAATAGATTCCGATGGACATGGGAAGGTTTACTGTAACCTGTGGACCTTCAACTTGGGGATGAAACACAGAAATTGCTTCGGAATTGAATACAACAGGCAGCATGCCGACTTCTCTCCGGGAGAGTAATGCTTCTAACTGTCTGTGCTTTGATTTTTTCCTGGGATTCCAGTAATAGATTCCGATGGACATGGGAAGGTTTACTGTAACCTGTGGACCTTCAACTTGGGGATGAAACACAGAAATTGCTTCGGAATTGAATACAACAGGCAGCATGCCGACTTCTCTCCGGGAGAGTAATGCTTCTAACTGTCTGTGCTTTGATTTTTTCCTGGGATTCCAGTAATAGATTCCGATGGACATGGGAAGGTTTACTGTAACCTGTGGACCTTCAACTTGGGGATGAAACACAGAAATTGCTTCGGAATTGAATACAACAGGCAGCATGCCGACTTCTCTCCGGGAGAGTAATGCTTCTAACTGTCTGTGCTTTGAATTTTTCCTGGGATTCCAGTAATAGATTCCGATGGACATGGGAAGGTTTACTGTAACCTGTGGACCTTCAACTTGGGGATGAAACACAGAAATTGCTTCGGAATTGAATACAACAGGCAGCATGCCGACTTCTCTCCGGGAGAGTAATGCTTCTAACTGTCTGTGCTTTGATTTTTTCCTGGGATTCCAGTAATAGATTCCGATGGACATGGGAAGGTTTACTGTAACCTGTGGACCTTCAACTTGGGGATGAAACACAGAAATTGCTTCGGAATTGAATACAATAGGCAGCATGCCGACTTCTCTCCGGGAGAGTAATGCTTCTAACTGTCTGTGCTTTGAATTTTTCCTGGGATTCCAGTAATAGATTCCGATGGACATGGGAAGGTTTACTGTAACCTGTGGACCTTCAACTTGGGGATGAAACACAGAAACTGCTTCGGAATTGAATACAACAGGCAGCATGCCGACTTCTCTCCGGGAGAGTAATGCTTCTAACTGTCTGTGCTTTGATTTTTTCCTGGGATTCCAGTAATAGATTCCGATGGACATGGGAAGGTTTACTGTAACCTGTGGACCTTCAACTTGGGGATGAAACACAGAAATTGCTTCGGAATTGAATACAACAGGCAGCATGCCGACTTCTCTCCGGGAGAGTAATGCTTCTAACTGTCTGTGCTTTGATTTTTTCCTGGGATTCCAGTAATAGATTCCGATGGACATGGGAAGGTTTACTGTAACCTGTGGACCTTCAACTTGGGGATGAAACACAGAAATTGCTTCGGAATTGAATACAACAGGCAGCATGCCGACTTCTCTCCGGGAGAGTAATGCTTCTAACTGTCTGTGCTTTGATTTTTTCCTGGGATTCCAGTAATAGATTCCGATGGACATGGGAAGGTTTACTGTAACCTGTGGACCTTCAACTTGGGGATGAAACACAGAAATTGCTTCGGAATTGAATACAACAGGCAGCATGCCGACTTCTCTCCGGGAGAGTAATGCTTCTAACTGTCTGTGCTTTGATTTTTTCCTGGGATTCCAGTAATAGATTCCGATGGACATGGGAAGGTTTACTGTAACCTGTGGACCTTCAACTTGGGGATGAAACACAGAAATTGCTTCGGAATTGAATACAACAGGCAGCATGCCGACTTCTCTCCGGGAGAGTAATGCTTCTAACTGTCTGTGCTTTGATTTTTTCCTGGGATTCCAGTAATAGATTCCGATGGACATGGGAAGGTTTACTGTAACCTGTGGACCTTCAACTTGGGGATGAAACACAGAAATTGCTTCGGAATTGAATACAACAGGCAGCATGCCGACTTCTCTCCGGGAGAGTAATGCTTCTAACTGTCTGTGCTTTGATTTTTTCCTGGGATTCCAGTAATAGATTCCGATGGACATGGGAAGGTTTACTGTAACCTGTGGACCTTCAACTTGGGGATGAAACACAGAAATTGCTTCGGAATTGAATACAACAGGCAGCATGCCGACTTCTCTCCGGGAGAGTAATGCTTCTAACTGTCTGTGCTTTGATTTTTTCCTGGGATTCCAGTAATAGATTCCGATGGACATGGGAAGGTTTACTGTAACCTGTGGACCTTCAACTTGGGGATGAAACACAGAAATTGCTTCGGAATTGAATACAACAGGCAGCATGCCGACTTCTCTCCGGGAGAGTAATGCTTCTAACTGTCTGTGCTTTGTTTTTTTCCTGGGATTCCAGTAATAGATTCCGATGGACATGGGAAGGTTTACTGTAACCTGTGGACCTTCAACTTGGGGATGAAACACAGAAATTGCTTCGGAATTGAATACAACAGGCAGCATGCCGACTTCTCTCCGGGAGAGTAATGCTTCTAACTGTCTGTGCTTTGATTTTTTCCTGGGATTCCAGTAATAGATTCCGATGGACATTGGAAGGTTTACTGTAACCTGTGCACCTTCAACTTGGGGATGAAACACAGAAATTGCTTCGGAATTGAATACAACAGGCAGCATGCCGACTTCTCTCCGGGAGAGTAATGCTTCTAACTGTCTGTGCTTTGATTTTTTCCTGGGATTCCAGTAATAGATTCCGATGGACATGGGAAGGTTTACTGTAACCTGTGGACCTTCAACTTGGGGATGAAACACAGAAATTGCTTCGGAATTGAATACAACAGGCAGCATGCCGACTTCTCTCCGGGAGAGTAATGCTTCTAACTGTCTGTGCTTTGATTTTTTCCTGGGATTCCAGTAATAGATTCCGATGGACATGGGAAGGTTTACTGTAACCTGTGGACCTTCAACTTGGGGATGAAACACAGAAATTGCTTCGGAATTGAATACAACAGGCAGCATGCCGACTTCTCTCCGGGAGAGTAATGCTTCTAACTGTCTGTGCTTTGATTTTTTCCTGGGATTCCAGTAATAGATTCCGATGGACATGGGAAGGTTTACTGTAACCTGTGGACCTTCAACTTGGGGATGAAACACAGAAATTGCTTCGGAATTGAATACAACAGGCAGCATGCCGACTTCTCTCCGGGAGAGTAATGCTTCTAACTGACTGTGCTTTGATTTTTTCCTGGGATTCCAGTAATAGATTCCGATGGACATGGGAAAGTTTACTGTATACCTGTGGACCTTCAACTTGGGGATGAAACACAGAAATTGCTTCGGAATTGAATACAACAGGCAGCATGCCGACTTCTCTCCGGGAGAGTAATGCTTCTAACTGTCTGTGCTTTGATTTTTTCCTGGGATTCCAGTAATAGATTCCGATGGACATGGGAAGGTTTACTGTAACCTGTGGACCTTCAACTTGGGGATGAAACACAGAAATTGCTTCGGAATTGAATACAACAGGCAGCATGCCGACTTCTCTCCGGGAGAGTAATGCTTCTAACTGTCTGTGCTTTGATTTTTTCCTGGGATTCCAGTAATAGATTCCGATGGACATGGGAAGGTTTACTGTAACCTGTGGACCTTCAACTTGACGATGAAACACAGAAATTGCTTCGGAATTGAATACAACAGGCAGCATGCCGACTTCTCTCCGGGAGAGTAATGCTTCTAACTGTCTGTGCTTTGATTTTTTCCTGGGATTCCAGTAATAGATTCCGATGGACATGGGAAGGTTTACTGTAACCTGTGGACCTTCAACTTGGGGATGAAACACAGAAATTGCTTCGGAATTGAATACAACAGGCAGCATGCCGACTTCTCTCCGGGAGAGTAATGCTTCTAACTGTCTGTGCTTTGATTTTTTCCTGGGATTCCAGTAATAGATTCCGATGGACATGGGAAGGTTTACTGTAACCTGTGGACCTTCAACTTGGGGATGAAACACAGAAATTGCTTCGGAATTGAATACAACAGGCAGCATGCCGACTTCTCTCCGGGAGAGTAATGCTTCTAACTGTCTGTGCTTTGATTTTTTCCTGGGATTCCAGTAATAGATTCCGATGGACATGGGAAGGTTTACTGTAACCTGTGGACCTTCAACTTGGGGATGAAACACAGAAATTGCTTCGGAATTGAATACAACAGGCAGCATGCCGACTTCTCTCCGGGAGAGTAATGCTTCTAACTGTCTGTGCTTTGATTTTTTCCTGGGATTCCAGTAATAGATTCCGATGGACATGGGAAGGTTTACTGTAACCTGTGGACCTTCAACTTGGGGATGAAACACAGAAATTGCTTCGGAATTGAATACAACAGGCAGCATGCCGACTTCTCTCCGGGAGAGTAATGCTTCTAACTGTCTGTGCTTTGATTTTTTCCTGGGATTCCAGTAATAGATTCCGATGGACATGGGAAGGTTTACTGTAACCTGTGGACCTTCAACTTGGGGATGAAACACAGAAATTGCTTCGGAATTGAATACAACAGGCAGCATGCCGACTTCTCTCCGGGAGAGTAATGCTTCTAACTGTCTGTGCTTTGATTTTTTCCTGGGATTCCAGTAATAGATTCCGATGGACATGGGAAGGTTTACTGTAACCTGTGGACCTTCAACTTGGGGATGAAACACAGAAATTGCTTCGGAATTGAATACAACAGGCAGCATGCCGACTTCTCTCCGGGAGAGTAATGCTTCTAACTGTCTGTGCTTTGATTTTTTCCTGGGATTCCAGTAATAGATTACGATGGACATGGGAAGGTTTACTGTAACCTGTGGACCTTCAACTTGGGGATGAAACACAGAAATTGCTTCGGAATTGAATACAACAGGCAGCATGCCGACTTCTCTCCGGGAGAGTAATGCTTCTAACTGTCTGTGCTTTGATTTTTTCCTGGGATTCCAGTAATAGATTCCGATGGACAAGGGAAGGTTTACTGTAACCTGTGGACCTTCAACTTGACGATGAAACACAGAAATTGCTTCGGAATTGAATACAACAGGCAGCATGCCGAGTTCTCTCCGGGAGAGTAATGCTTCTAACTGTCTGTGCTTTGATTTTTTCCTGGGATTCCAGTAATAGATTCCGATGGACATGGGAAGGTTTACTGTAACCTGTGGACCTTCAACTTGGGGATGAAACACAGAAATTGCTTCGGAATTGAATACAACAGGCAGCATGCCGACTTCTCTCCGGGAGAGTAATGCTTCTAACTGTCTGTGCTTTGATTTTTTCCTGGGATTCCAGTAATAGATTCCGATGGACATGGGAAGGTTTACTGTAACCTGTGGACCTTCAACTTGGGGATGAAACACAGAAATTGCTTCGGAATTGAATACAACAGGCAGCATGCCGACTTCTCTCCGGGAGAGTAATGCTTCTAACTGTCTGTGCTTTGATTTTTTCCTGGGATTCCAGTAATAGATTCCGATGGACATGGGAAGGTTTACTGTAACCTGTGGACCTTCAACTTGGGGATGAAACACAGAAATTGCTTCGGAATTGAATACAACAGGCAGCATGCCGACTTCTCTCCGGGAGAGTAATGCTTCTAACTGTCTGTGCTTTGATTTTTTCCTGGGATTCCAGTAATAGATTCCGATGGACATGGGAAGGTTTACTGTAACCTGTGGACCTTCAACTTGGGGATGAAACACAGAAATTGCTTCGGAATTGAATACAACAGGCAGCATGCCGACTTCTCTCCGGGAGAGTAATGCTTCTAACTGTCTGTGCTTTGATTTTTTCCTGGGATTCCAGTAATAGATTACGATGGACATGGGAAGGTTTACTGTAACCTGTGGACCTTCAACTTGGGGATGAAACACAGAAATTGCTTCGGAATTGAATACAACAGGCAGCATGCCGACTTCTCTCCGGGAGAGTAATGCTTCTAACTGTCTGTGCTTTGATTTTTTCCTGGGATTCCAGTAATAGATTCCGATGGACATGGGAAGGTTTACTGTAACCTGTGGACCTTCAACTTGGGGATGAAACACAGAAATTGCTTCGGAATTGAATACAACAGGCAGCATGCCGACTTCTCTCCGGGAGAGTAATGGTTCTAACTGTCTGTGCTTTGATTCTTTCCTGGGATTCCAGTAATAGATTCCGATGGACATGGGAAGGTTTACTGTAACCTGTGGACCTTCAACTTGGGGATGAAACACAGAAATTGCTTCGGAATTGAATACAACAGGCAGCATGCCGACTTCTCTCCGGGAGAGTAATGCTTCTAACTGTCTGTGCTTTGATTTTTTCCTGGGATTCCAGTAATAGATTCCGATGGACATGGGAAGGTTTACTGTAACCTGTGGACCTTCAACTTGGGGATGAAACACAGAAATTGCTTCGGAATTGAATACAACAGGCAGCATGCCGACTTCTCTCCGGGAGAGTAATGCTTCTAACTGTCTGTGCTTTGATTTTTTCCTGGGATTCCAGTAATAGATTCCGATGGACATGGGAAGGTTTACTGTAACCTGTGGACCTTCAACTTGGGGATGAAACACAGAAATTGCTTCGGAATTGAATACAACAGGCAGCATGCCGACTTCTCTCCGGGAGAGTAATGCTTCTAACTGTCTGTGCTTTGATTTTTTCCTGGGATTCCAGTAATAGATTCCGATGGACATGGGAAGGTTTACTGTAACCTGTGGACCTTCAACTTGGGGATGAAACACAGAAATTGCTTCGGAATTGAATACAACAGGCAGCATGCCGACTTCTCTCCGCGAGAGTAATGCTTCTAACTGTCTGTGCTTTGATTTTTTCCTGGGATTCCAGTAATAGATTCCGATGGACATGGGAAGGTTTACTGTAACCTGTGGACCTTCAACTTGGGGATGAAACACAGAAATTGCTTCGGAATTGAATACAACAGGCAGCATGCCGACTTCTCTCCGGGAGAGTAATGCTTCTAACTGTCTGTGCTTTGAATTTTTCCTGGGATTCCAGTAATAGATTCCGATAGACATGGGAAGGTTTACTGTAACCTGTGGACCTTCAACTTGGGGATGAAACACAGAAATTGCTTCGGAATTGAATACAACATTCAGCATGCCGACTTCTCTCCGGGAGAGTAATGCTTCTAACTGTCTGTGCTTTGATTTTTTCCTGGGATTCCAGTAATAGATTCCGATGGACATGGAAGGTTTACTGTAACCTGTGGACCTTCAACTTGGGGATGAAACACAGAAATTGCTTCGGAATTGAATACAACATTCAGCATGCCGACTTCTCTCCGGGAGAGTAATGCTTCTAACTGTCTGTGCTTTGATTTTTTCCTGGGATTCCAGTAATAGATTCCGATGGACATGGGAAGGTTTACTGTAACCTGTGGACCTTCAACTTGGGGATGAAACACAGAAATTGCTTCGGAATTGAATACAACAGGCAGCATGCCGACTTCTCTCCGGGAGAGTAATGCTTCTAACTGTCTGTGCTTTGATTTTTTCCTGGGATTCCAGTAATAGATTCCGATGGACATGGGAAGGTTTACTGTAACCTGTGGACCTTCAACTTGGGGATGAAACACAGAAATTGCTTCGGAATTGAATACAACAGGCAGCATGCCGACTTCTCTCCGGGAGAGTAATGCTTCTAACTGTCTGTGCTTTGATTTTTTCCTGGGATTCCAGTAATAGATTCCGATGGACATGGGAAGGTTTACTGTAACCTGTGGACCTTCAACTTGGGGATGAAACACAGAAATTGCTTCGGAATTGAATACAACAGGCAGCATGCCGACTTCTCTCCGGGAGAGTAATGCTTCTAACTGTCTGTGCTTTGATTTTTTCCTGGGATTCCAGTAATAGATTCCGATGGACATGGGAAGGTTTACTGTAACCTGTGGACCTTCAACTTGGGGATGAAACACAGAAATTGCTTCGGAATTGAATACAACAGGCAGCATGCCGACTTCTCTCCGGGAGAGTAATGCTTCTAACTGTCTGTGCTTTGATTTTTTCCTGGTATTCCAGTAATAGATTCCGATGGACATGGGAAGGTTTACTGTAACATGTGGACCTTCAACTTGGGGATGAAACACAGAAATTGCTTCGGAATTGAATACAACAGGCAGCATGCCGACTTCTCTCCGGGAGAGTAATGGTTCTAACTGGCTGTGCTTTGATTCTTTCCTGGGATTCCAGTAATAGATTCCGATGGACATGGGAAGGTTTACTGTAACCTGTGGACCTTCAACTTGGGGATGAAACACAGAAATTGCTTCGGAATTGAATACAACAGGCAGCATGCCGACTTCTCTCCGGGAGAGTAATGCTTCTAACTGTCTGTGCTTTGATTTTTTCCTGGGATTCCAGTAATAGATTCCGATGGACATGGGAAGGTTTACTGTAACCTGTGGACCTTCAACTTGGGGATGAAACACAGAAATTGCTTCGGAATTGAATACAACAGGCAGCATGCCGACTTCTCTCCGGGAGAGTAATGCTTCTAACTGTCTGTGCTTTGATTTTTTCCTGGGATTCCAGTAATAGATTCCGATGGACATGGGAAGGTTTACTGTAACCTGTGGACCTTCAACTTGGGGATGAAACACAGAAATTGCTTCGGAATTGAATACAACAGGCAGCATGCCGACTTCTCTCCGGGAGAGTAATGCTTCTAACTGTCTGTGCTTTGATTTTTTCCTGGGATTCCAGTAATAGATTCCGATGGACATGGGAAGGTTTACTGTAACCTGTGGACCTTCAACTTGGGGATGAAACACAGAAATTGCTTCGGAATTGAATACAACAGGCAGCATGCCGACTTCTCTCCGGGAGAGTAATGCTTCTAACTGTCTGTGCTTTGATTTTTTCCTGGGATTCCAGTAATAGATTCCGATGGACATGGGAAGGTTTACTGTAACCTGTGGACCTTCAACTTGGGGATGAAACACAGAAATTGCTTCGGAATTGAATACAACAGGCAGCATGCCGACTTCTCTCCGGGAGAGTAATGCTTCTAACTGTCTGTGCTTTGAATTTTTCCTGGGATTCCAGTAATAGATTCCGATAGACATGGGAAGGTTTACTGTAACCTGTGGACCTTCAACTTGGGGATGAAACACAGAAATTGCTTCGGAATTGAATACAACATTCAGCATGCCGACTTCTCTCCGGGAGAGTAATGCTTCTAACTGTCTGTGCTTTGATTTTTTCCTGGGATTCCAGTAATAGATTCCGATGGACATGGGAAGGTTTACTGTAACCTGTGGACCTTCAACTTGGGGATGAAACACAGAAATTGCTTCGGAATTGAATACAACATTCAGCATGCCGACTTCTCTCCGGGAGAGTAATGCTTCTAACTGTCTGTGCTTTGATTTTTTCCTGGGATTCCAGTAATAGATTCCGATGGACATGGGAAGGTTTACTGTAACCTGTGGACCTTCAACTTGGGGATGAAACACAGAAATTGCTTCGGAATTGAATACAACAGGCAGCATGCCGACTTCTCTCCGGGAGAGTAATGCTTCTAACTGTCTGTGCTTTGATTTTTTCCTGGGATTCCAGTAATAGATTCCGATGGACATGGGAAGGTTTACTGTAACCTGTGGACCTTCAACTTGGGGATGAAACACAGAAATTGCTTCGGAATTGAATACAACAGGCAGCATGCCGACTTCTCTCCGGGAGAGTAATGGTTCTAACTGTCTGTGCTTTGATTTTTTCCTGGGATTCCAGTAATAGATTCCGATGGACATGGGAAGGATTACTGTAACCTGTGGACCTTCAACTTGGGGATGAAACACAGAAATTGCTTCGGAATTGAATACAACAGGCAGCATGCCGACTTCTCTCCGGGAGAGTAATGCTTCTAACTGTCTGTGCTTTGAATTTTTCCTGGGATTCCAGTAACAGATTCCGATGGACATGGGAAGGTTTACTGTAACCTGTGGACCTTCAACTTGGGGATGAAACACAGAAATTGCTTCGGAATTGAATACAACAGGCAGCATGCCGACTTCTCTCCGGGAGAGTAATGCTTCTAACTGTCTGTGCTTTGATTTTTTCCTGGGATTCCAGTAATAGATTCCGATGGACATGGGAAGGTTTACTGTAACCTGTGGACCTTCAACTTGGGGATGAAACACAGAAATTGCTTCGGAATTGAATACAACAGGCAGCATGCCGACTTCTCTCCGGGAGAGTAATGCTTCTAACTGTCTGTGCTTTGATTTTTTCCTGGGATTCCAGTAATAGATTCCGATGGACATGGGAAGGTTTACTGTAACCTGTGGACCTTCAACTTGGGGATGAAACACAGAAATTGCTTCGGAATTGAATACAACAGGCAGCATGCCGACTTCTCTCCGGGAGAGTAATGCTTCTAACTGTCTGTGCTTTGATTTTTTCCTGGGATTCCAGTAATAGATTCCGATGGACATGGGAAGGTTTACTGTAACCTGTGGACCTTCAACTTGGGGATGAAACACAGAAATTGCTTCTGAATTGAATACAACAGGCAGCATGCCGACTTCTCTCCGGGAGAGTGATGCTTCTAACTGTCTGTGCTTTGATTTTTTCCTGGGATTCCAGTAATAGATTCCGATGGACATGGGAAGGTTTACTGTAACCTGTGGACCTTCAACTTGGGGATGAAACACAGAAATTGCTTCGGAATTGAATACAACAGGCAGCATGCCGACTTCTCTCCGGGAGAGTAATGCTTCTAACTGTCTGTGCTTTGATTTTTTCCTGGGATTCCAGTAATAGATTCCGATGGACATGGGAAGGTTTACTGTAACCTGTGGACCTTCAACTTGGGGATGAAACACAGAAATTGCTTCGGAATTGAATACAACAGGCAGCATGCCGACTTCTCTCCGGGAGAGTAATGCTTCTAACTGTCTGTGCTTTGATTTTTTCCTGGGATTCCAGTAATAGATTCCGATGGACATGGGAAGGTTTACTGTAACCTGTGGACCTTCAACTTGGGGATGAAACACAGAAATTGCTTCGGAATTGAATACAACAGGCAGCATGCCGACTTCTCTCCGGGAGAGTAATGCTTCTAACTGTCTGTGCTTTGATTTTTTCCTGGGATTCCAGTAATAGATTCCGATGGACATGGGAAGGTTTACTGTAACCTGTGGACCTTCAACTTGGGGATGAAACACAGAAATTGCTTCGGAATTGAATACAACAGGCAGCATGCCGACTTCTCTCCGGGAGAGTAATGCTTCTAACTGTCTGTGCTTTGATTTTTTCCTGGGATTCCAGTAATAGATTCCGATGGACATGGGAAGGTTTACTGTAACCTGTGAACCTTCAACTTGGGGATGAAACACAGAAATTGCTTCGGAATTGAATACAACAGGCAGCATGCCGACTTCTCTCCGGGAGAGTAATGCTTCTAACTGTCTGTGCTTTGATTTTTTCCTGGGATTCCAGTAATAGATTCCGATGGACATGGGAAGGTTTACTGTAACCTGTGGACCTTCAACTTGGGGATGAAACACAGAAATTGCTTCGGAATTGAATACAACAGGCAGCATGCCGACTTCTCTCCGGGAGAGTAATGCTTCTAACTGTCTGTGCTTTGATTTTTTCCTGGGATTCCAGTAATAGATTCCGATGGACCTGGGAAGGTTTACTGTAACCTGTGGACCTTCAACTTGGGGATGAAACACAGAAATTGCTTCGGAATTGAATACAACAGGCAGCATGCCGACTTCTCTCCGGGAGAGTAATGCTTCTAACTGTCTGTGCTTTGATTTTTTCCTGGGATTCCAGTAATAGATTCCGATGGACATGGGAAGGTTTACTGTAACCTGTGGACCTTCAACTTGGGGATGAAACACAGAAATTGCTTCGGAATTGAATACAACAGGCAGCATGCCGACTTCTCTCCGGGAGAGTAATGCTTCTAACTGTCTGTGCTTTGATTTTTTCCTGGGATTCCAGTAATAGATTCCGATGGACATGGGAAGGTTTACTGTAGCCTGTGGACCTTCAACTTGGGGATGAAACACAGAAATTGCTTCGGAATTGAATACAACAGGCAGCATGCCGACTTCTCTCCGGGAGAGTAATGCTTCTAACTGTCTGTGCTTTGATTTTTTCCTGGGATTCCAGTAATAGATTCCGATGGACATGGGAAGGTTTACTGTAACCTGTGGACCTTCAACTTGGGGATGAAACACAGAAATTGCTTCTGAATTGAATACAACAGGCAGCATGCCGACTTCTCTCCGGGAGAGTAATGCTTCTAACTGTCTGTGCTTTGATTTTTTCCTGGGATTCCAGTAATAGATTCCGATGGACATGGGAAGGTTTACTGTAACCTGTGGACCTTCAACTTGGGGATGAAACACAGAAATTGCTTCGGAATTGAATACAACAGGCAGCATGCCGACTTCTCTCCGGGAGAGTAATGCTTCTAACTGTCTGTGCTTTGATTTTTTCCTGGGATTCCAGTAATAGATTCCGATGGACATGGGAAGGTTTACTGTAACCTGTGGACCTTCAACTTGGGGATGAAACACAGAAATTGCTTCTGAATTGAATACAACAGGCAGCATGCCGACTTCTCTCCGGGAGAGTAATGCTTCTAACTGTCTGTGCTTTGAATTTTTCCTGGGATTCCAGTAATAGATTCCGATGGACATGGGAAGGTTTACTGTAACCTGTGGACCTTCAACTTGGGGATGAAACACAGAAATTGCTTCGGAATTGAATACAACAGGCAGCATGCCGACTTCTCTCCGGGAGAGTAATGCTTCTAACTGTCTGTGCTTTGATTTTTTCCTGGGATTCCAGTAATAGATTCCGATGGACATGGGAAGGTTTACTGTAACCTGTGGACCTTCAACTTGGGGATGAAACACAGAAATTGCTTCGGAATTGAATACAACAGGCAGCATGCCGACTTCTCTCCGGGAGAGTAATGCTTCTAACTGTCTGTGCTTTGATTTTTTCCTGGGATTCCAGTAATAGATTCCGATGGACATGGGAAGGTTTACTGTAACCTGTGGACCTTCAACTTGTTGATGAAACACAGAAATTGCTTCGGAATTGAATACAACAGGCAGCATGCCGACTTCTCTCCGGGAGAGTAATGCTTCTAACTGTCTGTGCTTTGATTTTTTCCTGGGATTCCAGTAATAGATTCCGATGGACATGGGAAGGTTTACTGTAACCTGTGGACCTTCAACTTGACGATGAAACACAGAAATTGCTTCGGAATTGAATACAACAGGCAGCATGCCGACTTCTCTCCGGGAGAGTAATGCTTCTAACTGTCTGTGCTTTGATTTTTTCCTGGGATTCCAGTAATAGATTCCGATGGACATGGGAAGGTTTACTGTAACCTGTGGACCTTCAACTTGGGGATGAAACACAGAAATTGCTTCGGAATTGAATACAACAGGCAGCATGCCGACTTCTCTCCGGGAGAGTAATGCTTCTAACTGTCTGTGCTTTGATTTTTTCCTGGGATTCCAGTAATAGATTCCGATGGACATGGGAAGGTTTACTGTAACCTGTGGACCTTCAACTTGGGGATGAAACACAGAAATTGCTTCGGAATTGAATACAACAGGCAGCATGCCGACTTCTCTCCGGGAGAGTAATGCTTCTAACTGTCTGTGCTTTGATTTTTTCCTGGGATTCCAGTAATAGATGCCGATGGACATGGGAAGGTTTACTGTAACCTGTGGACCTTCAACTTGACGATGAAACACAGAAATTGCTTCGGAATTGAATACAACAGGCAGCATGCCGACTTCTCTCCGGGAGAGTAATGCTTCTAACTGTCTGTGCTTTGATTTTTTCCTGGGATTCCAGTAATAGATTCCGATAGACATGGGAAGGTTTACTGTAACCTGTGGACCTTCAACTTGGGGATGAAACACAGAAATTGCTTCGGAATTGAATACAACAGGCAGCATGCCGACTTCTCTCCGGGAGAGTAATGCTTCTAACTGTCTGTGCTTTGATTTTTTCCTGGGATTCCAGTAATAGATTCCGATGGACATGGGAAGGTTTACTGTAACCTGTGGACCTTCAACTTGGGGATGAAACACAGAAATTGCTTCGCAATTGAATACAAGAGGCAGCATGCCGACTTCTCTCCGGGAGAGTAATGCTTCTAACTGTCTGTGCTTTGATTTTTTCCTGGGATTCCAGTAATAGATTCCGATGGACATGGGAAGGTTTACTGTAACCTGTGGACCTTCAACGTGACGATGAAACACAGAAATTGCTTCGGAATTGAATACAACAGGCAGCATGCCGACTTCTCTCCGGGAGAGTAATGCTTCTAACTGTCTGTGCTTTGATTTTTTCCTGGGATTCCAGTAATAGATTCCGATGGACATGGGAAGGTTTACTGTAACCTGTGGACCTTCAACTTGGGGATGAAACACAGAAATTGCTTCGGAATTGAATACAACAGGCAGCATGCCGACTTCTCTCCGGGAGAGTAATGCTTCTAACTGTCTGTGCTTTGATTTTTTCCTGGGATTCCAGTAATAGATTCCGATGGACATGGGAAGGTTTACTGTAACCTGTGGACCTTCAACTTGGGGATGAAACACAGAAATTGCTTCGGAATTGAATACAACAGGCAGCATGCCGACTTCTCTCCGGGAGAGTAATGCTTCTAACTGTCTGTGCTTTGATTTTTTCCTGGGATTCCAGTAATAGATTCCGATGGACATGGGAAGATTTACTGTAACCTGTGGACCTTCAACTTGGGGATGAAACACAGAAATTGCTTCGGAATTGAATACAACAGGCAGCATGCCGACTTCTCTCCGGGAGAGTAATGCTTCTAACTGTCTGTGCTTTGATTTTTTCCTGGGATTCCAGTAATAGATTCCGATGGACATGGGAAGGTTTACTGTAACCTGTGGATCTTCAACTTGACGATGAAACACAGAAATTGCTTCGGAATTGAATACAACAGGCAGCATGCCGACTTCTCTCCGGGAGAGTAATGCTTCTAACTGTCTGTGCTTTGATTTTTTCCTGGGATTCCAGTAATAGATTCCGATGGACATGGGAAGGTTTACTGTAACCTGTGGACCTTCAACTTGGGGATGAAACACAGAAATTGCTTCGGAATTGAATACAACAGGCAGCATGCCGACTTCTCTCCGGGAGAGTAATGCTTCTAACTGTCTGTGCTTTGATTTTTTCCTGGGATTCCAGTAATAGATTCCGATAGACATGGGAAGGTTTACTGTAACCTGTGGACCTTCAACTTGGGGATGAAACACAGAAATTGCTTCGGAATTGAATACAACAGGCAGCATGCCGACTTCTCTCCGGGAGAGTAATGCTTCTAACTGTCTGTGCTTTGATTTTTTCCTGGGATTCCAGTAATAGATTCCGATGGACATGGGAAGGTTTACTGTAACCTGTGGACCTTCAACTTGGGGATGAAACACAGAAATTGCTTCGGAATTGAATACAACAGGCAGCATGCCGACTTCTCTCCGGGAGAGTAATGCTTCTAAATGTCTGTGCTTTGATTTTTTCCTGGGATTCCAGTAATAGATTCCGATGGACATGGGAAGGTTTACTGTAACCTGTGGACCTTCAACTTGGGGATGAAACACAGAAATTGCTTCGGAATTGAATACAACAGGCAGCATGCCGACTTCTCTCCGGGAGAGTAATGCTTCTAACTGCCTGTGCTTTGATTTTTTCCTGGGATTCCAGTAATAGATTCCGATGGACATGGGAAGGTTTACTGTAACCTGTGGACCTTCAACTTGGGGATGAAACACAGAAATTGCTTCGGAATTGAATACAACAGGCAGCATGCCGACTTCTCTCCGGGAGAGTTCTGCTTCTAACTGTCTGTGCTTTGATTTTTTCCTGGGATTCCAGTAATAGATTCCGATGGACATGGGAAGGTTTACTGTAACCTGTGGACCTTCAACTTGGGGATGAAACACAGAAATTGCTTCGGAATTGAATACAACAGGCAGCATGCCGACTTCTCTCCGGGAGAGTAATGCTTCTAACTGTCTGTGCTTTGATTTTTTCCTGCGATTCCAGTAATAGATTCCGATGGACATGGGAAGGTTTACTGTAACCTGTGGACCTTCAACTTGACGATGAAACACAGAAATTGCTTCGGAATTGAATACAACAGGCAGCATGCCGACTTCTCTCCGGGAGAGTAATGCTTCTAACTGTCTGTGCTTTGATTTTTTCCTGGGATTCCAGTAATAGATTCCGATAGACATGGGAAGGTTTACTGTAACCTGTGGACCTTCAACTTGGGGATGAAACACAGAAATTGCTTCGGAATTGAATACAACAGGCAGCATGCCGACTTCTCTCCGGGAGAGTAATGCTTCTAACTGTCTGTGCTTTGATTTTTTCCTGGGATTCCAGTAATAGATTCCGATGGACATGGGAAGGTTTACTGTAACCTGTGGACCTTCAACTTGGGGATGAAACACAGAAATTGCTTCGGAATTGAATACAACAGGCAGCATGCCGACTTCTCTCCGGGAGAGTAATGCTTCTAACTGTCTGTGCTTTGATTTTTTCCTGGGATTCCAGTAATAGATTCCGATGGACATGGGAAGGTTTACTGTAACCTGTGGACCTTCAACTTGGGGATGAAACACAGAAATTGCTTCGGAATTGAATACAACAGGCAGCATGCCGACTTCTCTCCGGGAGAGTAATGCTTCTAACTGTCTGTGCTTTGATTTTTTCCTGGGATTCAAGTAATAGATTCCGATGGACATGGGAAGGTTTACTGTAACCTGTGGACCTTCAACTTGGGGATGAAACACAGAAATTGCTTCGGAATTGAATACAACAGGCAGCATGCCGACTTCTCTCCGGGAGAGTAATGCTTCTAACTGTCTGTGCTTTGATTTTTTCCTGGGATTCCAGTAATAGATTCCGATGGACATGGGAAGGTTTACTGTAACCTGTGGACCTTCAACTTGGGGATGAAACACAGAAATTGCTTCGGAATTGAATACAACAGGCAGCATGCCGACTTCTCTCCGGGAGAGTAATGCTTCTAACTGTCTGTGCTTTGATTTTTTCCTGGGATTCCAGTAATAGATTCCGATGGACATGGGAAGGTTTACTGTAACCTGTGGACCTTCAACTTGGGGATGAAACACAGAAATTGCTTCGGAATTGAATACAACAGGCAGCATGCCGACTTCTCTCCGGGAGAGTAATGCTTCTAACTGTCTGTGCTTTGATTTTTTCCTGGGATTCCAGTAATAGATTCCGATGGACATGGGAAGGTTTACTGTAACCTGTGGACCTTCAACTTGGGGATGAAACACAGAAATTGCTTCGGAATTGAATACAACAGGCAGCATGCCGACTTCTCTCCGGGAGAGTAATGCTTCTAACTGTCTGTGCTTTGATTTTTTCCTGGGATTCCAGTAATAGATTCCGATGGACATGGGAAGGTTTACTGTAACCTGTGGACCTTCAACTTGGGGATGAAACACAGAAATTGCTTCGGAATTGAATACAACAGGCAGCATGCCGACTTCTCTCCGGGAGAGTAATGCTTCTAACTGTCTGTGCTTTGATTTTTTCCTGGGATTCCAGTAATAGATTCCGATGGACATGGGAAGGTTTACTGTAACCTGTGGACCTTCAACTTGGGGATGAAACACAGAAATTGCTTCGGAATTGAATACAACATTCAGCATGCCGACTTCTCTCCGGGAGAGTAATGCTTCTAACTGTCTGTGCTTTGATTTTTTCCTGGGATTCCAGTAATAGATTCCGATGGACATGGGAAGGTTTACTGTAACCTGTGGACCTTCAACTTGGGGATGAAACACAGAAATTGCTTCGGAATTGAATACAACAGGCAGCATGCCGACTTCTCTCCGAGAGAGTAACGCTTCTAACTGTCTGTGCTTTGATTTTTTCCTGGGATTCCAGTAATAGATTCCGATGGACATGGGAAGGTTTACTGTAACCTGTGGACCTTCAACTTGGGGATGAAACACAGAAATTGCTTCGGAATTGAATACAACATTCAGCATGCCGACTTCTCTCCGGGAGAGTAATGCTTCTAACTGTTTGTGCTTTGATTTTTTCCTGGGATTCCAGTAATAGATTCCGATGGACATGGGAAGGTTTACTGTAACCTGTGGACCTTCAACTTGGGGATGAAACACAGAAATTGCTTCGGAATTGAATACAACAGGCAGCATGCCGACTTCTCTCCGGGAGAGTAATGCTTCTAACTGTCTGTGCTTTGATTTTTTCCTGGGATTCCAGTAATAGATTCCGATGGACATGGGAAGGTTTACTGTAACCTGTGGACCTTCAACTTGGGGATGAAACACAGAAATTGCTTCGGAATTGAATACAACAGGCAGCATGCCGACTTCTCTCCGGGAGAGTAATGCTTCTAACTGTCTGTGCTTTGATTTTTTCCTGGGATTCCAGTAATAGATTTCGATGGACATGGGAAGGTTTACTGTAACCTGTGGACCTTCAACTTGGGGATGAAACACAGAAATTGCTTCGGAATTGAATACAACATTCAGCATGCCGACCTCTCTCCGGGAGAGTAATGCTTCTAACTGTCTGTGCTTTGATTTTTTCCTGGGATTCCAGTAATAGATTCCGATGGACATGGGAAGGTTTACTGTAACCTGTGGACCTTCAACTTGGGGATGAAACACAGAAATTGCTTCGGAATTGAATACAACATTCAGCATGCCGACTTCTCTCGGGGAGAGTAATGCTTCTAACTGTCTGTGCTTTGATTTTTTCCTGGGATTCCAGTAATAGATTCCGATGGACATGGGAAGGTTTACTGTAACCTGTGGACCTTCAACTTGGGGATGAAACACAGAAATTGCTTCGGAATTGAATACAACATTCAGCATGCCGACTTCTCTCCGGGAGAGTAATGCTTCTAACTGTCTGTGCTTTGATTTTTTCCTGGGATTCCAGTAATAGATTCCGATGGACATGGGAAGGTTTACTGTAACCTGTGGACCTTCAACTTGGGGATGAAACACAGAAATTGCTTCGGAATTGAATACAACATTCAGCATGCCGACTTCTCTCCGGGAGAGTAATGCTTCTAACTGTCTGTGCTTTGATTTTTTCCTGGGATTCCAGTAATAGATTCCGATGGACATGGGAAGGTTTACTGTAACCTGTGGACCTTCAACTTGGGGATGAAACAAAGAAATTGCTTCGGAATTGAATACAACATTCAGCATGCCGACTTCTCTCCGGGAGAGTAATGCTTCTAACTGTCTGTGCTTTGATTTTTTCCTGGGATTCCAGTAATAGATTCCGATGGACATGGGAACGTTTACTGTAACCTGTGGACCTTCAACTTGGGGATGAAACACAGAAATTGCTTCGGAATTGAATACAACATTCAGCATGCCGACTTCTCTCCGGGAGAGTAATGCTTCTAACTGTCTGTGCTTTGATTTTTTCCTGGGATTCCAGTAATAGATTCCGATAGACATGGGAAGGTTTACTGTAACCTGTGGACCTTCAACTTGGGGATGAAACACAGAAATTGCTTCGGAATTGAATACAACAGGCAGCATGCCGACTTCTCTCCGGGAGAGTAATGCTTCTAACTGTCTGTGCTTTGATTTTTTCCTGGGATTCCAGTAATAGATTCCGATGGACATGGGAAGGTTTACTGTAACCTGTGGACCTTCAACTTGGGGATGAAACACAGAAATTGCTTCGGAATTGAATACAACATTCAGCATGCCGACTTCTCTCCGGGAGAGTAATGCTTCTAACTGTCTGTGCTTTGATTTTTTCCTGGGATTCCAGTAATAGATTCCGATGGACATGGGAAGGTTTACTGTAACCTGTGGACCTTCAACTTGGGGATGAAACACAGAAATTGCTTCGGAATTGAATACAACATTCAGCATGCCGACTTCTCTCCGGGAGAGTAATGCTTCTAACTGTCTGTGCTTTGATTTTTTCCTGGGATACCAGTAATAGATTCCGATGGACATGGGAAGGTTTACTGTAACCTGTGGACCTTCAACTTGGGGATGAAACACAGAAATTGCTTCGGAATTGAATACAACAGGCAGCATGCCGACTTCTCTCCGGGAGAGTAATGCTTCTAACTGTCTGTTCTTTGATTTTTTCCTGGGATTCCAGTAATAGTTTCCGATGGACATGGGAAGGTTTACTGTAACCTGTGGACCTTCAACTTGGGGATGAAACACAGAAATTGCTTCGGAATTGAATACAACAGGCAGCATGCCGACTTCTCTCCGGGAGAGTAATGCTTCTAACTGTCTGTGCTTTGATTTTTTCCTGGGATTCCAGTAATAGATTTCGATGGACATGGGAAGGTTTACTGTAACCTGTGGACCTTCAACTTGGGGATGAAACACAGAAATTGCTTCGGAATTGAATACAACATTCAGCATGCCGACTTCTCTCCGGGAGAGTAATGCTTCTAACTGTCTGTGCTTTGATTTTTTCCTGGGATTCCAGTAATAGATTCCGATGGACATGGGAAGGTTTACTGTAACCTGTGGACCTTCAACTTGGGGATGAAACACAGAAATTGCTTCGGAATTGAATACAACATTCAGCATGCCGACTTCTCTCCGGGAGAGTAATGCTTCTAACTGTCTGTGCTTTGATTTTTTCCTGGGATTCCAGTAATAGATTCCGATGGACATGGGAAGGTTTACTGTAACCTGTGGACCTTCATCTTGGGGATGAAACACAGAAATTGCTTCGGAATTGAATACAACATTCAGCATGCCGACTTCTCTCCGGGAGAGTAATGCTTCTAACTGTCTGTGCTTTGATTTTTTCCTGGGATTCCAGTAATAGATTTCGATGGACATGGGAAGGTTTACTGTAACCTGTGGACCTTCAACTTGGGGATGAAACACAGAAATTGCTTCGGAATTGAATACAACATTCAGCATGCCGACTTCTCTCCGGGAGAGTAATGCTTCTAACTGTCTGTGCTTTGATTTTTTCCTGGGATTCCAGTAATAGATTCCGATGGACATGGGAAGGTTTACTGTAACCTGTGGACCTTCAACTTGGGGATGAAACACAGAAATTGCTTCGGAATTGAATACAACATTCAGCATGCCGACTTCTCTCCGGGAGAGTAATGCTTCTAACTGTCTGTGCTTTGATTTTTTCCTGGGATTCCAGTAATAGATTCCGATGGACATGGGAAGGTTTACTGTAACCTGTGGACCTTCAACTTGGGGATGAAACACAGAAATTGCTTCGGAATTGAATACAACATTCAGCATGCCGACTTCTCTCCGGGAGAGTAATGCTTCTAACTGTCTGTGCTTTGATTTTTTCCTGGGATTCCAGTAATAGATTCCGATAGACATGGGAAGGTTTACTGTAACCTGTGGACCTTCAACTTGGGGATGAAACACAGAAATTGCTTCGGAATTGAATACAACAGGCAGCATGCCGACTTCTCTCCGGGAGAGTAATGCTTCTAACTGTCTGTGCTTTGATTTTTTCCTGGGATTCCAGTAATAGATTCCGATGGACATGGGAAGGTTTACTGTAACCTGTGGACCTTCAACTTGGGGATGAAACACAGAAATTGCTTCGGAATTGAATACAACATTCAGCATGCCGACTTCTCTCCGGGAGAGTAATGCTTCTAACTGTCTGTGCTTTGATTTTTTCCTGGGATTCCAGTAATAGATTCCGATGGACATGGGGAGGTTTACTGTAACCTGTGGACCTTCAACTTGGGGATGAAACACAGAAATTGCTTCGGAATTGAATACAACAGGCAGCATGCCGACTTCTCTCCGGGAGAGTAATGCTTCTAACTGTCTGTGCTTTGATTTTTTCCTGGGATTCCAGTAATAGATTCCGATGGACATGGGAAGGTTTACTGTAACCTGTGGACCTTCAACTTGGGGATGAAACACAGAAATTGCTTCGGAATTGAATACAACATTCAGCATGCCGACTTCTCTCCGGGAGAGTAATGCTTCTAACTGTCTGTGCTTTGATTTTTTCCTGGGATTCCAGTAATAGATTCCGATGGACATGGGAAGGTTTACTGTAACCTGTGGACCTTCAACTTGGGGATGAAACACAGAAATTGCTTCGGAATTGAATACAACAGGCAGCATGCCGACTTCTCTCCGGGAGAGTAATGTTTCTAACTGTCTGTGCTTTGATTTTTTCCTGGGATTCCAGTAACAGATTCCGATGGACATGGGAAGGTTTACTGTAACCTGTGGACCTTCAACTTGGGGATGAAACACAGAAATTGCTTCGGAATTGAATACAACAGGCAGCATGCCGACTTCTCTCCGGGAGAGTAATGCTTCTAACTGTCTGTGCTTTGATTTTTTCCTGGGATTCCAGTAATAGATTCCGATGGACATGGGAAGGTTTACTGTAACCTGTGGACCTTCAACTTGGGGATGAAACACAGAAATTGCTTCGGAATTGAATACAACAGGCAGCATGCCGACTTCTCTCCGGGAGAGTAATGCTTCTAACTGTCTGTGCTTTGATTTTTTCCTGGGATTCCAGTAATAGATTCCGATGGACATGGGAAGGTTTACTGTAACCTGTGGACCTTCAACTTGGGGACGAAACACAGAAATTGCTTCGGAATTGAATACAACAGGCAGCATGCCGACTTCTCTCCGGGAGAGTAATGCTTCTAACTGTCTGTGCTTTGATATTTTCCTGGGATTCCAGTAATAGATTCCGATGGACATGGGAAGGTTTACTGTAACCTGTGGACCTTCAACTTGGGGATGAAACACAGAAATTGCTTCGGAATTGAATACAACAGGCAGCATGCCGACTTCTCTCCGGGAGAGTAATGCTTCTAACTGTCTGTGCTTTGATTTTTTCCTGGGATTCCAGTAATAGATTCCGATGGACATGGGAAGGTTTACTGTAACCTGTGGACCTTCAACTTGGGGATGAAACACAGAAATTGCTTCGGAATTGAATACAACAGGCAGCATGCCGACTTCTCTCCGGGAGAGTAATGCTTCTAACTGTCTGTGCTTTGATTTTTTCCTGGGATTCCAGTAATAGATTCCGATGGACATGGGAAGGTTTACTGTAACCTGTGGACCTTCAACTTAGGGATGAAACACAGAAATTGCTTCGGAATTGAATACAACAGGCAGCATGCCGACTTCTCTCCGGGAGAGTAATGCTTCTAACTGTCTGTGCTTTGATTTTTTCCTGGGATTCCAGTAATAGATTCCGATGGACATGGGAAGGTTTACTGTAACCTGTGGACCTTCAACTTGACGATGAAACACAGAAATTGCTTCGGAATTGAATACAACAGGCAGCATGCCAACTTCTCTCCGGGAGAGTAATGCTTCTAACTGTCTGTGCTTTGTTTTTTTCCTGGGATTCCAGTAATAGATTCCGATGGACATGGGAAGGTTTACTGTAACCTGTGGACCTTCAACTTGGGGATGAAACACAGAAATTGCTTCGGAATTGAATACAACAGGCAGCATGCCGACTTCTCTCCGGGAGAGTAATGCTTCTAACTGTCTGTGCTTTGATTTTTTCCTGGGATTCCAGTAATAGATTCCGATGGACATGGGAAGGTTTACTGTAACCTGTGGACCTTCAACTTGGGGATGAAACACAGAAATTGCTTCGGAATTGAATACAACAGGCAGCATGCCGACTTCTCTCCGGGAGAGTAATGCTTCTAACTGTCTGTGCTTTGATTTTTTCCTGGGATTCCAGTAATAGATTCCGATGGACATGGGAAGGTTTACTGTAACCTGTGGACCTTCAACTTGGGGATGAAACACAGAAATTGCTTCGGAATTGAATACAACAGGCAGCATGCCGACTTCTCTCCGGTAGAGTAATGCTTCTAACTGTCTGTGCTTTGATTTTTTTCCTGGGATTCCAGTAATAGATTCCGATGGACATGGGAAGGTTTACTGTAACCTGTGGACCTTCAACTTGGGGATGAAACACAGAAATTGCTTCGGAATTGAATACAACAGGCAGCATGCCGACTTCTCTCCGGGAGAGTAATGCTTCTAACTGTCTGTGCTTTGATTTTTTCCTGGGATTCCAGTAATAGATTCCGATGGACATGGGAAGGTTTACTGTAACCTGTGGACCTTCAACTTGGGGATGAAACACAGAAATTGCTTCGGAATTGAATACAACAGGCAGCATGCCGACTTCTCTCCGGGAGAGTAATGCTTCTAACTGTCTGTGCTTTGATTTTTTCCTGGGATTCCAGTAATAGATTCCGATGGACATGGGAAGGTTTACTGTAACCTGTGGACCTTCAACTTGGGGATGAAACACAGAAATTGCTTCGGAATTGAATACAACAGGCAGCATGCCGACTTCTCTCCGGGAGAGTAATGCTTCTGACTGTCTGTGCTTTGATTTTTTCCTGGGATTCCAGTAATAGATTCCGATGGACATGGGAAGGTTTACTGTAACCTGTGGACCTTCAACTTGGGGATGAAACACAGAAATTGCTTCGGAATTGAATACAACAGGCAGCATGCCGACTTCTCTCCGGGAGAGTAATGCTTCTAACTGTCTGTGCTTTGATTTTTTCCTGGGATTCCAGTAATAGATTCCGATGGACATGGGAAGGTTTACTGTAACCTGTGGACCTTCAACTTGGGGATGAAACACAGAAATTGCTTCGGAATTGAATACAACAGGCAGCATGCCGACTTCTCTCCGGGAGAGTAATGCTTCTAACTGTCTGTGCTTTGATTTTTTCCTGGGATTCCAGTAATAGATTCCGATGGACATGGGAAGGTTTACTGTAACCTGTGGACCTTCAACTTGGGGATGAAACACAGAAATTGCTTCGGAATTGAATACAACAGGCAGCATGCCGACTTCTCTCCGGGAGAGTAATGCTTCTAACTGTCTGTGCTTTGATTTTTTCCTGGGATTCCAGTAATAGATTCCGATGGACATGGGAAGGTTTACTGTAACCTGTGGACCTTCAACTTGGGGATGAAACACAGAAATTGCTTCGGAATTGAATACAACAGGCAGCATGCCGACTTCTCTCCGGGAGAGTAATGCTTCTAACTGTCTGTGCTTTGATTCTTTCCTGGGATTCCAGTAATAGATTCCGATGGACATGGGAAGGTTTACTGTAACCTGTGGACCTTCAACTTGGGGATGAAACACAGAAATTGCTTCGGAATTGAATACAACAGGCACCATGCCGACTTTTGTCCGGGAGAGTAATGGTTCTAACTGTCTGTGCTTTGATTCTTTCCTGGGATTCCAGTAATAGATTCCGATGGACATGGGAAGGTTTACTGTAACTTGTGGACCTTCAGCTTGACGATGAAACACAGAAATTTCGTCGGAATTGAATACAATAGGCACCAAGCCGACTTCTGTCCGGGAGAGTAATGCTTCTAACTGTCTGTGCTTTGATTCTTTCCTGGGATTTCAAAAATAGATTCCGATGGACATGGGAAGGTTTACTGTAACCTGTGGACCTTCAACTTGACGATGAAACACAGAAATTGCGTCGGAATTGAATACAACAGGCACCATGCCGTCTTCTCTCCGGGAGAGTAATGCTTCTAACTCTCTGTGCTTTAATTCTTTCCTGGGATTCCAGTAATAGATTTCGATGGACATGGAAAGGTTTACTGTAACCTGTGGACCTTCAACTTAACGATGAAACACATAAATTGCGTTGGAATTGAATCCAACAGGCACAAAGCCGACTTCTGTCCGAGACAGTAATGCTTCTAACTCTCTGTGCTTTGATTTCTCCTGGGATTCCAGAAATAGATCCCGATGGACATGAAAGGTTTACTGTAACCCGTGGACCTTCAACTTGACGATGAAACACAGAAATTGCGTCGGAATTCAATACAACAGGCACCATGCTGTCTTTTCTCCGGGAGAGTAATGCTTCTAACTCTCTGTGCTTTGATTCCTTCCTGGGATTCCAGTAATAGATTTCGATGGACATGGGAAGGATTACTGTAACCTGTGGACCTTCAACTTGACGATGAAACACAGAAATTGCGTCGAAATTGGATACAACAGGCACCATGCCGTCTTCTCTCCGGGAGAGTAATGCTTCTAACTGTCTGTGCTTTGATTCTTTCCTGGTACTCCAGTAATAGATTCCGATGGACATGTGGAAGTTTACTGTTACCTTTAGACCTTCAACCTGACGATGAAACACAGAAATTGCGTCGGAATTGAATAGAACAAGCACCATGCCAACTTCTCTCCATGAGAGTAATGCTTCTAACTGTCTCTGCTTTGATTCTTCCCTGGGATTCCAGTAATAGATTCCGATGGACATGGGAAGGTTTACTGTAACCTTTGGACCTTCAACTTGACGATGAAACACAGAAATTGCGTCGGAATTGAATACAACAGGCACCATGCCGAATTCTCACCAGGAGAGTAATGCTTCTAACTCTCTGTGCTTTGATTTTTTCCTGGGATTCCGTTAAAGGTTCCGATAGACATGGGAAGGTTTACTGTATCCTGTGGACCTTCAACTTGACGATGAAACACAGAAATTGCGTCGGAATTGAATACAACAGGCACCATGCCGACTTTTGTCCGGGAGAGTAATGCTTCTAACTCTCTGTGCTCTTACTCTTTCCTGGGATTCCAGTAATAGATTCCGATGGACATGGGAAGGTTTACTGTAACCTGTGGACCTTCAACTTGACGATGAAACACAGAAATTGCTTCGGAAATGAATACAACAGGCAACATTGCCGACTTCTCTCCGGGAGATTAATGCTTCTAACTGTCTGTGTTTTGATTCTTTCCTGGGATTCCAGTAATAGATTCCGATTGACATGGGAAGGTTTACGTTAACCTGTGGACCTTCAACTTGACGACGAAACACAGAAATTGCGTCGGAATTGAATACAACAGGCACCATGCCGACTTCTCTCCGGGAGAGTAATGCTTCTAACTCTCTGTGCTTTGACTCTTTCCTGGGATTCCAGTAATAGATTCTGATGGACATGGGAAGGTTTACTGTAACCTGTGGACCTTCAACTTGACGATGAAACACAGAAATTGCGTCGGAATTGAATACAACAGGCACCATGCCGACTTTTGTCCGGGAGAGTAATGGTTCTAACTGTCTGTGCTTTGATTCTTTCCTGGGATTCCAGTAATAGATTCCGATGGACATGGGAAGGTTTACTGTAACCTGTGGACCTTCAACTTGACGATGAAACACAGAAATTGCGTCGGAACTGAATACAACAAACACCACGCCAAGTCCTCTCTGGGAGAATAATGCTTCTAACCGTCAGTGTTTTGATTCTTTTATTGGGATTCCAGTAATAGATTCCGATGGACATGGCAAGGTTTACTGTATCCTGTGGACCTTCAACTTGACGATGAAACACAGAAATTGCTTCGGAAATGAATACAACAGGCACCATGCCGACTTCTCTCCGGGAGAGTAATGCTTCTAACAGTCTGTGCTTTGATTCTTTGCTGCGATTCCAGTAATAGATTCCGATGGACATGTGGAAGTTTACTGTTACCTGTGGACATTCAACTTGACGATGAAACACAGAAATTGCGTCGGAATTGAATACAACAGGCACCATGCCGACTTCTCTCCGGGAGAGTAATGCTTCTAACTGTCTGTGCTTTGATTCTTTCCTGGGATTCCAGTAATAGATTCCGATGGACATGGGAAGGTTTACTGTAACCTGTGGACCTTCAACTTGGGGATGAAACAGAGAAATTGCTTCGGAATTGAATACAACAGGCAGCATGCCGACTTCTCTCCGGGAGAGTAATGCTTCTAACTGTCTGTGCTTTGATTCTTTCCTGGGATTCCAGTAATAGATTCCGATGGACATGGGAAGGTTTACTGTAACCTGTGGACCTTCAACTTGGGGATGAAACACAGAAATTGCTTCGGAATTGAATACAACAGGCAGCATGCCGACTTCTCTCCGGGAGAGTAATGCTTCTAACTGTCTGTGCTTTGATTCTTTCCTGGGATTCCAGTAATAGATTCCGATGGACATGGGAAGGTTTACTGTAACCTGTGGACCTTCAACTTGGGGATGAAACACAGAAATTGCTTCGGAATTGAATACAACAGGCAGCATGCCGACTTCTCTCCGGGAGAGTAATGCTTCTAACTGTCTGTGCTTTCATTCTTTCCTGGGATTCCAGTAATAGATTCCGATGGACATGGGAAGGTTTACTGTAACCTGTGGACCTTCAACTTGGGGATGAAACACAGAAATTGCGTCGGAATTGAATACAACAGGCAGCATGCCGACTTCTCTCCGGGAGGGTAATGCTTCTAACTGTCTGTGGTTTGATTCTTTCCTGGGATTCCAGAAATAGATTCCGATGGACATCGGAAGGTTTACTGTAACCTGTGGACCTTCAACTTGACGATGAAACACAGAAATTGCGGCGGAATTGAATACAAGAGGCACCATGCCGACTTCTCTCCGGGAGAGTAATGCTTCTAACTGTCTGTGCTTTGATTCTTTCCTGGGATTCCAGTAATAGATTCCGATGGACATGGGAAGGTTTACTGTAACCTGTGGACCTTCAACTTGGGGATGAAACACAGAAATTGCTTCGGAATTGAATACAACAGGCAGCATGCCGACTTCTCTCCGGGAGAGTAATGCTTCTAACTGTCTGTGCTTTCATTCTTTCCTGGGATTCCAGTAATAGATTCCGATGGACATGGGAAGGTTTACTGTAACCTGTGGACCTTCAACTTGGGGATGAAACACAGAAATTGCGTCGGAATTGAATACAACAGGCAGCATGCCGACTTCTCTCCGGGAGAGTAATGCTTCTAACAGTCTGTGCTTTGATTCTTTCCTGGGATTCCAGTAATAGATTCCGATGGACATGGGAAGGTTTACTGTTACCTGTGGACCTTCAACTTGACGATGAAACACAGAAATTGCTTCGGAATTGAATCCAACAGGCACCGTGCCGACTTCTCTCCGGGAGAGTAATGCTTCTAACAGTCTGTGCTTTGATTCTTTCCTGGGATTACAGTAATAGATTCCGATGGACATGGGAAGGTTTACTGTTACCTATGGACCTTCAACTTGACGAAGAAACACAGAAATTGCTTCGGAATTGAATCCAACAGGCACCATGCCGACTTCTCTCCGGGAGAGTAATGCTTCTAACTGTCTGTGCTTTCATTCTTTCCTGGGATTCCAGTAATAGATTCCTATGGACATGGGAAGGTTTACTGTAACCTGTGGACCTTCAACTTGGGGATGAAACACAGAAATTGCGTCGGAATTGAATACAACAGGCACCAAGCCGACTTCTGTCCGGAAGAGTAATGCTTCTAACTGTCTGTGGTTTGATTCTTTCCTGGGATTCCAGTAAGAGATTCCGATGGGCGTGGGAAGGATTACTGTAACCTGTCGACCTTCACCATGACGCCGAAACACAGAAATTGCGTCGGAATTGGATACAACAAACACCATGACGGCTTGTCTCCGGGAGAGCAACGATTCCAACTGTCTGTGCTTTGATTTTTTCCTGGGATTCCAGTATTACATTCCGATTGACATGGGAAGGTTAACTGTAACCTGTGGACCTTCAACGTGACGATGAAACACAGAAATAGCGTCGGAATTGAATACAACAGGCACCATGACGACATCTCTCCGGGAGAGTAATGCTTCCAACAGTCTGTGCTTTCATTCTTTCCTGGGATTCCGGTAATAGATTCCGACGGACATGGGAAAGTTTACTGTAACCTCTGGACCTTCAACGTGAGGATGAAACACAGAATTTGCGACTGAATTGAATACAACAGGCACCATGCCGACTTCTCTCCGGGAGAGTAATGCTTCTAACTGTCTGTGCTTTGATTTTTTCCTGGGATTCCAGTAATAGATCCCGATGGACATGGGGAGGTTTACTGTAACCTGTGGACCTTCAACTTGACGATGAAACACAGAAATTGCGACGGAATTGAATACAACAGGCACCATGCAGACTTCTCTCCGGAAGAGTTATGCTTCTAACTGTCTGTGCTTTGATTCTTTCGTGGGATTTCAGTAATAGATTCTGATGGACATTGGATAATGTTACTGTAAACTGTGGACCTTCAACTTGACGATGAAACAAAGAAATTGCGTCGGAATTGAGTACAACAGGCACCATGCCGACTTCTCTCCGGGAGAGTAAAGCTTCTACCTCTCTGTGCTTTGATTCTTTCCTGGGATTCCAGTAATAGATTACGATGGACATGGGAAGGTTTACTGTAACCTGTGGACCTTCAACTTGACGATGAAACACAGAAATTGCTTCGGAATGGAATACAACAGGCACCATGCCGTCTTCTCTCCGGGAGAGTAATGCTTCTAACTCTCTGTGCTTTGATTCTTTCCTGGGATTCCAGTAATAGATTTCGATGGACGGGGGAAGGTTTACTGTAACTTGTGGACCTTCAACTTGACGATGAAACACAGTAATTGCGTCGAAATTGAATACAACAGGCACCATGCCGACTTCCCTCCGTGAGAGTAATGCTTCTAACTGTCTGTGCTTTGATTCTTTTCTGGTATTCCAGTAATAGATTCCGATGGGCATGTGGAAGTTTACTGTTACCTTTAGACCTTCAACTTGACGATGAAACACAGAAATAGCGTCGGAATTGAATACAACAAGCACCATGCCGACTTCTCTCCATGAGAGTAATGCTTCTAACTGTCTGTGCTTTGATTCTTTCCTGGGATTCCAGTAATAGATTCCGATGGACATGGGAAGGTTTGCTGTAACCTGTGGACCTTCAACTTGACGATGAAACACAGAAATTGCGTCGGAATTGAATACAACAGGCACCATGCCGACTTCTCTCCGGGAGAGAAATGCTTCTAACTGCCTGTGCTTCCATTCTTTCCTGGAATTCCAGTAATAGATTCCAATGGAACTGGGAAGGCATACTGTAACCTGTGGACCTTCAACTAGATGATGAAACACAGAAATTGCAACGGAATTGAATACAACAGGCACCATGCCGACTTCTCTCCGGGAGCGTAATGCTTCTAACTCTCTGTGCTCTTACTCTTTCCTGGGATTCCAGTAGTAGATTCCGATGGACATGGGAAGGTTTACTGTAACCTGTGGACCTTCAACTTGACGATGAAACACAGAAATTGCGTCGGAATTGAATCCAACAGGCACCAAGCCGACTTCTGTCCGGGAGAGTAATGCTTCTAACTGTCTGTGCTTTGATTTTCTCCCGGGATTCCAGAAATAGATCCCGATGGACATGGGAAGGTTTACTGTAACCCGTGGACCTTCAACTTGACGATGAAACACAGAAATTGCGTCGGAATTGAGTACAACAGGCACCATGCCGTCTTCTTTCCGGGAGAGTAATGCTTCTAACTGTCTGTGCTTTGATTCTTTCCTGGGATTCCAGTAATAGATTCCGATGGACATGGGAAGGTTTACTGTAACCTGTGGACCTTCAACTTGACGATGAAACACAGTAATTGCGTCGAAATTGAATACAACAGGCACCATGCCGACTTCTCACCGCGAGAGTAATGCTTCTAACTGACTGTGTTTGATTCTTTTCTGGTATTCCAGTAATAGATTCCGATGGGCATGTGGAAGTTTACTGTTACCTTTAGACCTTCAACGTGACGATGAAACACAGAAATAGCGTCGGAATTAAATACAACAAGCACCATGCCGACTTCTCTCCATGAGAGTAATGCTTCTAACTGTCTGTGCTTTGATTCTTTCCTGGGATTCCAGTAATAGATTCCGATGGACATGGGAAGGTTTGCTGTAACCTGTGGACCTTCAACTTGACGATGAAACACAGAAATTGCGTCGGAATTGAATTCAACAGGCACCATGCCGACTTCTCTCCGGGAGAGAAATGCTTCTAACTGCCTGTGCTTCCATTCTTTCCTGGGATCCCAGTAATAGATTCCAATGGACCTGGGAAGGCATACTGTAACCTGTGGACCTTCAACTAGATGATGAAACACAGAAATTGCAACGGAATTGAATACAACAGGCAGCATGCCGACTTCTCTCCGGGAGAGTAATGCTTCTAACTGTCTGTGCTTTGATTTTTTCCTGGGATTCCAGTAATAGATTCCGATGGACATGGGAAGGTTTACTGTAACCTGTGGACCTTCAACTTGGGGATGAAACACAGAAATTGCGTCGGAATTGAATACAACAGGCAGCATGCCGACTTCTCTCCGGGAGAGTAATGCTTCTAACTGTCTGTGCTTTCATTCTTTCCTGGGATTCCAGTAATAGATTCCGATGGACATGGGAAGGTTTACTGTAACCTGTGGACCTTCAACTTGACGATGAAACACAGAAATTGCGTCGGAATTGAATACAACAGGCACCGTGCCGACTTCTCTCCGGGAGAGTAATGCTTCTAACAGTCTGTGCTTTGATTCTTTCCTGGGATTCCAGTAATAGATTCCGATGGACATGGGAAGGTTAACTGTAACCCTTGGACCTTCAACTTGACGAAGAAACACAGAAATTGCTTCGGAATTGAATCCAACAGGCACCAAGCCGACTTCTGTCCGGAAGAGTAATGCTTCTAACTGTCTGTGGTTTGATTCTTTCCTGGGATTCCAGAAATAGATTCCGATGGACATCGGAAGGTTTACTGTAACCTGTGGACCTTCAACTTGACGATGAAACACAGAAATTGCGGCGGAATTGAATACAACAGGCAGCATGCCGACTTCTCTGCGGGAGATTAATGCTTCTAACTGTCTGTGCTTTCATTCTTTCCTGGGATTCCAGTAATAGATTCCGATGGACATGGGAAGGTTTACTGTAACCTGTGGACCTTCAACTTGGGGATGAAACACAGAAATTGCTTCGGAATTGAATACAACAGGCAGCATGCCGACTTCTCTCCGGGAGAGTAAAGCTTCTAACTGTCTGTGCTTTGATTTTTTCCTGGGATTCCAGTAATAGATTCCGATGGACATGGGAAGGTTTACTGTAACCTGTGGACCTTCAACTTGACGATGAAACACAGAAATTGCGTCGGAATTGAATACAACAGGCACCGTGCCGACTTCTCTCCGGGAGAGTAATGCTTCTAACAGTCTGTGCTTTGATTCTTTCCTGGGATTCCAGTAATAGATTCCGATGGACATGGGAAGGTTAACTGTAACCTGTGGACCTTCAACCTGACGAAGAAACACAGAAATTGCTTCGGAATTGAATCCAACAGGCACCAAGCCGACTTCTGTCCGGAAGAGTAATGCTTCTAACTGTCTGTGGTTTGATTCTTTCCTGGGATTCCAGAAATAGATTCCGATGGACATCGGAAGGTTTACTGTAACCTGTGGACCTTCAACTTGACGATGAAACACAGAAATTGCGGCGGAATTGAATACAAAAGGCAGCATGCCGACTTCTCTCCGGGAGAGTAATGCTTCTAACTGTCTGTGCTTTGATTTTTTCCTGGGATTCCAGTAATAGATTCCGATGGACATGGGAAGGTTTACTGTAACCTGTGGACCTTCAACTTGACGATGAAACACAGAAATTGCGTCGGAATTGAATACAACAGGCACCGTGCCGACTTCTCTCCGGGAGAGTAATGCTTCTAACAGTCTGTGCTTTGATTCTTTCCTGGGATTCCAGTAATAGATTCCGATGGACATGGGAAGGTTAACTGTAACCTGTGGACCTTCAACTTGACGAAGAAACACAGAAATTGCTTCGGAATTGAATCCAACAGGCACCAAGCCGACTTCTGTCCGGAAGAGTAATGCTTCTAACTGTCTGTGGTTTGATTCTTTCCTGGGATTCCAGAAATAGATTCCGATGGACATCGGAAGGTTTACTGTAACCTGTGGACCTTCAACTTGACGATGAAACACAGAATGTGCGGCGGAATTGAATACAAGAGGCACCATGCCGACTTCTCTCCGGGAGAGTAATGGTTCTAACTGTCTGTGCTTTGATTCTTTCCTGGGATTCCAGTAAGAGATTCCGATGGGCGTGGGAAGGATTACTGTAACCTGTGGACCTTCACCATGACGCCGAAACACAGAAATTGCGTCGGAATTGAATACAACAGGCACCATGACGACATCTCTTAGGGAGAGTAATGCTTCCAACAGTCTGTGCTTTCATTCTTTCCTGGGATTCCGGTAATAGATTCCGACGGACATGGGAAAGTTTACTGTAACCTGTGGACCTTCAACGTGAGGATGAAACACAGAATTTGCGACTGAATTGAATACAACAGGCACCATGCCGACTTCTCTCCGGGAGAGTAAAGCTTCTACCTCTGTGTGCTTTGATTCTTTCCTGGGATTCCAGTAATAGATTACGATGGACATGGGAAGGTTTACTGTAACCTGTGGACCTTCAACTTGACGATGAAACACAGAAATTGCTTCGGAAATGAATACAACAGGCACCATGCCGTCTTCTCTCCGGGAGAGTAATGCTTCTAACTCTCTGTGCTTTGATTCTTTCCTGGGATTCCAGTAATAGATTTCGATGGACGGGGGAAGGTTTACTGTAACCTGTGGACCTTCAACTTGACGATGAAACACAGGAATTGCGTCGGAATTGAATCCAACAGGCACCAAGCCGACTTCTGTCCGGGAGAGTAATGCTTCTAACTGTCTGTGCTTTGATTTTCTCCCGGGATTCCAGAAATAGATCCCGATGGACATGGGAAGGTTTACTGTAACCCGTGGACCTTCAAGTTGACGATGAAACACAGAAATTGCGTCGGAATTGAGTACAGCAGGCACCATGCCGTCTTCTTTCCGGGAGAGTAATGCTTCTAACTCTCTGTGCTTTGATTCCTTCCTGGGATTCCAGTAATAGATTTCGATAGACATGGGAAGGATAACTGTAACCTGTGGACCTTCAACTTGACGATGAAACACAGTAATTGCGTCGAAATTGAATACAACAGGCACCATGCCGACTTCTCTCCGCGAGAGTAATGCTTCTAACTGTCTGTGCTTTGATTCTTTCCTGGGATTCCAGTAATAGATTTCGATGGACATGGGAAGGTTTGCTGTAACCTGTGGACCTTCAACTTGACGATGAAACACAGAAATTGCGTCGGAATTGAATACAACAGGCACCATGCCGACTTCTCTCCGGGAGAGAAATGCTTCTAACTGCCTGTGCTTCCATTCTTTCCTGGAATTCCAGTAATAGATTCCAATGGAACTGGGAAGGCATACTGTAACCTGTGGACCTTCAACTAGATGATGAAACACAGAAATTGCAACGGAATTGAATACAACAGGCACCATGCCGACTTCTCTCCGGGAGCGTAATGCTTCTAACTTTCTGTGCTCTTACTCTTTCCTGGGATTCCAGTAATAGATTCCGATGGACATGGGAAGGTTTACTGTAACCTGTGGACCTTCAACTTGACGATGAAACACAGAAATTGCGTCGGAATTGAATCCAACAGGCACCAAGCCGACTTCTGTCCGGGAGAGTAATGCTTCTAACTGTCTGTGCTTTGATTTTCTCCAGGGATTCCAGAAATAGATCCCGATGGACATGGGAAGGTTTACTGTAACCCGTGGACCTTCAACTTGACGATGAAACACAGAAATTGCGTCGGAAGTGAGTACAACAGGCACCATGCCGTCTTCTTTCCGGGAGAGTAATGCTTCTAACTCTCTGTGCTTTGATTCCTTCCTGGGATTCCAGTAATAGATTTCGATGGGCATGGGAAGGATAACTGTAACCTGTGGACCTTCAACTTGACGATGAAACACAGTAATTGCGTCGAAATTGAATACAACAGGCACCATGCCGACTTCTCACCGCGAGAGTAATGCTTCTAACTGTCTGTGCTTTGATTCTTTTCTGGTATTCCAGTAATAGATTCCGATGGGCATGTGGAAGTTTACTGTTACCTTTAGACCTTCAACGTGACGATGAAACACAGAAATAGCGTCGGAATTGAATACAACAAGCACCATGCCGACTTCTCTCCATGAGAGTAATGCTTCTAACTGTCTGTGCTTTGATTCTTTCCTGGGATTCCAGTAATAGATTCCGATGAGCATGGGAAGGTTTGCTGTAACCTGTGGACCTTCAACTTGACGATGAAACACAGAAATTTCGTCGGAATTGAATACAACAGGCACCATGCCGACTTCTCTCCGGGAGAGAAATGCTTCTAACTGCCTGTGCTTCCATTCTTTCCTGGGATTCCAGTAATAGATTCCAATGGACCTGGGAAGGCATACTGTAACCTGTGGACCTTCAACTAGATGATGAAACACAGAAATTGCAACGGAATTGAATACAACAGGCACAATGCCGACTTCTCTCCGGGAGCGTAATGCTTCTAACTCTCTGTGCTCTTACTCTTTCCTGGGATCCCAGTAATAGATTCCGATGGACATGGGAAGGTTTACTGTAACCTGTGGACCTTCAACTTGACGATGAAACACAGAAATTGCTTCGGAACTGAGTACAACAGGCAACATGCCGACTTCTCTGCGGGAGATTAATGATTCTAACTGTCTGTGCTTTGATTCTTTCCTGGGATTCCAGTAATAAATTCCGATTGACATGGGAAGGTTTACTTTATCCTGTGGACCTTCAACATGACGATGAAACACAGAAATTGCGTCGGAATTGAATACAACAGGCACCATGCCGACTTCGCTCCGGGAGAGTAATGCTTCTAACTCTCTGTGCTTTGACTCTTTCCTGGGATTCCAGTAATAGATTCTGATGGACATGGGAAGGTTTACTGTAACCCGTGGACCTTCAACTTGACCATGAAACACAGAAATTGCGTCGGAATTGAATACAACAGGCACCATGCCGACTTCTTTCCGGGAGAGTAATGCTTCTAACTGTCTGTGCTTTGATTCTTTCCTGGGATTCCAGTAATAGATTCCGATGGACATGGGAAGGTATACTGTAAACTGTGGACCTTCAACTTGACGATGAAATACAGAAATTGCGTCGGAACTGAATACAACAAACACCACGCCGACTCCTCTCCGGGAGAATAATGCTTCTAACCGTCTGTGTTTTGATCCTTTTATTGGGATTCCAGTAATTGATTCCGATGGATATGGGAAGGTTTATTGTATCCTGTGGACCTTCAAGTTGACGATGAAACACAGAAATTGCGTCGGAATTGAATACAACAGGCACCAAGCCGACTTCTCTCCGGGAGAGTAATGCTTCTAACTGTCTGTGCTTTGATTCCTTCCTGGGATTCCAGTGACGGATTCCGATGGACATGTGGATGTTTACTGTTACATGTGGACCTTCAACTTGACGATGAAACACAGAAATTGCGTCGGAATTGAATACAACAGGCACCATGCCGACTTCTCTCCGGGAGAGTAATGCTTCTAACTGTCTGTGCTTTCATTCTTTCCTGGGATTCCAGTAATAGCTTCCGATGGACATGGGAAGGTTTACTGTAACCTGTGGACCTTCAACTTGGCGATGAAACACAGAAATTGCTTCGGAATTGAATACAACAGGCAGCATGCCGACTTCTCTCCGGGAGAGTAATGCTATTAACTGTCTGTGCTTTGATTCTTTCCTGGGAGTCCAGTATTAGATTCCGATGGACATGGGAAGGTTTACTGTAACCTGTGGACCTTCAACTTGGCGATGAAACACAGAAATTGCGTCGGAACTGAATAGCACAGGCACCATGCCGACTTCTCTCCGGGAGAGTAATGCTTCTAACTCTCTGTGCCTTGTTTCTTTCCTGGGACTCCAGTAATAGATTCCAATGGACATGTGAAAGTTTACTGTAACCTGTGGACCTTCAACTTGACGATGAAACATAGAAATTGCGTCAGAATTGTATACAACAGGCACCATGCCGACTTCTCTCCGGGATTTTAATGCTTCTAATTGTCTGTGCTTTGATTCTTTCCTGGGATTCCAGTAATAGTTTCCGATGGTCATGGGAAGGTTTACTGTAACCTGTGGACCTTCAACTTGATGATGAAACATAGAAATTGCGTCGGAATTGAATACAATGGGCACCATGACGACATCTCTCCGGGAGAGTAATGCTTCTAACTCTCTGTGCCTTGTTTCTTTCCTGGGATTCCAGTAATAGATTCCGATGGACATGGGAAGGTTTACTTTAACCTGTGGACCTTCAACTTGGCGATGAAACACAGAAATTGCGTCGGAACTGAATAGCACAGGCGCCATGCCGACTTCTCTCCTGGAGAGTAATGCTTCTAACTCTCTGTGCCTTGTTTCTTTCCTGGGATTCCAGTAATAGATTCCGATGGTCATGTGAAAGTTTACTGTAACCTGTGGACCTTCAACTTGACGATGAAACACAGAAAATGCGTCAGAATTGAATACAACAGGCACCATGCCGACTTCTCTCCGGGAGAGTAAAGCTTCTAATTGTCTGTGATTTGATTCTTTCCTGGGATTCCAGTAATACATTCCGATTGACATGGGAAGGTTTACTGTAACCTGCGGACCTTCAACGTGACGATGAAACACAGAAATAGCGTCGGAATTGAATACAACAGGCACCATGACGACATCTCTCCGGGAGAGTAATGCTTCTAACTGTCTGTGCTTTCATTCTTTCCTGGGATTCCGGTAATAGATTCCGATGGACATGGGAAAGTTTACTGTAACCTGTGGACCTTCAACTTGGCGATGGAACACAGAATTTGCGACTGAATTGAATACATCAGGCACCATGCCGACTTCTCTCCGGGAGAGTAATGCTTCTAACTGTCTGTGCTTTGATTCTTTCCTGGGATTCCAGTAATAGATTCCGATGGACATGGGAAGGTTTACTGTAACCTGTGGACCTTCAACTTGGGGATGAAACACAGAAATTGCTTCGGAATTGAATACAACAGGCAGCATGCCGACTTCTCTCCGGGAGAGTAATGCTTCTAACTGTCTGTGCTTTCATTCTTTCCTGGGATTCCAGTAATAGATTCCGATGGACATGGGAAGGTTTACTGTAACCTGTGGACCTTCAACTTGGGGATGAAACACAGAAATTGCGTCGGAATTGAATACAACAGGCAGCATGCCGACTTCTCTCCGGGAGAGTAATGCTTCTAACAGTCTGTGCTTTGATTCTTTCCTGGGATTCCAGTAATAGATTCCGATGGACATGGGAAGGTTTACTGTTACCTGTGGACCTTCAACTTGACGAAGAAACACAGAAATTGCTTCGGAATTGAATCCAACAGGCACCATGCCGACTTCTCTCCGGGAGAGTAATGCTTCTAACTGTCTGTGCTTTCATTCTTTCCTGGGATTCCAGTAATAGATTCCTATGGACATGGGAAGGTTAACTGTAACCTGTGGACCTTCAACTTGGGGATGAAACACAGAAATTGCGTCGGAATTGAATACAACAGGCACCAAGCCGACTTCTGTCCGGAAGAGTAATGCTTCTAACTGTCTGTGGTTTGATTCTTTCCTGGGATTCCAGTAAGAGATTCCGATGGGCGTGGGAAGGATTACTGTAACCTGTCGACCTTCACCATGACGCCGAAACACAGAAATTGCGTCGGAATTGGATACAACAAACACCATGACGGCTTGTCTCCGGGAGAGCAACGATTCCAACTGTCTGTGCTTTGATTTTTTCCTGGGATTCCAGTATTACATTCCGATTGACATGGGAAGGTTAACTGTAACCTGTGGACCTTCAACGTGACGATGAAACACAGAAATAGCGTCGGAATTGAATACAACAGGCACCATGACGACATCTCTCCGGGAGAGTAATGCTTCCAACAGTCTGTGCTTTCATTCTTTCCTGGGATTCCGGTAATAGATTCCGACGGACATGGGAAAGTTTACTGTAACCTGTGGACCTTCAACGTGAGGACGAAACACAGAATTTGCGACTGAATTGAATACAACAGGCACCATGCCGACTTCTCTCCGGGAGAGTAATGCTTCTAACTGTCTGTGCTTTGATTTTTTCCTGGGATTCCAGTAATAGATCCCGATGGACATGGGGAGGTTTACTGTAACCTGTGGACCTTCAACTTGACGATGAAACACAGAAATTGCGACGGAATTGAATACAACAGGCACCATGCAGACTTCTCTCCGGAAGAGTTATGCTTCTAACTGTCTGTGCTTTGATTCTTTCGTGGGATTTCAGTAATAGATTCTGATGGACATTGGATAATGTTACTGTAAACTGTGGACCTTCAACTTGACGATGAAACAAAGAAATTGCGTCGGAATTGAGTACAACAGGCACCATGCCGACTTCTCTCCGGGAGAGTAAAGCTTCTACCTCTCTGTGCTTTGATTCTTTCCTGGGATTCCAGTAATAGATTACGATGGACATGGGAAGGTTTACTGTAACCTGTGGACCTTCAACTTGACGATGAAACACAGAAATTGCTTCGGAATGGAATACAACAGGCACCATGCCGTCTTCTCTCCGGGAGAGTAATGCTTCTAACTCTCTGTGCTTTGATTCTTTCCTGGGATTCCAGTAATAGATTTCGATGGACGGGGGAAGGTTTACTGTAACTTGTGGACCTTCAACTTGACGATGAAACACAGTAATTGCGTCGAAATTGAATACAACAGGCACCATGCCGACTTCCCTCCGTGAGAGTAATGCTTCTAACTGTCTGTGCTTTGATTCTTTTCTGGTATTCCAGTAATAGATTCCGATGGGCATGTGGAAGTTTACTGTTACCTTTAGACCTTCAACTTGACGATGAAACACAGAAATAGCGTCGGAATTGAATACAACAAGCACCATGCCGACTTCTCTCCATGAGAGTAATGCTTCTAACTGTCTGTGCTTTGATTCTTTCCTGGGATTCCAGTAATAGATTCCGATGGACATGGGAAGGTTTGCTGTAACCTGTGGACCTTCAACTTGACGATGAAACACAGAAATTGCGTCGGAATTGAATACAACAGGCACCATGCCGACTTCTCTCCGGGAGAGAAATGCTTCTAACTGCCTGTGCTTCCATTCTTTCCTGGAATTCCAGTAATAGATTCCAATGGAACTGGGAAGGCATACTGTAACCTGTGGACCTTCAACTAGATGATGAAACACAGAAATTGCAACGGAATTGAATACAACAGGCACCATGCCGACTTCTCTCCGGGAGCGTAATGCTTCTAACTCTCTGTGCTCTTACTCTTTCCTGGGATTCCAGTAATAGATTCCGATGGACATGGGAAGGTTTACTGTAACCTGTGGACCTTCAACTTGACGATGAAACACAGAAATTGCGTCGGAATTGAATCCAACAGGCACCAAGCCGACTTCTGTCCGGGAGAGTAATGCTTCTAACTGTCTGTGCTTTGATTTTCTCCCGGGATTCCAGAAATAGATCCCGATGGACATGGGAAGGTTTACTGTAACCCGTGGACCTTCAACTTGACGATGAAACACAGAAATTGCGTCGGAATTGAGTACAACAGGCACCATGCCGTCTTCTTTCCGGGAGAGTAATGCTTCTAACTGTCTGTGCTTTGATTCTTTCCTGGGATTCCAGTAATAGATTCCGATGGACATGGGAAGGTTTACTGTAACCTGTGGACCTTCAACTTGACGATGAAACACAGTAATTGCGTCGAAATTGAATACAACAGGCACCATGCCGACTTCTCACCGCGAGAGTAATGCTTCTAACTGACTGTGTTTGATTCTTTTCTGGTATTCCAGTAATAGATTCCGATGGGCATGTGGAAGTTTACTGTTACCTTTAGACCTTCAACGTGACGATGAAACACAGAAATAGCGTCGGAATTAAATACAACAAGCACCATGCCGACTTCTCTCCATGAGAGTAATGCTTCTAACTGTCTGTGCTTTGATTCTTTCCTGGGATTCCAGTAATAGATTCCGATGGACATGGGAAGGTTTGCTGTAACCTGTGGACCTTCAACTTGACGATGAAACACAGAAATTGCGTCGGAATTGAATACAACAGGCACCATGCCGACTTCTCTCCGGGAGAGAAATGCTTCTAACTGCCTGTGCTTCCATTCTTTCCTGGGATCCCAGTAATAGATTCCAATGGACCTGGGAAGGCATACTGTAACCTGTGGACCTTCAACTAGATGATGAAACACAGAAATTGCAACGGAATTGAATACAACAGGCAGCATGCCGACTTCTCTCCGGGAGAGTAATGCTTCTAACTGTCTGTGCTTTGATTTTTTCCTGGGATTCCAGTAATAGATTCCGATGGACATGGGAAGGTTTACTGTAACCTGTGGACCTTCAACTTGGGGATGAAACACAGAAATTGCGTCGGAATTGAATACAACAGGCAGCATGCCGACTTCTCTCCGGGAGAGTAATGCTTCTAACTGTCTGTGCTTTCATTCTTTCCTGGGATTCCAGTAATAGATTCCGATGGACATGGGAAGGTTTACTGTAACCTGTGGACCTTCAACTTGACGATGAAACACAGAAATTGCGTCGGAATTGAATAAAACAGGCACCGTGCCGACTTCTCTCCGGGAGAGTAATGCTTCTAACAGTCTGTGCTTTGATTCTTTCCTGGGATTCCAGTAATAGATTCCGATGGACATGGGAAGGTTAACTGTAACCCTTGGACCTTCAACTTGACGAAGAAACACAGAAATTGCTTCGGAATTGAATCCAACAGGCACCAAGCCGACTTCTGTCCGGAAGAGTAATGCTTCTAACTGTCTGTGGTTTGATTCTTTCCTGGGATTCCAGAAATAGATTCCGATGGACATCGGAAGGTTTACTGTAACCTGTGGACCTTCAACTTGACGATGAAACACAGAAATTGCGTCGGAATTGAATACAACAGGCACCATGACGACATCTCTCCGGGAGAGTAATGCTTCCAACAGTCTGTGCTTTCATTCTTTCCTGGGATTCCGGTAATAGATTCCGACGGACATGGGAAAGTTTACTGTAACCTGTGGACCTTCAACGTGAGGATGAAACACAGAATTTGCGACTGAATTGAATACAACAGGCACCATGCCGACTTCTCTCCGGGAGAGTAAAGCTTCTACCTCTCTGTGCTTTGATTCTTTCCTGGGATTCCAGTAATAGATTACGATGGACATGGGAAGGTTTACTGTAACCTGTGGACCTTCAACTTGACGATGAAACACAGAAATTGCTTCGGAAATGAATACAACAGGCACCATGCCGTCTTCTCTCCGGGAGAGTAATGCTTCTAACTCTCTGTGCTTTGATTCTTTCCTGGGATTCCAGTAATAGATTTCGATGGACGGGGGAAGGTTTACTGTAACCTGTGGACCTTCAACTTGACGATGAAACACAGGAATTGCGTCGGAATTGAATCCAACAGGCACCAAGCCGACTTCTGTCCGGGAGAGTAATGCTTCTAACTGTCTGTGCTTTGATTTTCTCCCGGGATTCCAGAAATAGATCCCGATGGACATGGGAAGGTTTACTGTAACCCGTGGACCTTCAAGTTGACGATGAAACACAGAAATTGCGTCGGAATTGAGTACAGCAGGCACCATGCCGTCTTCTTTCCGGGAGAGTAATGCTTCTAACTCTCTGTGCTTTGATTCCTTCCTGGGATTCCAGTAATAGATTTCGATAGACATGGGAAGGATAACTGTAACCTGTGGACCTTCAACTTGACGATGAAACACAGTAATTGCGTCGAAATTGAATACAACAGGCACCATGCCGACTTCTCTCCGCGAGAGTAATGCTTCTAACTGTCTGTGCTTTGATTCTTTCCTGGGATTCCAGTAATAGATTTCGATGGACATGGGAAGGTTTGCTGTAACCTGTGGACCTTCAACTTGACGATGAAACACAGAAATTGCGTCGGAATTGAATACAACAGGCACCATGCCGACTTCTCTCCGGGAGAGAAATGCTTCTAACTGCCTGTGCTTCCATTCTTTCCTGGAATTCCAGTAATAGGTTCCAATGGAACTGGGAAGGCATACTGTAACCTGTGGACCTTCAACTAGATGATGAAACACAGAAATTGCAACGGAATTGAATACAACAGGCACCATGCCGACTTCTCTCCGGGAGCGTAATGCTTCTAACTTTCTGTGCTCTTACTCTTTCCTGGGATTCCAGTAATAGATTCCGATGGACATGGGAAGGTTTACTGTAACCTGTGGACCTTCAACTTGACGATGAAACACAGAAATTGCGTCGGAATTGAATCCAACAGGCACCAAGCCGACTTCTGTCCGGGAGAGTAATGCTTCTAACTGTCTGTGCTTTGATTTTCTCCAGGGATTCCAGAAATAGATCCCGATGGACATGGGAAGGTTTACTGTAACCCGTGGACCTTCAACTTGACGATGAAACACAGAAATTGCGTCGGAAGTGAGTACAACAGGCACCATGCCGTCTTCTTTCCGGGAGAGTAATGCTTCTAACTCTCTGTGCTTTGATTCCTTCCTGGGATTCCAGTAATAGATTTCGATGGGCATGGGAAGGATAACTGTAACCTGTGGACCTTCAACTTGACGATGAAACACAGTAATTGCGTCGAAATTGAATACAACAGGCACCATGCCGACTTCTCACCGCGAGAGTAATGCTTCTAACTGTCTGTGCTTTGATTCTTTTCTGGTATTCCAGTAATAGATTCCGATGGGCATGTGGAAGTTTACTGTTACCTTTAGACCTTCAACGTGACGATGAAACACAGAAATAGCGTCGGAATTGAATACAACAAGCACCATGCCGACTTCTCTCCATGAGAGTAATGCTTCTAACTGTCTGTGCTTTGATTCTTTCCTGGGATTCCAGTAATAGATTCCGATGGACATGGGAAGGTTTGCTGTAACCTGTGGACCTTCAACTTGACGATGAAACACAGAAATTTCGTCGGAATTGAATACAACAGGCACCATGCCGACTTCTCTCCGGGAGAGAAATGCTTCTAACTGCCTGTGCTTCCATTCTTTCCTGGGATTCCAGTAATAGATTCCAATGGACCTGGGAAGGCATACTGTAACCTGTGGACCTTCAACTAGATGATGAAACACAGAAATTGCAACGGAATTGAATACAACAGGCACAATGCCGACTTCTCTCCGGGAGCGTAATGCTTCTAACTCTCTGTGCTCTTACTCTTTCCTGGGATCCCAGTAATAGATTCCGATGGACATGGGAAGGTTTACTGTAACCTGTGGACCTTCAACTTGACGATGAAACACAGAAATTGCTTCGGAACTGAGTACAACAGGCAACATGCCGACTTCTCTGCGGGAGATTAATGATTCTAACTGTCTGTGCTTTGATTCTTTCCTGGGATTCCAGTAATAAATTCCGATTGACATGGGAAGGTTTACTTTATCCTGTGGACCTTCAACATGACGATGAAACACAGAAATTGCGTCGGAATTGAATACAACAGGCACCATGCCGACTTCGCTCCGGGAGAGTAATGCTTCTAACTCTCTGTGCTTTGACTCTTTCCTGGGATTCCAGTAATAGATTCTGATGGACATGGGAAGGTTTACTGTAACCCGTGGACCTTCAACTTGACCATGAAACACAGAAATTGCGTCGGAATTGAATACAACAGGCACCATGCCGACTTCTTTCCGGGAGAGTAATGCTTCTAACTGTCTGTGCTTTGATTCTTTCCTGGGATTCCAGTAATAGATTCCGATGGACATGGGAAGGTATACTGTAAACTGTGGACCTTCAACTTGACGATGAAATACAGAAATTGCGTCGGAACTGAATACAACAAACACAACGCCGACTCCTCTCCGGGAGAATAATGCTTCTAACCGTCTGTGTTTTGATCCTTTTATTGGGATTCCAGTAATTGATTCCGATGGATATGGGAAGGTTTATTGTATCCTGTGGACCTTCAAGTTGACGATGAAACACAGAAATTGCGTCGGAATTGAATACAACAGGCACCAAGCCGACTTCTCTCCGGGAGAGTAATGCTTCTAACTGTCTGTGCTTTGATTCCTTCCTGGGATTCCAGTGACGGATTCCGATGGACATGTGGATGTTTACTGTTACATGTGGACCTTCAACTTGACGATGAAACACAGAAATTGCGTCGGAATTGAATACAACAGGCACCATGCCGACTTCTCTCCGGGAGAGTAATGCTTCTAACTGTCTGTGCTTTCATTCTTTCCTGGGATTCCAGTAATAGCTTCCGATGGACATGGGAAGGTTTACTGTAACCTGTGGACCTTCAACTTGGCGATGAAACACAGAAATTGCTTCGGAATTGAATACAACAGGCAGCATGCCGACTTCTCTCCGGGAGAGTAATGCTATTAACTGTCTGTGCTTTGATTCTTTCCTGGGAGTCCAGTATTAGATTCCGATGGACATGGGAAGGTTTACTGTAACCTGTGGACCTTCAACTTGGCGATGAAACACAGAAATTGCGTCGGAACTGAATAGCACAGGCACCATGCCGACTTCTCTCCGGGAGAGTAATGCTTCTAACTCTCTGTGCCTTGTTTCTTTCCTGGGACTCCAGTAATAGATTCCAATGGACATGTGAAAGTTTACTGTAACCTGTGGACCTTCAACTTGACGATGAAACATAGAAATTGCGTCAGAATTGTATACAACAGGCACCATGCCGACTTCTCTCCGGGATTTTAATGCTTCTAATTGTCTGTGCTTTGATTCTTTCCTGGGATTCCAGTAATAGTTTCCGATGGTCATGGGAAGGTTTACTGTAACCTGTGGACCTTCAACTTGATGATGAAACATAGAAATTGCGTCGGAATTGAATACAATGGGCACCATGACGACATCTCTCCGGGAGAGTAATGCTTCTAACTCTCTGTGCCTTGTTTCTTTCCTGGGATTCCAGTAATAGATTCCGATGGACATGGGAAGGTTTACTTTAACCTGTGGACCTTCAACTTGGCGATGAAACACAGAAATTGCGTCGGAACTGAATAGCACAGGCGCCATGCCGACTTCTCTCCTGGAGAGTAATGCTTCTAACTCTCTGTGCCTTGTTTCTTTCCTGGGATTCCAGTAATAGATTCCGATGGTCATGTGAAAGTTTACTGTAACCTGTGGACCTTCAACTTGACGATGAAACACAGAAAATGCGTCAGAATTGAATACAACAGGCACCATGCCGACTTCTCTCCGGGAGAGTAAAGCTTCTAATTGTCTGTGATTTGATTCTTTCCTGGGATTCCAGTAATACATTCCGATTGACATGGGAAGGTTTACTGTAACCTGCGGACCTTCAACGTGACGATGAAACACAGAAATAGCGTCGGAATTGAATACAACAGGCACCATGACGACATCTCTCCGGGAGAGTAATGCTTCTAACTGTCTGTGCTTTCATTCTTTCCTGGGATTCCGGTAATAGATTCCGATGGACATGGGAAAGTTTACTGTAACCTGTGGACCTTCAACTTGGCGATGGAACACAGAATTTGCGACTGAATTGAATACATCAGGCACCATGCCGACTTCTCTCCGGGAGAGTAATGCTTCTAACTGTCTTTGCTTTGATTCTTTCCTGGGATTCCAGTAATAGATTCCGATGGACATGGGGAGGTTCACTGTAACCTGTGGACCTTCACCTTGACGATAAAACACAGAAATTGCGTCGGAATTGAATACAACAGGCACCATGCAGACTTCTCTCCGGGAGAGTTATGCTTCTAACTGTCTGTGCTTTGATTCTTTCCTGGGATTCCAGTAATAGATTCTGATGGACATTGGATAGGTTTACTGTAACCTGTGGACCTTCAACTTGACGATGAAACAAAGAAATTGCGTCGGAATTGAATACAACAGGCACCACGCCGACTTCTCTCCAGGAGAGTAATGCTTCTACCTCTCTGCGCTTTGATTCTTTCCTGGGATTCCAGTAATAGATTCCGATGGACATGGGAAGGTTTACTGTAACCTGCGGACCTTCAACTTGACGATGAAACACAGAAATTGCTTCGGAATTGAATACAACAGGCACCATGCCAACTTCTCTCCGGGAGAGTAATGCTTCTAATAGTCTGTGCTTTGATTCCTTCCTAGGATTCCAGTAATAGATTCCGATGGGAATGGGAAGGTTTACTGTAACCTGTGGACCTTCAACTTGACGATGAACCACAGAAATTGCGTCGGAATTGAATACAACAGGCACCATGCCGACTCCTCTCCGGGAGAGTAATGCTTCTAACTGTCTGCGCTTTGATTATTTCCTGGGATTCCAGTAATAGATTCCGGTGGACATGGGAAGGTTTACTGTAACCTGTGGACCTTCAGCTTGACGATGAAACACAGAAATTGCGTCGGAATTGAATCCAACAGGCACCAAGCCGACTTCTGTCCGGGAGAGTAATGCTTCTAACTGTCTGTGGTTTGATTCTTTCCTGGGATTCCAGTAAGAGATTCCGATGGGCGTGGGAAGGATTACTGTAACCTGTCGACCTTCACCATGACGCCGAAACACAGAAATTGCGTCGGAATTGGATACAACAAACACCATGACGGCTTGTCTCCGGGAGAGCAACGATTCCAACTGTCTGTGCTTTGATTTTTTCCTGGGATTCCAGTATTACATTCCGATTGACATGGGAAGGTTAACTGTAACCTGTGGACCTTCAACGTGACGATGAAACACAGAAATAGCGTCGGAATTGAATACAACAGGCACCATGACGACATCTCTCCGGGAGAGTAATGCTTCCAACAGTCTGTGCTTTCATTCTTTCCTGGGATTCCGGTAATAGATTCCGACGGACATGGGAAAGTTTACTGTAACCTGTGGACCTTCAACGTGAGGATGAAACACAGAATTTGCGACTGAATTGAATACAACAGGCACCATGCCGACTTCTCTCCGGGAGAGTAATGCTTCTAACTGTCTGTGCTTTGATTTTTTCCTGGGATTCCAGTAATAGATCCCGATGGACATGGGGAGGTTTACTGTAACCTGTGGACCTTCAACTTGACGATGAAACACAGAAATTGCGACGGAATTGAATACAACAGGCACCATGCAGACTTCTCTCCGGAAGAGTTATGCTACTAACTGTCTGTGCTTTGATTCTTTCCTGGGATTCCAGTAATAGATTCTGATGGACATTGGATAATGTTACTGTAACCTGTGGACCTTCAACTTGACGATGAAACAATGAAATTGCGTCGGAATTGAGTACAACAGGCACCATGCCGACTTCTCTCCGGGAGAGTAAAGCTTCTACCTCTCTGTGCTTTGGTTCTTTCCTGGGATTCCAGTAATAGATTACGATGGACATGGGAAGGTTTACTGTAACCTGTGGACCTTCAACTTGACGATGAAACACAGAAATTGCTTCGGAAATGAATACAACAGGCACCATGTCGTCTTCTCGCCGGGAGAGTAATGCTTCTAACTCTCTGTGCTTTGATTCTTTCCTGGGATTCCAGTAATAGATTTCGATGGACGGGGGAAGGTTTACTGTAACCTGTGGACCTTCAACTTGACGATGAAACACAGAAATTGCGTCGGAATTGAATCCAACAGGCACCAAGCCGACTTCTGTCCGGGAGAGTAATGCTTCTAACTGTCTGTGCTTTGATTTTCTCCCGGGATTCCAGAAATAGATCCCGATGGACATGTGAAGGTTTACTGTAACCCGTGGACCTTCAACTTGACGATGAAACACAGAAATTGCGTCGGAATTGAGTACAGCAGGCACCATGCCGTCTTCTTTCCGGGAGAGTAATGCTTCTAACTCTCTGTGCTTTGATTCCTTCCTGGGATTCCAGTAATAGATTTCGATAGACATGGGAAGGATAACTGTAACCTGTGGACCTTCAACTTGACGATGAAACACAGTAATTGCGTCGAAATTGAATACAACAGGCACCATGCCGACTTCTCTCCGCGAGAGTAATGCTTCTAACTGTCTGTGCTTTGATTCTTTTCTGGTATTCCAGTAATAGATTCCGATGGGCATGTGGAAGTTTACTGTTACCTTTAGACCTTCAACTTGACGATGAAACACAGAAATAGCGTCGGAATTGAATACAACAAGCACCATGCCGACTTCTCTCCATGAGAGTAATGCTTCTAACTGTCTGTGCTTTGATTCTTTCCTGGGATTCCAGTAATAGATTCCGATGGACATGGGAAGGTTTGCTGTAACCTGTGGACCTTCAACTTGACGATGAAACACAGAAATTGCGTCGGAATTGAATACAACAGGCACCATGCCGACTTCTCTGCGGGAAAGAAATGCTTCTAACTGCCTGTGCTTCCATTCTTTCCTGGAATTCCAGTAATAGATTCCAATGGAACTGGGAAGGCATACTGTAACCTGTGGACCTTCAACTAGATGATGAAACACAGAAATTGCAACGGAATTGAATACAACAGGCACCATGCCGACTTCTCTCCGGGAGCGTAATGCTTCTAACTCTCTGTGCTCTTACTCTTTCCTGGGATTCCAGTTATAGATTCCGATGGACATGGGAAGGTTTACTGGAACCTGTGGACCTTCAACTTGACGATGAAACACAGAAATTGCGTCGGAATTGAATCCAACAGGCACCAAGCCGACTTCTGTCCGGGAGAGTAATGCTTCTAACTGTCTGTGCTTTGATTTTCTCCCGGGATTCCAGAAATAGATCCCGATGGACATGGGAAGGTTTACTGTAACCCGTGGACCTTCACCTTGACGATGAAACACAGAAATTGCGTCGGAATTGTGTACAACAGGCACCATGCCGTCTTCTTTCCGGGAGAGTAATGCTTCTAACTGTCTGTGCTTTGATTCTTTCCTGGGATTCCAGTAATAGATTCCGATGGACATGGGAAGGTTTACTGTAACCTGTGGACCTTCAACTTGACGATGAAACACAGTAATTGCGTCGAAATTGAATACAACAGGCACCATGCCGACTTCTCACCGCGAGAGTAATGCTTCTAACTGTCTTTGCTTTGATTCTTTTCTGGTATTCCAGTAATAGATTCCGATGGGCATGTGGAAGTTTACTGTTACCTTTAGACCTTCAACGTGACGATGAAACACAGAAATAGCGTCGGAATTGAATACAACAAGCACCATGCCGACTTCTCTCCATGAGAGTAATGCTTCTAACTGTCTGTGCTTTGATTCTTTCCTGGGATTCCAGTAATAGATTCCGATGGACATGGGAAGGTTTGCTGTAACCTGTGGACCTTCAACTTGACGATGAAACACAGAAATTGCTTCGGAATTGAATCCAACAGGCACCAAGCCGACTTCTGTCCGGAAGAGTAATGCTTCTAACTGTCTGTGGTTTGATTCTTTCCTGGGATTCCAGAAATAGATTCCGATGGACATCGGAAGGTTTACTGTAACCTGTGGACCTTCAACTTGACGATGAAACACAGAAATTGCGGCGGAATTGAATACAACAGGCAGCATGCCGACTTCTCTCCGGGAGAGTAATGCTTCTAACTGTCTGTGCTTTCATTCTTTCCTGGGATTCCAGTAATAGATTCCGATGGACATGGGATGGTTTACTGTAACCTGTGGACCTTCAACTTGGGGATGAAACACAGAAATTGCTTCGGAATTGAATACAACAGGCAGCATGCCGACTTCTCTCCGGGAGAGTAAAGCTTCTAACTGTCTGTGCTTTGATTTTTTCCTGGGATTCCAGTAATAGATTCCGATGGACATGGGAAGGTTTACTGTAACCTGTGGACCTTCAACTTGACGATGAAACACAGAAATTGCGTCGGAATTGAATACAACAGGCACCGTGCCGACTTCTCTCCGGGAGAGTAATGCTTCTAACAGTCTGTGCTTTGATTCTTTCCTGGGATTCCAGTAATAGATTCCGATGGACATGGGAAGGTTAACTGTAACCTGTGGACCTTCAACTTGACGAAGAAACACAGAAATTGCTTCGGAATTGAATCCAACAGGCACCAAGCCGACTTCTGTCCGGAAGAGTAATGCTTCTAACTGTCTGTGGTTTGATTCTTTCCTGGGATTCCAGAAATAGATTCCGATGGACATCGGAAGGTTTACTGTAACCTGTGGACCTTCAACTTGACGATGAAACACAGAAATTGCGGCGGAATTGAATACAACAGGCAGCATGCCGACTTCTCTCCGGGAGAGTAATGCTTCTAACTGTCTGTGCTTTCATTCTTTCCTGGGATTCCAGTAATAGATTCCGATGGACATGGGAAGGTTTACTGTAACCTGTGGACCTTCAACTTGGGGATGAAACACAGATATTGCTTCGGAATTGAATACAACAGGCAGCATGCCGACTTCTCTCCGGCAGAGTAATGCTTCTAACTGTCTGTGCTTTGATTTTTTCCTGGGATTCCAGTAATAGATTCCGATGGACATGGGAAGGTTTACTGTAACCTGTGGACCTTCAACTTGACGATGAAACACAGAAATTGCGTCGGAATTGAATACAACAGGCACCGTGCCGACTTCTCTCCGGGAGAGTAATGCTTCTAACAGTCTGTGCTTTGATTCTTTCCTGGGATTCCAGTAATAGATTCCGATGGACATGGGAAGGTTAACTGTAACCTGTGGACCTTCAACTTGACGAAGAAACACAGAAATTGCTTCGGAATTGAATCCAACAGGCACCAAGCCGACTTCTGTCCGGAAGAGTAATGCTTCTAACTGTCTATGGTTTGATTCTGTCCTGGGATTCCAGAAATAGATTCCGATGGACATCGGAAGCTTTACTGTAACCTGTGGACCTTCAACTTGACGATGAAACACAGAAAATGCGGCGGAATTGAATACAAGAGGCACCATGCCGACTTCTCTCCGGGAGAGTAATGCTTCTAACTGTCTGTGCTTTGATTCTTTCCTGGGATTCCAGTAAGAGATTCCGATGGGCGTGGGAAGGATTACTGTAACCTGTGGACCTTCACCATGACGCCGAAACACAGAAATTGCGTCGGAATTGACTACAACAGGCACCATGACGACATCTCTCCGGGAGAGTAATGCTTCCAACAGTCTGTGCTTTCATTCTTTCCTGGGATTCCGGTAATAGATTCCGACGGACATGGGAAAGTTTACTGTAACCTGTGGACCTTCAACGTGAGGATGAAACACAGAATTTGCGACTGAATTGAATACAACAGGCACCATGCCGACTTCTCTCCGGGAGAGTAAAGCTTCTACCTCTCTGTGCTTTGATTCTTTCCTGGGATTCCAGTAATAGATTACGATGGACATGGGAAGGTTTACTGTAACCTGTGGACCTTCAACTTGACGATGAAACACAGAAATTGCTTCGGAAATGAATACAACAGGCACCATGCCGTCTTCTCTCCGGGAGAGTAATGCTTCTAACTCTCTGTGCTTTGATTCTTTCCTGGGATTCCAGCAATAGATTTCGATGGACGGGGGAAGGTTTACTGTAACCTGTGGTCCTTCAACTTGACGATGAAACACAGAAATTGCGTCGGAATTGAATCCAACAGGCACCAAGCCGACTTCTGTCCGGGAGAGTAATGCTTCTAACTGTCTGTGCTTTGATTTTCTCCCGGGATTCCAGAAATAGTTCCCGATGGACATGGGAAGGTTTACTGTAACCCGTGGACCTTCAAGTTGACGATGAAACACAGAAATTGCGTCGAAATTGAGTACAGCAGGCACCATGCCGTCTTCTTTCCGGGAGAGTAATGCTTCTAACTCTCTGTGCTTTGATTCCTTCCTGGGATTCCAGTAATAGATTTCGATAGACATAGGAAGGATAACTGTAACCTGTTTACCTTCAACTTGACGATGAAACACAGTAATTGCGTCGAAATTGAATACAACAGGCACCATGCCGACTTCTCTCCGCGAGAGTAATGCTTCTAACTGTCTGTGCTTTCATTCTTTTCTGGTATTCCAGTAATAGATTCCGATGGGCATGTGGAAGTTTACTGTTACCTTTAGACCTTCAACTTGACGATGAAACACAGAAATAGCGTCGGAATTGAATACAACAAGCACCATGCCGACTTCTCTCCATGAGAGTAATGCTTCTAACTGTCTGTGCTTTGATTCTTTCCTGGGATTCCAGTAATAGATTCCGATGGACATGGGAAGGTTTGCTGTAACCTGTGGACCTTCAACTTGACGATGAAACACAGAAATTGCGTCGGAATTGAATACAACAGGCACCATGCCGACTTCTCTCCGGGAGAGAAATGCTTCTAACTGCCTGTGCTTCCATTCTTTCCTGGAATTCCAGTAATAGATTCCAATGGAACTGGGAAGGCATACTGTAACCTGTGGACCTTCAACTAGATGATGAAACACAGAAATTGCAACGGAATTGAATACAACAGGCACCATGCCGACTTCTCTCCGGGAGCGTAATGCTTCTAACTTTCTGTGCTCTTACTCTTTCCTGGGATTCCAGTAATAGATTCCGATGGACATGGGAAGGTTTACTGTAACCTGTGGACCTTCAACTTGACGATGAAACACAGAAATTGCGTCGGAATTGAATCCAACAGGCACCAAGCCGACTTCTGTCCGGGAGAGTAATGCTTCTAACTGTCTGTGCTTTGATTTTCTCCCGGGATTCCAGAAATAGATCCCGATGGACATGGGAAGGTTTACTGTAACCCGTGGACCTTCAACTTGACGATGAAACACAGAAATTGCGTCGGAATTGAGTACAACAGGCACCATGCCGTCTTCTTTCCGGGAGAGTAATGCTTCTAACTCTCTGTGCTTTGATTCCTTCCTGGGATTCCAGTAATAGATTTCGATGGACATGGGAAGGATAACTGTAACCTGTGGACCTTCAACTTGACGATGAAACACAGTAATTGCGTCGAAATTGAATACAACAGGCACCATGCCGACTTCTCACCGCGAGAGTAATGCTTCTAACTGTCTGTGCTTTGATTCTTTTCTGGTATTCCAGTAATAGATTCCGATGGGCATGTGGAAGTTTACTGTTACCTTTAGACCTTCAACGTGACGATGAAACACAGAAATAGCGTCGGAATTGAATACAACAAGCACCATGCCGACTTCTCTCCATGAGAGTAATGCTTCTAACTGTCTGTGCTTTGATTCTTTCCTGGGATTCCAGTAATAGATTCCGATGGACATGGGAAGGTTTGCTGTAACCTGTGGACCTTCAACTTGACGATGAAACACAGAAATTGCGTCGGAATTGAATACAACAGGCACCATGCCGACTTCTCTCCGGGAGAGAAATGCTTCTAACTGTATGTGCTTCCATTCTTTCCTGGGATTCCAGTAATAGATTCCAATGGACCTGGGAAGGCATACTATAACCTGTGGACCTTCAACTAGATGATGAAACACAGAAATTGCAACGGAATTGAATACAACAGGCACAATGCCGACTTCTCTCCGGGAGCGTAATGCTTCTAACTCTCTGTGCTCTTACTCTTTCCTGGGATTCCAGTAATAGATTCCGATGGACATGGGAAGGTTTACTGTAACCTGTGGACCTTCAACTTGACGATGAAACACAGAAATTGCTTCGGAACTGAATACAACAGGCAACATGCCGACTTCTCTGCGGGAGATTAATGATTCTAACTGTCTGTGCTTTGATTCTTTCCTGGGATTCCAGTAATACATTCCGATTGACATGGGAAGGTTTACTTTAACCTGTGGACCTTCAACATGACGATGAAACACAGAAATTGCGTCGGAATTGAATACAACAGGCACCATGCCGACTTCGCTCCGGGAGAGTAATGCTTCTAACTCTCTGTGCTTTGACTCTTTCCTGGGATTCCAGTAATAGATTCTGATGGACATGGGAAGGTTTACTGTAACCCGTGGACCTTCAACTTGACCATGAAACACAGAAATTGCGTCGGAATTGAATACAACAGGCACCATGCCGACTTCTTTCCGGGAGAGTAATGCTTCTAACTGTCTGTGCTTTGATTCTTTCCTGGGATTCCAGTAATAGATTCCGATGGACATGGGAAGGTATACTGTAAACTGTGGACCTTCAACTTGACGATGAAATACAGAAATTGCGTCGGAACTGAATACAACAAACACCACGCCGACTCCTCTCCGGGAGAATAATGCTTCTAACCGTCTGTGCTTTGATCCTTTTATTGGGATTCCAGTAATTGATTCCGATGGATATGGGAAGGTTTATTGTATCCTGTGGACCTTCAAGTTGACGATGAAACACAGAAATTGCGTCGGAATTGAATACAACAGGCACCATGCCGACTTCTCTCCGGGAGAGTAATGCTACTAACTGTCTGTGCTTTGATTCTTTCCTGGGATTCCAGTGACAGATTCCGATGGACATGTGGATGTTTACTGTTACATGTGGACCTTCAACTTGACGATGAAACACAGAAATTGCGTCGGAATTGAATACAACAGGCACCATGCCGACTTCTCTCCGGGAGAGTAATGCTTCTAACTGTCTGTGCTTTCATTCTTTCCTGGGATTCCAGTAATAGCTTCCGATGGACATGGGAAGGTTTACTGTAACCTGTGGACCTTCAACTTGGCGATGAAACACAGAAATTGCTTCGGAATTGAATACAACAGGCAGCATGCCGACTTCTCTCCGGGAGAGTAATGCTTCTAACTGTCTGTGCTTTGATTCTTTCCTGGGAGTACAGTATTAGATTCCGATGGACATGGGAAGGTTTACTGTAACCTGTGGACCTTCAACTTGGCGATGAAACACAGAAATTGCGTCGGAACTGAATAGCACAGGCACCATGCCGACTTCTCTCCGGGAGAGTAATGCTTCTAACTCTCTGTGCCTTGTTTCTTTCCTGGGACTCCAGTAATAGATTCCAATGGACATGTGAAAGATTACTGTAACCTGTGGACCTTCAACTTGACGATGAAACACAGAAATTGCGTCAGAATTGTATACAACAGGCACCATGCCGACTTCTCTCCGGGATTTTAATGCTTCTAATTGTCTGTGCTTTGATTCTTTCCTGGGATTCCAGTAATAGTTTCCGATGGTCATGGGAAGGTTTACTGTAACCTGTGGACCTTCAACTTGATGATGAAACATAGAAATTGCGTCGGAATTGAATACAATGGGCACCATGACGACATCTCTCCGGGAGAGTAATGCTTCTAACTCTCTGTGCCTTGTTTCTTTCCTGGGATTCCAGTAATAGATTCCGATGGACATGGGAAGGTTTACTTTAACCTGTGGACCTTCAACTTGGCGATGAAACACAGAAATTGCGTCGGAACTGAATAGCACAGGCGCCATGCCGACTTCTCTCCTGGAGAGTAATGCTTCTAACTCTCTGTGCCTTGTTTCTTTCCTGGGATTCCAGTAATAGATTCCGATGGACATGTGAAAGTTTACTGTAACCTGTGGACCTTCAACTTGACGATGAAACACAGAAAATGCGTCAGAATTGAATACAACAGGCACCATGCCGACTTCTCTCCGGGAGAGTAAAGCTTCTAATTGTCTGTGATTTGATTCTTTCCTGGGATTCCAGTAATACATTCCGATTGACATGGGAAGGTTTACTGTAACCTGCGGACCTTCAACGTGACGATGAAACACAGAAATAGCGTCGGAATTGAATACAACAGGCACCATGACGACATCTCTCCGGGAGAGTAATGCTTCTAACTGTCTGTGCTTTCATTCTTTCCTGGGATTCCGGTAATAGATTCCGATGGACATGGGAAAGTATACTGTAACCTGTGGACCTTCAACTTGGCGATGGAACACAGAATTTGCGACTGAATTGAATACATCAGGCACCATGCCGACTTCTCTCCGGGAGAGTAATGCTTCTAACTGTCTTTGCTTTGATTCTTTCCTGGGATTCCAGTAATAGATTCCGATGGACATGGGGAGGTTCACTGTAACCTGTGGACCTTCACCTTGACGATAAAACACAGAAATTGCGTCGGAATTGAATACAACAGGCACCATGCAGACTTCTCTCCGGGAGATTTATGCTTCTAACTGTCTGTGCTTTGATTCTTTCCTGGGATTCCAGTAATAGATTCTGATGGACATTGGATAGGTTTACTGTAACCTGTGGACCTTCAACTTGACGATGAAACAAAGAAATTGCGTCGGAATTGAATACAACAGGCACCACGCCGACTTCTCTCCAGCAGAGTAATGCTTCTACCTCTCTGCGCTTTGATTCTTTCCTGGGATTCCAGTAATAGATTCCGATGGACATGGGAAGGTTTACTGTAACCTGCGGACCTTCAACTTGACGATGAAACACAGAAATTGCTTCGGAATTGAATACAACAGGCACCATGCCAACTTCTCTCCGGGAGAGTAATGCTTCTAATAGTCTGTGCTTTGATTCCTTCCTAGGATTCCAGTAATAGATTCCGATGGGAATGGGAAGGTTTACTGTAACCTGTGGACCTTCAACTTGACGATGAACCACAGAAATTGCGTCGGAATTGAATCCAACAGGCACCAAGCCGACTTCTGTCCGGGAGAGTAATGCTTCTAACTGTCTGTGCTATGTTTCTTTCCTGGGATTCCAGAAATAGATTCCGATGGACATGGGAAGGTTTACTGTAACCTGTGGACCTTCAACTTGACGATGAAACACAGAAATTGCGTCGGAATTGAATACAACAGGCACCATGCCGAATTCTCACCAGGAGAGTAATGCTTCTAACTCTCTGTGCTTTGATTTTTCCTGGGATTCCATTAAAGGTTCCGCTGGACATGGGAAGGTTTACTGTAACCTGTGGACCTTCAACTTGACGATGAAACACAGAAATTGCGTCGGAATTGAATACAACAGGCACCATGCCGACTTTTGTCCGGGAGAGTAATGCTTCTAACTCTCTGTGCTCTTACTCTTTCCTGGGATTCCAGTAATAGATTCCGATGGACATGGGAAGGTTTACTGTAACCTGTGGACCTTCAACTTGACGATGAAACACAGAAATTGCTTCGGAACTGAATACAACAGGCAACATGCCGACTTCTCTCCGTAAGATTAATGCTTCTAACTGTCTGTGCTTTGATTCTTTCCTGGGATTCCAGTAATAGATTCCGATTGACATGGGAAGGTTTACTGTAACCTGTGGACCTTCAACTTGACGATGAAACACAGAAATTGCGTCGGAATTGAATACAACAGGCACCATGCCGACTTCTCTGCGGGAGAGTAATGGTTCTAACTGTCTGTGCTTTGATTCTTTCCTGGGATACCAGTAATAGATTCCGATGGACATGGGAAGGTTTACTGTAACCTGTGGACCTTCAACTTGACGATGAAACACAGAGATTGCGTCGGAACTGAATACAACAAACACCACGCCAAGTCCTCTCTGGGAGAATAATGCTTCTAACCGTCAGTGTTTTGATTCTTTTATTGGGATTCCAGTAATAGATTCCGATGGACATGGGAAGGTTTACTGTATCCTGTGGACCTTCAAGTTGACGATGAAACACTGAAATTGCGTCGGAATTGAATACAACAGGCACCATGCCGACTTCTCTCCGGGAGAGTAATGCTTCTAACTGTCTGTGCTTTGATTCCTACCTGCGATTCCAGTAATAGATTCCGATGGACATGTGGAAGTTTACTGTTACCTGTGGACCTTAACTTGACGATGAAACACAGAAGTTGCGTCGGAATTGAATACAACAGGCACCATGCCGACTTCTCTCCGGGAGAGTAATGCTTCTAACTGTCTGTGCTTTCATTCTTTCCTGGGATTCCAGTAATAGATTCCGATGGACATGGGAAGGTTTACTGTAACCTGTGGACCTTCAACTTGGCGATGAAACACAGAAATTGCTTCGGAATTGAATACAACAGGCAGCATGCCGGCTTCTCTCCGGGAGAGTAATGCTTCTAATTGTCTGTGCTTTGATTCATTCCTGGGATTCCAGTAATAGATTCCGATGGACATGGGAAGGTATACTGCAACCTGTGGACCTTCAACTTGACGATGAAACACAGAAATTGCGTCGGAATTGAATACAACAGGCACCATGCCGACTTCTCTCCGGGAGAGTAATGCTTCCAACAGTCTGTGCTTTGATTCTTTCCTGGGATTCCAGTAATAGATTCCGATGGACATGGGAAGGTTAACTGTAACCTGTGGACCTTCAACTTGACGAAGAAACACAGAAATTGCTTCGGATTTGAATCCAACAGGCACCAAGCCGTTTTCTGTCCGGGAGAGTAATGCTTCTAACTGTCTGTGGTTTGATTCTTTCCTGGGATTCCAGTAATAGATTCCGATGGACATGGGAAGGTTTACTGCAACCTGTGGACCTTCAACTTGACGATGAAACACAGAAATTGCTTCGGAACTGAATACAACAGGCAACATGCCGACTTCTCTCCGGGAGATTAATGCTTCTAACTGTCTGTGCTTTGATTCTTTCCTGGGATTCCAGTAATAGATTCCGATTGACATGGGAAGGTTTACTGTAACCTGTGGACCTTCAACTTGACGATGAAACACAGAAATTGCGTCGGAATTGAATACAACAGGCACCATGCCGACTTCTCTCCGGGAGAGTAATGGTTCTAACTGTCTGTGCTTTGATTCTTTCCTGGGATACCAGTAATAGATTCCGATGGACATGGGAAGGTTTACTGTAACCTGTGGACCTTCAACTTGACGATGAAACACAGAGATTGGGTCGGAACTGAATACAACAAACACCACGCCAAGTCCTCTCTGGGAGAATAATGCTTCTAACCGTCAGTGTTTGATTCCTTTATTGGGATTCCAGTAATAGATTCCGATGGACATGGGAAGGTTTACTGTATCCTGTGGACCGTCAAGTTGACGATGAAACACTGAAATTGCGTCGGAATTGAATACAACAGGCACCATGCCGACTTCTCTCCGGGAGAGTAATGCTTCTAACTGTCTGTGCTTTCATTCTTTCCTGGGATTCCAGTAATAGATTCCGATGGACATGGGAAGGTTTACTGTAACCTGTGGACCTTCAACTTGACGATGAAACAAAGAAATTGCGTCGGAATTGAATACAACAGGCACCACGCCGACTTCTCTCCAGGAGAGTAATGCTTCTACCTCTCTGCGCTTTGATTCTTTCCTGGGATTCCAGTAATAGATTCCGATGGACATGGGAAGGTTTACTGTAACCTGCGGACCTTCAGCTTGACGATGAAACACAGAAATTGCTTCGGAATTGAATACAACAGGCACCATGCCAACTTCTCTCCGGGAGAGTAATGCTTCTAATAGTCTGTGCTTTGATTCCTTCCTAGGATTCCAGTAATATATTCCGATGGGAATGGGAAGGTTTACTGTAACCTGTGGACCTTCAACTTGACGATGAACCACAGAAATTGCGTCGGAATTGAATCCAACAGGCACCAAGCCGACTTCTGTCCGGGAGAGTAATGCTTCTAACTGTCTGTGCTATGATTCTTTCCTGGGATTCCAGAAATAGATTCCGATGGACATGGGAAGGTTTACTGTAACCTGTGGACCTTCAACTTGACGATGAAACACAGAAATTGCGTCGGAATTGAATACAACAGGCACCATGCCGAATTCTCACCAGGAGAGTAATGCTTCTAACTCTCTGTGCTTTGATTTTTCCTGGGATTCCATTAAAGGTTCCGCTGGACATGGGAAGGTTTACTGTAACCTGTGGACCTTCAACTTGACGATGAAACACAGAAATTGCGTCGGAATTGAATACAACAGGCACCATGCCGACTTTTGTCCGGGAGAGTAATGCTTCTAACTCTCTGTGCTCTTACTCTTTCCTGGGATTCCAGTAATAGATTCCGATGGACATGGGAAGGTTTACTGTAACCTGTGGACCTTCAACTTGACGATGAAACACAGAAATTGCTTCGGAACTGAATACAACAGGCAACATGCCGACTTCTCTCCGTAAGATTAATGCTTCTAACTGTCTGTGCTTTGATTCTTTCCTGGGATTCCAGTAATAGATTCCGATTGACATGGGAAGGTTTACTGTAACCTGTGGACCTTCAACTTGACGATGAAACACAGAAATTGCGTCGGAATTGAATACAACAGGCACCATGCCGACTTCTCTCCGGGAGAGTAATGGTTCTAACTGTCTGTGCATTGATTCTTTCCTGGGATACCAGTAATAGATTCCGATGGACATGGGAAGGTTTACTGTAACCTGTGGACCTTCAACTTGACGATGAAACACAGAGATTGCGTCGGAACTGAATACAACAAACACCACGCCAAGTCCTCTCTGGGAGAATAATGCTTCTAACCGTCAGTGTTTTGATTCTTTTATTGGGATTCCAGTAATAGATTCCGATGGACATGGGAAGGTTTACTGTATCCTGTGGACCTTCAAGTTGACGATGAAACACTGAAATTGCGTCGGAATTGAATACAACAGGCACCATGCCGACTTCTCTCCGGGAGAGTAATGCTTCTAACTGTCTGTGCTTTGATTCTTACCTGCGATTCCAGTAATAGATTCCGATGGACATGTGGAAGTTTACTGTTACCTGTGGACCTTCAACTTGACGATGAAACACAGAAATTGCGTCGGAATTGAATACAACAGGCACCATGCCGACTTCTCTCCGGGAGAGTAATGCTTCTAACTGTCTGTGCTTTCATTCTTTCCTGGGATTCCAGTAATAGATTCCGATGGACATGGGAAGGTTTACTGTAACCTGTGGACCTTCAACTTGGCGATGAAACACAGAAATTGCTTCGGAATTGAATACAACAGGCAGCATGCCGGCTTCTCTCCGGGAGAGTAATGCTTCTAATTGTCTGTGCTTTGATTCATTCCTGGGATTCCAGTAATAGATTCCGATGGACATGGGAAGGTTTACTGCAACCTGTGGACCTTCAACTTGACGATGAAACACAGAAATTGCGTCGGAATTGAATACAACAGGCACCATGCCGACTTCTCTCCGGGAGAGTAATGCTTCCAACAGTCTGTGCTTTGATTCTTTCCTGGGATTCCAGTAATAGATTCCGATGGACATGGGAAGGTTAACTGTAACCTGTGGACCTTCAACTTGACGAAGAAACACAGAAATTGCTTCGGAATTGAATCCAACAGGCACCAAGCCGTTTTCTGTCCGGGAGAGTAATGCTTCTAACTGTCTGTGGTTTGATTCTTTCCTGGGATTCCAGTAATAGATTCCGATGGACATGGGAAGGTTTACTGCAACCTGTGGACCTTCAACTTGACGATGAAACACAGAAATTGCTTCGGAACTGAATACAACAGGCAACATGCCGACTTCTCTCCGGGAGATTAATGCTTCTAACTGTCTGTGCTTTGATTCTTTCCTGGGATTCCAGTAATAGATTCCGATTGACATGGAAAGGTTTACTGTAACCTGTGGACCTTCAACTTGACGATGAAACACAGAAATTGCGTCGGAATTGAATACAACAGGCACCATGCCGACTTCTCTCCGGGAGAGTAATGGTTCTAACTGTCTGTGCTTTGATTCTTTCCTGGGATACCAGTAATAGATTCCGATGGACATGGGAAGGTTTACTGTAACCTGTGGACCTTCAACTTGACGAAGAAACACAGAAATTGCTTCGGAATTGAATCCAACAGGCACCAAGCCGTTTTCTGTCCGGGAGAGTAATGCTTCTAACTGTCTGTGGTTTGATTCTTTCCTGGGATTCCTGAAATAGGTTCCGATGGACATCGGAAGGTTTACTGTAACCTGTGGACCTTCAACATGACGCTGAAACACAGAAATTGCGTCGGAATTGGATACAACAAACACCATGACGGCTTGTCTCCGGGAGAGCAACGATTCTAACTGTCTGTGCTTTGATTTTTTCCTGGGATTTCAGTAATACATTCCGATTGACATGGGAAGGTTAACTGTAACCTGTGGACCTTCAACGTGACGATGAAACACAGAAATAGCGTCGGAATTGAATACAACAGGCACCATGACGACATCTCTCCGGGAGAGTAATGCTTCCAACAGTCTGTGCTTTCATTCTTTCCTGGGATTCCGGTAATAGATTCCGACCGACATGGGAAAGATTACTGTAACCTGTGGACCTTCAACGTGAGGATGAAACACAGAATTTGCGACTGAATTGAATACAACAGGCACCATGCCGACTTCTCTCCGGGAGAGTAATGCTTCTAACTGTCTGTGCTTTGATTCTATCCTGGGATTCCAGTAATAGATCCCGATGGACATGGGGAGGTTTACTGTAACCTGTGGACCTTCAACTTGACAATGAAACACAGAAATTGCGTCGGAATTGAATACAACAGGCACCATGCAGACTTCTCTCCGGGAGAGTTATGCTTCTAACTGTCTGTGCTTTGATTCTTTCCTGGGATTCAAGTAATAGATTCTGATGGACATTGGATAATTTTACTGTAACCTGTGGACCTTCAACTTGACGATGAAACAAAGAAATTGCTTCGGAATTGAGTACAACAGGCACCATGCCGATTTCTCTCCGGGAGAGTAAAGCTTCTACCTCTCTGTGCTTTGATTCTTTCCTGGGATTCCAGCAATAGATTACGATGGACATGGGAAGGTTTACTGTAACCTGTGGACCTTCAACTTGACGATGAAACACAGAAATTGCTTCGGAAATGAATACAACAGGCACCATGCCGTCATCTCTCCGGGAGAGTAATGCTTCTAACTCTCTGTGCTTTGATTCTTTCCTGGGATTCCAGTAATAGATTTCGATGGACGGGGGAAGGTTTACTGTAACCTGTGGACCTTCAACTTGACGATGAAACACAGAAATTGCGTCGGAATTGAATCCAACAGGCACCAAGCCGACTTCTGTCCGGGAGAGTAATGCTTCTAACTGTCTGTGCTTTGATTCTCTCCCGGGATTCCAGAAATGGATCCCGATGGACATGGGAAGGTTTACTGTAACCCGTGGACCTTCAACTTGACGATGAAACACAGAAATTGCGTCGGAATTGAGTACAACAGGCACCATGCCGTCTTCTTTCCGGGAGAGTAATGCTTCTAACTCTCTGTGCTTTGATTCCTTCCTGGGATTCCAGTAATAGATTTCGATGGACATGGGAAGGACAACTGTAACCTGTGGACCTTCAACTTGACGATGAAACACAGTAATTGCGTCGAAATTGAATACAACAGGCACCATGCCGACTTCTCTCCGGGAGAGTAATGCTTCTAACTGTCTGCGCTTTGATTCTTTTCTGGTATTCCAGTAATAGATTCCGATAGACATGTGGAAGTTTACTGTTACCTTTAGACCTTCAACTTGACGATGAAACACAGAAATAGCGTCGGAATTGAATACAACAAGCACCATGCCGACTTCTCTCCATGAGAGTAATGCTTCTAACTGTCTGTGCTTTGATTCTTTCCTGGGATTCCAGTAATAGATTCCGATGGACATGGGAAGGTTTGCTGTAACCTGTGGACCTTCAACTTGACGATGAAACACAGAAATTGCGTCGGAATTGAATTCAACAGGCACCATGCCGACTTCTCTCCGGGAGAGAAATGCTTCTAACTGCCTGTGCTTCCATTCTTTCCTGGGATTCCAGTAATAGATTCCACGGACCTGGGAAGATATACTGCAACCTGTGGACCTTCAACTAGATGATGAAACACAGAAATTGCAACGGAATTGAATACAACAGGCACCATGCCGACTTCTCTTCGGGAGCGTAATGCTTCTAACTCTCTGTGCTCTTACTCTTTCCTGGGATTCCAGTAATAGATTCCGATGGACATGGGAGGGTTTACTGTAACCTGTGGACCTTCAACTCGACGATGAAACACAGAAATTGTTTCGGAACTGAATACAACAGGCAACATGCCGACTTCTCTGCGGGAGATTAATGATTCTAACTGTCTGTGATTTGATTCTTTCCTGGGATTCCAGTAATACATTCCGATTGACATGGGGAGGTTTACTTTAACCTGTGGACCTTCAACATGACGATGAAACACAGAAATTGCGTCGGAATTGAATACAACAGGCACCATGCCGACTTCGCTCCGGGAGAGTAATGCTTCTAACTCTTTGTGCTTTGACTCTTTCCTGGGATTCCAGTTATAGATTCTGATGGACATGGGAAGGTTTACTGTAACCTGTGGACCTTCAACTTGATGATGAAACAGAGAAATTGCGTCGGAATTGAATACAATAGGCACCATTACGACATCTCTCCGGGAGAGTAATGCTTCTAACTCTCTGTGCCTTGTTTCTTTCCAGGGATTCCAGTAATAGATTCCGATGGACATGGGAAGGTTTACTGTAACCTGTGGACCTTCAACTTGACGATGAAACACAGAAATTGCGTCGGAACTGAATACAACAAACACCACGCCGACTCCTCTCCGGGAGAATAATGCTTCTAACAGTCTGTGTTTTGATTCTTTTATTGGGATTCCAGTAATTGATTCCGATGGATATGGGAAGGTTTATTGTATCCTGTGGACCTTCAAGTTGACGATGAAACACAGAAATTGCGTCGGAATTGAATACAACAGGCACCATGCCGACTTCTCTCCGGGAGAGTAATGCTTCTAACTGTCTGTGCTTTGATTCTTTCCTGGGATTCCAGTGACAGATTCCGATGGACATGTGGATGTTTACTGTTACATGTGGACCTTCAACTTGACGATGAAACACAGAAATTGCGTCGGAATTGAATACAACAGGCACCATGCCGACTTCTCACCGGGAGAGTAATGCTTCTAACTGTCTGTGCTTTCATTCTTTCCTGGGATTCCAGTAATGGATTCCGATGGACATGGGAAGGTTTACTGTAACCTGTGGACCTTCAACTTGACGATGAAACACAGAAATTGCGTCGGAATTGAATCCAACAGGCACCAAGCCGACTTCTGTCCTGGAGAGTAATGCTTCTAACTGTCTGTGCTTTGATTTTTTCCTGGGAGTCCAGTAATAGATTCCGATGGACATTGGAAGGTTTACTGTAACCTTTGGAGCTTCAACGTGACGATGAAACACAGAAATTGCGACGGAACTGAATACAACAGGCACTATGCCGACTTCTCTCCGTGAGAGTAATGCTTCTAAGTCTCTGTGCTCTGATTCTTTCCTGGGATTCCAGTATTAGATTCCGATGGACATGGGAAGGTTTACTGTAACCTGTGGACCTTCAACTTGACGATGAAACACAGAAATTGCTTCGGAATTGAATACAACAGGCACCATGCCGGCTTCTCTCCGGGAGACTAATGCTTCTAACTGTCTGTGCTTTGATTCTTTCCTGGGATTCCAGTAATAGATTCCTATTGACATGGGAAGGTTTACTTTAACCTGTGGACCTTCAACTTGGCGATGAAACACAGAAATTGCTTCGGAATTGAATACAACAGGCACCATGTAGACTTCTCTCCGGGAGAGTAATGCTTCTAACTCTCTGTGTATTGTTTCATTCCTGGGACTCCAGTAATAGTTTCCGATGGACATGTGAAAGTTTACTGTAACCTGTGGACCTTCAACTTGACGATGAAACACAGAAATTGCGTCAGAATTGAATACAACAGGCACCATGCCGACTTCTCTCCGGGATTTTAATGCTTCTAATTGTCTGTGCTTTGATTCTTTCCTGGGATTCCAGTAATAGTTTCCAATGGTCATGGGAAGGTTTACTGTAACCTGTGGACCTTCAACTTGATGATGAAACAGAGAAATTGCGTCGGAATTGAATACAATAGGCACCATGACGACATCTCTCCGGGAGGGTAATGCTTCTAACTCTCTGTGCCTTGTTTCTTTCCAGGGATTCCAGTAATAGATTCCGATGGACATGGGAAGGTTTACTGTAACCTGTGGACCTTCAACTTGACGATGAAACACAGAAATTGCGTCGGAATTGAATACAACAGGCACCATGCCGACTTCTCTCCGGGAGACTAATGCTTCTAACTGTCTGTGCTTTGATTCCATCCTGGGATTCCAGTGATAGATTGCGATAGACATGGGAAGGTTTACTTTAACCTGTGGACCTTCAACTTGGCGATGAAACACAAAAATTGCGTCGGAATTGAATAGCACAGGCGCCATGCCGACTTATCTCCGGGAGAGTAATGCTTCTAACTCTCTGTGCCTTGTTTCTTTCCTGGGATTCCAGTAATAGATTCCGATGGACATGTGAAAGTTTACTGTAACCTGTGGACCTTCAACTTGACGATGAAACACAGAAAATGCGTCAGAATTGAATACAACAGGCACCATGCCGACTTCTCTCCGGGAGAGTAAAGCTTCTAATTGTCTGTGCTGTGATTCTTTCCTGGGATTCCAGTAATACATTCCGATTGACATGGGAAGGTTTACTGTAACCTGCGGACCTTCAACGTGACGATGAAACACAGAAATAGCGTCGGAATTGAATACAACAGGCACCATGACGACATCTCTCCGGGAGAGTAATGCTTCTAACTGTCTGTGCTTTCATTCTTTCCTGGGATTCCGGTAATAGATTCCGATGGACATGGGAAAGTTTACTGTAACCTGTGGACCTTCAACTTGGCGATGAAGCACAGAATTTGCGACTGAATTGAATACATCAGGCACCATGCCGACTTCTCTCCGGGAGAGTAATGCTTCTAACTGTCTCTGCTTTGATTCTTTCCTGGGATTCCAGTAATAGATTCCGATGGACATGGGGAGGTTTACTGTAACCTGTGGACCTTCAACTTGACGATGAAACACAGAAACTGCTTCGGAACTGAATACAACATGCAACATGCCGACTTCTCTGCGGGAGATTAATGATTCTAACTGTCTGTGCTTTGATTCTTTCCTGGGATTCCAGTAATACATTCCGATTGACATGGGAAGGTTTACTTTAACCTGTGGACCTTCAACATGACGATGAAACACAGAAATTGCGTCGGAACTGAATACAACAGGCACCATGCCGACTTCGCTCCGGGAGAGTAATGCTTCTAACTCTCTGTGCTTTGACTTTTTCCTGGGATTCCAGTAATAGATTCTGATGGACATGGGAAGGTTTACTGTAACCCGTGGACCTTCCACTTGACTATGAAACACAGAAATTGCGTCGGAATTGAATACAACAGGCACCATGCCGACTTCTCTCCGGGAGAGTAATGCTTCTAACTGTCTGTGCTTTGATTCTTTCCTGGGATTCCAGTAATAGATTCCGATGGACATGGGAAGGTATACTGTAACCTGTGGACCTTCAACTTGACGATGAAATACAGAAATTGCGTCGGAACTGAATACAACAAACACCACGCCGACTCCTCTCCGGGAGCATAATGCTTCTAACAGTCTGTGTTTTGATTCTTTTATTGGGATTCCAGTAATTGATTCCGATGGATATGGGTAGGTTTATTGTATCCTGTGGACCTTCAAGTTGACGATGAAACACAGAAATTGCGTCGGAATTGAATACAACAGGCACCATGCCGACTTCTCTCCGGGAGAGTAATGCTTCTAACTGTCTGTGCTTAGATTCTTTCCTGGGATTCCAGTGACAGATTCCGATGGATATGTGGATGTTTACTGTTACATGTGGACCTTCAACTTGACGATGAAACACAGAAATTGCGTCGGAATTGAATACAACAGGCACCATGCCGACTTCTCTCCGGGAGAGTAATGCTTCTAACTGTCTGTGCTTTCATTCTTTCCTGGGATTCCAGTAATAGATTCCGATGGACATGGGAAGGTTTACTGTAACCTGTGGAGCTTCAACTTGACGATGAAACACAGAAAATGCGTCAGAATTGAATACAACAGGCTCCATGCCGATTTCTCTCCGGGAGAGTAATGCTTCTAATTGTCTGTGCTTTGATTGTTTCCTGGGATTCCAGTAATACATTCCGATTGACATGGGAAGGTTTACTGTAACCTGTGGACCTTCAACGTGACGATGAAACACAGAAATAGCGTCGGAATTGAATACAACAGTCACCATGACGACATCTCTCCGGGAGAGTAATGCTTCTAACTGTCTGTGCTTTCATTATTTCCTGGGATTCCGGTAATAGATTCCGATGGACATGGGAAAGTTTACTGTAACCTGTGGACCTTCAACTTGACGATGAAACACAAAAATTGCGTCGGAATTGAATCCAACAGGCACCAAGCCGACTTCTGTCCGGGAGAGTAATGCTTCTAACTGTCTGTGCTTTGATTCTTTCCTGGGAGTCCAGTAATAGATTCCGATGGACATTGGAAGGTTTACTGTAACCTTTGGAGCATCAACGTGACGATGAAACACAGAAATTGCGACGGAATTGAATACAACAGGCACTATGCCGACTTCTCTCCGGGAGAGTAATGCTTCTAATTGTCTGTGCTTTGATTCTTTCCTGGGATTCCAGTAATAGTTTCCGATGGTCATGGGAAGGTTTACTGTAACCTGTGGACCTTCAACTTGATGATGAAACACAGAAATTGCGTCGGAATTGAATACAATAGGCACCATGACGACATCTCTCCGGGAGAGTAATGCTTCTAACTCTCTGTGCCTTGTTTCTTTCCTGGGATTCCAGTAATAGATTCCGATGGACATGGGAAGGTTTACTGTAACCTGTGGACCTTCAACTTGACGATGAAACACAGAAATTGCGTCGGAATTGAATACAACAGGCACCATGCCGACTTCTCTCCGGGAGACTAATGCTTCTAACTGTCTGTGCTTTGATTCCTTCATGGGATTCCAGTGATAGATTCCGATAGACATGGGAATGTTTACTTTAACCTGTGGACCTTCAACTTGGCGATGAAACACAGAAATTGCGTCGGAATTGAATAGCACAGGCGCCATGCCGACTTCTCTCCGGGAGAGTAATGCTTCTAACTCTCTGTGCCCTGTTTCTTTCCTGGGATTCCAGTAATAGATTCCGATGGACATGTGAAAGTTTACTGTAACCTGTGGACCTTCAACTTGACGATGAAACACAGAAAATGCGTCAGAATTGAATACAATAGGCACCATGCCGACTTCTCTCCGGGAGAGTAAAGCTTCTAATTGTCTGTGCTTTGATTCTTTCCTGGGATTCCAGTAATACATTCCGATTGACATGGGAAGGTTTACTGTAACCTGCGGACCTTCAACGTGACGATGAAACACAGAAATAGCGTCGGAATTGAATACAACAGGCACCATGACGACATCTCTCCGGGAGAGTAATGCTTCTAACTGTGTGTGCTTTCATTCTTTCCTGGGATTCCGGTAAGAGATTCCGATGGACATTCGAAAGTTTACTGTAACCTGTGGACCTTCAACTTGGCGATGGAACACAGAATTTGCGACTGAATTGAATACATCAGGCACCATGCCGACTTCTCTCCGGGAGAGTAATGCTTCTAACTGTCTTTGCTTTGATTCTTTCCTGGGATTCCAGTAATAGATTCCGATGGACATGGGGAGGTTTACTGTAACCTGTGGACCTTCAACTTGACAATAAAACACAGAAATTGCGTCGGAATTGAATACAACAGGCACCATGCAGACTTCTCTCCGGGAGAGTTATGCTTCTAACTGTCTGTGCTTTGATTCTTTCCTGGGATTCCAGTAATAGATTCTGATGGACATTGGATAGGTTTACTGTAACCTGTGGACCTTCAACTTGACGATGAATTAAAGAAATTGCGTCGGAATTGAATACAACAGGCACCATGCCGACTTCTCTCCAGGAAAGTAATGCTTCTACCTCTCTGTGCTTTGATTCTTTCCTGGGATTCCAGTAATAGATTCCGATGGACATGGGAAGGTTTACTGTAACCTTTTGACCTTCAACTTGACGATGAAACACAGAAATTGCTTCAGAATTGAATACAACAGGCACCATGCCAACTTCTCTCCGGGAGAGTAATGCTTCTAATAGTCTGTGCTTTGATTCCTTCGTAGGATTCCAGTAATAGATTCCGATGGGAATGGAAAGGTTTACTGTAACCTGTGGACCTTCAACTTGACGATGAACCACAGAAATTGCGTCGGAATTGAATACAACAGGCACCATGCCGACTTCTCTCCGGGAGAGTAATGCTTCTAACTGTCTGTGCTTTGATTCTTTCCTGGGATTCCAGTAATAGATTCCGATTCACATGGGAAGGTTTACTGTAACCTGTGGACCTTCAGCTTGACGATGAAACACAGAAATTGCGTCGCAATTGAATCCAACAGGCACCAAGCCGACTTCTGTCCGGGAGAGTAATGCTTCTAACTGTCTGTGCTTTGATTCTTTCCTGGGATTCCGGTAATAGATTCCGATGGACATGTGGAAGTTTACTGTTACCTGTGGACCTTCAACTTGACGATGAAACACAGAAATTGCGTCGGAATTGAATACAACAGGCACCATGCCGACTTCTCTCCGGGAGAGTAATGCTTCTAACTGTCTGTGCTTTCATTCTTTCCTGGGATTCCAGTAATAGATTCCGATGGACATGGGAAGGTTTACTGTAACCTGTGGACCTTCAACTTGGCGATGAAACACAGAAATTGCTTCGGAATTGAATACAACAGGCACTATGCCGACTTCTCTCCGGGAGAGTAATGCTTCTAACAGTCTGTGCTTTGATTCTTTCCTGGGATTACAATAATAGATTCCGATGGACATGGGAAGGTTAACTGTAACCTGTGGACCTTCAACTTGACGATGAAACACAGAAATTGCTTCGGAATTGAATCCAACAGGCACCAAGCCGACTTCTGTCCGGGAGAGTAATGCTTCTAACTGTCTGTGGTTTGATTCTTTCCTGGGATTACAATAATAGATTCCGATGGACATGGGAAGGTTTACTGTAACCTGTGGACCTTCAACTTGACGATGAAACACAGAAATTGCGTCGGAATTGAATACAACATGCACCATGCCGACTTTTCTCCGGGAGAGTAATTCTTGTAACTCTCTGTGCTTTGATTCTTTCCTGGGATTCCAGTAATAGATTTCGACGGACATGAGAAGGTTTACTGTAACCTGTGTACCTTCAACTTGGCGATGAAACACAGAAATTGCCTCGGAAATGAATGCAACATGCACCATGCTACTTCTCTCCGGGAGAGTAATGCTTCTAACTGTCTGTGCTTTGATTCTTTCCTGGGATTCCAGTAATAGATTCCGATGGACATGGGGAAGTTTAAAGTAACCTGTGGACCTTCAACCTGACGATGAAACACAGAAATTGCGTCGGAATTGAATACAACAGGCACCATGCCGACTTCTCTGCTGGAGAGTAATGCTTCTAACTCTCTGTGCTTGGACACTTTCCTGGGATTCCAGTAATAGATACTGATGGACATGGGAAGGTTTACTGTAAGCTGTGGACCTTCAACGTGACGATGAAACACAGAAATTGCGTCGGAATTGATTACAATAGGCACCATGCCGACTTCTCTCCGGGAGAGTAATGCTTCTAACTGTCTGTGCTTTGATTGTTTCCTGGGATTCCAGTAAGAGATTCCAATGGGCATGGGAAGGATTACTGTAACCTGTGGACCTTCAAATTGACGATGAAACACAGAAATTGCGTCGGAATTGAATCCAACAGGCACCAAGCCGACTTCTGTCCGGGAGAGTAATGCTTCTAACTGTCTGTGCTTTGATTCTTTCCTGGGATTCCAGAAATAGATTCCGATGGACATGGGAAGGTTAACTGAAACCTTTGGACCATCAACTTGGCGATGAAACACAGAAATTGCGTCGGAATTGAATACAGCTGGCACCATGTCAACTTCTCTCCGGGAGAGTAATGCTTCTTATTGTCTGTGCTTTCATTCTTTGCTGGGATTCCAGTAATAGTTTCCGATGGACATGGGAAGGTTTACTGTAACCTGTGGACCTTCAACTTGACGATGAAACACAGAAATTGGGTCGGAACTGAATACAACAAACACCACGAAGACTTCTCTCCGGGAGAATAATGCTTCTAACCGCCTGCGTTTTGATTCTTTTATTGGGATTCCAGTAATAGATTCCGATGGACATGGGAAGGTTTACTGTATCCTGTGGACCTTCAAGTTGACGATTAAACACAGAAATTGCGTCGGAATTGAATATAACAGGCACCATGCCGACTTCTCTCTGGGAGAGTAACGCTTCTAACTCTCTGTGCTTTGATTCTTTCCTGGAATTCCAGTAATAGATTCCGATGGACAAGGGGAGGTTTACTGTAACCTGTGGACCTTCAACTTGACAATGAAACACAGAAATTGCGTCGGAATTAAATACAACAGTCACCACGCCGACTTCTGTCCGGGAGAGTAATGCTTCTATCTGTCCGTGCTTTGATTCTTTCCTGGGATTCCAGTAATTGTCTCCGATGGACATGGGAAGGTTGACTGTAACCTGTGGACCTTCAACTTGACGATGAAACACAGAAATTGCGTCGGAATTGAATACAACAGGCACCATGCCGAATTCTCACCAGGAGAGTATTGCTTCTAACTCTCTGTGCTTTGATTTTTTCCTGGGATTCCATTAAAGGTTCCGATGGACATGGGAAGGTTTACTGTAACCTGTGGACCTTCAACTTGACGATGAAACACAGAAATTGCGTCGGAATTGAGTACAACAGGCACCATGCCGACTTTTGTCCGGGCGAGTAATGCTTCTATCTGTCTGTGCTTTGATTCTTTCCTGGGATTCCAGTAATAGATTCTGATGGACATTGGATTGGTTTACTGTAATGTGTGGACCTTCAACTTGACGATGAAACACAGAAATTGCGTCGGAATTGAATACAACAGGCACCATGCCGACTTTTCTCCGGGAGAGTAATGCTTCTAACTGTCTGTGCTTTGATTCTTTCCTGGGATTCCAGTAATAGATTCCGATGGACATGGGAAGGTTTGCTGTAACCTGTGGACCTTCAACTTGACGGTGAAACACAGAAATTGCGTCGGAATTGAATCCAACAGGCACCAAGCCGACTTCTGTCCGGGAGAGTAATGCTTCTAACTGTCTGTGCTTTGATTCTTTCCTGGGATTCCAGAAATAGATTACGATGGACATGGGAAGGTTTACTGTAACCAGTGGACCTTCAACTTGACGATGAAACACAGAAATTGCGTCGGAATTGAATACAACAGGCACCACGCCGACTTCTCTCCGGGAGAGTAATTTTTGTAACTCTCTGTGCATTGATTCTCTCCTGGGATTCCAGTAATAGATTTCGATGGACATGGGAAGGTTTACTGTAACCTGTGTACCTTCAAATTGACGATGAAACACAGAAATTGCGTCGGAATTGAATACAACATGCACCATGCCGACTTCTCTCCGGGAGAGTAATGCTTCTAACTGTCTGTGCTTTGATTCTTTCCCTGGATTCCAGTAATAGATTCCGATGGACATGGAGAAGTTTACTGTAACCTGTGGACCTTCAACTTGACGATGAAACGCAGAAATTGCGTCGGAATTGAATACAACAGGCACCATGCCGACTTCCATCCGGGAGAGTAATGCTTCTAACTGTCTGTGCTTTGATTCTTTCCTGGGATTCCAGTAATAGATTCCAATGGACATGGGAAGGTTTACTGTAACCTGTGGACCTTCATTTTGACGATGAAACACAGAAATTGCGTCGGAATTGAATCCAACAGGCACCAAGCTGACTTCTGTCCGGGAGAGTAATGCTTCTAACTCTCTGTGCTTTGATTCTTTCCTGGGATTCCAGTAATAGATTCCAATGGACATGGGAAGGTTTACTGTAATCTGTGGACCTTCATTTTGACGATGAAACACAGAAATTGCGTCGGAATTGAATCCAACAGGCACCAAGCCGACTTCTGTCCGGGAGAGTAATGCTTCTAACTGTCTGTGCTATGATTCTTTCCTGGGATTCCAGAAATAGATTCCGATGGACATGGGAAGGTTTACTGTAACCTGTGGACCTTCAACGTGACGATGAAACACAGAAAATGCGTCGGAATTGAATACAACAGGCACCATTCCGACTTGTCTCCCGGAGAGTAATTCTTGTAACTCTCTGTGCTTTGATTCTTTCCTGGGATTCCAGTAATAGATTTCGATGGACATGGGAAGGTTTACTGTAACCTGTGTACCTTCAACTTGACGATGAAACACAGAAATTGCGTCGGAATTGAATACAACATGCACCATTCCGACTTCTCTCCGGGAGAGTAATGCTTCTAACTGTCTGTGCTTTGATTCTTTCCTGGGATGCCAGTAATAGATTCCGATGGACATGGGAAGGTTTACTGTAACCTGTGGACCTTCAACGTGACGATGAAACACAGAAATTGCGTCGGAATTGAATCCAACAGGCACCAAGCCGACTTCTGTCCGGGAGAGTAATGCTTCTTACTGTCTGTGCTATGATTCTTTCCTGGGATTCCAGAAATAGATTCCGATGGACATGGGAAGGATTACTGTAACCTGTGGACCTTCAACTTGACGATGAAACACAGAAATTGCGACGGAATTGAATACAACAGGCACCATGCCGACTTCTCTCCGGGAGAGTAATGCTTGTAACTCTCTGTGTTTGATTCTTTCCTTGGATTCCAGTAATAGATTCCGATGGACATGGGGAGGTTTACTGAAACCTGTGGACCTTCAACTTGGCGATGAAAAACAGAAATTGCGTCGGAATTGAATACAACTGGCACCATGCCGACTTCTCTCCGGGAGAGTAATGCTTCTAACTGTCTGTGTTTTCATTCTTTGCTGGGATTCCAGTAATAGTTTCCGATGGACATGGGAAGGTTTACTGTAACCTGTGGTCCTTCAACTTGACGATGAAACACAGAAATTGCGTCGGAACTTAATACAACAAACAACACGCCGACTTCTCTCCGGGAGAATAATGCTTCTAACCGTCTGTGTTTTGATTCTTTTATTGGGATTCCAGTAATAGATTCCGATGGACATGGGAAGGTTTACTGTATCCTGTGGACCTTCAAGTTGACGATGAAATACAGAATTTGCGTCGGAATTGAATATAACAGGCACCATGCCGATTTCTCTCTGGGAGAGTAATGCTTCTAACTCTCTGTGCTTTGATTCTTTCCTGGAATTCAAGTAGTAGATTCCGATGGACAAGGGGAGGTTTACTGCAACCTGTGGACCTTCAACTTGACAATGAAACACAGAAATTGCGTCGGAATTGAATACAACAGGCACCATGCCGACTTCTCTCCGGGAGAGTAATGCTTCTAAATGTCTGTGCTTTGATTCTTTCCTGGGATTCCAGTAATAGATTGCGAAGGACATGGGAAGGTTTACTGTAACCTGTGTACCTTCAACTTGACGAAGAAACTCAGAAATTGCGTCGGAATTGAATACAACAGTCACCACGCCGACTTCTGTCCGGGAGAATAATGCTTCTAACTGTCTGTGTTTTGATTCTTTCCTGGGTGGTGGTGGTTGTTGGTATGTTTAAGGGGGACTAAACAGCGAAGGTCATCAGTCCCCCATTCCAAAATCAGGCGAGCCGAAAATCTACGAAGCAGATAAAAACCAAAGGGGGAGGAGACGTCCCCCTAGGCGCTAAAAGAACACAAATGCAGCAAGAAACACTACAGACAAGAACAGGACAGAGGAACACCAGACAGAAAGAAACAGAAGAAAGGAAGATGGCCGGAGACTGGTTGACTGACCATGAGAAAAAAAAAGGGAAAGAGTCAACCATCTGACGGCACACCAGAACAGCAACAGACACAAGGACAAAAGACACAGAAAGGGAAAGGCGCAGGACCTCCCTAAATCGAACCATAAAAACGACTACTACGGATAAAATGTAAAACATTGTCAGCCATGGAGGCATCGCAGGATAAAACCAAAGCCAAAGTGCCCGGGAGATTAAAAGATTGCCGGAGTGTGCGCAGTCGAGGACACTCCAGCAAAATGTGGCCGACCGTCAGCCGGGACCCACACCAACACAAGGGGGGATCCTCCTGACGCAACAGATGGCCGTGCGTCAGGTATGTATGGCCGATGCGCAGCCGACACAGGACTACCGAGTCCCTGCGAGAAGCCTGCAGGGAGGAACGCCACACATCGGTCGTCCCCTTGACAGCCCGCAGTTTATTCGGGGCTGTCATGCCACGCCACTCAGCAGCCCACATCCCAATCAGCTTACGGCGCAACACCATCTGCTGGTCGCGAGCCGTAAGGCCGACCTCCAAAGCCAGGGCGTCGATCGCCCCTTTGGCCAGCCTGTCTACACGTTCGTTCCCTGGGATGCCAACATGACCGGGCGTCCAAACCAAGACCACCGAACGACCAGAACGGGCAATGGCGGAAACAGTCTCCTGAATGGAGGACACCAGAGGAGAGGAGGGATAGCAGCGGTCGATGGCCTGAAGGCTGCTCAGGGAGTCACTGCAGATCACGACGGACCTACCTGAGCAGAAACGCATATGCTCAAGAGCGCGCAATATGGCCACCAGCTCTGCAGTAAAAATACTGCAGCCAGCCGGCAAGGAGCGCTGCTCAACATGGGCAGCGTGAGCCAAAGAGTAGGCAGTGCGACCATCAACCAGGGAACCATCCGTGTAGACAGGCTCACAGCCCGGAAATGATTCGAGGAGCGCAAGAAAACGGCGACGGAGGGCCACAGGCGGAACCGAGTCCTTAGGTCCCTGTGCCAAATCCAGACGGACGGACAGCCGGGACAAACACCAGGGAGGCGTAGGTGTACGTACCCGGAAGGGAGGCAGAAGAGGGAATGACCCCAGTTCTGACAGCAGAGACTGGACACGGACAGCGACGGAAAGCCCAGACCTAGGTTGCCGTTCAGGCAGATGGAGGACCATAGCAGGGAAAAGCAGGCGACGATTGGGATGATCTGGCGAGCAATGAACGTGGACAGCATAGTCGGCGAGCAGACGATGGCGGCGAATCCGCAGCGGGGGAACCCCGGCCTCCACCAGTAGACTATCCACGGGGCTGGTGCGAAAACCGCCAGTGGCAAGCCTAACCCCACAGTGGTGTATGGGGTCTAACAACTTCAACACTGAGGGGGGCGCAGACCCATAGGCCAGGCTCCCATAATCAAGCCGGGACTCCACAAGGGCTCTGTACAACCGCTGCAGCGTGCAGCGATCTGCACCCCAAGACGTGTGGCTAAGGCAGCGGAGGGCGTTGAGGTGCCGCCAGCATTTTTGCTTCAGCTGAGTAACATGAGGAACCCATGTGAGCCGGGCATCAAACACGAGTCCCAAGAAGTGGCAAGTGTCCACCACTTCAAGCAGGTGGCCATCGAGGTAAAGTGCAGGATGAGGGTGGACCGTCCGACGCCTGCAGAAGTGCATAACTCGAGTCTTGGCAGCAGAGAACTGAAAACCATGAGTCAGAGCCCATGATGCTGCCATGCGAACGGCGACTTGCAGCCTGCGTTCGGCGACTCCCGTAGTCGTGTAGCTAAAAGAGAGGCAGAAGTCGTCGGCATACAAAGAAGGAGACACCGACGACCCCACTGCTGCAGCCAGACCATTAATGGCCACTAAAAATAAGGAGACGCTCAACACCGAGCCCTGCGGGACCCCATTTTCCTGTATATAAGAGGGACTAGAGGTGGCGCCGACTTGCACCTGGAAAGAGCGGCGCAATAAGAAGTTTTGAAGAAAAGCCGGGAGCCGACCACGAAGACCCCACCCATGCAACGTGGCGAGGATGTGATGCCTCCATGTGGTGTCATACGCCTTCCGCAGATCGAAAAATACAGCAACGAGATGCTGACGTCGGGCAAAGGCCGTACGGACAGCAGATTCCAGCCGCACCAAATTGTCCACTGCAGACCGGCCCCGACGGAAGCCACCCTGGGATGGAGCGAGGAGACCGCGCGACTCAAGGACCCAACACAAACGCCGCCCCACCATACGTTCGAGCAATTTGCACAAAACGTTGGTGAGGGTAATGGGACGATAGCTGTCCACCACCAGTGGGTCCGCACCGGGCTTCAAGATGGGGACAATAAGACCCTCTCGCCATTGCGACGGGAACACGCCTTCGCTCCAAATGCGATTAAATATCGCGAGAATGTGTCTCTGGCAGTCCCTGCAGAGATGCTTCAGCATCTGTGCGTGGATGCAGTCCGGTCCTGGTGCTGTATCAGGGCAATCGGCGAGGGCAGCGAGGAATTCCCTCTCGCTGAAAGGAGCATTGTATGTTTCGTAATGACGCGTGTGGAATGAGAACGGCGTCCGCTCGGCTTGCTCCTTTAGAGAGCGAAAGGCGGGGGGATAGGATGCAGTCGCAGAGCTCTGAGCAAAGTGCGCGGCTAGCCGTTCAGCAATGGCGGCAGCGTCCGTGCAGACAGCGCCGTCCAAGGAGAGCCCAGGGACACCCATAGGGGTCTGGGATCCAGAAATCCGCCGGATCCGGGACCACACGAGCGAGGAGGAGACACGGGAGCCCAGGGACGAGACGTACCTCTCCCAGCACTCCTGCTTACACCGTGCAATAAGACGACGGGCGAAGGCACGGAGCCTCTTAAAGGCGATGAGGGTCTCCAGAGACGGGTGCCGCCTATGACGCTGGAGAGCCCGCCTACGGTCGCGAATAGCCTCAGCAATCTCCGGCGACCACCAGGGGACAGCCTTCCGCCGAGGGAGGCCAGAGGAACGGGGGATGGCAGCCTTGGCCGCTGAAATGATGGACGTGGTGAAAACACGGACCACCTCGTCAATGTCACCCTGTGGGGGAGATGCAATGGTGACAGCGGAAGTAAAAGCTGGCCAGTCAGCCCTGTGGAGAGCCCAGCGGGGCAAGCGCCCAGAAGAATGACACTGGGGCAGTGACAAATAGATGGGAAAATGGTCACTACCACACAGGTCAGGATGCGCCCTCCAGTGGAGGGATGGGACAAGTCCAGGGCTGCAAATAGAGAGATCGATGGCCGAGAACGAGCCATGGGCCACACTGAAATGCGTGGGAGCACCGGTGTTCAAGAGGCTAAGTTCGAGCTGAGCCATCACATGCTCCACGGCACAACCACGAACATCGGAGACAGTCCCACCCCATAGAGGGTTGTGGGCATTGAAATCGCCCAGCAGCAAAAAAGGTGGCGGCAGTTGTGCTATCAGAGCAGCCAGGACATGCTGCGCTACAGCACCATCGGGTGGAAGGTAAATACTGCAGACGGTGATAGCCTGTGGCGTCCACACCCGAACAGCGACAGCCTCTAAAGCTGTTTGTAGAGGTACAAACTCGCTGTGAAGAGAGTTAAGGACATATATGCAGACGCCACCAGACACCCTTTCATAAGCTGCCCGGTTCTTAAAATAACCCTGATAGCCACGGAGGGCGGGGGTTTGCATTGCTGGAAACCAAGTTTCCTGCAGAGCAATGCAAAGGAAAGGATGACGGCTGATAAGTTGGCGGAGCTCAGCTAGATGGTGGAAAAAACCGCTGCAGCTCCACTGGAGGATGGTATTAGCCATGGATGGGAAAGGCGTGAAGGGATTGGGGAGGCAGATTACGCCTCCGGGGCCCCTGCTGCTACTGAGTCACCACCTGCACAACAGCCATCTACTGCATCCGAGGGACCGGCGAGATCCATGTCCTCAGCGGACGCCAGAATCTCCACCTCATCCTCAGACGCAGAGCTTTTAGGAAGCGGTGGAATGGGTGCCACCGCAGTGTCGGTAGCCTTGGGGAGTTTCTTCTTCTTCTGCTTCTCGCGCTGTGCCTTGGGTGGATCAGGCTGGGAGGGCGTCACCGGGTCAGTCTCAGGGACAGACGAAGACCGTGTGTCCCGACGACCAGGGACTGGCGGTTGTTTGAGCCACTTGCGGCCGTCGGCTTAGAACCGGTCGGAGCGTGCGAAGAAAGGTCCCCAAGGGACCCCTTCCTTACGAGAGTAGCCGAAGAAGTCTTACGCTTCTCCGGCTGGGAAGGGGGGACTGATGTCCCCGATGGTTGGGGGGGGGGTGTTGCTCCTGAAGTAGATGGAGCAGGAGCAACAGGAGGTTTAGTGCCCCCCATCATCAAGGGGGCAGGTGTGGGACTTCGACTGTGAGAGCTGACTGGAGCAGATGGAATTGTAGAAGAAGTGACAGTTGCGGCGTAAGAAGCTGTCATGCGCACCGGATGAAGCCGATCATATTTCCGCTTCGCCTCAGTGTATGTCAGGCGGTCGAGAGTCTTTATTTCCATGATCTTCCGCTCCTTCTGCAGAATCGGACAGTCTGGCGAGCAAGGCGGATGGTGCGCACCACAGTTCACACAGATTGGAGGCGGCGCACAGGGATGATCAGGATGGGAATGTCGACCGCAATCGCGACAGACGAGGTCGGACGCACAGCGTGAAGACATGTGGCCGAACTTCCAACACTTGAAGCACCGCATCGGGGGAGGGATATACGGCTTGACATCACAACGGTACACCATCACCTTGACCTTCTCAGGTAACGTGTCACCCTCGAAGGCCAAGATGAACGAAGGCCAAGATGAAGGCACCGGTGGCAGCTTGACGATCCCTCGGACCCCGGTGGACGCGCCAGACGAAATGGACACCTCGGCGCTCCAAGTTGGCGCGCAGCTCGTCGTCGGACTGTAAAAGGAGATCCCTGTGAAAGATAATGCCCTGGACCATGTTCAGACTCTTATGGGGCGTGATAGTGACAGAGACATCCCCCAGGTTAGTACAAGCGAGCAAGGCCCGCGACTGGGCGGAGGATGCCGTTTTGATCAACACCGATCCGGACCGCATCTTGGACAAGCCCTCCACCTCCCCAAACTTGTCCTCTAAATGCTCTACAAAGAACTGAGGCTTCACGGACATAAAAGATTCCCCGTCAGCTCTGGTACAGACGAGATACCGGGGCGAGTATCTTTCGCTCTCATTCATAGCCCTTCGTTCCTCCCATGGTGTGCCCAGGGAGGGGTCATACACATTAGCCTTGAAGTGAGCTTTGGAACGCTTAGAGACTGCTGACGGCTGGCCGCCAGCGAGAGATGATGTACCACGCTTCATTGCGGGTCATCCGCCCTGATGCCACCTACTCCGACCAAGGGCCCTCCACACGGGCGCCACCCAGCCACAGCAATAGCCACCTGGCAGGATGGCCATTGCCGGGAGTCCTGATGCCCCAGGGCGATGGGGATCTACTCCTTGGCATACGTGGGGAGTGAACGGCGCAGGCATCAGTAGAGCGATCCCTGTGTTGTCAGGGGGCTACAACCAAGAGGGTACATGGCGGCCCCACCACAACGGACTGGCTACCGTGCTGGATTTTAGGTGCAAAAATGGCCAAGGTCGTCGTCGCAGTTAAAAGAAACACTGCAGAGTGCAGCGTAGTAATCTCCCAAGAGATCGAAAACGAGCGGGACACCATTGCAATGACGAGAAAGACGGCTAAAGGTCTAATTGCACGACGGATACAGTGCACCATGTAAGGCGCCCTTCCCCAATTGGCTCGCTCTTCGGAATAATTTAGAAAGATGGAGGTTAAACCCGAGAGGGGACCATCACATAAGGCCGAAACATGTGAGACTCCTTTTAGTCGCCTCTTACGACAGGCAGGAATACCGCGGGCCTATCTAACGCCCGAACCCGCAAGGGGATCTTTCCTGGGATTCCAGTAATTGTCTCCGATGGACATGGGAAGGTTTACTGTAACCTGTGGACCTTCAACTTGACGATGAAACACAGAAATTGCGTCGGAATTGAATACAACAGGCACCATGCCGACGTCTCTCCGGGAGAGTAATGCTTCTAACTGTCTGTGATTTGATTCTTTCCTGGGATTCCAGTAATAGATTCCGATGGACATGGGAAGGTTTACTGTGACCTGTGGACCTTCAACGTGACGATGAAACACACAAATTGCATCGGAATTGAATCCAACAGGCACCATGCCGACTTCTCTCCGGGAGAGTAATCTTTCTAACTGTCTGTGGTTTGATTCTTTCCTGGGATTCCAGTAACAGATTCCAATGGACATGTGAAAGTTTACTGTAACCTGTGGACCTTCAACTTGGCGATGAAACACAGAAATTGCGTCGGAATTGATACAACAGGCACCAAGCCGACATCTCTCCGGCAGAATAATGATTCTAACTGTCTGTGCTGTGATTTTTTCCTGGGATTCCAGTAATAGATTCCGATGGACATGGGAAGGTTTACTGTAACCTGTGGACCTTCAACTTGACGATGAAACACAGAAATTGAGTCGGAATTGAATACAACGGGCACCATGACGACTTCCCTCCGGGAGAGTAATGCTTCCATTTCTCTGTGCTTTGATTCTTTCCTGGGATTCCAGTAATAGATTCCGATGGACATAAGAAGGGTAACTGTAACCTGTAGACCATCAACTTGACGATAAAACACAGAATTCGCGGCTTAATTAAATACAACAAACACGATGCCGATTTCTCTCTGGGAGAGTAATGCTTCCAACTGTCTGTGCTTTGATTCTTTCCTGGGATTGCAGTAATAGATTCCGATGGACATGGGAAGGTTTACTGTAACCTGTGGACCTTCAACGTGACGATGAAACACAGAAATTGCGTCGGAATTGAATATAACAGGCACCCGGCCGACTTCTGTCCGGGAGAGTAATGCTTCTGACTGTCTGTGCTTTGATTCTTTTCTGGGATTCCAGTAATAGCTGCCGATGGACATGGGAAGGTTTACTGTAACCTGTGGACCTTCAACTTGACGATGAAACACAGAAATTGCGTCGGAATTGAATACAACAGCCACCATCCCGACTTCTCTCCGGGAAAGTAATGCTTCTAACTGTCTGTGCGTTGATTCTTTCCTGGGATTCCAGTAATAGATTCCGATGGACATGGGAAGGTTTACTGTATCCTGTGGACCTTCAACTTGACGATGAAACACAGAAATTGGGTCGGAATTGAATACAACAGGCACCATGCCGACTTCGCTCCGGGAGTGTAATGCTTTTAACTCTCTGTGCTTTGATTCTTTCCTGGGAATTCAGTAATAAATTCCGATGGACATGGGAATGTCTACTGTAATCTGTGGACCTTCAACTTGACAATGAAACACAGACATTGCGTCGGAATTGAATACAACAGGCATCATGAGGATTTCTGTCCAGGAGAGTAATGCTTCTAACTGTGTGTGCTTTGATTCTTTCCTTTGATTCCAGTAATAGGTTCCGATGGACAGGGGAAGGTTTACTGTAACCTGTGGACCTTCAACTTGACGATGAAACACAGAAATTGCGTCGGAATTGAATACAACAGGCACCATGCCGACATCTCTCCGGCAGAGTAATGATTCTAACTGTCTGTGCTTTGATTGTTTCCTGGGATTCCAGTAATAGATTCCGATGGACATGGGAAGGTTTACTGTAGCCTGTGGACCTTCAACGTGACGATGAAACGCAGAAATTGCGTCGGAATTGAATACAACAGGCACCATGCCGACATTTCTCCGGCAGAGTAATGATTCTAACTGTCTGTGCTTTGATTGTTTCCTGGGATTCCAGTAATAGATTCCGATGGACATGGGAAGGTTTACTGTAGCCTGTGGACCTTCAACGTGACGATGAAACGCAGAAATTGCGTCGGAATTGAATACAACAGGCACCATGCCGACATTTCTCCGGCAGAGTAATGATTCTAACTGTCTGTGCTTTGACTGTTTCCTGGGATTCCAGTAATGGATTCCGATGGACTTGGGAAGGTTTACTGTAACCTGTGGACCTTCTACTTCACGACGAAACACAGAAATTGCGTCAGTTGAATACAACAGGCACCATGCCGACTTCTATCCGGGAGAGTAATGCTTCTAACTATCTGTGCTCTGAATCTTTCCTGGGATTGCAGTAATAGATTCCGATGGACATGGGAAGGTTTACTGTAACCTGTGGACCTTCAACTTGACAATGAAACACAGACATTGCGTCGGAATTGAATACAACAGGCACCATGCCGATTTCTGTCCAGGAGAGTAATGCTTCTAACTGTGTGTGCTTTGATTCTTTCCTGGGATTCCAGTAATAGGTTCCGATGGACATGGGAAGGTTTACTGTAACGTGTGGACCTTCAACTTGACGATGAAATACAGAAATTGCGTCGGAAATGATTACAACAGGCACCGTGCCGATTTCTCTCCGAGAGAGTAATGCTTCCAACTGTCCGTGTTTTGATTCTTTCCTGGGATTGCAGTAATAGATTCCGATGGACATGGGAAGGTTTACTGTAACCTGTGGACCTTCAACTTGACGATGAAACACAGAAATTGCGTCAGTTGAATACAACAGGCACCATGCCGACTTCTATCCGGGAGAGTAATGCTTCTAACTATCTGTGCTCTGATTCTTTCCTGGGATTGCAGTAATAGATTCCGATGGACATGGGAAGGTTTACTGTAACCTGTGGACCTTCAACTTGACAATGAAACACAGACATTGCGTCGGAATTGAATACAACAGGCACCATGCCGATTTCTGTCCAGGAGAGTAATGCTTCTAACTGTGTGTGCTTTGATTCTTTCCTGGGATTCCAGTAATAGGTTCCGATGGACATGGGAAGGTTTACTGTAACGTGTGGACCTTCAACTTGACGATGAAACACAGAAATTGCGTCAGTTGAATACAACAGGCACCATGCCGACTTCTATCCTGGAGAGTAATGCTTCTAACTGTCTTTGCTTTGATTCTTTCCTGGGATTGCAGTAATAGATTCCGATGGACATGGGAAGGTTTACTGTAACCTGTGGACCTTCAACTTAACAATGAAACACAGACATTGCGTCGGAATTGAATACAACAGGCACCATGCCGATTTCGGTCCAGAAGAGTAATGCTTCTAACTGTCTGTGCTTTGATTCTTTCCTGGGAATTGTGTAATAGATTCCGATGGACATGGGAAGGTTTACTGTAACCTGTGGACCCTCAACTTGACAATGAAACACAGAAATTGCGTCGAAAATTAGTACAACAGGCACCATGCCGACTTCTCTCCGGGAGAGTAATGCTTCTAACTGTCTGTGTTTGATTCTTTCCTGAGATTCCCGTAATAGATTCCGATGGACATGGGCAGGTTTACTGTAACCTGTGGACCTTCAACTTGACGATGAAACACAGAAATTTCTTCGGAATTGAATACAAGAGGCACCATGCCGACTTCTCTCCGGGGAGTAATGCTTCTGACTTTCTGTGATTTGATTCTTTCCTGGGATTCCAGTAATAGATTCCGATGGACATGGGAAGGTTTACTGTAACCTGTGGACCTTCAACTTGACGATGAATCATAGAAATTGCGTCGGAATATAATACAGCAGGCACCATGCCGACTTCTCTCCGGGAGAGTAATGTTTCTAACTGCCTATGCTTTGATTCTTTCCTGGGATTTCAGTAATAGATTCCGATGGACATGGGAAGGTTTACTGTAACCTGTGAACATTCAACTTGACGATGAAACACAGAAATTGCGTCGGAATTGAATACAACAGGCACCATGCCGACTTCTGTCCGGGAGAGTAATGCTTCTAACTGTCTGTGCTTTGATTCTTTCCTGGAATTCCAGTAACAGATTCCGGTGGACATGGGAAAGTTTACTGTAACCTGTGGACCTTCAACTTGACGATGAAACACAGAAATTGCGTCGGAATTGAATACAACAGGCACCATGCCGACATCTCTCCGGCAGAGTAATGATTCTAACTGTCTGTGCTTTGATTGTTTCCTGGGATTCCAGTAATAGATTCCGATGGACATGGGAAGGTTTACTGTAGCCTGTGGACCTTCAACGTGACGATGAAACGCAGAAATTGCGTCGGAATTGAATACAACAGGCACCATGCCGACATTTCTCCGGCAGAGTAATGATTCTAACTGTCTGTGCTTTGATTGTTTCCTGGGATTCCAGTAATAGATTCCGATGGACATGGGAAGGTTTACTGTAGCCTGTGGACCTTCAACGTGACGATGAAACGCAGAAATTGCGTCGGAATTGAATACAACAGGCACCATGCCGACATTTCTCCGGCAGAGTAATGATTCTAACTGTCTGTGCTTTGACTGTTTCCTGGGATTCCAGTAATGGATTCCGATGGACTTGGGAAGGTTTACTGTAACCTGTGGACCTTCTACTTCACGACGAAACACAGAAATTGCGTCAGTTGAATACAACAGGCACCATGCCGACTTCTATCCGGGAGAGTAATGCTTCTAACTATCTGTGCTCTGAATCTTTCCTGGGATTGCAGTAATAGATTCCGATGGACATGGGAAGGTTTACTGTAACCTGTGGACCTTCAACTTGACAATGAAACACAGACATTGCGTCGGAATTGAATACAACAGGCACCATGCCGATTTCTGTCCAGGAGAGTAATGCTTCTAACTGTGTGTGCTTTGATTCTTTCCTGGGATTCCAGTAATAGGTTCCGATGGACATGGGAAGGTTTACTGTAACGTGTGGACCTTCAACTTGACGATGAAATACAGAAATTGCGTCGGAAATGATTACAACAGGCACCGTGCCGATTTCTCTCCGAGAGAGTAATGCTTCCAACTGTCTGTGTTTTGATTCTTTCCTGGGATTGCAGTAATAGATTCCGATGGACATGGGAAGGTTTACTGTAACCTGTGGACCTTCAACTTGACGATGAAACACAGAAATTGCGTCAGTTGAATACAACAGGCACCATGCCGACTTCTATCCGGGAGAGTAATGCTTCTAACTATCTGTGCTCTGATTCTTTCCTGGGATTGCAGTAATAGATTCCGATGGACATGGGAAGGTTTACTGTAACCTGTGGACCTTCAACTTGACAATGAAACACAGACATTGCGTCGGAATTGAATACAACAGGCACCATGCCGATTTCTGTCCAGGAGAGTAATGCTTCTAACTGTGTGTGCTTTGATTCTTTCCTGGGATTCCAGTAATAGGTTCCGATGGACATGGGAAGGTTTACTGTAACGTGTGGACCTTCAACTTGACGATGAAACACAGAAATTGCGTCAGTTGAATACAACAGGCACCATGCCGACTTCTATCCTGGAGAGTAATGCTTCTAACTGTCTTTGCTTTGATTCTTTCCTGGGATTGCAGTAATAGATTCCGATGGACATGGGAAGGTTTACTGTAACCTGTGGACCTTCAACTTAACAATGAAACACAGACATTGCGTCGGAATTGAATACAACAGGCACCATGCCGATTTCGGTCCAGAAGAGTAATGCTTCTAACTGTCTGTGCTTTGATTCTTTCCTGGGAATTGTGTAATAGATTCCGATGGACATGGGAAGGTTTACTGTAACCTGTGGACCCTCAACTTGACAATGAAACACAGAAATTGCGTCGAAAATTAGTACAACAGGCACCATGCCGACTTCTCTCCGGGAGAGTAATGCTTCTAACTGTCTGTGTTTGATTCTTTCCTGAGATTCCCGTAATAGATTCCGATGGACATGGGCAGGTTTACTGTAACCTGTGGACCTTCAACTTGACGATGAAACACAGAAATTTCTTCGGAATTGAATACAAGAGGCACCATGCCGACTTCTCTCCGGGGAGTAATGCTTCTGACTTTCTGTGATTTGATTCTTTCCTGGGATTCCAGTAATAGATTCCGATGGACATGGGAAGGTTTACTGTAACCTGTGGACCTTCAACTTGACGATGAATCATAGAAATTGCGTCGGAATATAATACAGCAGGCACCATGCCGACTTCTCTCCGGGAGAGTAATGTTTCTAACTGCCTATGCTTTGATTCTTTCCTGGGATTTCAGTAATAGATTCCGATGGACATGGGAAGGTTTACTGTAACCTGTGAACATTCAACTTGACGATGAAACACAGAAATTGCGTCGGAATTGAATACAACAGGCACCATGCCGACTTCTGTCCGGGAGAGTAATGCTTCTAACTGTCTGTGCTTTGATTCTTTCCTGGAATTCCAGTAACAGATTCCGGTGGACATGGGAAAGTTTACTGTAACCTGTGGACCTTCAACTTGACGATGAAACACAGAAATTGCGTCGGAATTGAATACAACAGGCACCATGCCGACTTTTCCCCAGCAGAGTAATGATTCTAACTGTCTGTGTTTTGATTGTTTCCTGGGATTCCAGTAATAGATTCCGATGGACATGGGAAGGTTTACTGTAACCTGTGGACCTTGAACTTGACAATGAAACACTGACATTGCGACGGAATTAAATAGAAGTGGCACCATGCCGATTTCTGTCCAGGAGAGTAATGCTTCTAACTGTGTGTGCTTTGATACTTTCCTGGGAATCCAGTAATAGGTTCCGATGGACATGGGAAGGTTTACTGTAGCCTGTGGACCTTCAACTTCACGATGAAATACAGAAATATGCGACGGAAATGGAATACAACACGCACCATGCCGACTTCTGTCCGGGAGAGTAATGCTTCCAACCGTCTGTGCTATGATTCTTTCCTGGGATTCCAGTAATAGATTCGGATGGACATGGGAAGGTTAACTGTAACCTGTGGACCTTCAACTTGACGATGAAACACAGAAATTGCGTCAGTTGAATACAACAGGCACCATGCCGACTTCTCTGCTGGAGAGTAATGCTTACAACTCTCTGTGCTTTGATTCTTTCCTGGGTACCAGTAATAGATTCCGATGGACATGGGAAGGATTACTGTAACCTGTGGACCTTCAATTTGACGAAGATACACAGAAATTGCGTCGGAATTGGATGCAACAAACACCATGCCGATTTCTCTCCGGGAGAGTAATGCTTCTAACTGTCTGCGTTTTAATTCTTTCCTTGGATCCCAGTAATAAATTCCGATAAAAATGGGAAGGATTACTGTAACCTGTGGACCTTCAACTTGACGATGAAACACAGAAATTGCGTCGGAATTGAATACAACAGGAACTATGCCTACTTCTCCCCAGGAGAGTAATGCTTCTAACTGTCTGTGGTTTGATTCTCTCCTGGTATTCCAGTAATAGATTGCCATAATTATGGGAAAGTTTACTGTAACCTGTGTACCTTCAACTTGACGATGAAACACAGTATTTGCGTCGGAATTGAATACAACAGGCAACATGCCGACTTCTCTCCGGGAGAGTAATGCTTCCTACTGTCTGTGCTTTGATTCTTTCCTGGGATTCCAGTAATAGATTCCGATGGAAATGGGTAGGTTTACTGTAACCTGTAAACCTTCAACTTGACGATGAAACACCGAAATTGCGTCGGAATTGAATACAACAGGCACCATGCCGACTTCTGTCCGGGAGAGTAATGCTTCTAACTGTCTGTGTTTTAATTCTTTCCTTGGATCCCAGTAATAAATTCCGATAAAAATGGGAAGGATTACTGTAACCTGTGGACCTTCAACTTGACGATGAAACACAGAAATTGCGTCGGAATAGAATACAACAGGCACCATGCCGACTTCTCTCCGGGAGAGTAATGCTTCTAACTATCTGTGCTTTGATTCTTTCCTGGGATTCCAGTAATGGATTGCGATGGACATGGGAAGGCTTACTGTAACCTGCAAACCTTCAACTTGACGATGAAACACCGAAATTGCGACGGAATTGAATACAACAGGCACCATGCCGACTTCTGTCCGGGAGAGTAATGCTTCTAACTGTCTGTGATTTGATTCTTTCCTGGGATTCCAGTAATAGATTCCGATGGACATGGGAAGGTTTACTGTAACCTGTGGACCTTCAACTTGACGATGAATCACAGAAATTGCGTCAGTTGAATACAACAGGCACCATGTCGACTTCGCTCCGGGAGTGTAATGCTTTTAACTCTCTGTGCTTTGATTCTTTCCTGGGAATTCAGTAATAAATTCCGATGGACATGGGAATGTTTACTGTAACCTGTGGTTCTTCAACTTGACAATGAAACACAGACATTGCGTCGGAATTGAATACAACAGGCACCATGAGGATTTCTGTCCAGGAGAGTAATGCTTCTAACTGTGTGTGCTTTGATTCTTTCCTTTGATTCCAGTAATAGGTTCCGATGGACAGGGGAAGGATTACTGTAACCTGTGGACCTTCAACTTGACGATGAAACACAGAAATTGCGTCGGAATTGAATACAACAGTCACCATGCCGACATCTCTCCGGCAGAGTAATGATTCTAACTGTCTGTGCTTTGATTGTTTCCTGGGATTCCAGTAATAGATTCCGATGGACATGGGAAGGTTTACTGTAACCTGTGGACCTTCAACGTGACGATGAAACACAGAAATTGCGTCAGTTGAATACAACAGGCACCATGCCGACTTCTATCCGGGAGAGTAATGCTTCTAACTATCTGTGCTCTGATTCTTTCCTGGGATTCCAGTAATAGATTCCGATGGACATGGGAAGGTTTACTGTAACCTGTGGACCTTCAACTTGACAATGAAACACAGACATTGCGTCGGAATTGAATACAACAGGCACCATGCCGATTTCTGTCCAGGAGAGTAATGCTTCTAACTGTGTGTGCTTTGATTCTTTCCTGGGATTCCAGTAATAGGTTCCGATGGACATGGGAAGGTTTACTGTAACGTGTGGACCTTCAACTTGACGATGAAACACAGAAATTGCGTCGGAATTGATTACAACAGGCACCGTGCCGATTTCTCTCCGAGAGAGTAATGCTTCCAACTGTCTGTGGTTTGATTCTTTCCTGGGATTGCAGTAATAGATTCCGATAGACATGGGAAGGTTTACTGTAACCTGTGGACCTTCAACTTGACGATGAAACACAGAAATTGCGACAGTTGAAAACAACAGGCACCATGCCGACTTCTATCCGGGAGAGTAATGCTTCTAACTATCTGTGCTCTGATTCTTTCCTGGGATTGCAGTAATAGATTCCGATGGACATGGGAAGGTTTGCTGTAACCTGTGGACCTTCAACTTGACAATGAAACACAGACATTGCGTCGGAATTGAATACAACAGGCACCATGCCGACTTCTGTCCTGGAGAGTAATGCTTCTAACTGTCTGTGCTTTGATTCTTTCCTGGGATTGCAGTAATAGATTCCGATGGACATGGGAAGGTTAACTGTAACCTGTGGACCTTCAACTTGACGATGAAACACAGAAATTGCGTCAGTTGAATACAACAGGCACCATGCCGAATTCTATCCAGGAGAGTAATACTTCTAACTGTCTGTGCTTTGATCCTTTCCTGGGTACCAGTAATAGATTCCGATGGACATGGGAGGGATTACTGTAACCTGTGGACCTTCAACTGGACGAAGATACACAGAAATTGCGTCGGAATTGGATGCAACAAACACCATGCCGACTTCTCTCCGGGAGGGTAATGCTTCCAACTGTCTGTGTTTGATTCTTTCCTGGTACTCCATTAATAGATTCCGATGGACTTGGGAAGGTTTACTGTAACCTGTGGACTTTCAACTTGACGATGAAACACAGAAATTCCGTCGGAACTGAATACAACAGGCACCATGCCGACTTCCCTCCGGGAGAGGATTGCTTCTATCTCTCTGTGCTTTGATTCTTTCCTGGGAATTCAGTAATAGATTCCGATGGACATGGGAAGGTTTACTGTAACCTGTGGACCTTCAACTTGACAATGAAACACAGACATTGCGTCGGAATTGAATACAACAGGCACCATGCCGATTTCTGTCCAGAAAAGTAATGCTTCTAACTGTGTGTGCTTTGATTCTTTCCTGGGATTCCAGTAATAGGTTCCGATGGACATGGGAAGGTTTACTGTAACGTGTGGACCTTCAACTTGATGATGAAACACAGAAATTGCGTCAGTTGAATACAACAGGCACCATGCCGACTTCTGTCCTGGAGAGTAATGCTTCTAACTGTCTGTGCTTTGATTCTTTCCTGGGATTGCAGTAATAGATTCCGATGGACATGGGAAGGTTAACTGTAACCTGTGGACCTTCAACTTGACGATGAAACACAGAAATTGCGTCAGTTGAATACAACAGGCACCATGCCGAATTCTATCCAGGAGAGTAATACTTCTAACTGTCTGTGCTTTGATTCTTTCCTGGGTACCAGTAATAGATTCCGATGGACATGGGAGGGATTACTGTAACCTGTGGACCTTCAACTGGACGAAGATACACAGAAATTGCGTCGGAATTGGATGCAACAAACACCATGCCGACTTCTCTCCGGGAGGGTAATGCTTCCAACTGTCTGTGTTTGATTCTTTCCTGGTACTCCATTAATAGATTCCGATGGACTTGGGAAGGTTTACTGTAACCTGTGGACTTTCAACTTGACGATGAAACACAGAAATTCCGTCGGAACTGAATACAACAGGCACCATGCCGACTTCCCTCCGGGAGAGGATTGCTTCTATCTCTCTGTGCTTTGATTCTTTCCTGGGAATTCAGTAATAGATTCCGATGGACATGGGAAGTTTTACTGTAACCTGTGGACCTTCAACTTTACAATGAACTACAGACGTTGCGTCGTAACTGAATACAACAGGCACCATGCCGATTTTTGTCCAGGAGAGTAATGCTTCTAAATGTGTGTGCTTTGATTCTTCCTGGAAATCCGGTAATAGGTTCCGATGGACATGGGAAGGTTCACTGTAGCCTGTGGACCATCGACTTCACGATGAAACACAGAAATTGCGTCGGAAGTGGAATACAACCCGCACCATGCCGACTTCTGTCCGGGAGAGTAATGCTTCCAACTGCCTGAGCTATTATTCTTTCCTGGGATTCCAGTAATAGATTCCGTTGGATATGGGAAGGTTTACTGTAACCTGTGGACCTTCAACGTGACGATGATACACAGAAATTCCGTCGGAATTGAATACAACAGGCACCATGCCGACTTATCTCCGGGAGAGTAATGCTTCTAACTGTCTGTGCTTTGATTCTTTCCTCGGTTTCCAGTAATAGATTCCGATGGACATGGGAAGGTTTACTGTAACCTGTGGACCTTCAACTTGACGATGAAACAAAGAAATTGCGTCAGTTGAATACAACAGGCACCATGCCGACTTCTCTCCGGGAGAGTAATGCTTCTAACTATCTGTGCTTTGATTCCTTCCTGGGATTCCAGTAACACATTCCAATGGACATGTGAAAGTTTACTGTGACCTGTGGACCTTCAACTTGGCGATGAAACACAGAAATTGCGTCGGAATTGATACAACAGGCACCAAGCCGACATCTCTCCGGCAGAGTAATGATTCTAACTGTCTGTGCTGTGATTCTTTCCTGGGATTCCAGTAATAGATTCCGATGGACATGGGAAGGTTTACTGTAACCTGTGGACCTTCAACTTGACGATGAAACACAGAAATTGAGTCGGAATTGAATACAACGGGCACCATGACGACTTCCCTCTGGGAGAGTAATGCTTCTAACTGTCTGTGCTTAGATACTTTCCTGGGATTCCAGTAATGGATTCCGATGGACATGGGAAGGTTTACTGTAACCTGTGGACCTTCAACGTGACGATGAAACACAGAAATTGCGTCGGAATTGAATACAACAGGCACCATGACGACGTCTTTCCGGGAGAGTAATGCTTCTAACTGTCTGTGCTTTCATTCTTTCCTGGGATTCCAGTAATAGATTCCGATGGACATGGGAAGGTTAACTGTAACCTGTGGACCTTCACCTTGACGTTGAAACACAGAAATTGCGTCAGTTGAATACAACAGGGACCATGCCGAATTCTATCCAGGAGAGTAATGCTTCTAACTGTCTGTGCTTTGATTCTTTCCTGGGTACCAGTAATAGATTCCGATGGACATGGGAGGGATTACTGTAACCTGTGGACCTTCAACTTTACAATGAAACACAGACATTGCGTCGTAACTGAATACAACAGGCACCATGCCGATTTCTGTCCAGGAGAGTAATGCTTCTAAATGTGTGTGCTTTGATTCTTTCCTGGGACTCCAGTAATAGCTTCCGATGGACATGGGAAGATTCACTGTAACCTGTGGACCATCGACTTCACGATGAAACACAGAAATTGCGTCGGAAGTGGAATACAACCCGCACCATGCTGACTTCTGTCCGGGAGAGTAATGCTTCCAACTGTCTGAGCTATTATTCTTTCCTGGGATTCCAGTAATAGGATCCGATGGACATGGGAAGGTTAACTGTAACCTGTGGACCTTCAACTTGACGATGAAACAAAGAAATTGCGTCAGTTGAATACAACAGGCACCATGCCGACTTCTATCCGGGAGAGTAACGCTTCTAACTGTCTGTGCTTTGATTCTTTCCTCGGATTCCAGTAATAGATTCCGATGGACATGGGAAGGTTTACTGTAACCTGTGGACCTTCAACGTGACGATGATACACAGAAATTCCGTCGGAATTGAATACAACAGGCACCATGCCGACTTCTCTCCGGGAGAGTAATGCTTCCAACTGTCTGTGCTTTGATTCTTTCCTGGGAATTCAGTAATAAATTCCGATGGACATGGGAATGTTTACTGTAACCTGTGGATCTTCAACTTGACAATGAAACACAGACATTGCGTCGGAATTGAATACAACAGGCACCATGAGGATTTCTGTCCAGGAGAGTAATGCTTCTAACTGTGTGTGCTTTGATTCTTTCCTTTGATTCCAGTAATCGGTTCCGATGGACAGGGGAAGGATTACTGTAACCTGTGGACCTTCAACTTGACGATGAAACACAGAAATTGCGTCGGAATTGAATACAACAGCCACCATGCCGACATCTCTCCTGCAGAGTAATGATTCTGACTGTCTGTGCTTTGATTGTTTCCTGGGATTCCAGTAATAGATTCCGATGGACATGGGAAGGTTTACTGTAACCTGTGGACCTTCAACGTGACGATGAAACACAGAAATTGCGTCGGAATTGAATACAACAGGCACTATGCCGACATTTCTCCGGCAGAGTAATGATTCTAACTGTCTGTGCTTTGACTGTTTCCTGGGATTCCAGTATTGGATTCCGATGGACTTGTGAAGGTTTACTGTAACCTGTGGACCTTCAACTTGACGATGAAACACAGAAATTGCGTCAGTTGAATACAACAGGCACCATGCCGACTTCTATCCGGGAGAGTAATGCTTCTAACTATCTGTGCTCTGATTCTTTCCTGGGATTGCAGTAATAGATTCCGAGGGACATGGGAAGGTTTACTGTAACCTGTGGACCTTCAACTTGACAATGAAACACAGACATTGCGTCGGAATTGAATACAACAGGCACCATGCCGATTTCTGTCCAGAAGAGTAATGCTTCTAACTGTGTGTGCTTTGATTCTTTCCTGGGATTCCAGTAATAGGTTCCGATGGACATGGGAAGGTTTACTGTAACGTGTGGACCTTCAACTTGACGATGAAACACAGAAATTGCGTCAGTTGAATACAACAGGCACCATGCCGACTTCTGTCCTGGAGAGTAATGCTTCTAACTGTCTGTGCTTTGATTCTTTCCTGGGATTGCAGTAATAGATTCCGATGGACATGGGAAGGTTAACTGTAACCTGTGGACCTTCAACTTGACGATGAAACACAGAAATTGCGTCAGTTGAATACAACAGGCACCATGCCGAATTCTATCCAGGAGAGTAATACTTCTAACTGTCTGTGCTTTGATTCTTTCCTGGGTACCAGTAATAGATTCCGATGGACATGGGAGGGATTACTGCAACCTGTGGACCTTCAACTGGACGAAGAAACACAGAAATTGCGTCGGAATTGAATACAACGGGCACCATGCCGACTTCTCTGCTGGAGAGTAATGCTTCCAATTCTCTGTGCTTTGATTCTTTCCTGGGTACCAGTAATAGATTCCGATGGATATGGGAAGGATTACTGTAACCTGTGGACCTTCAACTTGACGAAGATACACAGAAATTGCGTCGGAATTGGATGCAACAAACACCATGCCGACTTCTCTCCGGGAGGGTAATGCTTCCAACTGTCTGTGTTTGATTCTTTCCTGGTACTCCAGTAATAGATTCCGATGGACTTGGGAAGGTTTACTGTAACCTGTGGACTTTCAACTTGACGATGAAACACAGAAATTCCGTCGGAACTGAATGCAACAGGCACCATGCCGACATCCCTCCGGGAGAGGATTGCTTCTATCTCTCTGTGCTTTGATTCTTTCCTGGGAATTCAGTAATAGATTCCGATGGACATGGGAAGGTTTACTGTAACCTGTGGACCTTCAACTTTACAATGAACTACAGACATTGCGTCGTAACTGAATACAACAGGCACCATGCCGATTTTTGTCCAGGAGAGTAATGCTTCTAAATGTGTGTGCTTTGATTCTTCCTGGGACTCCGGTAATAGGTTCCGATGGACATGGGAAGGTTCACTGTAGCCTGTGGACCATCGACTTCACGATGAAACACAGAAATTGCGTCGGAAGTGGAATACAACCCGCACAATGCCGACTTCTGTCCGGGAGAGTAATGCTTCCAACTGCCTGAGCTATTATTCTTTCCTGGGATTCCAGTAATAGATTACGATGGACATGGGAAGGTTTACTGTAACCTGTGGACCTTCAACGTGACGATGATACACAGAAATTCCGTCGGAATTGAATACAACAGGCACCATGCCGACTTCTCTCCGGGAGAGTAATGCTTCTAACTGTCTGTGCTTTGATTCTTTCCTCGGTTTCCAGTAATAGATTCCGATGGACATGGGAAGGTTTACTGTAACCTGTGGACCTTCAACTTGACGATGAAACAAAGAAATTGCGTCAGTTGAATACAACAGGCACCATGCCGACTTCTCTCCGGGAGAGTAATGCTTCTAACTATCTGTGCTTTGATTCTTTCTAGGGATTCCAGTAACAGATTCCAATGGACATGTGAAAGTTTACTGTAACCTGTGGACCTTCAACTTGGCGATGAAACACAGAAATTGCGTCGGAATTGATACAACAGGCACCAAGCCGACATCTCTCCGGCAGAGTAATGATTCTAACTGTCTGTGCTGTGATTCTTTCCTGGGATTCCAGTAATAGATTCCGATGGACATGGGAAGGTTTACTGTAACCTGTGGAATTTCAACTTGACGATGAAACACAGAAATTGAGTCGGAATTGAATACAACGGGCACCATGACGACTTCCCTCCGGGAGAGTAATGCTTCTAACTGTCTGTGCTTAGATACTTTCCTGGGATTCCAGTAATGGATTCCGATGGACATGGGAAGGTTTACTGTAACCTGTGGACCTTCAACGTGACGATGAAACACAGAAATTGCGTCGGAATTGAATACAACAGGCACCATGACGACGTCTTTCCGGGAGAGTAATGCTTCTAACTGTCTGTGCTTTCATTCTTTCCTGGGATTCCAGTAATAGATTCCGATGGACATGGGAAGGTTAACTGTAACCTGTGGACCTTCACCTTGACGTTGAAACACAGAAATTGCGTCAGTTGAATACAACAGGGACCATGCGGAATTCTATCCAGGAGAGTAATGCTTCTAACTGTCTGTGCTTTGATTCTTTCCTGGGTACCAGTAAAAGATTCCGATGGACATGGGAGGGATTACTGTAACCTGCGGACCTTCAACTTTACAATGAAACACAGACATTGCGTCGTAACTGAATACAACAGGCACCATGCCGATTTCTGTCCAGGAGAGTAATGCTTCTAAATGTGTGTGCTTTGATTCTTTCCTGGGACTCCAGTAATAGCTTCCGATGGACATGGGAAGGTTCACTGTAACCTGTGGACCATCGACTTCACGATGAAACACAGAAATTGCGTCGGAAGTGGAATACAACCCGCACCATGCTGACTTCTGTCCGGGAGAGTAATGCTTCCAACTGTCTGAGCTATTATTCTTTCCTGGGATTCCAGTAATAGAATCCGATGGACATGGGAAGGTTAATTGTAACCTGTGGACCTTCAACTTGACGATGAAACAAAGAAATTGCGTCAGTTGAATACAACAGGCAGCATGCCGACTTCTGTCCGGGAGAGTAACGCTTCTAACTGTCTGTGCTTTGATTCTTTCCTCGGATTCCAGTAATAGATTCCGATATACATGGGAAGGTTTACTGTAACGTGTGGACCTTCAACGTGACGATGATACACAGAAATTCCGTCGGAATTGAATACAACAGGCACCATGCCGACTTCTCTCCGGGAGAGTAATGCTTCTAACTGTCTGTGCTTTGATTCTTTCCTCGGTTTCCAGTAATAGATTCCGATGGACATGGGAAGGTTTACTGTAACCTGTGGACCTTCAACTTGACGATGAAACACAGAAATTGAGTCGGAATTGAATACAACGGGCACCATGACGACTTCCCTCCGGGAGAGTAATGCTTCCATTTCTCTGTGCTTTGATTCTTTCCTGGGATTCCAGTAATAGATTCCGATGGACATAAGAAGGGTAACTGTAACCTGTAGACCATCAACTTGACGATAAAACACAGAATTCGCGGCTTAATTAAATACAACAAACACGATGCCGATTTCTCTCCGGGAGAGTAATGCTTCCAACTGTCAGTGCTTTGATTCTTTGCTGGGATTGCAGTAATAGATTCCGATGGACATGGGAAGGTTTACTGTAACCTGTGGACCTTCAACGTGACGATGAAACACAGAAATTGCGTCGGAATTGAATACAACAGGCACCATACCGACTTCTCTCCGGGAAAGTAATGCTTCTAACTGTCTGTGCGTTGATTCTTTCCTGGGATTCCAGTAATAGATTCCGATGGACATGGGAAGGTTTACTGTAACCTGTGGACCTTCAACTTGACGATGAAACACAGAAATTGGGTCGGAATTGAATACAACAGCCACCATACCGACTTCTCTCCGGGAAAGTAATGCTTCTAACTGTCTGTGCGTTGATTCTTTCCTGGGATTCCAGTAATAGATTCCGATGGACATGGGAAGGTTTACTGTAACCTGTGGACCTTCAACTTGACGATGAAACACAGAAATTGGGTCGGAATTGAATACAACAGGCACCATGCCGACTTCGCTCCGGGAGTGTAATGCTTTTAACTCTCTGTGCTTTGATTCTTTCCTGGGAATTCAGTAATAAATTCCGATGGACATGGGAATGTTTACTGTAACCTGTGGATCTTCAACTTGACAATGAAACACAGACATTGCGTCGGAATTGAATACAACAGGCACCATGATTATTTCTGTCCAGGAGAGTAATGCTTCTAACTGTGTGTGCTTTGATTCTTTCCTTTGATTCCAGTAATAGGTTCCGATGGACAGGGGAAGGATTACTGTAACCTGTGGACCTTCAACTTGACGATGAAACACAGAAATTGCGTCGGAATTGAATACAACAGCCACCATGCCGACATCTCTCCTGCAGAGTAATGATTCTAACTGTCTGTGCTTTGATTGTTTCCTGGGATTCCAGTAATAGATTCCGATGGACATGGGAAGGTTTACTGTAACCTGTGGACCTTCAACGTGACGATGAAACACAGAAATTGCGTCGGAATTGAATACAACAGGCACTATGCCGACATTTCTCCGGCAGAGTAATGATTCTAACTGTCTGTGCTTTGACTGTTTCCTGGGATTCCAGTAATGGATTCCGATGGACTTGGGAAAGTTTACTGTAACCTGTGGACCTTCTACTTCACGACGAAACACAGAAATTGCGTCAGTTGAATACAACAGGCACCATGCCGACTTCTATCCGGGAGAGTAATGCTTCTTACTATCTGTGCTCTGATTCTTTCCTGGGATTCCAGTAATAGATTCCGATGGACATGGGAAGGTTTACTGTAACCTGCGGACCTTCAACTTGACAATGAAACACAGACATTGCGTCGGAATTGAATACAACAGGCACCATGCCGATTTCTGTCCAGGAGTGTAATGCTTCTAACTGTGTGTGCTTTGATTCTTTCCTGGGATTCCAGTAATAGGTTCCGATGGACATGGGAAGGTTTACTGTAACGTGTGGACCTTCAACTTGACGATGAAACACAGAAATTGCGTCGGAATTGACTACAACAGGCACCGTGCCGATTTCTCTCCGAGAGAGTAATGCTTCCAACTGTCTGTGCTTTGATTCTCTCCTGGGATTGCAGTAATAGATTCCGATGGACATGGGAAGGTTTACTGTAACCTGTGGACCTTCAACTTGACGATGAAACACAGAAATTGCGTCAGTTGAATACAACAGGCACCATGCCGACTTCTATCCGGGAGAGTAATGCTTCTAACTGTCTGTGCTCTGATTCTTTCCTGGGATTGCAGTAATAGATTCCGATGGACATGGGAAGGTTTACTGTAACCTGTGGACCTTCAACTTGACAATGAAACACAGACATTGCGTCGGAATTGAATACAACAGGCACCATGCCGATTTCTGTCCAGGAGAGTAATGCTTCTAACTGTGTGTGCTTTGATTCTTTCCTGGGATTCCAGTAATAGGTTCCGATGGACATGGGAAGGTTTACTGTAACGTGTGGACCTTCAACTTGACGATGAAACACAGAAATTGCGTCAGTTGAATACAACAGGCACCATGCCGACTTCTGTCCTGGAGAGTAATGCTTCTAACTGTCTGTGCTTTGATTCTTTCCTGGGATTGCAGTAATAGATTCCGATGGACATGGGAAGGTTAACTGTAACCGGTGGACCTTCAACTTGACGATGAAACACAGAAATTGCGTCAGTTGAATACAACAGGCACCATGCCGAATTCTATCCAGGAGAGTAATGCGTCTAACTGTCTGTGCTTTGATTCTTTCCTGGGTACCAGTAATAGATTCCGATGGACATGGGAGGGATTACTGTAACCTGTGGACCTTCAACTTGACTAAGAAACACAGAAATTGCGTCGGAATTGAATACAACGGGCACCATGCCGACTTCTCTGCTGGAGAGTAATACTTCCAATTCTCTGTGCTTTGATTCCTTCCTGGGTACCAGTAATAGATTCCGATGGACATGGGAAGGATTACTGTAACCTGTGGACCTTCAACTTGACGAAGATACACAGAAATTGCGTCGGAATTGGATGCAACAAACACCATGCCGACTTCTCTCCGGGAGGGTAATGCTTCCAACTGTCTGTGTTTGATTCTTTCCTGATACTCCAGTAATAGATTCCGATGGACTTGGGAAGGTTTACTGTAACCTGTGGACTTTCAACTTGACGATGAATTACAGAAATTCCGTCGGAACTGAATACAACAGGCACCATCCCGACTTCCCTCCGGGAGAGTATTGCATCTATCTCTCTGTGCTTTGATTCTTTCCTGGGAATTCAGTAATAGATTCCGATGGACATGGGAAGGTTTACTGTAACCTGTGGACCTTCAACTTTACAATGAACTACAGACATTGCGTCGTAACTGAATACAACAGGCACCATGCCGATTTTTGTCCAGGAGAGTAATGCTTCTAAATGTGTGTGCTTTGATTCCTTCCTGGGACTCCGGTAATAGGTTCCGATGGACATGGGAAGGTTCACTGTAGCCTGTGGACCATCGACTTCACGATGAAACACACAAATTGCGTCGGAAGTGGAATACAACCCGCACCATGCCGACTTCTGTCCGGGAGAGTAATGCTTCCAACTGTCTGAGCTATTATTCTTTCCTGGGATTCCAGTAATAGATTCCGATGGACATGGGAAGGTTAACTGTAACCTGTGGACCTTCAACTTGACGATGAAACAAAGAAATTGCGTCAGTTGAATACAACAGGCACCATGCCGACTTCTATCCGGGAGAGTAACGCTTCTAACTGTCTGTGCTTTGATTCTTTCCTCGGATTCCAGTAATAGATTCCGATGGACATGGGAAAGTTTACTGTAACCTGTGGAATTTCAACTTGACGATGAAAACACAGAAATTGGGTCGGAATTGAATACAACAGGCACCATGCCGACTTCGCTCCGGGAGTGTCATGCTTTTAACTCTCTGTGCTTTGATTCTTTCCTGGGAATTCAGTAATAAATTCCGATGGACATGGGAATGTTTACTGTAACCTGTGGACCTTCAACTTGACAATGAAACACAGACATTGCGTCGGAATTGAATACAACAGGCACCATGAGGATTTCTGTCCAGGAGAGTAATGCTTCTAACTGTGTGTGCTTTGATTCTTTCCTTTGATTCCAGTAATAGGTTCCGATGGACAGGGGAAGGTTTACTGTAACCTGTGGACCTTCAACTTGACAATGAAACACAGAAATTGCGTCGGAATTGAATACAACAGGCACCATGCCGACATCTCTCCGGCAGAGTAATGATTCTAACTGTCTGTGCTTTGATTGTTTCCTTTGATTCCAGTAATAGATTCCGATTGACATGGGAAGGTTTACTGTAACCTGTGGACCTTCAACGTGATGATGAAACACAGAAATTGCGTCGGAATTGAATACAACAGGCACCATGCCGACATTTCTCCGGCAGAGTAATGATTCTAACTGTCTGTGCTTTGACTGTTTCCTGGGATTCCAGTAATGGATTCCGATGGACTTGGGAAGGTTTACTGTAACCTGTGGACCTTCTACTTCACGACGAAACACAGAAATTGCGTCAGTTGAATACAACAGGCACTATGCCGACTTCTATCCGGGAGAGTAATGCTTCTAACTATCTGTGCTCTGATTCTTTCCTGGGATTGCAGTAAAAGATTCCGATGGACATGGGAAGGTTTACTGTAACGTGTGGACCTTCAACTTGACGATGAAACACAGAAATTGCGTCGGAATTGATTAGAACAGGCACCGTGGCGATTTCTCTCCGAGAGAGTAATGCTTCCAACTGTCTGTGCTTTGATTCAATCCTGGGATTGCAGTAATAGATTCCGATGGACATGGGAAGGTTTACCGTAACCTGTGGACCTCCAACTTGACGATGAAACACAGAAATTGCGTCAGTTGAATACAACAGGCACCATGCCGACTTCTATCCGGGAGAGTAATGCTTCTAACTATCTGTGCTCTGATTCTTTCCTGGGATTGCAGTAATAGATTCCGAGGGACATGGGAAGGTTAACTGTAACCTGTGGACCTTCAACTTGACAATGAAACACAGACATTGCGTCGGAATTGAATACAACAGGCACCATGCCGATTTCTGTCCAGGAGAGTAATGCTTCTAACTGTGTGTGCTTAGATTCTTTCCTGGGATTCCAGTAATAGGTTCCGATGGACATGGGAAGGTTTACTGTAACGTGTGGACCTTCAACTTGACGATGAAACACAGAAATTGCGTCAGTTGAATACAACAGGCACCATGCCGACTTCTATCCTGGAGAGCAATGCTTCTAACTGTCTGTGCTTTGATTCTTTCCTGGGATTTCAGTATTAGATTCCGATGGACATGGGAAGGTTTACTGTAACCTGTGAACATTCAACTTGACGATGAAACACAGAAATTGCGTCGGAATTGAATACAACAGGCACCATGCCGACTTCTCTCCGGGTGACTAATGCTTCTAACTGTCTGTGATTTGATTCCTTCCTGGGATTCCAGTAATAGATTCCGATGAACATGGGAAGGTTTGCTGTGACCTGTGGACCTTCAACTTGACGATGAAACACAGAAATTGCGTCGGAATAGAATACAACAGGCACCATGCCGACTTCTCTCCGGGAAAGTAATGCTTCTAACTATCTGTGTTTTGATTCTTTCCTGGGATTCCAGTAATGCATTTCGATGGACATGGGAAGGTTTACTGTTACCTGTGGACCTTCAACTTGACGATGAAACACCGAAATTGCGTCGGAATTGAATACAACAGGCACCATGCCGACTTCTGTCCGGGAGAGTAATGCTTCTAACTGTCTGTGCTTTGATTCTTTCCCGGAATTCCAGTAACAGATTCCGGTGGACATGGGAAAGTTTACTGTAACCTGTGGACCTTCAACTTGACGATGAAACACAGAAATTGCGTCGGAATTGAATACAACAGGCAACATGCCGACTTCTCCCCTGCAGAGTAATGATTCTAACTGTCTGTGCTTTGATTGTTTCCTGGGATTCCAGTAATAGATTCCGATGGACATGGGAAGGTTTACTGTAACCTGTGGACCTTGAACTTGACAATGAAACACTGACATTGCGACGGAATTAAATAGAACTGGCACCATGCCGATTTCTGTCCAGGAGAGTAATGCTTCTAACTGTGTGTGCTTTGATACTTTCCTGGGAATCCAGTAATAGGTTCCGATGGACATGGGAAGGTTTACTGTAACCTCTGGACCTTCAACTTCACGATGAAATACAGAAATATGCGACGGAAATGGAATACAACACGCACCATGCCGACTTCTGTCCGGGAGAGTAATGCTTCCAACCGTCTGTGCTATGATTCTTTCCTGGGATTCCAGTAATAGATTCCGATGGACATGGGAGGAATTACTGTAGCCTGTGGACCTTCAACTTGACGAAGAAACACAGAAATTGCGTCGGAATTGAATACAACGGGCACCATGCCGACTTCTCTGCTGGAGAGTAATGCTTCCAACTCTCTGTGCTTTGATTCTTTCCTGGGTACCAGTAATAGATTCCGATGGACATGGGAAGGATTACTGTAACCTGTGGACCTTCAACTTGACGAAGATACGCAGAAATTGCGTCGGAATTGGATGCAACAAACACCATGCCGACTTATCTCCGGGAGGGTAATGCTTCCAACTGTCTGTGTTTGATTCTTTCCTGGTACTCCAGTAATAGATTCCGATGGACTTGGGAAGGTTTACTGTAACCTGTGGACTTTCAACTTGACGATGAAACACAGAAATTCCGTCGGAACTGAATACAACAGGCACCATGCCGACTTCCCTCCGGGAGAGTATTGCTTCTATCTCTCTGTGCTTTGATTCCTTCCTGGGACTCCGGTAATAGGTTTCGATGGACATGGGAAGGTTCACTGTAGCCTGTGGACCATCGACTTCACGATGAAACACAGAAATTGCGTCGGAAATGGAATACAACCCGCACCTTGCCGACTTCCGTCCGGGAGAGTAATGCTTCCAACTGTCTGAGCTATTATTCTTTCCTGGGATTCCAGTAATAGATTCCGATGGACATGGGAAGGTTAACTGTAACCTGTGGACCTTCAACTTGACGATGAAACAAAGAAATTGCGTCAGTTGAATACAACAGGCACCATGCCGACTTCTATCCGGGAGAGTAACGCTTCTAACTGTCTGTGCTTTGATTCTTTCCTCGGATTCCAGTAATAGATTCCGATGGACATGGGAAAGTTTACTGTAACCTGTGGAATTTCAACTTGACGATGAAAACACAGAAATTGCGTCTGAATTGAATCCAACAGGCACCATGAGGTTTTCTGTCCGGGAGAGTAATGCTTCATACTGTCTGTGCTATGATTCTTTCCTGGTATTCCAGTAATACATTCCGATGGACATGGGAAGGTTTACTGTAACCTGTGGACCTTCAACTTGACGATGATACACAGAAATTGCGTCGGAATTGAATACAACATTCACCATGACAACTTCTCTCAGGGAGAGTAATGCTTCTAACTCTCTGTGCTTTGATTCTTTCCTGGGAATTGAGTAATAGATTCTGATGGACATGGGAAGGTTTACTGTAACCTGTGGACCTTCAACTTGACAATGATACACAGAAATTGCGTCGTCAATGAATACAACAGGCACCATGCCGACTTCTGTCCAGGAGAGTAATGCTTCTAACTGTCTGTGCTTTGATTCTTTCTGGGGTTCCAGTAATAGATTCCGATGGACGTGGGAAGGTTTACTGTAACCTGTGGACCTTCAACTTGACGATGAAACACAGAAATTGCGTCGGAATTGAATACATCAGGCACCAAGCCAACTTCTGTCCGGGAGAGTAATTCTTCCTACTGTCAGTGTTTGATTCTTTTCTGGGATTCCAGTAATAGATTCCGATGGACATGGGAAGGTTTACTGTAACCTATGGACCTTCAACTTGACGGTGAAAAACAGAAATTGCGTCGGAATTGAATACAACAGGCACCATGCCGACTTCTCTCCGGAAGAGTAATGCTTCCAACTGTCTGTGCTTAATTCTTTCCTGGGATTCCAGTAATAGATTCCGATGGACATGGGAAAGTTTACTGTAACCAGTGGAATTTCAACTTGACGATGAAAACACAGAAATTGAGTCGGAATTGAATCCAACAGGCACCATGAGGTTTTCTGTCCGGGAGAGTAATGCTTCAATCTGTCTGTGCTATGATTCTTTCCTGGTATTCCAGTAATACATTCCGATGGACATGGGAAGGTTTACTGTAACCTGTGTACCTTCAACTTGACGATGAAACACAGAAATTGCGTCGGAATTGAATACAACAGGCACCATGCTGACTTCTATCCGGGAGAGTAATGCTTCTAACTGTCTGTGCTTTGATACCTTCCTGGGATTCCAGTAATGGATTCCGATGGACATGGGAAGGTTTACTGTAACCTGTGGACCTTCAACGTGACGATGAAGCACAGAAATTGCGTCGGAATTGAATACAACAGGCACCATGACGACGGGTTTCCGGGAGAGTAATGCTTCTAACTGTCTGTGCTTTCATTCTTTCCTGGGATTCCAGTAATAGATTGCGATGGACATGGGAAGGTTTACTGTAAGCTGTGGACCTTCAACTTGACGATGATACACAGAAATTGCGTCGGAATTGAATACAACATTCACCATGACGACTTCTCTCAGGGAGAGTAATGCTTCTAATTCTCTGTGCTTTGATTCTTTCCTGGGAATTGAGTAATAGATTCCGATGAACATGGGAAGGTTTACTGTAAACTGTGGACCTTCAACTTGACAATGACACACAGAAATTGCGTCGGCAATGAATACAACAGGCACCATGCCGACTTCTGTCCAGGAGAGTAATGCTTCTAACTGTCTGTGCTTTGATTCTTTCTGGGGTTCCAGTAACAGATTCCGATTGACGTGGGAAGGTTTACTGTAACCTGTGGACCTTCAACTTGACGATGAAACACAGAAATTGCGTCGGAATTGAATACATCAGGCACCAAGCAAACTTCTGTCCGGGAGTGTAATTGTTCCTACTGTCTGTGTTTGATTCTTTTCTGGGATTCCAGTAATAGATTCCGATGGACATGGGAAGGTTTACTGTAACCTGTGGACCTTCAACTTGACGATGAAACACAGAATCTTCTTCGGAATTGAATTCAACAGGCACCATAACGACTTCTGTCCAATAGAGTAAAGCTTCTAATTGTCTGTGATATGATTCTTTCCTGGGATTGCAGTAATATTTTTCGATGGACATGGGAAGTTTAATGTAACCTGTGGAGCTTCAACGTGGCGATGAAACTCAGAAATTGCGTCGGAATTGAATACAACAGGCACCATGCCGACTACTCTCCGGGAGAGTAATGCTCGTAACAGTCTGTGCTTTGATTCTTTCCTGGGATTCCAGTAATAGATTCCGATGGACATGGGAAGGTTTACTGTAACCTGTGGACCTTCAACTTCACGGTGAAACACAGAAATTGCGTCGGAATTGAATACAACAGGCACCATGCCGACTTCTCTCCGGGAGAGTAATGCTTCCAACTGTCTGTGCTTTAATTCTTTCCTGGGATTCCAGTAATAGATTCCGATGGACATGGGAAAGTTTACTGTAACCTGTGGAATTTCAACTTGACGATGAAAACACAGAAATTGCGTCGGAATTGAATCCAACAGGCACCATGAGGTTTTCTGTCCGGGAGAGTAATGCTTCTATCTGTCTGTGCTATGATTCTTTCCTGGGATTCCAGTAATGTATTCCGATGGACATGGGAAGGTTTACTGTAACCTGTGGACCTTTAACTTGACGATGAAACACAGAAATTGCGTCGGAATTGAATACAACAGGCACCATGACGACGTCTTTCCGGGAGATTAATGCTTCTAACTGTCTGTGCTCTCATTCTTTCCTGGGATTCCAGTAATAGTTTGCGATGGACATGGGAAGGTTTACTGTAACCTGTGCACCTTCAACTTGACGATTATACACAGAAATTGCGTCGGAATTGAATACAACATTCACCATGACGACTTCTCTCAGGGAGAGTAATGCTTCTAACTCTCTGTGCTTTGATTCTTTCCTGGGAATTGAGTAATTGATTCCGATGGACATGGGAAGGTTTACTGTAACATGTGGACCTTCAACTTGACGATGAAACACAGAAATTGCTTCGGAATTGAATACAACAGGCACCATGCCGGCTTCTGTCCAGGAGAGTAATGCTTCTAACTGTCTGTGTTTTGATTCTTTCCTGGGAATCCAGTAATAGATTCCGATGGACATGGGAAGGTTTACTGTAACCTGTGGACCTTCAACTTGACGATGAAACACAAAAATTGCGTCGGAATTGAATACAACAGGCACCATGCCAACTTCTGTCCGGGAGAGTAATGCTTCCTACTGCCTGTGTTTGATTATTTCCTGGGATACCTGTAATAGATTCCGATGGACATGGGAAGGTTTACTGTAACCTGTGGACCTTCAACTTGACGATGAAACACAGTATTTGCGTCGGAATTGAATACAACAGGCAACATGCCGACTTCTCTCCGGGAGAGTAATGCTTCTAACTGTCTGTGCTTTGATTCTTTCCTGGGATTCCAGTAATAGATTCCGATGGAAATGGGTAGGTTTACTGTAACCTGTAAACCTTCAACTTGACGATGAAACACATAAATTGCGTTGGAATTGAATACATGAAGCACCATGCCGACTTCTTTTTCGGGAGAGTAATGCTTCCAACTGTCTGTGCTTTGATTCTTTCCTGGGACTCCAGTAATAGATTCCGATGGACATCTGAAGGTTTACTGTAACCTGTGGACCATCAACTTGACGAAAAAACACAGAAATAGCGTCGGAATTGAATACAACATACACCATGCCGACTTCTCTCCGGGAGAGTAATGCTTCTAACTGTCTGTGTTTTAATTCTTTCCTTGGATCCCAGTAATAAATTCCGATAAAAATGGGAAGGATTACTGTAACCTGTGGACCTTCAACTTGACGATGAAACACAGAAATTGCGTCGGAATTGAATACAACAGGAACTATGCCTACTTCTCCCCAGGAGAGTAATGCTTCTAACTGTCTGTGGTTTGATTCTCTCCTGGTATTCCAGTAATAGATTGCCATGGTCATGGGAAAGTTTACTGTAACCTGTGGACCTTCAACTTGACGATGAAACACAGAAATTGCGTCGGAATAGAATACAACAGGCACCATGCCGACTTCTCTCCGGGAGAGTAATGCTTCTAACTGTCTGTGCTTTGATTCCTTCCTGGGATTCCAGTAATAGATTCCGATGGACATGGGAAGGTTTACTGTAACCTGTGGACTTTGAACTTGACAATGAAACACTGACATTGCGACGGAATTAAATAGAACAGGCACCATGCCGATTTCTGTCCAGGAGAGTAATGCTTCTAACTGTGTGTGCTTTGATACTTTCCTGGGAATCCAGTAATAGGTTCCGATAGTCATGGAAAGGTTTACTGTAACCTGTGGACCTTCAACTTCACGATGAAATACAGAAATTGCGACGGAAATGGAATACAACCAGCATCATGCCGACTTCTGTCCGGGAGAGTAATGCTTCCAACCGTCTGTGCTATGATTCTTTCCTGGGATTCCAGTAATAGATTCCGATGGACATGGGAAGCTTAACTGTAACCTGTGGACTTTCACCTTGACGTTGAAACACAGAAATTGCGTCAGTTGAATACAACAGGGACCATGCCGAATTCTATCCAGGAGAGTAATGCTTCTAACTGTCTGTGCTTTGATTCTTTCCTGGGTACCAGTAATAGATTCCGATGGACATGGGAGGGATTACTGTAACCTTTGGACCTTCAACTTGACGAAGAAACACAGAAATTGCGTCGGAATTGAATACAACAGGCACCATGCCGACTTCTCTCCTGGAGTGTAATGCTTCCAACTCTCTGTGCTTTGATTCTTTCCTGGGTACCAGTAATAGATTCCGATGGACATGGGAAGGATTACTGTAACCTGTGGACCTTCAACGTGACGAAGATACACAGAAATGGCGTCGGAATTGGATGCAACAAACACCATGCCGACTTCTCTCCGGGAGGGTAATGCTTCCAACTGTCTGTGTTTGATTCTTTCCTGGTACTCCAGTAATAGATTCCGATGGACTTGGGAAGGTTTACTGTAACCTGTGGACCTTCAACTTGACGATGAAACACAGAAATTCCGTTGGAACTGAATACAACAGGCACCAGGCCGACTTCCCTCCGGGAGAGTATTGCTTCTATCTCTCTGTGCTTTGATTCTTTCCTGGGAATTCAGTAATAGATTCCGATGGACATGGGAAGGTTTACTGTAACCTGTGGACCTTCAACTTTACAATGAAACACAGACATTGCGTCGTAACTGAATATAACAGGCACCATGCCGATTTCTGTCCAGGAGAGTAATGCTTCTAAATGTGTGTGCTTTGATTCTTTCCTGGGACTCCAGTAATAGCTTCCGATGGACATGGGAAGGTTTACTGTAACCTGTGGACCTTCAACGTGACGATGATACACAGAAATTGCGTCGGAATTGGATACAACAGGCACCATGCCGACTTCTCACCGGGACAGTAATGCTTCCAACTGTCTGTGCTTTGATTTTTTCGTGGGATTCCAGTAAGAGATTCCGATGGACATGGGAAGGTTTACTGTAATCTGTGGACCTTCAACTTGACGATGATACACAAAAATTGCGTCGGAATTGGATACAACAAACACCATGACGGCGTCTCTCCGGGAGAGTAATGCTTCTAACTGTCTGTGTTTTGATTCTTTCCTGGGATTCCAGTAATAGATTCCGATGGACATGGGAAGGTTTACTGTAACCTGTGGTCCTTCAACTTGACGATGAAACACAGAAATTGCGTCGGAACTTAATACAACAAACAACACGCCGACTTCTCTCCGGGAGAATAATGCTTCTAACCGTCTGTGTTTTGATTCTTTTATTGGGATTCCAGTAATAGATTCCGATGGACATGGGAAGGTTTACTGTATCCTGTGGGCCTTCAACTTGGCGATGAAACACAGAAATTGCGTCGGAATTGAATACAACTGGCACCATGCCGACTTCTCTCCGGGAGAGTAATGCTTCTAACTGTCTGTGCTTTCATTCTTTGCTGGGATTCCAGTAATAGTTTCCGATGGACATGGGAAGGTTTACTGTAACCTGTGGACCTTCAACTTGACGATGAAACACAGAAATTGCGTCGGAACTTAATACAACAAACACCATGCCGACTTCTCTCCGGGAGAATAATGCTTCTAACCGTCTGTGTTTTGATTCTTGTATTGGGATTCCAGTAATAGATTCCGATGGACATGGGAAGGTTTACTGTAACCTGTGTACCTTCAACTTGACGAAGAGACACAGAAATTGCGTCGGAATTGAATACAACAGTCACCACGCCGACTTCTGTCCGGGAGAATAATGCTTCTAACTGTCTGTGCTTTGATTCTTTCCTGGGTGGTGGTGGTTGTTGGCATGTTTAAGGGGGACTAAACAGCGAAGGTCATCAGTCCCCCATTCCAAAATCAGGCGAGCCGAAAATCTACGGAGCAGATAAAAACCAAAGGGGGAGGAGACGTCCCCCCAGGCGCTAAAAGAACACAAATGCAGCAAGAAACACCACAGACAAGAACAGGACAGACCAACACCAGACAGAAAGAAACAGAAGAAAGGAAGATGGCCGGAGACTGATTGACTGACCATGAGAAAAAAAAAAGGGAAAGAGTCAACCATCTGACGGCACACCAGAACAGCAACAGACACAAGGACAAAAGACACAGAAAGGGAAAGGCGCAGGACCTCCCTAAATCGAACCATAAAAACGACTACTACGGATAAAATGTAAAACATTGTCAGCCATGGAGGCATCGCCGGATAAAACCAAAGCCAAAGTGCCCGGGAGATTAAAAGATTGCCGGAGTGTGCGCAGTCGAGGACACTCCAGCAAAATGTGGCCGACCGTCAGCCGGGACCCACACCAACACAAGGGGGGATCCTCCTGACGCAACAGATGGCCGTGCGTCAGGTATGTATGGCCGATGCGCAGCCGACACAGGACTACCGAGTCCCTGCGAGAAGCCTGCAGGGAGGAACGCCACACATCGGTCGTCCCCTTGACAGCCCGCAGTTTATTCGGGGCTGTCATGCCACGCCACTCAGCAGCCCACATCCCAATCAGCTTACGGCGCAACACCATCTGCTGGTCGCGAGCCGTAAGGCCGACCTCCAAAGCCGGGGCGTCGATCGCCCCTTTGGCCAGCCTGTCTACACGTTCGTTCCCTGGGATGCCAACATGACCGGGCGTCCAAACCAAGACCACCAAACGACCAGAACGGGCAATGGCGGAAACAGTCTCCTGAATGGAGGACACCAGAGGAGATGAGGGATAGCAGCGGTCGATGGCCTGAAGGCTGCTCAGGGAGTCACTGCAGATCACGACGGACCTACCTGAGCAGAAACGCATATGCTCAAGAGCGCGCAATATGGCCACCAGCTCTGCAGTAAAAATACTGCAGCCAGTCGGCAAGGAGCGCTGCTCAACATGGGCAGCGTGAGCAAAAGAGTAGGCAGTGCGACCATCAACCAGGGAACCATCCGTGTAGACAGGCTCACAGCCCGGAAATGATTCGAGGAGCGCAAGAAAACGGCGACGGAGGGCCACAGGCGGAACCGAGTCCTTAGGTCCCTGTGCCAAATCCAGACGGACGGACGGCCGGGACAAACACCAGGGAGGCGTAGGTGTACGTACCCGGAAGGGAGGCAGAAGAGGGAATGACCCCAGTTCTGACAGCAGAGACTGGACACGGACAGCGACGGAAAGCCCAGACCTAGGTCGCCGTTCGGGTAGATGGAGGACCATAGCAGGGAAAAGCAGGCGACGATTGGGATGATCTGGCGAGCAATGAACGTGGACAGCATAGTCGGCGAGCAGACGATGGCGGTGAATCCGCAGCGGGGGAACCCCGGCCTCCACCAGTAGACTATCCACGGGGCTGGTGCGAAAAGCGCCAGTGGCAAGCCTAACCCCACAGTGGTGTATGGGGTCTAACAACTTCAACACTGAGGGGGGCGCAGACCCATAGGCCAGGCTCCCATAATCAAGCCGGGACTGCACAAGGGCTCTGTACAACCGCTGCAGCGTGCAGCGATCTGCACCCCAAGACGTGTGGCTAAGGCAGCGGAGGGCGTTGAGGTGCCGCCAGCATTTTTGCTTCAGCTGAGTAACATGAGGAATCCATGTGAGCCGGGCATCAAACACGAGTTCCAAGAAGTGGCAAGTGTCCACCACTTCAAGCAGGTGGCCATCGAGGTAAAGTGCAGGATGAGGGTGGACCGTCCGACGCCTGCAGAAGTGCATAACTCCAGTCTTGGCAGCAGAGAACTGAAAACCATGAGTCAGAGCCCATGATGCTGCCATGCGAACGGCGACTTGCAGCCTGCGTTCGGCGACTCCCGTAGTCGTGGAGCTAAAAGAGAGGCAGAAGTCGTCGGCATACAAAGAAGGAGACGCCGACGACCCCACTGCTGCAGCCAGACCATTAATGGCCACTAAAAATAAGGAGACGCTCAACACCGAGCCCTGCGGGACCCCATTTTCCTGTATATAAGAGGGACTAGAGGTGGCACCGACTTGCACCCGGAAAGAGCGGCGCAATAAGAAGTTTTGAAGAAAAGCCGGGAGCCGACCACGAAGACCCCACCCATGCAACGTGGCGAGGATGTGATGCCTCCATGTGGTGTCATACGCCTTCCGCAGATCGAAAAATACAGCAACGAGATGCTGACGTCGGGCAAAGGCCGTACGGACAGCAGATTCCAGCCGCACCAAATTGTCCACTGCAGACCGGCCCCGACGGAAGCCACCCTGGGATGGAGCGAGGAGACCGCGCGACTCAAGGACCCAACACAAACGCCGCCCCACCATACGTTCGAGCAATGTGCACAATACGTTGGTGAGGGTAATGGGACGATAGCTGTCCACCACCAGTGGGTCCGCACCGGGCGTCAAGATGGGGACAATAAGACCCTCTCGCCATTGCGACGGGAACACGCCTTCGCTCCAAATGCGATTAAATATCGCGAGAATGTGTCTCTGGCAGTCCCTGGAGAGATGCTTCAGCATCTGTGCGTGGATGCAGTCCGGTCCTGGTGCTGTATCAGGGCAATCATCGAGGGCAGCGAGGAATTCCCTCTCGCTGAAAGGAGCATTGTATGTTTCATAATGACGCGTGTGGAATGAGAACGGCGTCCGCTCGGCTCGCTCCTTTAGAGAGCGAAAGGCGGGGGGATAGGATGCAGTCGCAGAGCTCTGAGCAAAGTGCGCGGCTAGCCGTTCAGCAATGGCGGCAGCGTCCGTGCAGACAGCGCCGTCCAAGGAGAGCCCAGGGACACCCATAGGGGTCTGGGATCCAGAAATCCGCCGGATCCGGGACCACACGAGCGAGGAGGAGACACGGGAGCCCAGGGACGAGACGTACCTCTCCCAGCACTCCTGCTTACACCGTGCAATAAGACGACGGGCGAAGGCACGGAGCCTCTTAAAGGCGATGAGGGTCTCCAGAGACGGGTGCCGCCTATGACGCTGGAGAGCCCGCCTACGGTCGCGAATAGCCTCAGCAATCTCCGGCGACCACCAGGGGACAGCCTTCCGCCGAGGGAGGCCAGAGGAACGGGGGATGGCAGCCTCGGCCGCTGAAATGATGGACGTGGTGAAAACACGGACCACCTCGTCAATGTCACCCTGTGGGGGAGATGCAATGGTGACAGCGGAAGTAAAAGCTGGCCAGTCAGCCCTGTGGAGAGCCCAGCGGGGCAAGCGCCCAGAAGAATGACACTGGGGCAGTGACAAATAGATGGGAAAATGGTCACTACCACACAGGTCAGGATGCGCCCTCCAGTGGAGGGATGGGACAAGTCCAGGGCTGCAAATAGAGAGATCGATGGCCGAAAACGAGCCATGGGCCACACTGAAATGCGTGGGAGCACCGGTGTTCAAGAGGCTAAGTTCGAGCTGAGCCATCACATGCTCCACGGCACAACCACGAACATCGGAGACAGTCCCACCCCATAGAGGGTTGTGGGCATTGAAATCGCCCAGCAGCAAAAAAGGTGGCGGCAGTTGTGCTATCAGAGCAGCCAGGACATGCTGCGCTACAGCACCATCGGGTGGAAGGTAAATACTGCAGACGGTGATAGCCTGTGGCGTCCACACCCGAACAGCGACAGCCTCTAAAGCTGTTTGTAGAGGTACAAACTCGCTGTGAAGAGAGTTAAGGACATATATGCAGACGCCACCAGACACCCTTTCATAAGCTGCCCGGTTCTTAAAATAACCCCGATAGCCACGGAGGGCGGGGGTTTGCATTGCTGGAAACCAAGTTTCCTGCAGAGCAATGCAAAGGAAAGGATGACGGCTGATAAGTTGGCGGAGCTCAGCTAGATGGTGGAAAAAACCGCTGCAGCTCCACTGGAGGATGGTATTAGCCATGGATGGGAAAGGCGTGAAGGGATTGGGGAGGCAGATTACGCCTCCGGGGCCCCTGCTGCTACTGAGTCACCACCTGCACAACAGCCATCTACTGCATCCGAGGGACCGGCGAGATCCATGTCCTCAGCGGACGCCAGAATCTCCACCTCATCCTCAGACGCAGAGCTTTTAGGAAGCGGTGGAATGGGTGCCACCGCAGTGTCGGTAGCCTTGGGGAGTTTCTTCTTCTTCTGCTTCTCGCGCTGTGCCTTGGGTGGATCAGGCTGGGAGGGCGTCACCGGGTCAGTCTCAGGGACAGACGAAGACCGTGTGTCCCGACGACCAGGGACTGGCGGTTGTTTGAGCCACTTGCGGCCGTCGGCTTAGAACCGGTCGGAGCGTGCGAAGAAAGGTCCCCAAGGGACCCCTTCCTTACGAGAGTAGCCGAAGAAGTCTTACGCTTCTCCGGCTGGGAAGGGGGGACTGATGTCCCCGATGGTTGGGGGGGGGGGTGTTGCTCCTGAAGTAGATGAAGCAGGAGCAACAGGAGGTTTAGTGCCCCCCATCATCAAGGGGGCAGGTGTGGGACTTCGACTCTGAGAGCTGACTGGAGCAGATGGAATTGTAGAAGGAGTGACAGTTGCGGCATAAGAAGCTGTCATGCGCACCGGATGAAGCCGATCATATTTCCGCTTCGCCTCAGTGTATGTCAGGCGGTCGAGAGTCTTTATTTCCATGATCTTCCGCTCCTTCTGCAGAATCGGACAGTCTGGCGAGCAAGGCGGATGGTGCGCACCACAGTTCACACAGATTGGAGGCGGCGCACAGGGATGATCAGGATGGGAAGGTCGACCGCAATCGCGACAGACGAGGTCGGACGCACAGCGTGAAGACATGTGGCCGAACTTCCAACACTTGAAGCACCGCATCGGGGGAGGGATATACGGCTTGACATCACAACGGTACACCATCACCTTGACCTTCTCAGGTAACGTGTCACCCTCGAAGGCCAAGATGAAGGCACCGGTGGCAACTTGACGATCCCTCGGACCCCGGTGGACGCGCCAGACGAAATGGACACCTCGGCGCTCCAAGTTGGCGCGCAGCTCGTCTTCGGACTGTAAAAGGAGATCCCTGTGAAAGATAATGCCCTGGACCATGTTCAGACTCTTATGGGGCGTGATAGTGACAGAGACATCCCCCAGCTTAGTACAAGCGAGCAAGGCCCGCGACTGGGCGGAGGATGCCGTTTTGATCAACACCGATCCGGACCGCATCTTGGACAAGCCCTCCACCTCCCCAAACTTGTCCTCTAAATGCTCTACAAAGAACTGAGGCTTCACGGACATAAAAGATTCCCCGTCAGCTCTGGTACAGACGAGATACCGGGGCGAGTATCTTTCGCTCTCATTCATAGCCCTTCGTTCCTCCCATGGTGTGGCCAGGGAGGTGAACGATTTGGGGTCATACACATTAGCCTTGAAGTGAGCTTTGGAACGCTTAGAGACTGCTGACGACTGGCCGCCAGCGAGAGATGATGTACCACGCTTCATTGCGGGTCATCCGCCCTGATGCCACCTACTCCGACCAAGGGCCCTCCCCACGGGCGCCACCCAGCCACAGCAATAGCCACCTGGCAGGATGGCCATTGCCGGGAGTCCTGATGCCCCAGGGCGATGGGGATCTACTCCTTGGCATACGAGGGGAGTGAAAAGCGCAGGCATCAGTAGAGCGATCCCTGTGTTGTCAGGGGGCTACAACCAAGAGGGTACATGGCGGCCCCACCACAACGGACTGGCTACCGTGCTGGATTTTAGGTGCAAAAATGGCCAAGGTCGTCGTCGCAGTTAAAAGAAACACTGCAGAGTGCAGCGTGGTAATCGCCCAAGAGATCGAAAACGAGCGGGACACCATTGTAATGACGAGAAGGACGGCTAAAGGTCTAATTGCACGACGGATACAGTGCACCATGTAAGGCGTCCTTCCACAATTGGCTCGCTCTTCGGAATAATTTAGAAAGATGGAGGTCAAACCCGAGAGGGGACCATCACATAAGGCCGAAACATGTGAGAGTCCGTTTAGTCGCCTCGTACGACAGGCAGGAATATCGCGGGCCTATTCTAACCCCCGAACCCGCAAAGGGATCTTTCCTGGGATTCCAGTAATTGTCTCCGATGGACATGGGAAGGTTTACTGTAACCTGTGGACCTTCAACTTGACGATGAAACACAGAAATTGCGTCAGAATTGAATACAACAGGCACCATGCCGACTTCTCTCCGGGAGAGTAATGCTTCTAACTGTCTGTGCTTTGATTCTTTCCTGGGATTCCAGTAAAAGCTTCCGATGGACATTGGATAGGTTTACTGTAACCTGTGGACCTTCAACTTGACGATGAAACACAGAAATTGCGTCGGAATTGAATACAACAGGCAACATGCCGACTTCTCTCCGGGAGAGTAATGCTTCTAACTGTCTGTGATTTGATTCTTTCCTGGGATTCCAGTAATAGATTCTGATGGACATGGGAAGGTTTACTGTGACCTGTGGACCTTCAACGTGACGATGAAACACACAAATTGCATCGGAATTGAATCCAACAGGCACCATGCCGACTTCTCTCCGGGAGAGTAATCTTTCTAACTGTCTGTGCTTTGATTCTTTCCTGGGATTCCAGTAACAGATTCCAATGGCCATGTGAAAGTTTACTGTAACCTGTGGACCTTCAACTTGGCGATGAAACACAGAAATTGCGTCGGAATTGAATACAACAGGCACCAAGCCGACATCTCTCCGGCAGAGTAATGATTCTAACTGTCTGTGCTTTGATTCTTTCCTGGGATTCCAGTAATAGATTCCGATGGACATGGGAAGGTTTACTGTAACCTGTGGACCTTCAACTTGGCGATGAAATAGAGAAATTGAGTCGGAATTGAATACAACGGGCACCATGACGACTTCCCGCCGGGAGAGTAATGCTTCCATTTCTCTGTGCTTTGATTCTTTCCTGGGATTCCAGTAATAGATTCCGATGGACATAAGAAGGGTAACTGTAACCTGTGGACCATCAACTTGACGATAAAACACAGAATTCGCGGCTTAATTAAGTACAACAAACACGATGCCGATTTCTCTCCGGGAGAGTAATGCTTCCAACTGTCTGTGCTTTGATTCTTTCCTGGGATTGCAGTAATAGATTCCGATGGACATGGGAAGGTTTACTGTAACCTGTGGACCTTCAACGTGACGATGAAACACAGAAATTGCGTCGGAATTGAATATAACAGGCACCCGGCCGACTTCTGTCCGGGAGAGTAATGCTTCCAACTCTCTGTGCTTTGATTCTTTCCTGGGTACCAGTAATAGATTACGATGGACATGGGAAGGATTACTGTAACCTGTGGACCTTCAACTTGACGATGAAACAGAAATTCCGTCGGAACTGAATACAACAGGCACCATGCCGACTTCCCTCCGGGAGAGTATTGCTTCTATCTCTCTGTGCTTTGATTCTTTCCTGGGAATTCAGTAATAGATTCCGATGGACATGGGAAGGTTTACTGTAACCTGTGGACCCTCAACTTGACAATGAAACACAGAAATTGCGTTGAAAATTTGTACAACAGGCTCCATGTCGACTTCTCTCCCGGAGGGTAATGCTTCTAACTGTCTGTGTTTGATTCATTCCTGAGATTCCCGTAATAGATTCCGATGGACATGGGCAGGTTTACTGTAACCTGTGGACCTTCAACATGACGATGAAACACAGAAATTTCTTCGGAATTGAATTCAAGAGGCACCATGCCGACTTCTCTCCGGGAGAGTAATGCTTCTAACTGTCTGTGATTTGATTCTTTCCTGGGATTCCAGTAATAGATTCCGATGGACATGGGAAGGTTTACCATGCCGACTTCTCTCCGGGAGAGTAATGCTTCTGACTGTCTGTGCTTTGATTCTTTCCTGGGATTCCAGTAATAGGTTCCGATGGACATAAGAAGGATTACTGTAACTTGACGATGAAACACAGAAATTGCGGCTTAATTAAATACAACAAACACCACGCCGACTTCTCTCCGGGAGAGTAATGCTTCCAACTGTCTGTGCTTTGATTCTTTCCTGGGATTGCAGTATTAGATTCCGATTCCTTGTGGACCTTGAACTTGACAATGAAACACTGACATTGCGACGGAATGAAATAGAACTGGCACCATGCCGATTTCTGTCCAGGAGAGTAATGCTTCTAACTGTGTGTGCTTTGATACTTTCCTGGGAATCCAGTAATAGGTTCCGATGGACATGGGAAGGTTCACCGTAACCTGTGGACCTACAACTTGACGATGAAGCAGAAGTTCCGTCGGAACTGAATACAACAGGCACCATGCCGACTTCTCTCCTAGAGAGTAATGCTTCCAACTCTCTGTGCTTTGATTCTTTCCTGGGTACCAGTAATAGATTACGATGGACATGGGAAGGATTACTGTAACCTGTGGACCTTCAACGAGACGAAGATACACAAAAATTGCGTCGGAATTGGATGCAACAAACACCCTGCCGACTTCTCTCCGCGAGGGTAATGCTTCCAACGGTCTGTGCTTTGATTCTTTCCTTTGTACTCCAGTAATAGATTCCGATGGACTTGGGAAGGTTTACTGTAACCTGTGGACCTTCAACTTGACGATGAAACAGAAATTCCGTCGGAACTGAATACAACAGGCACCATGCCGACTTCCCTCCGGAAGAGTATTGCTTCTATCTCTCTGTGCTTTGATTCTTTCCTGGGAATTCAGTAATAGATTCCGATGGACATGGGAAGGTTTACTGCAACCTGTGGACCTTCAACTTTACAAGAAACACAGACATTGCGTCGTAACTGAATACAACAGGCACCATGTTGATTTCTCTCCAGGAGAGTAATGCTTCTAAATGTGTGTGCTTTGATTCTTTCCTGGAACTCCAGTAATAGGTTCCGATGGACATGGGAAGGTTCACTGTAACCTGCGGACCATCGACGTCACGATGAAACACAGAAATTGCGTCGGAAGTGGAATACAACCCGCACCATGCCGACTTCTGTCCGGGAGAGTAATGCTTCCAACTGTCTGAGCTATTATTCTTTCCTGGGATTCCAGTAATAGATTCCGATGGACATGGGAAGGTTAACTGTAACCTGTGGACCTTCAACTTGACGATGAAACAAAGAAATTGCGTCAGTTGAATACAACAGGAACCATGCCGACTTCTATCCGGGAGAGTAACGCTTCTAACTGTCTGTGCTTTGATTCTTTCCTCGGATTCCAGTAATAGATTCCGATGGACATGGGAACCTTTACTGTAACCTGTGTACCTTCAACTTGACGATGACACACAGAAATTCCGTCGGAATTGAATACAACAGGCACCATGCCGACTTCCCTCCGGGAGAGTAATGCTTCTAACTGTCTGTGCTTTGATTCTTTCCTCGGTTTCCAGTAATAGATTCCGATGGACATGGGAAGGTTTACTGTAACCTGTGGACCTTCAACGTGACGATGATACACAGAAATGATGTCGGAATTGAATACAACAGGCACCATGCCGACTTCTCACCGGGACAGTAATGCTTCCAACTGTCTGTGCTTTGATTTTGTCGTGGGATTCCAGTAACAGATTCCGATGGACATGGCAAGGTTTACTGTAACCTGTGGACCTTCAACCTGACGACGAAACAAAGAAATTGCGTCGGAATTGAATACAACAGGCACCGTGACGACATCTTTCCGGGAGAGTAATGCTTCTAACTGTCTGTGCTTTCATTCTTTCCTGGGAGTCCAGTAATAGATTGCGATGTACATGGGAAGGTTTACTGTAACCTGTGGACCTTCAACTTGACGATGATACACAGAAATTGTGTCGGCAATGAATACAACAGGCACCATGCCGACTTCTGTCCAGGAGAGTAATGCTTGTAACTGTCTGTGCTTTGCTTCTTTCTGGGGTTCCAGTAATAGATTCCGATGGACGTGGGAAGGTTTAATGTAACCTGTGGACCTTCAACTTCACGATGAAACACAGAAATTGCGTCGGAATTGAATACATCAGGCACCAAGCCAACTTCTGTCCGGGAGAGTAATTCTTCCTACTGTCTGTGTTTGATTCTTTTCTGGGATTCCAGTAATAGATTCCGATGGACACGGGAAGGTTTACTGTAACCTGTGGACCTTCAACTTGACGATGAAACACAGAAATTTCTTCGGAATTGAATTCAACAGGCACCATAACGACTTCTGTCCGATAGAGTAAAGCTTCTAACTGTCTGCGATATGATTCTTTCCTGGGATTGCAGTAATATTTTTCGATGGACATGGGAAGTTTAATGTAACCTGTGGAGCTTCAACGTGGCGATGAAACTCAGAAATTGCGTCGGAATTGAATACAACAGGCACCATGCCGACTACTCTCCGGGAGAGTAATGCTCGTAACTGTCTGTGCTTTGATTCTTTGCTGGGATTCCAGTAATAGATTCCGATGGACATGGGAAGGTTTACTGTAACCTATGGACCTTCAACTTGACGGTGAAACACAGAAATTGCGTCGGAATTGAATACAACAGGCACCATGCCGACTTCTCTCCGGGAGAGTAATGCTTCCAACTGTCTGTGCTTTAATTCTTTCCTGGGATTCCAGTAATAGATTCCGATGGACATGGGAAAGTTTACTGTAACCTGTGGAATTTCAACTTGACGATGAAAACACAGAAATTGCGTCGGAATTGAATCCAACAGGCACCATGAGGTTTTCTGTCCGGGAGAGTAATGCTTCTATCTGTCAGTGTTATGATTCTTTCCTGGGATTCCAGTAATAGTTTCCGATGGAAATGGGTAGGTTTACTGTAACCTGTAAACCTTCACCTTGACGATGAAACACATAAATTGCGTTGGAATTGAATACATCAAGCACCATTCCGACTCCTCTCCGGGAGAGTAATGCTTCCAACTGTCTGTGCTTTGATTCTTTCCTGGGACTCCAGTAATTGATTCCGATGGACATGGGAAGGTTTACTGTAACCTGTGGACCATCAACTTGACGATGAAACACAGAAATTGCGTCGGAATTGAATACAACAGGCACCATGCCAACTTCTGTCCGGGAGAGTAATGCTTCCTACTGTCTGTGTTTGATTCTTTCCTGGGGTACCTGTAATAGATTCCGATGGACATGGGAAGGTTTACTGTAACCTGTGGACCTTCAACGTGACGATGAAACACAGAAAATTCGTCGGAACTGAATACAACAGGCGCCATGCCGACTTCTCTCCATGAGAGTAATGCCCCTAACTGTCTGTGGTTTGATTCTTTCCTGGTATTCCAGTAATAGATTGCCATGGTCATGGGAAAGTTTACTGTAACCTGTGTACCTTCAACTTGACGATGAAACACAGTATTTGCGTCGGAATTGAATGCAACAGGCAATATGCCGACTTCTCTCCGGGAGAGTAATGCTTCTAACTGTCTGTGCTTTGATTCTTTCCTGGGATTCCAGTAATAGTTTCCGATGGAAATGGGTAGGTTTACGGTAACCTGTAAACCTTCAACTTGACGATGAAACACATAAATTGCGTTGGAATTGAATACATCAAGCACCATTCCGACTCCTCTCCGGGAGAGTAATGCTTCCAACTGTCTGTGCTTTGAATCTTTCCTGGGACTCCAGTAATTGATTCCGATGGACATGGGAAGGTTTACTGTAACCTGTGGACCATCAACTTGACGATGAAACACAGAAATTGCGTCGGAATTGAATAAAACAGGCACCATGCCAACTTATGTCCGGGAGAGTAATGCTTCTAACTGTCTGTGTTTTAATTCTATCCTTGGATTCCAGTAATAAATTCCGATGGAAATGGGAAAGATTACTGTAACCTGTGGACCTTCAACGTGACGATGATACACAGAAATTAAGTCGGAATTGAGTCCAACAGGCACCATGAGGTTTTCTGTCCGGGAGAGTAATGCTTCTATCTGTCTGTGCTATGATTCTTTCCTGGGATTCCAGTAATATATTCCGATGGACATGGGAAGGTTTACTGTAACCTGTGGACCATCAACTTGACGATGAAACACAGAAATTGCGTCGGAAGTGGAATACAACCCGCACCATGCCGACTTCTGTCCGGGAGAGTAATGCTTCCAACTGTCTGAGCTATTATTCTTTCCTGGGATTCCAGTAATAGATTCCGATGGACATGGGAAGGTTAACTGTAACCTGTGGACCTTCAGCTTGACGATGAAACAAAGAAATTGCGTCAGTTGAATACAACAGGCACCATGCCGACTTCTATCCGGGAGAGTGACGCTTCTAACTGTCTGTGCTTTGATTCTTTCCTCGGATTCCAGTAATAGATTCCGATGGACATGGCAAAGTTTACTGTAACCTGTGAACCTTCAACTTGACGATGATACACAGAAATTCCGTCGGAATTGAATACAACAGGCACCATGCCGACTTCTCTCCGGGAGAGTAATGCTTCTAACTGTCTGTACTTTGATTCATTCCTCGGTTTCCAGTAATAGATTCCGATGGACATGGGAAGGTTTACTGTAACCTGTGGACCTTCAACGTGATGATGATACACAGAAATTCCGTCGGAATTGAACAGAACAGGCACCATGCCGACCTCTCTCCGGGAGAGTAATGCTTCTAACTGTCTGTGTTTTGATTCTTTCCTCGGTTTCCAGTAATAGATTCCGGTGGACATTGGAAGGTTTACTGTAACCTGTGGACCTTCAATGTGACGATGATACACAGAAATTGCGTCGGAATTGAATACAACAGGCACCATGCCGACATCTCACCGGGACAGTAATGCTTCCAACTGTCTGTGCTTTGATTTTTTCGCGGGATTACAGTAAGAGATTCCGATGGACATGGGAAGGTTTACTGTAACCTGTGGACCTTTAACTTGACGATGATACACAGAAATTGCGTCGGAATTGAATACAACATTCACCATGACGACTTCACTCCGGGAGAGTAATGCTTCTAACTCTCTGTGCTTTGATTCCTTCCGGGGAATTGAGTAATAGATTCCGATGGACATGGGAAGGTTTACTGTAACCTGTGGACCTTCAACTTGACGATGATACACAGAAATTGCGTCGGAAATGAATACAACAGGCACCATGCCACCTTCTGTCCAGGAGAGTAATGCTTCTAACTTTCTGTGCTTTGATTCTTCCTTGGGTTCCAGTAATAGATTCCGATGGAAGTGGGAAGGTTTACTGTAACCTGTGGACCTTCAACTTGACGATGAAACACAGAAATTGCGTCGGAATTGAATACATCAGGCACCAAGCCAACTTCTGTCCGGGAGAGTAATTCTTCCTACTGTCTGTGTTTGATTCTTTTCTGGGATTCCAGTAATAGATTCCGATGGACATGGGCAGGTTTACTGTAACCTGTGGACCTTCAACTTGACAATGAAACACAGAAATATCCTCGGAATTGAATTCAACAGGCACCATAACGACTTCTGTGTGATAGAGTAAAGCTTCTAACTGTCTGTGATATGATTCTTTCCTGGGATTGCAGTAATATTTTTCGATGGACATGGGAAGTTTAATGCAACCTGTGGAATTTCAACTTGACGATGAAAACACAGAAATTGCGTCGGAATTGAATCCAACAGGCACCATGAGGTTTTCTGTCCGGGAGAGTAATGCTTCTATCTGTCTGTGCTATGATTCTTTCCTGGGATTCCAGTAATATATTCCGATGGACATGGGAAGGTTTAATGTAACCTGTGGACCTTCAATTTGACGGTGAAACACAGAAATTGCGTCGGAATTGAATACAACAGGCACCATGCCGACTTCTCTCCGGGAGAGTAATGCTTCCAACTGTCTGTGCTTTAATTCTTTCCTGGGATTCCAGTAATAGATTCCGATGGACATGGGAAAGTTTACTGTAACCTGTGGAATTTCAACTTGACGATGAAAACACAGAAATTGCGTCGGAATTGAATCCAACAGGCACCATAAGGTTTTCTGTCCGGGAGAGTAAAGCTTCTAACTGTCTGTGCTTTGATTCTTTCCTGGGATTCCAGTAATAGATTCCGATGGACATGGGAAGGTTAACTGTAACCTGTGGACCTTCAACTTGACGATGAAACACAGAAATTACGTCGGAATTGAATACAACAGGCACCATGCCAACTTCTGTCCGGGATAGTAATGCTTCCTACTGTCTGTGTTTGATTCTTTCCTGGTATTCCAGTAATAGATTGCCATGGTCATGGGAAAGTTTACTGTAACCTGTGGACCTTCAACTTGACGATGAAACACAGTATTTACGTCGGAATAGAATACAACAGGCAACATGCCGGCTTCTATGCGGGAGAGTAATGCTTCTAACTGTCTGTGCTTTGATTCTTTCCTGGGATTCCAGTAATAGATTCCGTTGGAAATGGGTAGGTTTACTGTAACCTGTAAACCTTCAACTTGACGATGAAACACATAAATTGCGTTGGAATTGAATACATCAAGCTCCATGCCGACTTCTCTCCGGGAGAGTAATGCTTCCAACTGTCTGTGCTTTGATTCTTTCCTGGGACTCCAGTAATTGATTCCGATGGACATGGGAAGGTTTACTGTAACCTGTATACCACCAACTTGACGAAAAAACACATAAATAGCGTCGGAATTGAATACAACATACACCATGCCGACTTCTCTCCGGGAGAGTAATGCTTCTAACTGTCTGTGTTTTAATTCTTTCCTGGGATTCCAGTAATAAATTCCGATGGAAATGGGAAGGGTTACTGTAACCTGTGGACCTTCAACTTGACGATGAAACACCGAAATTGCGTCGGAATTGAATACAACCGGAACTATGCCTACTTCCCCCCGGGAGAGTAATGCTTCTAACTGTCTGTGGTTTGATTCTTTCCTGGGATTCCAGTAATAGATTCCCATGGTCATGGGAAAGTTTACTGTAACCTGTGGACCTTCAACTTGACGATGAAACACAGAAATTGCGTCGGAATTGAATCCAACAGGCACCATGCCGACTTCTCTCCGGGAGAGTAATGCTGCTAATTGTATTTGCTTTGATACTTTCCTGGGATTCCAGTAATAGATTCCGATGGACATGGGAAGTTTTACTGTAACCGGTGGACCTTCAACTTGACGATAAAACACAGAAATTGCGTCAGTTGAATACAACAGGCACCATGCCGACTTCTATCCTGGAGAGTAATGCTTCTAACTGTCTGTGCTTTGATTCTTTCCTGGGATTGCAGTAATAGATTCCGATGGACATGGGAAGGTTTACTGTAACCTGTGGACCTTCAACTTGACGATGAAACACAGAAATTGTTTTGAAATTGAATCCAACAGGCACCATGCCGACTTCTCTCCGTGAGAGTAATGCTGATAGTTGTATTTGCTTTGATACTTTCCTGGGATTCCAGTAATAGATTCCGATGGAAATGGGAAGGGTTACTGTAACCTGTGGACCTTCAACTTGACGGTGAAACACAGAAATTGCGTCGGAATTGAATACAACAGGCACCATGCCGACTTCTCTCCGGGAGAGTAATGCTTCTAACCGTCTGTGCTTTGATTCTTTCCTGGGATTCCAGTAATAGATTCCAATGGGCATGGGAAGGTTTACTGTAACATGTGGACCTTCAACGTGACCAAGAATCAAAGAAATACCGTCGGAATTGAATACAACAGGCACCATGCCGACTTCTGTCCGGGAGAGTAATGCTTCTAACTATCTGTGCTTTGATTCTTTCCTGGGATTCCAGTAATAGATTCCGATGGAAATGGGTAGCTTCACTGTAACCTGTAAACCTTCAACGTGACGATGAAACACATAAATTGCGTTGGAATTGAATACATCAAGCAACATGCCGACTTCTCTCCGGGAGAGTAATGCTTCCAACTGTCTGTGCTTTGATTCTTTCCTGGGATTCCAGTAATAGATTCCGATGGACATGGGAAGGTTTACTGTAACCTGTGGACCTTCAACTTGACGAAGAAACACAGAAATTGCGTCGGAATTGAATACAACAGGCACCATGCCGACTTCTGCCCGGAAGAGTGGTGCTTATAACTGTCTGAGCTTTGATTGTTTCCTGGGAGTCCAGTAATAGATTCCGATGGACATGGGAAGGTTTACTGTAACCTGTGGACCTTCAACGTGACGATGAAACACAGAAATTGCGCCGGAAGTGAATACAACAGGCACCATGCCGACTTCTATCCGGGAGAGTAATGCTTCTAACTCTCTGTGCTTTGATTCTTTCCTGGGTAGCAGTAATAGATTCCGATGTACATGGGAAGGATTACTGTAACCTGTGGACCTTCAACGTGACGAAGAAACACAGAAATTGCGTCGGATTTGGATACAACAAACACCATGCCGACTTCTCCCCGGGAGAGTAATGCTTCCAACTGTCTGTGTTTGATTCTTTCCTGGTATTCCAGTAATAGATTCCGATTGACATGGGAAGGTTTACTGTAACCTGTGGAACTTCAACTTGACGATGAAACACAGAAATTGCGTCGGAATTGAATACAACAGGCACCATGCGGACTTCTCTCCGGGAGAGTAATGCTTCTAACTCTCTGTGCTTTGATTCTTTCCTGGGAATTCAGTAATAGATTCCGATGGACATGGGAAGGTTTACTGTAACCTGTGGACCTTCAACTTCACGATGAAACACAGAAATTGCGTCGGAAATGGAATACAACCAGCACCATGCCGACTTCTGTCCGGGAGAATAATGCTTCCAACTGTCTGTGCTATTACTCTTTCCTGGGATTCCAGTAATAGATTCCGATGGACATGGGAAGATTAAATGTAACCTGTGGACCTTCAACTTGACAATGAAACACAGAAATTGCGTCGGAGTTGAAAACAACATGCACCATGCCGACTTCTGTCCGGGAGAGTAATTCTTCTAACTATCTGTGTTTTGATTCTTTCCTGGGACTCCAGCAATAGGTTTCGATGGACATGGGAAAGTTTAATGTAACCTGTGGACTTTCAACTTGACGATGAAACACAGAAATTGCGTCGGAATTGAATACAATAGGCACCATGCCGATTTCTCTCCGGGAGAGTAATGCTTCTAACTGTCTGTGATTTGATTCTTTCCTGGGATTCCAGTAATAGATTCCGAGGGACATGGGAAGGTTTACTGAAACCTGTGGACCTTCAACTTGACGATGAAACAAAGAAATTGCTTCGGAATTAATTGCAACAGGCACCATGCCGACGTCTTTACGGGAGAGTAATGCTTCTAACTGTCTGTGCTTTGATTCTTTCCTGGGATTCCAGTAATAGATTCCGATGGACATGGGAAGGTTTACTGTAACCTGTGGACCTTCAACTTGACGATGAAACACAGAAATTGCGTCGGAATTGAATACAACAGGCACCATGCCAACTTCTGTCCGGGAGAGTAATGCTTCCTACTGTCTGTGTTTGATTCTCTCCTGGGATACCAGTAATAGATTCCGATGGACATGGGAAGTTTTACTGTAACCTGTGGACCTTCAACTTGACGATGAAACACAGAAATTGCGTCGGAATTGAATACAACAGGCACCATGCCTACTATTCTCCGGGAGAGTAATGCTTCTAACTGTCTGTGTTTTAATTCTTTCCTGGGATTCCAATAAGAAATTCCGTTGGAAATGGGAAGGATTACTGTAACCTGTGGACCTTCAACTTGACGATGAAACACAGAAATTGCGTCGGAATTGAATACAACAGGAACTATGCTTACTACTCCCCAGGAGAGTAATGCTTCTAACTGTCTGTGGTTTGATTCTTTCCTGGTATTCCAGTAATAGATTGCCATGGTCATGGGAAAGTTTACTGTAACCTGTGGACCTTCAACTTGACGATGAAACACAGAAATTGCGTCGGAATTGAATACAACAGGCAACATGCCGACTTCTCTCCGGGAGAGTAATGCTTCTAACTGTCTGTGCTTTGATTCTTTCCTGGGATTCCAGTAATAGATTCCCATGGTTATGGGAAAGTTTACTGTAACCTGTGGACCTTCAACTTGACGATGAAACACAGAAATTGCGTTGGAATTGAATCCAACAGGCACCATGCCGACTTCTCTCCGGGAGAGTAATGCTGCTAACTGTATTTGCTTTGATACTTTCCTGGGGTTCCAGTAATAGATTCCGATGGACATGGGAAGTTTTACTGTAACCGGTGGACCTTCAACTTGACGATGAAACACAGAAATTGCGTCGGAATTGAATACAACAAACACCATGCAGACTTCTCTCCGAAAGAGTAATGTTCCTAACCGTCTGTGCTTTGATTCGTTCCTGGGATTGCTGTAATAGATACCGATGGACATGGGAAATATTACTGTAACCTGTGGACCTTCAACCTGACAAGGAAACACAGAAATTGCGTCGCAATTGAATACAACAGGCACCGATGCCGACTTCTGTCCATGAGAGTAATGCTTCTAACTGTCTGTGCTTTGATTCTTTCTTGGGATTCCAGTAATAGATTCCGATAGACATGGGAAGGTTAACTGTTACCTATGGACCTTCAACTTTACAATGAAACACAGACATTGCGTCGTAATTGAGCACAACAGGCACCATGTCGACTTCTGTCCAGGAGAGTAATGCTTCTAAATGTGTGTGCTTTGATTCTTTCCTGGGATTCCAGTAATGGGTTCTGATGGATATGGGAAGGTTCACTGTAACCTGTGGACCTTCAACGTCACAATGAAACACAGAAATTGCGTCGGAAATGGAATAGAACTTGCACCATGCCGACTTCTGTCTGGGAGAATAATGAATCCAACTGTCTGTGCTATTATTCTTTCCTTGGATTCCAGTAATAGATTCCGATGGACAAGGAGGGTTAACTGTAACCTGTGGACCTTCAACTTGACGATGAAACAAAGAAATTGCGTCAGTTGAATACAACATGCACGATGCCGACTTCTATCCAGGAGAGTAACGCTTCTAACTGTCTGTGCTTTGATTCTCTCCTCGGATTCCAGTAATAGATTCCGATGGACACGGGAAAGTTTACTGTAACCTGTGGACCTTCAACTTGACGATGATACACAGAAATTGCGTCGGAATTGAATACAACAGGCACCATGCCGACTTCTGTCCAGGAGAGTAATGCTTCTAACTGTCTGTGCTTTGATTCTTTCTGGGGTTCCTGTAATGGATTCCGATGGTCGTGGGAAGGTTAACATTAACCTGTGGACCTTCAAATTGACGATGAAACACAGAAATTGAGTCGGAATTGATTACAACAGGCACCAAGCGAACTTCTGTCCGGGAGAGTAATGCTTCCTACTGTCTGTGTTTGATTCAATCCTATGATTCCAGTAATAGATTCCGATGGACATGGAAAGGTTTACTGTAACCTGTGGACTTTCAACTTGACGAAGAAACACAGAAATTGCGTCGGAATTGAAAACAACATGCACCATGCCGACTTCTGTCCGAGAGTGTAATTCTTTAACCATCTGTGCTTTGATTCTTTCCTATTTTATTTCAGCAACGGGTTCCGATGGACATGCGAAAGTTTAATGTAACCTGTGAAATTGACGATGAAACACAGAAATTGCTTCGGAATTGAAAACAACATGCACCATGCCGACTTCTGTCCGAGAGAGTAATTCTTCTAACTATCTGTGCTTTGATTCTCTCCTGGGACTCCAGCAATAGGTTCCGATGGACATGGGAAAGTTTAATGTAACCTGTGGACTTTCAACTTGACGATGAAACACTGAAATTGTGTCGGAATTGAATGCAACAGGCACCATGCCGACGTATTTCCGGGAGATTAATGCTTCTAACTGTCTGTGCTTTCATTCTTTCCTGGGATTCCAGTAATAGATTCCGATGGACATGGGAACGTTTACTGTACCTGTGGACCTTCAACTTGACAATGAAACACAGAAATTGCGTCGGAAATGAATACAACAGGCACCATGACGACTTCTGTCCAGGAGAGTAATGCTTCTAACTGTCTGTGCTTTGATTCTTTCTGGGGTTCCAGTAATAGATTCCGATGGTCGTGGGAAGGTTTACTGTAACCTGTGGACCTTCAACTTGACGATGAAACACAGAAATTGAGTCGGAATTGATTACAACAGGCACCAAGCCAACTTCTGTCCGGGAGAGTAATGCTTCCTACTGTCTGTGTTTGATTCAATCCTATGATTCCAGTAATAGATTCCGATGGACATGGGCAGGTTTACTGTAACCTGTGGACCTTCAGCTTGACGATGAAACACAGAAATTTCCTCGGAATTGAATACAACAGGCACCATAACGACCTCTGTCCGGGAGAGTAATGCTACTAACTGTCTGTGATATGATTCTTTCCTGGGATTGCAGTAATAGATTTCGATGGACATGGGATGTTTAATGTAACCTGTGGACCTTCAACGTGGCGATGAAACTCAGAAATTGCGTCGGAATTGAATACAACAGGCACCATGCCGACTACTCTCCGGGAGAGTAATGCTTGTAACTGTCTGTGTTTTGATTCTTTCCTGGGATTCCAGTAATAGATTCCGATGGACATGGGATGGTATACTGTAACCTGTGGACCTTCAACTTGACGATGAAACATAGAAATTGCGTCGGAATTGAATACAACAGTTACCATGCCGACTTCTCTCCGGGAGAGTAATGCTTCTAACTGTCTGTGCTTTCATTCTTTTTTTGGATTCCAGTAATAGATTCCGATGGACATGGGATGGTTTACTGTAACCTGTGGACCTTTAACTTGACAATGAAACAGAGAAATTGCGTCGGAATTGAAAACAACAGGCATCACGCCGGCTTCTGTCCAGGAGACTAATGCTTCTAACTGTCTGTGCTTTGATTATTTCCTGGGATTCCAGTAATAGATTCCGGTGGACGTGAGAGGGTTTACTGTAACCTGCGGACCTTCAAGTTGACGATGAAACACAGAAAGTGCGTCGGAATTGAATACAACAGGCACCATGCCGACTTCTGTCCGGGAGAGTAATGCTTCTAACTGTCTGTGGTTTGATTCTTTCGTGGGATTGCAGTAATAGATTTCGATGGACATGGGAAGTTTAATGTAACCAGTGGACCTTCAACTTGGCGATGAAACACATAAATTGCGTTGGAATTGAATACAACAAGCACCATGCCGACTCCTCTCCGGGAGAGTAATGCTTCTAACTATCTGTGCTTTGATTCTTTCCTGGGATTCCAGTAATAGATTCCGATGGACATGGGAAGGTATACTGTAACCTGTGGACCTTCAACTTGACGATGAAACACAGAAATTGCGTCGGAATTGAATACAACAGTTACCATGCCGACTTCTCTCCGGGAGAGTAATGCTTCCAACTGTCTGTGCTTTGATTCTTTCCTGGGAATTCAGTAATAGATTCCGATGGACATGGGAAGGTTTACTGTGACCTGTGGACCTTCAACCTGACAAGGAAACACACAAATTGCGTCGCAATTGAATACAACAAGCACCGATGCCGACTTCTGTCCATGAGAGTAATGCTTCTAACTGTCTGTGCTTTGATTCTTTCCTGGGATTCCAGTAATAGATTCCGATGGACATGGGAAGGTTAACTGTTACCTATGGACCTTCAACTCCACGATGAAACACAGAAATTGCGTCGGAATTGAATACAACAGGCACCATGCCGACTTCTGTCCAGGAGAGTAATGCTTCTAACTGTCTGTGCTTTGATTCTTTCCTGGGATTCCAGTAATGGGTTCCGATGGATATGGGAAGGTTCACTGTAACCTGTGGACCTTCAACGTCACAATGAAACACAGAAATTGCGTCGGAAATGGAATAGAAATTGCACCATGCCGACTTCTGTCTGGGAGAATAATGAATCCAACTGTCTGTGCTATTATTCTTTCCTTGGATTCCAGTAATAGATTCCGATGGACATGGGAGGGTTAACTGTAACCTGTGGACCTTCAACTTGACGATGAAACAAAGAAATTGCGTCAGTTGAATACAACATGCACGATGCCGACTTCTATCCAGGAGAGTAACGCTTCTAACTGTCTGTGCTTTGATTCTATCCTCGGATTCCAGTAATACATTCCGATGGACACGGGAAAGTTTACTGTAACCTGTGGACCTTCAACTTGACGATGATACACAGAAATTGCGTCGGAATTGAATACAACAGGCACCATGCCGACTTCGCTCCGGGAGAGTAATGCTTCTAACTGTCTGTGCTTTAACTCTTTCCTCGGTTTCCAGTGATAGATTCCGATGGACATGGGAAGGTTTACTGTAACCTGTGGACCTTCAACTTGACGTTGAAACACAGAAATTGCGACGGAATTGAATACAACAAACACCATGCCGACTACTCTCCGGGAGAGTAATGCTTGTAACTGTCTGTGTTTTGATTCTTTCCTGGGATTCCAGTAATAGATTCCGATGGACATGGGATGGTATACTGTAACCTGTGGACCTTCAACTTGACGATGAAACATAGAAATTGCGTCGGAATTGAATACAACAGTTACCATGCCGACTTCTCTCCGGGAGAGTAATGCTTCTAACTGTCTGTGCTTTCATTCTTTTTTTGGATTCCAGTAATAGATTCCGATGGACATGGGATGGTTTACTGTAACCTGTGGACCTTTAACTTGACAATGAAACAGAGAAATTGCGTCGGAATTGAAAACAACAGGCATCACGCCGGCTTCTGTCCAGGAGACTAATGCTTCTAACTGTCTGTGCTTTGATTATTTCCTGGGATTCCAGTAATAGATTCCGGTGGACGTGAGAGGGTTTACTGTAACCTGCGGACCTTCAAGTTGACGATGAAACACAGAAAGTGCGTCGGAATTGAATACAACAGGCACCATGCCGACTTCTGTCCGGGAGAGTAATGCTTCTAACTGTCTGTGGTTTGATTCTTTCGTGGGATTGCAGTAATAGATTTCGATGGACATGGGAAGTTTAATGTAACCTGTGGACCTTCAACTTGGCGATGAAACACATAAATTGCGTTGGAATTGAATACAACAAGCACCATGCCGACTCCTCTCCGGGAGAGTAATGCTTCTAACTGTCTGTGCTTTGATTTTTTCCTGGGATTCCAGTAATAGATTCCGATGGACATGGGAAGGTTTACTGTAACCTGTGGACCTTCAACTTGGGGATGAAACACAGAAATTGCTTCGGAATTGAATACAACAGGCAGCATGCCGACTTCTCTCCGGGAGAGTAATGCTTCTAACTGTCTGTGGTTTGATTCTTTCGTGGGATTGCAGTAATAGATTCCGATGGACATGGGAAGGTTTACTGTAACCTGTGGACCTTCAACTTGACGATGAAACACAGAAATTAAGTTGGAATTGAATACAACAGGCACAATGCCGACTTCTCTCCGGGAGAGTAATGCTTCTAACTGTCTGTGCTTTGATTCTTTCCTGGGAATTCAGTAATGGATTGCGATGGACATGGGAGGGTTTACTGTAACCTGTGGACCTTCAACTTGACAATGAAACACAGAAATTGCGCCGAAATTGAATACAAGAGGCACCATGCCGACCTCTGTAACGAAAGTAATGCTTGTAACTGTCTGTGCTTTTATTCTTTTCTGGGATTCCTGTAATAGATTCCGATGGACATGGGATGGGTTACTGTAACCTGTGGATCTTCAACTAGACGATGAAACACAGAAATTACGTTGGAATTGAATACAACAGGCACCATGCCGACTTCTCTCCAAAAGAGTAATGCTTCTAACTGTCTGTGCTTTGATTGCTTCCTGTGATTGCTGTAATAGATTCCGCTGGACATGGGAAATATCACTGTAACCTGTGGACCTTCAAATTGACGATGAAACACAGAAATTGCGCCGGAATAGATTACAACAGGCACCACGCCGACTTCTCTCCAGGTGAGTAATGCTTCCAACTGTCTGTGCTTTGATTGTTTCCTATGATTCCAGTGATAGATTCCGATGGACATTGGAAGGTTTACTGTAACCTATGGACCTTCAACTTGACGATGAAGAACAGAAATTGCGTCGGAACTGAATACAACAAACACCATGCCGACTTCTCTCCGGAAGAGTAATGCTTCTAACCGTCTGTGCTTTGATTCTTTCCTGGGATTCCAGTAATAGATTCCGATGGGCATGCGAAGGCTTACTGTAACCTGTGGACCTTCAACTTGACGGAGAAACAAAGAAATAGCGTCGGAATTGAATACAACAGGCACAATGCCGACTTCTGTCCGGGAGAGTAATGCTTCTAACTGTCTGTGCTTTGATTCTTTCCTGGGATTCCGGTAATTGATTCCGATGGACATGGGAAGGTTTATTGTAACCTGTGGACCTTCACCATGACGATGAAACACAGAAATTTCGTCGGATTTGAATACAGAAGGCATCTTGCCGACAACCCTCCGAGAGAGTAATGCTTCTAACTGTCTGTGCTTTGATTCTTTCCTGGGATTCCAGTAATAGATTCCGATGGACATGGGAAGGTTTACTGTAACCTGTGGACCTTCAACGTGACGAAGAAACACAGAAATTGCGTCGGAATTGAATACAACAGGCACCATGCAGACTTCTGTCCCTAAGAGTAGTGTTTCTAACTGTCTGTGCTTTGATTGTTTCCTGGTATTCCAGTAATAGATTCCGATGGACATGGGAAGGTTTACTGCAACCTGTGGACCTTCAACTTGACAATGAAACACAGAAATTGCGTCGGAATTGAATACAACAGGCACCATGCCGACATCTGTAATGAGAGTAATGCTTGTAACTGTCTGTGCTATAATTCTTTTCTGGGATTCCTGTAATAGATTCCGATGGACATGGGAAGGTTTACTGTAACCTGTGGATCTTCAACTTGACGATGAAACACAGAAATTACGTCGGGATTGAATACAACAGGCACCATGCCGACTTCTCTCCGGGAGAGTGATGCTTCTAACTGTCTGTGCTTTCATTCTTTCCTGGGATTCCAGTAATAGATTCCGATGGACATGGGAAGGTTTACTGTAACCTGTGGACTTTCAACTTGACGATGAAACACAGAAAATGCGTCGGAATTGAAAACAACATGCACCATGCCGACTTCTGTCTGAGAGAGTAATTCTTCTAACTATCTGTGCTTTGATTCTTTCCTGGGACTCCAGCAATAGGTTCCGATGGACATGGGAAAGTATAATGTAACCTGTGGACTTTCAACTATACGATGAAACACAGAAATTGTGTCGGAATTGAATGCAACAGGCACCATGCCGACGTATTTCCGGAGAGTAATTCTTCTAACTATCTGTGCTTTGATTCTTTCCTGGGACTCCAGCAATAGGTTCCGATGGACATGGGAAAGTTTAATGTAACCTGTGGACTTTCAACTTGGCGATGAAACACAGAAATTATGTCGGAATTGAATGCAACAGGCACCATGCCGACGTATTTCCGGGAGAGTAATGCTTCTAACTGTCTGTGCTTTCATTCCTTCCTGGGATTCCAGTAATAGATTCCGATGGACATGGGAAGGTTTACTGTAACCTGTGGACCTTCAACTTGACGATGATACACAGAAATTGTGTCGGAATTGATTACAACAGGCACCAAGCCAACTTCTGTCCGGGAGAGTAATGCTTCCTACTGTCTGTGTTTGATTCAATCCTATGATTCCAGTAATAGATTCCGATGGACATGGGCAGGTTTACCGTAACCTGTGGACCTTCAGCTTGACGATGAAACACAGAAATTTCTTCGGAATTGAATACAACAGGCACCATAACGACCTCTGTCCGGGAGAGTAATGCTTCTAACTGTCTGTGATATGATTCTTTCCTGGGATTGCAGTAATAGATTTCGATGGACATGGGATGTTTAATGTAACCTGTCGACCTTCAACGTGGCGATGAAACTCAGAAATTGCGTCGGAATTGAATACAACAGGCACCATGCTGACTACTCTCCGGGAGAGTAATTCTTCTAACTATCTGTGCTTTGATTCTTTCCTGGGATTCCAGTAATAGATTCCGATGGACATGGGAAGGTATACTGTAACCTGTGGACCTTCAACTTGACGATGAAACACAGAAATTGCGTCGGAATTGAATACAACAGTTACCATGCCGACTTCTCTCCGGGAGAGTAATGCTTCCAACTGTCTGTGCTTTGATTCTTTCCTGGGAATTCAGTAATAGATTCCGATGGACATGGGAAGGTTTACTGTGACCTGTGGACCTTCAACCTGACAAGGAAACACACAAATTGCGTCGCAATTGAATACAACAAGCACCGATGCCGACTTCTGTCCATGAGAGTAATGCTTCTAACTGTCTGTGCTTTGATTCTTTCCTGGAATTCCAGTAATAGATTCCGATGGACATGGGAAGGTTAACTGTTACCTATGGACCTTCAACTCCACGATGAAACACAGAAATTGCGTCGGAATTGAATACAACAGGCACCATGCCGACTTCTGTCCAGGAGAGTAATGCTTCTAACTGTCTGTGCTTTGATTCTTTCCTGGGATTCCAGTAATGGGTTCCGATGGATATGGGAAGGTTCACTGTAACCTGTGGACCTTCAACGTCACAATGAAACACAGAAATTGCGTCGGAAATGGAATAGAAATTGCACCATGCCGACTTCTGTCTGGGAGAATAATGAATCCAACTGTCTGTGCTATTATTCTTTCCTTGGATTCCAGTAATAGATTCCGATGGACATGGGAGGGTTAACTGTAACCTGTGGACCTTCAACTTGACGATGAAACAAAGAAATTGCGTCAGTTGAATACAACATGCACGATGCCGACTTCTATCCAGGAGAGTAACGCTTCTAACTGTCTGTGCTTTGATTCTATCCTCGGATTCCAGTAATACATTCCGATGGACACGGGAAAGTTTACTGTAACCTGTGGACCTTCAACTTGACGATGATACACAGAAATTGCGTCGGAATTGAATACAACAGGCACCATGCCGACTTCGCTCCGGGAGAGTAATGCTTCTAACTGTCTGTGCTTTAACTCTTTCCTCGGTTTCCAGTGATAGATTCCGATGGACATGGGAAGGTTTACTGTAACCTGTGGACCTTCAACTTGACGTTGAAACACAGAAATTGCGTCGGAATTGAATACAACAAACACCATGCCGACTTCTCTCCGGGAGAGTAATGCTTCCAACTGCCTGTGTTTGATTCTTTCCTGGGATCCCAGTAACAGATTCTGATGGACATGGGAAGGTTTACTGTAACCTGTGGACCTTCAACTCCACGATGAAACACAGAAATTGCGTCGGAATTGAATACAACAGGCACCATGCCGACTTCTGTCCAGGAGAGTAATGCTTCTAACTGTCTGTGCTTTGATTCTTTCTGGGGTTCCAGTAATAGATTCCGATGGTCGTGGGAAGGTTAACATTAACCTGTGGACCTTCAAATTGACGATGAAACACAGAAATTGAGTCGGAATTGATTACAACAGGCACCAAGCGAACTTCTGTCCGGGAGAGTAATGCTTCCTACTGTCTGTGTTTGATTCAATCCTATGATTCCAGTAATAGATTCCGATGGACATGGAAAGGTTTACTGTAACCTGTGGTCTTTCAACTTGACGATGAAACACAGAAATTGCGTCGGAATTGAAAACAACATGCACCATGCCGACTTCTGTCCGAGAGTGTAATTCTTCTAACCATCTGTGCTTTGATTCTTTCCAATTTTATTTCAGCAATAGGTTCCGATGGACATGCGAAAGTTTAATGTAACCTGTGAAATTGACGATGAAACACAGAAATTGCTTCGGAATTGAAAACAACATGCACCATGCCGACTTCTGTCCGAGAGAGTAATTCTTCTAACTATCTGTGCTTTGATTCTCTCCTGGGACTCCAGCAATAGGTTCCGATGGACATGGGAAAGTTTAATGCAACCTGTGGACTTTCAACTTGACGATGAAACACTGAAATTGTGTCGGAATTGAATGCAACAGGCACCATGCCGACGTATTTCCGGGAGATTAATGCTTCTAACTGTCTGTGCTTTCATTCTTTCCTGGGATTCCAGTAATAGATTCCGATGGACATGGGAAGGTTTACTGTAAGCTGTGGACCTTCAACTTGACGATGATACACAGAAATTGTGTCGGAATTGAATACAACAGGCTCCATGACGACTTCTCTCCGGGAGAGTAATGCTTCTAACTGTCTGTGCTTTCATTCTTTCCTGGGATTCCAGTAATAGATTCCGATGGACATGGGAACGTTTACTGTACCTGTGGACCTTCAACTTGACAATGAAACACAGAAATTGCGTCGGAAATGAATACAACAGGCACCATGACGACTTCTGTCCAGGAGAGTAATGCTTCTAACTGTCTGTGCTTTGATTCTTTCTGGGGTTCCAGTAATAGATTCCGATGGACATGGGAAGGTTTACTGTAACCTGTGGACCTTCAACTTGACGATGAAACACAGAAATTGAGTCGGAATTGATTACAACAGGCACCAAGCCAACTTCTGTCCGGGAGAGTAATGCTTCCTACTGTCTGTGTTTGATTCAATCCTATGATTCCAGTAATAGATTCCGATGGACATGGGCAGGTTTACTGTAACCTGTGGACCTTCAGCTTGACGATGAAACACAGAAATTTCCTCGGAATTGAATACAACAGGCACCATAACGACCTCTGTCCGGGAGAGTAATGCTACTAACTGTCTGTGATATGATTCTTTCCTGGGATTGCAGTAATAGATTTCGATGGACATGGGATGTTTAATGTAACCTGTGGACCTTCAACGTGGCGATGAAACTCAGAAATTGCGTCGGAATTGAATACAACAGGCACCATGCCGACTACTCTCCGGGAGAGTAATGCTTGTAACTGTCTGTGTTTTGATTCTTTCCTGGGATTCCAGTAATAGATTCCGATGGACATGGGATGGTATACTGTAACCTGTGGACCTTCAACTTGACGATGAAACATAGAAATTGCGTCGGAATTGAATACAACAGTTACCATGCCGACTTCTCTCCGGGAGAGTAATGCTTCTAACTGTCTGTGTTTTAATTCTTTCTTGGGATTCCAGCAACAGATTCCGATGGACATGGGAAGGTTTACTGTAACCTGTGGACCTTGAACTTGACGATGAAACACAGAAATAGCGTCGGAAGTGAATACAACAGGCACCATGCTGACTTCTAACCGGGAGTGTAATGCTTCTAACTGTCTGTGCTTTCATTCTTTTTTTGGATTCCAGTAATAGATTCCGATGGACATGGGATGGTTTACTGTAACCTGTGGACCTTTAACTTGGCGATGAAACACATAAATTACGTTGGAATTGAATACAACAAGCACCATGCCGACTTCTGTCCGGGAGAGTAATGCTTCTAACTGTCTGTGCTTTGATTATTTCCTGGGATTCCAGTAATAGATTCCGATGGACGTGAGAGGGTTTACTGTAACCTGCGGACCTTCAAGTTGACGATGAAACACAGAAATTGCGTCGGAATTGAATACAACAGGCACCATGCCGACTTCTGTCCGGGAGAGTAATGCTTCTAACTGTCTGTGGTTTGATTCTTTCGTGGGATTGCAGTAATAGATTTCGATGGACATGGGAAGTTTAATGTAACCTGTGGACCTTCAACTTGGCGATGAAACACATAAATTACGTTGGAATTGAATACAACAAGCACCATGCCGACTCCTCTCCGGGAGAGTAATGCTTCCAACTGTCTGTGCTTTGATTCTTTCCTGGGATTCCAGTAATACATTCCGATGGACATGGGAAGGTTTACTGTAACCTGTGGACCTTCACCTTGACGATGAAACACAGAAAGGGACCTTGCCGACTTCCCTCCGGGAGAGTAATGCCTCTAACTGTCTGTGCTTTGATTCTTTCCTGGGATTCCAGTAATAGATTCCGATGGACATGGGAAGGTTTACTGTAACCTGTGGACCTTCAACTTGACGATGAAACACAGAAATTAAGTTGGAATTGAATACAACAGGCACAATGCCGACTTCTCTCCGGGAGAGTAATGCTTCTAACTGTCTGTGCTTTGATTCTTTCCTGGTAATTCAGTAATGGATTGCGATGGACATGGGAGGGTTTACTGTAACCTGTGGACCTTCAACTTGACAATGAAACACAGAATTTGCGCCGAAATTGAATACAACCCGCGCCATGCCGACCTCTGTATCGAAAGTAATGCTTGTAACTGTCTGTGCTTTTATTCTTTTCTGGGATTCCTGTAATAGATTCCGATGGACATGGGATGGGTTACTGTAACCTGTGGATCTTCAACTAGACGATGAAACACAGAAATTACGTTGGAATTGAATACAACAGGCACCATGCCGACTTCTCTCCTGGAGAGTAATGCTCCTAACTGTCTGTGCTTTGATTGCTTCCTGTGATTGCTGTAATAGATTCCGCTGGACATGGGAAATATAACTGTAACCTGTGGACCTTCAAATTGACGATGAAACACAGAAATTGCGCCGGAATAGATTACAACAGGCACCATGCCGACTTCTCTCCAGGTGAGTAATGCTTCCAACTGTCTGTGCTTTGATTGTTTCCTATGATTCCAGTGATAGATTCCGATGGACATTGGAAGGTTTACTGTAACCTATGGACCTTCAACTTGACGATGAAGAACAGAAATTGCGTCGGAACTGAATACAACAAACACCATGCCGACTTCTCTCCGGAAGAGTAATGCTTCTAACCGTCTGTGCTTTGATTCTTTCCTGGGATTCCAGTAATAGATTCCGATGGGCATGCGAAGGCTTACTGTAACCTGTGGACCTTCAGCTTGACGGAGAAACAAAGAAATAGCGTCGGAATTGAATACAACAGGCACAATGCCGACTTCTGTCCGGGAGAGTAATGCTTCTAACTGTCTGTGCTTTGATTCTTTCCTGGGATTCCGGTAATTGATTCCGATGGACATGGGAAGGTTTATTGTAACCTGTGGACCTTCACCATGACGATGAAACACAGAAATTTCGTCGGATTTGAATACAGAAGGCATCTTGCCGACAACCCTCCGAGAGAGTAATGCTTCTAACTGTCTGTGCTTTGATTCTTTCCTGGGATTCCAGTAATAGATTCCGATGGACATGGGAAGGTTTACTGTAACCTGTGGACCTTCAACGTGACGAAGAAACACAGAAATTGCGTCGGAATTGAATGCAACAGGCACCATGCCGACGTATTTCCGGGAGAGTAATGCTTCTAACTGTCTGTGCCTTCATTCTTTCCTGGGATTCCAGTAATAGATTCCGATGGACATGGGAAGGTTTACTGTAACCTGTGGACCTTCAACTTGACGATGATACACAGAAATTGTGTCGGAATTGATTACAACAGGCACCAAGCCAACTTCTGTCCGGGAGAGTAATGCTTCCTACTGTCTGTGTTTGATTCAATCCTATGATTCCAGTAATAGATTCCGATGGACATGGGCAGGTTTACCGTAACCCGTGGACCTTCAGCTTGACGATGAAACACAGTAATTTCTTCGGAATTGAATACAACAGGCGCCATAACGACCTCTGTCCGGGAGAGTAATGCTTCTAACTGTCTGTGATATGATTCTTTCCTGGGATTGCAGTAATAGATTTCGATGGACATGGGATGTTTAATGTAACCTGTCGACCTTCAACGTGGCGATGAAACTCAGAAATTGCGTCGGAATGGAATACAACAGGCACCATGCCGACTACTCTCCGGGAGAGTAATGCTTCCAACTGTCTGTGCTTTGATTCTTTCCTGGGATTCCAGTAATAGATTCCGATGGACATGGGCAGGTTTACCGTAACCTGTCGACCTTCAACTTGACGATGAAACACAGAAATTGCGTCGGAATTGAAAACAACATGCACCATGCCGACTTCTGTCCGAGAGAGTAATTCTTCTAACTATCTGTGCTTTGATTCTTTCCTGGGACTCCAGCAATAGGTTCCGATGGACATGGGAAAGTATAATGTAACCTGTGGACTTTCAACTATACGATGAAACACAGAAATTGTGTCGGAATTGAATGCAACAGGCACCATGCCGACTTCTCTCCGGGAGAGTAATGCTTCTAACTCTCTGTGCTTTCATTCTTTCCTGTGAATTGAGTAATAGATTCCGATGGACATGGGAAGGTTTACTGTACGTGTGGACCTTCAACTTGACAATGAAACACAGAAATTGCGTCGGAAATGAATACAACAGGCACCATGCCGACTTCTGTCCAGGAGAGTAATGCTTCTAACTGTCTGTGCTTTGATTCTTTCTGGGGTTCCAGTAATAGATTCCGATGGTCGTGGGAAGGTTTACTGTAACCTGTGGACCTTCAACTTGACGATGAAACACAGAAATTGAGTCGGAATTGATTACAACAGGCACCAAGCCAACTTCTGTCCGGGAAAGTAATGCTTCCTACTGTCTGTGTTTGATTCAATCCTATGATTCCAGTAATAGATTCCGATGGACATGGGCAGGTTTACCGTAACCTGTGGACCTTCAGCTTGACGATGAAACACAGAAATTTCTTCGGAATTGACTACAACAGGCACCATAACGACCTCTGTCCGGGAGAGTAATGCTTCTAACTGTCTGTGATATGATTCTTTCCTGGGATTGCAGTAATAGATTTCGATGGACATGGGATGTTTAATGTAACCTGTCGACCTTCAACGTGGCGATGAAACTCAGAAATTGCGTCGGACTTGAATACAACAGGCACCATGCCGACTACTCTCCGGGAGAGTAATGCTTGTAACTGTCTGTGCTTTTATTCTTTTCTGGGATTCCTGTAATAGATTCCGATGGACATGGGATGGGTTACTGTAACCTGTGGATCTTGAACTTGACGATGAAACACAGAAATTACGACGGGATTGAGTACAACAGGCACCGTGCCGACTTCTCTCCGGGAGAGTAATGCTTCTAACTGTCTGTGCTTTCAGTCTTTCCTGGGATTCCAGTAATAGATTCCGATGGACATGGGAAGGTTTACAGTAACCTGTGGACTTGCAACTTGACGATGAAACACAGAAATTGCGTCGGAAATGAAAACAACATGCACCATGCCGACTTCTGTCCGAGAGAGTAATTCTTCTAACTATCTGTGCTTTGATTCTTTCCTGGGACTCCAGCAATAGATTCCGATGGACATGGGAAAGTATAATGTAACCTGTGGACTTTCAACTTGACGATGAAACACAGAAATTGTGTCGGAATTGAATGCAACAGGCAGCATGCCGACGTATTATCGGGAGAGTAATTCTTCTACCTATCTGTGCTTTGATTCTTTCCTGGGACTCCAGCAATAGGTTCCGATGGACATGGGAAAGTTTAATGTAACCTGTGGACTTTCAACGTGATGATGAAACAGAGAAATTGTGTCGGATTTGAATGCAACAGGCACCATGCCGACGTATTTCCGGGAGAGTAATGCTTCTAACTGTCTGAGCTTTCATTCTTTCCTGGGATTCCAGTAATAGATTCCGATGGACATGGGAAGGTTTACTGTAACCTGTGGACCTTCAACTTGACGATGATACACAGAAATTGTGTCGGAATTGAATACAACAGGCACCATAACGACCTCTGTCCGGGAGAGTAATGCTTCTAACTGTCTGTGCTTTCATTCTTTCCTGGGATTCCAGTAATAGATTCCGATGGACATGGGAAGGTTTACTGTAACCTGTGGACCTTCAACTTGACGATGAAACTCAGAAATTGCGTCGGAATTGAATACAACAGTTACCATGCCGACTTCTCTCCGGGAGAGCAATGCTTTCAACTGTCTGTGCTTTTATTCTTTCCTGTGATTCCAGTAATAGATTCCGTTGGACGTGGGAAAGTTTACTGTAACCTGTGGAATTTCAACTTGACGATGGAAACACAGAAATTGCGTCGGAATTGAATCCAACAAGCATCATGCCGACTTCTCTCCTGGAGAGTAATGCTTCTAACTGTCTGTGTTTTAATTCTTTCTTGGGATTCCAGTAACAGATTCCGATGGACATGGGAAGGTTTACTGTAACCTGTGGACTTTCAACTTGAAGATGAAACACAGAAATTGCGTAGGAATTGAATCCAACAGACACCATGCTGACTTCTATCCGGGAGAGTAATGCTTCTAACTGTCTGTGCTTTCATTCTTTCCTTGGATTCCAGTAATTGATTCCGATGGACATGGGATGGTTTACTGTAACCTGTGGACCTTTAACTTGACAATGAAACAGAGAAATTGCGTCGGAATTGAAAACAACAGGCATCACGCCGGCTTCTGTCCAGGAGAGTAATGCTTCTAACTGTCTGTGCTTTGATTATTTCCTGGGATTCCAGTAATAGATTCCGATGGACGTGAGAGGGTTTACTGTAACCTGCGGACCTTCAAGTTGACGATGAAACACAGAAATTGCGTCGGAATTGAATACAACATTCACCATGCCAACTTCTGTCCGGGAGAGTAATGCTTCCTACTGTCTTTGTTTGATTCTTTCCTGGGATTCCAGTAATAGATTCCGATGGACATGGGAAGGTTTACTGTAACCTGTGGACCTTCAAGTTGACGATGTAACACAGAAATTGCGTCGGAATTGAATACAACAGGCACCAAGCCAACTTCTGTCCGGGAGAGTAATGCTTCCTACTGTCTTTGTTTGATTCTTTCCTGGGATTCCAGTAATAGATTCCGATGGTTATGGGAAGGTTTACTGTAACCTGTGGACCTTCAACTTGACGAAGAAACAAAGAAATAGCGTCGGAATTGAATACAACAGGCACAATGCCGACTTCTGGCGGGGAGAGTAATGCTTCTAACTGTCTGTGCTTTGATTCTTTCCTGTGATTCCGGTAATTGATTTCGATGGACATGGGAAGGTTTATTGTAAGCTGTGGACCTTCACCTTGACGATGAAACACAGAAATTGCGTCGGATTTGAATACAAAAGGCACCTTGCCGAAAACCCTCCGAGAGAGTAACGCTTCTAACTGTCTGTGCTTTGATTCTTTCCTGGGATTCCAGTAATAGATTCCGATGGACATGGGAAGGTTTACTGTAACCTGTGGACCTTCAACGTGACGATGAAACACAGAAATTTCGTCAGAATTGAGTACAACAAGCACCATGCCGACTTCTCTCCGGGAGAGTAACGCTTCTAACTGTCTGTGCTTTGATTCTTTCGTGGGATTGCAGTAATAGATTTCGATGGACATTTGAAGTTTAATGTAACCTGTAGACCTTCAACTTGACGATGAAACACAGAAATTGCGTTGGAATTGAATACAACAAGCACCACGACGACTTCTCTCCGGGAGAGTAATGCTTCCAACTGTCTGTGCTTTGATTCTTTCCTGGGATTCCAGTAATAGATTCCGATGGACATGGGAAGGTTTACTGTGACCTGTGGACCTTCAACGTGACAATGATACGCAGAAATTGCGTCGCAATTGAATACAACAACCACCGATGCCGACTTCTGTCCATGAGAGTAATGCTTCTAACTGTCTGTGCTTTGATTCTTTCCTGGGATTCCAGTAATAGATTCCGATGGAAATGCTAAGGTTAACTGTAACCTGTGGACCTTCAACTTGACGATGAAACACAGAAATTGCGCCGGAATTGAATCCAACAGGCACCATACCGACTTCTCTCCGGGTGAGTAATGCTTCCAACTGTCTGTGCCTTGATTGTTTCCTATGATTCCAGTGATAGATTCCGATTGACATTGGAAGTGTTACTGTAACCTATGGACCTTCAACTTGACGATGAAGCACAGAAATTGCTTCGGAACTGAATACAACAAACACCATGCCGAGTTCTCTCCGGAAGAGTAATGCTTCTAACCGTCTGTGCTTTGATTCTTTCCTGGGATTCCAGTAATAGATTCCGATGGACATGGGAAGGTTAACTGTTACCTATGGACCTTCAACTTGACGATGAAACACAGAAGTTGCGTCGGAATTGAATACAACAGGCACCATGCCAACTTCTGTCCAGGAGAGTAATGCTTCCTACTGTCTGTGTTTGATTCTCTCCTGGGATACCAGTAATAGATTCCGATGGACATGGGAAGGTTTACTGTAACCTGTGGACCTTCAACTTGACGATGAAACACAGAAATTGCGTCGGAATTGAATCCAACAGGCACCATGCCGGCTTCTGTCCTGGAGAGAATGCTTCTAACTGTCTGTGCTTTGATTCTTTCCTGGGATTCCAGTAATAGATTCCGATGGACATGGGAAGGTTTACTGTAACCTGTGGACCTTTAACTTGACGATGAAACACAGAAGTTGCGTCGGAATTGAATACAACAGGCACCATGCCAACTTCTGTCCAGGAGAGTAATGCTTCCTACTGTCTGTGTTTGATTCTCTCCTGGGATACCAGTAATAGATTCCGATGGACATGGGAAGGTTTACTGTAACCTGTGGACCTTCAACTTGACGATGAAACACAGAAATTGCGTCGGAATTGAATACAACAGGCACCATGCCTACTATTCTCCGGGAGAGTAATGCTTCTAACTGTCTGTGTTTTAATTCTTTCCTGGGGTTCCAGTAATAAATTCCGATGGAAATGGGAAGGATTACTGTAACCTGTGGACCTTCAACTTGACGATGAAACACAGAAATTGCGTCGGAATTGAATGCAACAGGAACTATGCCTACTTCTCCCCAGGAGAGTAATGCTTCTAACTGTCTGTGGTTTGATTCTTTCCTGGTATTCCAGTAATAGATTGCCATGGTCATGGGAAAGTTTACTGTAACCTGTGGACCTTCAACTTGACGATGAAACACAGAAATTGCGTCGGAATTGAATACAACAGGCATTATGCCGACTTCTCTCCGGGAGAGTAATGCTTCTAACTGTCTGTGCTTTGATTCATTCCTGGGATTCCAGTAATAGATTCCCATGGTCATGGGAAAGTTTACTGTAACCTGTGGACCTTCAACTTGACGATGAAACACAGAAATTGCGTTGGAATTGAATCCAACAGGCACCATGCCGACTTCTCTCCGGGAGAGTAATGCTGCTAACTGTATTTGCTTTGATACTTTCCTGGGGTTCCAGTAATAGATTCCGATGGACATGGGAAGTTTTACTGTAACCGGTGGACCTTCAACTTGACGATGAAACACAGAAATTGCGCCGGAATTAAATACAACAGGCATCATGCCGACTTCTCTCCGGGAGAGTAATGCTTCTAACTGTCTGTGCTTTGATTCTTTCCTTGGATTCCAGTAATAGATTTCGACGGACATGGGAAGGTTTACTGTAACCTGTGGACCTTCAACTGTACAATGAAACACAGAAATTGTGTCGCAATTGAATACAACAAGCACCGATGCCGACCTCTGTCCGTGAGAGTAATGCTTCTAACTGTCTGCGCTTTGATTCTTTCCTGGGATTCCAGTAATAGATTCCAATGGACATGCGAATTTTAACTGTAACCTGTGCACTTTCTACATCACGATGAATCACAGAAATTGCGTCGGAATTTAATACAACATGCACCATGACGACTTCTGTCCGAGTGAGTAATGCTTCCAACTGTCTGTGCTTTGATTGTCTCCTATGTTTCCAGTGATAGATTCCGATGGACATGGGAAGGTTTACTGTAACCTGTAGACCGTCAACTTGACGATGAAACACAGACATTGCGTCGGAATTGAATACAACAAACACCATGCAGACTTCTCTCCGAAAGAGTAATGTTTCTAACCGTCTGTGCTTTGATTCTTTCCTGGGATTCCAGTAATAGATTCCGATGGGCATGGGAAGGTTTACTGTAACCTGTGGACCTTCAACTTGACCAAGAATCAAAGAAATAGCGTCGGAATTGAATACAACAGGCACCATGCCGACTTCTGTCCGGGAGAGTAATGCTTCTAATTGTCTGTGCTTTGATTCCTTCTTGGGATTGCTGTAATAGATACCGATGGACATGGGAAATATTACTGTAACCTGTGGACCTTGAATTTGACGATGAGACACAGAAATTGCGTCGGAATTGAATTCAACAGGCACCATGCGACTTCTCTCCGGGAGAGTAATGCTTCTAATTGTCTGTGCTTTAATTCTCTCCTGGGAATTCAGTAATAGATTCCGATGGACATGGGAAGGTTTACTGTGTCCTGTGGACCTTCAACTTGACAAGGAAACACAGAAATTGCGTCGCAATTGAATACAACAAGCACCGATGCCGACTTCTGTCCATGAGAGTAATGCTTCTAACTGTCTGTGCTTTGATTCTTTCCTGGGATTCCAGTAATAGATTCCGATGGACATGGGAAGGCTAACTGTTACCTGTGGACCTTCAACTTTACAATGAAACACAGACATTGCGACGTAATTGAGCACAACAGGCACCATGCCGACTTCTGTCGAGGAGAGTAATGCTTCTAAATGTGTGTGCTTTGATTCTTTCCTGGGATTCCAGTAATAGGTTCCGATGGATATGGGAAGGTTCACTGTAACCTGTGGACCTTCAACTTCACAATGAAACACAGAAATTGCGTCGGAAATGGAATAGAACTTGCACCATGCCGACTTCTGTCTGGGAGAATAATGAATCCAACTGTCTGTGCTATTATTCTTTCCTTGGATTCCAGTAATAGATTCCGATGGACATGGGAGGGTTAACTGTAACCTGTGGACCTTCAACTTGACGATGAAACAAAGAAATTGCGTCAGTTGAATACAACAGGCACGATGCCGACTTCTATCCGGGAGAGTAACGCTTCTAACTGTCTGTGCTTTGATTCTCTCCTCGGATTCCAGTAATAGATTCCGATGGACAAGGGAAAGTTTACTGTAACCTGTGGACCTTCAACTTGACGATGATACACAGATATTGCGTCGGAATTGAATACAACACTACCATGCCGACTTCTCTCCGGGAGAGTAATGCTTCCAACTCTCTGTGCTTTAATTCTTTTCTGGGATTCCAGTAATAGATTCCGATGGACATGGGAAAGTTTACTGTAACCTGAGGAATTTCAACGTGACGATGAAAACACAGAAATTGCGTCGGAATTGAATCCAACAGGCACCATGAGGTTTTCTGTCCGGGAGAGTAATGCTTCTATCTGTCTGTGCTATGATTCTTTCCTGGGATTCCAGCAATATATTCCGATGGACATGGGAAGGTTTACTGTAACGTGTGGACCTTCAACTTGACGATGAAACACAGAAATTGCGTCGGAATTGAATACAACAGGCACCATGCTGACTTCCCTCCAGGAGAGTAATGCTTCTAACTGTCTGTGTTTTCGTTTTTTTTCTGGGATTCCAGTAATAGATTCCGATGGACATGGGATGGTTTACTGTAACCTGTGTACCTTCAACTTGACAATGAAACACAGAAATTGCGTCGGAATTGAATACAACAGGCACCATGCCGGCTTCTGTCCAGCAGAGTAATGCTTCTAACTGTCTGTGCTTTGATTCTTTCCTGGGATTCCAGTAATAGATTCCGATGGACATGGGAAGGTTTACTGTAACCTGTGGACCTTCAACTTGACGATGAAACACAGAAATTGCGTCGGAATTGAACACAACAGGCACCATGCCAACTTCTGTCCGGGAGAGTAATGCTTCCTACTGTCTGTGGTTGATTCTCTCCTGGGATACCAGTAATAGATTCCAATGGACTTGGGAAGGTTTACTGTAACCTGTGGACCTTCAACTTGACGATGAAACACAGAAATTGCGTCGGAATTGAATACAACAGGCACCATGCCTACTATTCTCCGGGAGAGTAATGCTTCTAACTGTCTGTGTTTTAATTCTTTCCTGGGATTCCAGTAATAAATTCCGATGGAAATGGGAAGGATTACTGTAACCTGTGGACCTTCAACTTGACGATGAAACACAGAAATTGCGTCGGAATTGAATGCAACAGGAACTATGCCTACTTCTCCCCAGGAGAGTAATGCTTCTAACTGTCTGTGGTTTGATTCTTTCCTGGTATTCCAGTAATAGATTGCCATGGTCATGGGAAAGTTTACTGTAACCTGTGGACCTTCAACTTGACGATGAAACACAGAAATTGCGTCGGAATTGAATACAACAGGCAACATGCCGACTTCGCTCCGGGAGAGTAATGCTTCTAACTGTCTGTGCTTTGATTCTTTCCTGGGATTCCAGTAATAGATTCCCATGGTTATGGGAAAGTTTACTGTAACCTGTGGACCTTCAACTTGACGATGAAACACAGAAATTGCGTTGGAACTGAATCCAACAGGCACCATGCCGACTTCTCTCCGGGAGAGTAATGCTGCTAACTGTATTTGCTTTGATACTTTCCTGGGGTTCCAGTAATAGATTCCGATGGACATGGGAAGTTTTACTGTAACCGGTGGACCTTAAACTTGACGATGAAACACAGAAATTGCGCCGGAATTAAATACAACAGGCACCATGCCGACTTCTCTCCGGGAGAGTAATGCTTCTAACTGTCTGTGCTTTGATTCTTTCCTTGGATTCCAGTAATAGATTTAGACGGACATGGGAAGGTTTACTGTAACCTGTGGACCTTCAACTGTACAATGATACACAGAATTTGTGTCGCAATTGAATACAACAAGCACCGATGCCGACTTCTGTCCATGAGAGTAATGCTTCTAACTGTCTGCGCTTTGATTCTTTCCTGGGATTCCAGTAATAGATTCCAATGGACATGCGAAGGTTAACTGTAACCTGTGCACATTCAACTTCACGATGAATCACAGAAATTGCGTCGGAATTTAATACAACAGGCACCATGACGACTTCTGTCTGAGTGAGTAATGCTTAAAAACTGTCTGTGCTTTGATTGTCTCTTATGTTTCCAGTGATAGATTCCGATGGACATGGGAAGGTTTACTGTAACCTGTGGACCGTCAACTTGACGATGAAACACAGACATTGCGTCGGAATTGAATACAACAAACACCATGCAGACTTCTCTCCGAAAGAGTAATTTTCTAACCGTCTGTGCTTTGATTCTTTCCTGGGATTCCAGTAATAGATTCCGATGGGCATGGGAAGGTTTACTGTAACCTGTGGACCTTCAACTTGACCAAGAATCAAAGAAATAGCGTCGGAAGTGAATACAACAGGCACCATGCCGACTTCTGCCCGGGAGAGTAATGCTTCTAACTGTCTGTGCTTTGATTCCTTCCTGGGATTGCTGTAATAGATACCGATGGACATGGGAAATATTACTGTAACCTGTGGACCTTGAATTTGACGATGAGACACAGAAATTGCGTCGGAATTGAATTCAACAGGCACCATGCGACTTCTCTCCGGGAGAGTAATGCTTCTAATTGTCTGTGCTTTAATTCTTTCCTGGGAATTCAGTAGTAGATTCCGATGGACATGGGAAGGTTTACTGTGACCTGTGGACCTTCAACTTGACAAGGAAACACAGAAATTGCGTCGCAATTGAATACAACAAGCACCGATGCCGACTTCTGTCCATGAGAGTAATGCTTCTAACTGTCTGTGCTTTGATTCTTTCTTGGGATTCCAGTAATATATTCCGATGGACATGGGAAGGTTAACTGTTACCTGTGGACCTTCAACTTTACAATGAAACACAGACATTGCGTCGTAATTGAGCACAACAGGCACCATGCCTACTTCTGTCCAGGAGAGTAATGCTTCTAAAGGTGTGTGCTTTGATTCTTTCCTGGGATTCCAGTAATAGGTTCCGATGGATATGGGAAGGTTCACTGTAACCTGTGGACCTTCAACTTCAGAATGAAACACAGAAATTGCGTCGGAAATGGATTAGAACTTGCACCATGCCGACTTCTGTCTGGGAGAACAATGAATCCAACTGTCTGTGCTATTATTCTTTCCTTGGATTCCAGTAATAGATTCCGATGGACATGGGAGGGTTAACTGTAACCTGTGGACCTTCAATTTGACGATGAAACAAAGAAATTGCGTCAGTTGAATACAACAGGCACGATGCCGACTTCTATCCGGGAGAGTAACGCTTCTAACTGTCTGTGCTTTGATTCTCTCCTCGGATTCCAGTAATAGATTCCGATGGACACGGGAAAGTTTACTGTAACCTGTGGACCTTCAACTTGACGATGATACACAGAAATTGCGTCGGAATTGAATACAACAGGCACCATGCCGACTTCTGTCCAGGATAGTAATGCTTCTAACTGTCTGTGCATTGATTCTTTCTGGGGTTCCAGTAATAGATTCCGATGGTCGTGGTAAGGTTAACATTAACCTGTGGACCGTCAAATTGACGATGAAAAACAGAAATTGAGTCGGAATTGATTACAACAGGCGCCAAGCGAACTTCTGTCCGGGAGAGTAATGCTTCCTACTGTCTGTGTTTGATTCAATCCTATGATTCCAGTAATAAATTCCGATGGACATGGAAAGGTTTACTGTAACCTGTGGACCTTCAACTTGACGTTGAAACACAGAAATTGCGTCGGAATTGAAAACAACATGCAGCATGCCGACTTCTGTCCGAGAGAGTAATTCTTCTAACCATCTGTGCTTTGATTCTTTCCTATTTTATTTCAGCAATAGGTTCCGATGGACATGGGAAAGTTTAATGTAACCTGTGAACTTTCAACCTGACGATGAAACACAGAAATTGCTTCGGAATTGAAAACAACATGCACCATGCCGACTTCTGTCCGAGAGAGTAATTCTTCTAACTATCTGTGCTTTGATTCTCTCCTGGGACTCCAGCAATAGGTTCCGATGGACATGGGAAAGTTTAATGTAACCTGTGGACTTTCAACTTGACGATGAAACACTGAAATTGTGTCGGAATTGAATGCAACAGGCACCATGCCGACGTATTTCCGGGAGAGTAATGCTTCTAACTGTCAGTGCTTTCATTCTTTCCTGGGATTCCAGTAATAGATTCCGATGGACATGGGAAGGTTTACTGTAACCTGTGGACCTTCAACTTGACGATGAAACACAGAAATTGCGCCGGAATTAAATACAACAGGCACCATGCCGACTTCTCTCCGGGAGAGTAATGCTTCTAACTGTCTGTGCTTTGATTCTTTCCTTGGATTCCAGTAATAGATTTAGACGGACATGGGAAGGTTTACTGTAACCTGTGGACCTTCAACTGTACAATGATACACAGAATTTGTGTCGCAATTGAATACAACAAGCACCGATGCCGACTTCTGTCCATGAGAGTAATGCTTCTAACTGTCTGCGCTTTGATTCTTTCCTGGGATTCCAGTAATAGATTCCAATGGACATGCGAAGGTTAACTGTAACCTGTGCACATTCAACTTCACGATGAATCACAGAAATTGCGTCGGAATTTAATACAACAGGCACCATGACGACTTCTGTCTGAGTGAGTAATGCTTAAAAACTGTCTGTGCTTTGATTGTCTCTTATGTTTCCAGTGATAGATTCCGATGGACATGGGAAGGTTTACTGTAACCTGTGGACCGTCAACTTGACGATGAAACACAGACATTGCGTCGGAATTGAATACAACAAACACCATGCAGACTTCTCTCCGAAAGAGTAATTTTCTAACCGTCTGTGCTTTGATTCTTTCCTGGGATTCCAGTAATAGATTCCGATGGGCATGGGAAGGTTTACTGTAACCTGTGGACCTTCAACTTGACCAAGAATCAAAGAAATAGCGTCGGAAGTGAATACAACAGGCACCATGCCGACTTCTGCCCGGGAGAGTAATGCTTCTAACTGTCTGTGCTTTGATTCCTTCCTGGGATTGCTGTAATAGATACCGATGGACATGGGAAATATTACTGTAACCTGTGGACCTTGAATTTGACGATGAGACACAGAAATTGCGTCGGAATTGAATTCAACAGGCACCATGCGACTTCTCTCCGGGAGAGTAATGCTTCTAATTGTCTGTGCTTTAATTCTTTCCTTGGATTCCAGTAATAGATTTAGACGGACATGGGAAGGTTTACTGTAACCTGTGGACCTTCAACTGTACAATGATACACAGAATTTGTGTCGCAATTGAATACAACAAGCACCGATGCCGACTTCTGTCCATGAGAGTAATGCTTCTAACTGTCTGCGCTTTGATTCTTTCCTGGGATTCCAGTAATAGATTCCAATGGACATGCGAAGGTTAACTGTAACCTGTGCACATTCAACTTCACGATGAATCACAGAAATTGCGTCGGAATTTAATACAACAGGCACCATGACGACTTCTGTCTGAGTGAGTAATGCTTAAAAACTGTCTGTGCTTTGATTGTCTCTTATGTTTCCAGTGATAGATTCCGATGGACATGGGAAGGTTTACTGTAACCTGTGGACCGTCAACTTGACGATGAAACACAGACATTGCGTCGGAATTGAATACAACAAACACCATGCAGACTTCTCTCCGAAAGAGTAATTTTCTAACCGTCTGTGCTTTGATTCTTTCCTGGGATTCCAGTAATAGATTCCGATGGGCATGGGAAGGTTTACTGTAACCTGTGGACCTTCAACTTGACCAAGAATCAAAGAAATAGCGTCGGAAGTGAATACAACAGGCACCATGCCGACTTCTGCCCGGGAGAGTAATGCTTCTAACTGTCTGTGCTTTGATTCCTTCCTGGGATTGCTGTAATAGATACCGATGGACATGGGAAATATTACTGTAACCTGTGGACCTTGAATTTGACGATGAGACACAGAAATTGCGTCGGAATTGAATTCAACAGGCACCATGCGACTTCTCTCCGGGAGAGTAATGCTTCTAATTGTCTGTGCTTTAATTCTTTCCTGGGAATTCAGTAGTAGATTCCGATGGACATGGGAAGGTTTACTGTGACCTGTGGACCTTCAACTTGACAAGGAAACACAGAAATTGCGTCGCAATTGAATACAACAAGCACCGATGCCGACTTCTGTCCATGAGAGTAATGCTTCTAACTGTCTGTGCTTTGATTCTTTCTTGGGATTCCAGTAATATATTCCGATGGACATGGGAAGGTTAACTGTTACCTGTGGACCTTCAACTTTACAATGAAACACAGACATTGCGTCGTAATTGAGCACAACAGGCACCATGCCTACTTCTGTCCAGGAGAGTAATGCTTCTAAAGGTGTGTGCTTTGATTCTTTCCTGGGATTCCAGTAATAGGTTCCGATGGATATGGGAAGGTTCACTGTAACCTGTGGACCTTCAACTTCAGAATGAAACACAGAAATTGCGTCGGAAATGGATTAGAACTTGCACCATGCCGACTTCTGTCTGGGAGAATAATGAATCCAACTGTCTGTGCTATTATTCTTTCCTTGGATTCCAGTAATAGATTCCGATGGACATGGGAGGGTTAACTGTAACCTGTGGACCTTCAACTTGACGATGAAACAAAGAAATTGCGTCAGTTGAATACAACAGGCACGATGCCGACTTCTATCCGGGAGAGTAACGCTTCTAACTGTCTGTGCTTTGATTCTCTCCTCGGATTCCAGTAATAGATTCCGATGGACACGGGAAAGTTTACTGTAACCTGTGGACCTTCAACTTGACGATGATACACAGAAATTGCGTCGGAATTGAATACAACAGGCACCATGCCGACTTCTGTCCAGGATAGTAATGCTTCTAACTGTCTGTGCATTGATTCTTTCTGGGGTTCCAGTAATAGATTCCGATGGTCGTGGTAAGGTTAACATTAACCTGTGGACCGTCAAATTGACGATGAAAAACAGAAATTGAGTCGGAATTGATTACAACAGGCGCCAAGCGAACTTCTGTCCGGGAGAGTAATGCTTCCTACTGTCTGTGTTTGATTCAATCCTATGATTCCAGTAATAAATTCCGATGGACATGGAAAGGTTTACTGTAACCTGTGGACCTTCAACTTGACGATGAAACACAGAAATTGCGTCGGAATTGAAAACAACATGCAGCATGCCGACTTCTGTCCGAGAGAGTAATTCTTCTAACAATCTGTGCTTTGATTCTTTCCTATTTTATTTCAGCAATAGGTTCCGATGGACATGGGAAAGTTTAATGTAACCTGTGAACTTTCAACCTGACGATGAAACACAGAAATTGCTTCGGAATTGAAAACAACATGCACCATGCCGACTTCTGTCCGAGAGAGTAATTCTTCTAACTATCTGTGCTTTGATTCTCTCCTGGGACTCCAGCAATAGGTTCCGATGGACATGGGAAAGTTTAATGTAACCTGTGGACTTTCAACTTGACGATGAAACACCGAAATTGTGTCGGAATTGAATGCAACAGGCGCCATGCCGACGTATTTCCGGGAGAGTAATGCTTCTAACTGTCAGTGCTTTCATTCTTTCCTGGGATTCCAGTAATAGATTCCGATGGACATGGGAAGGTTTACTGTAACCTGTGGACCTTCAACTTGACGATGAAACACAGAAATTGCGTCGGAAATGAATACAACAGGCACCATGCCGACTTCTCTCCAGGAGAGTAATGCTTCTAAGTGTCTGTGCTTTGATTCTTTCTGGGGTTCCAGTAATAGATTCCGATGGTCGTGGGAAGGTTACTGTAACCTGTGGACCATCAACTTGACGATGAAACACAGAAATTGAATCGGAATTGATTACAACAGGCACCAAGCCAACTTCTGTCCGGGAGAGTAATGCTTCCTACTATCTGTGTTTGATTCAATCCTATGATTCCAGTAATAGATTCCGATGGACATGGGCAGGTTTACTGTAACCTGTGGACCATCAGCTTGACGATGAAACACAGAAATTTCTTCGGAATTGAATACAACAGGCACCATAACGACCTCTGTCCGGGAGAGTAATGCTTCTAACTGTCTGTGATATGATTCTTTCCTGGGATTGCAGTAATAGATTTCGATGGACATGGGATGTTTAATGTAACCTGTGGACTTTCAACGTGGCGATGAAACTCAGAAATTGCGTCGGAATTGAATACAACAGGCACCATGCCGACTACTCTCCGGGAGAGTAATGCTTGTAACTGTCTGTGCTTTGATTCTTTCCTGGGATTCCAGTAATACATTCTGATGGACATGGGATGGTATACTGTAACCTGTGGACCTTCAACTTGACGATGAAACACAGAAATTGCGTCGGAATTGAATACAACAGGCACCATGCTGACTTCTATCCGGGAGAGTAATGCTTCTAACTGTCTGTGCTTTCATTCTTTTTTTGGATTCCAGTAATAGATTCCGATGGACATGGGATGGTTTACTGTAACCTGTGGACCTTTAACTTGACAATGAAACAGAGAAATTGCGTCGGAATTGAAAACAACAGGCATCACGCCGGCTTCTGTCCAGGAGAGTAATGCTTCTAACTGTCTGTGCTTTGATTATTTCCTGGGATTCCAGTAATAGATTCCGATGGACGTGAGAGGGTTTACTGTAACCTGCGGACCTTCAAGTTGACGATGAAACACAGAAATTGCGTCGGAATTGAATACAACAGGCAGCATGCCGACTTCTGTCCGGGAGAGTAATGCTTCTAACTGTCTGTGCTTTGATTCTTTCGTGGGATTGCAGTAATAGATTTCGATGGACATGGGAAGTTTAATGTAACCTGTGGACCTTCAACTTGGCGATGAAACACATAAATTGCGTTGGAATTGAATACAACAAGCACCATGCCGACTCCTCTCCGGGAGAGTAATGCTTCCAACTGTCTGTACTTTGATTCTTTCCTGGGATTCCAATAATACATTCTGATGGACATGGGATGGTATACTGTAACCTGTGGACCTTCAACTTGACGATGAAACACAGAAATTAAGTTGGAATTGAATACAACAGGCACAATGCCGACTTCTCTCCGGGAGAGTAATGCTTCTAACTGTCTGTGCTTTGATTCTTTCCTGGGAATTCAGTAATGGATTCCGATGGACATGGGAGGGTTTACGGTAACCTGTGGACCTTCAACTTGACAATGAAACACAGAAATTGCGTCGGAATTGAAAACAACATGCACCATGCCGACTTCTGTCCGAGAGAGTAATTCTTCTAACTATCTGTGCTTTGATTCTTTCTTGGGACTCCAGCAATAGCTTCCGATGGACATGGGAAAGTATAATGTAACCTGTGGACTTTCAACTTGACGATGAAACACAGAAATTGTGTCGGAATTGAATGCAACAGGCACCATGCCGACGTATTTCCGGAGAGTAATGCTTCTAACCGTCTGTGTTTGATTCTTTCCTGGGATTCCAGTAATAGATTCCGATGGGCATGCGAAGGCTTACTGTAACCTGTGGACCTTCAACGTGACGAAGAAACAAAGAAATAGCGTCGGAATTGAATACAACAGGCACAATGCCGACTTCTGTCCGGGAGAGTAATGCTTCTAACTGTCTGTGCTTTGATTCCTTCCTGGGATTCCGGTAATTGATTCCGATGGACATGGGAAGGTTTACTGTAACCTGTGGACCTTCAACTTGACAATGAAACACAGAAATTGCGTCGGAATTGAATACAACAGGCACCATGCCGACATCTGTAATGAGAGTAATGCTTGTAACTGTCTGTGCTATAATTCTTTTCTGGGATTCCTGTAATAGATTCCGATTGACATGGGAAGGTTTACTGTACCTGTGGACCTTCAACTTGACAAAGAAACACAGAAATTGCGTCGGAAATGAATACAACAGGCACCATGCCGACTTCTGTCCAGGAGAGTAATGCTTCTAACTGTCTGTGCTTTGATTCTTTCTGGGGTTCCAGTAATAGATTCCGATGGTCGTGGGAATGTTTACTGTAACCTGTGGACCTTCAACTTGACGATGAAACACAGAAATTAAGTCGGAATTGATTACAACAGGCACCAAGCCAACTTCTGTCCGGGAGAGTAATGCTTCCTACTGTCTGTGTTTGATTCAATCCTATGATTCCAGTAATAGATTCCGATGGACATGGGCAGGTTTACTGTATCCTGTGGACCTTCAGCTTGACGATGAAACACAGAAATTTCTTCGGAATTGAATACAACAGGCACCATAACGACCTCTGTCTGGGAGAGTAATGCTTCTAACTGTCTGTGATATGATTCTTTCCTGGGATTGCAGTAATAGATTTCGATGGACATGGGATGTTTAATGTAACCTGTGGACCTTCAACGTGGCGATGAAACTCAGAAATTGCGTCGGAATTGAATCCAAGAGGCACCATGCGGATTTCTGTCCGGGAGGGTAAGGCTTCTATCTGTCTGTGCTTTGATTCTTTCCTGGGATTCCAGTAATAGATTCCGATGGACATGGGAAGGTTTACTGTAACCTGTGGACCTTGAACTTGACGATGAAACACAGAAATTGCGTCGGAATTGAATACAACAGGCACCATGCTGACTTCTATCCGGGAGAGTAATGCTTCTAACTGTCTGTGCTTTCATTCTTTCCTTGGATTCCAGTAATTGATTCCGATGGACATGGGATGGTTTACTGTAACCTGTGGACCTTTAACTTGACAATGAAACAGAGAAATTGCGTCGGAATTGAAAACAACAGGCATCACGCCGGCTTCTGTCCAGGAGAGTAATGCTTCCAACTGTCTGTGCTTTGATTCTTTCCTGGGATTCCAGTAATAGATTCCGATGGACATGGGAAGGTTTACTGTAACCTGTGGACCTTCACCTTGACGATGAAACACAAAAATTGAATACAAAAGGCACCTTGCCGACTTCCCTCCCGGAGAGTAATGCCTCTAACTGTCTGTGCTTTGATTCTTTCCTGGGATTCCAGTAATAGATTCCGATGGACATGGGAAGGTTTACTGTAACCTGTGGACCTTCAACTTGACGATGAAACACAGAAATTGCGTTGGAATTGAATACAACAGGCACAATGCCGACTTCTCTCCGGGAGAGTAATGCTTCTAACTGTCTGTGCTTTGATTCTTTCCTGGGAATTCAGTAATGGATTCCGATGGACATGGGAGGGTTTACTGTAACCTGTTGACCTTCAACTTGACAATGAAACAATGAAATTACGCCGGAATTGAATACAGCAGGCACAATGCCGACCTCTGTAACGAAAGTAATGCTTGTAACTGTCTGTGCTTTTATTCTTTTCTGGGATTCCTGTAATAGATTCCGATGGACATGGGATGGGTTACTGTAACCTGTGGATCTTCAACTAGACGATGAAACACGGAAATTACGTTGGAATTGAATACAACAGGCACCATGCCGACTTCTTTCCGGGAGAGTAATGCATCTAACTGTCTGTGCTTTGTTTCCTTCCTGTGATTGCTGTAATAGACTCCGATGGACATGGGAAATATTACTGTAACCTGTGGACCTTCAAATTGACGATGAAACACAGAAATGGCGCCGGAATTGAATACAACAGGTACCATGCCGACTTCTCTCCGGGTGAATAATGCTGCCAACTGTCTGTGCTTTGATTGTTTCCTATGATTCCAGTGATAGATTCCGATGGACATTGGAAGGTTTACTGTAACCTATGGACCTTCAACTTGACGATGAAGAACAGAAATTGCGTCAGAACTGAATACAACAAACACCATGCCGACTTCTCTGCGGAAGAGTAATGCTTCTAACCGTCTGTGTTTGATTCGTTCCTGGGATTCCAGTAATAGATTCCGATGGGCATGCGAAGGCTTACTGTAACCTGTGGACCTTCAACGTGACGAAGAAACAAAGAAATAGCGTCGGAATTGAATACAACAGGCACAATGCCGACTTCTGTCCGGGAGAGTAATGCTTCTAACTGTCTGTGCTTTGATTCCTTCCTGGGAATCCGGTAATTGATTCCGATGGACATGGGAAGGTTTATTGTAACCTGTGGACCTTCACCTTGACGATGAAACACAGAAATTTCGTCGGATTTGAATACAAAAGGCACCTTGCCGACAACCCTCCGAGAGAGTAATGCTTCTAACTGTCTGTGCTTTGATTCCTTCCTGGGATTCCAGTAATAGATTCCGATGGACATGGGAAGGTTTACTGTAACCTGTGGACCTTCAACTTGACAATGAAACACAGAAATTGCGTCGGAATTGAATACAACAGGCACCATGCCGACATCTGTAATGAGAGTAATGCTTGTAACTGTCTGTGCTATAATTCTTTTCTGGGATTCCTGTAATAGATTCCGATGGACATGGGAAGGTTTACTGTAACCTGTGGATCTTCAACTTGACGATGAAACACAGAAATTACGTCGGGATTGAGTACAACAGGCACCATGCCGACTTCTCTCCGGGAGAGTAAAGCTTCTAACTGTCTGTGCTTTCATTCTTTCCTGGGATTCCAGTAATAGATTCCGATGGACATGGGAAGGTTTACTGTAACCTGTGGACTTTCAACTTGACGATGAAACACAGAAATTGCGTCGGAATTAAAAACAACATGCACCATGCCGACTTCTGTCCGAGAGAGTTATTCTTCTAACTATTTGTGCTTTGATTCTTTCCTGGGACTCCAGCAATAGATTCCGATGGACATGGGAAAGTATAATGTAACCTGTGGACTTTCAACTTGACGATGAAACACAGAAATTGTGTCGGAATTGAATGCAACAGGCACCATGCCGACGTATTTCCGGGAGTGTAATTCTTCTACCTATCTGTGCTTTGATTCTTTCCTGGGACTCCAGCAATAGGTTCCGATGGACATGGGAAAGTTTAATGTAACCTGTGGACTTTCAACTTGGCGATGAAACAGAGAAATTGTGTCAGAATTGAATGCAACAGGCACCATGCCGACGTATTTCCGGGAGAGTAATGCTTCTAACTGTCTGTGCTTTCATTCTTTCCTGGGATTCCAGTAATAGATTCCGATGGACATGGGAAGGTTTACTGTAACCTGTGGACCTTCAACTTGACGATGATACACAGAAATTGTGTCGGAATTGAATACAACAGGCTCCATGACGACTTCTCTCCGGGAGAGTAATGCTTCTAACTGTCTGTGCTTTCATTCTTTCCTGGGATTCCAGTAATAGATTCCGATGGACATGGGAAGGTTTACTGTAACCTGTGGACCTTCAACTTGACGATGATACACAGAAATTGTGTCGGAATTGAATACAACAGGCACCATGCTGACTTCTCTCCGGGAGAGTAATGCTTCTAACACTCTGTGCTTTCATTCTTTCCTGTGAATTGAGTAATAGATTCCGATGGACATGGGAAGGTTTACTGTACCTGTGGACCTTCAACTTGACAATGAAACACAGAAATTGCGTCGGAAATGAATACAACAGGCACCATGCCGACTTCTGTCCAGGAGAGTAATGCTTCTAACTGTCTGTGCTTTGATTCTTTCTGGGGTTCCTGTAATAGATTCCGATGGTCGTGGGAAGGTTTACTGTAACCTGTGGACCTTCAACTAGACGATGAAACACAGAAATTGAGTCGGAATTGAATACAACAGGCACCATAACGACCTCTGTCCGGGAGAGTAATGCTTCTAACTGTCTGTGATATGATTCTTTCCTGGGATTGCAGTAATAGATTTCGATGGACATGGGATGTTTAATGTAACCTGTGGACCTTCTACGTGGCGATGAAACTCAGAAATTGCGTCGGAATTGAATACAACAGTTACCATGCCGACTTCTCTCCGGGAGAGCAATGCTTTCAACTGTCTGTGCTTTTCTTCTTTCCTGTGATTCCAGTAATAGATTCCGTTGGACATGGGAAAGTTTACTGTAACCTGTGGAATTTCAACTTGACGATGGAAACACAGAAATTGCGTCGGAATTGAATCCAACAAGCATCATGCCGACTTCTCTCCTGGAGAGTAATGCTTCTAACTGTCTGTGATTTAATTCTTTCTTGGGATTCCAGTAACAGATTCCGATGGACATGGGAAGGTTTACTGCAACCTGTGGACTTTCAACTTGAAGATGAAACACAGAAATTGCGTAGGAATTGAATCCAACAGGCACCATGCTGACTTCTATCCGGGAGAGTAATGCTTCTAACTGTCTGTGCTTAGATTATTTCCTGGGATTCCAGTAATAGATTCCGATGGACGTGGGAGGGTTTACTGTAACCTGCGGACCTTCAAGTTGACGATGAAACACAGAAATTGCGTCGGAATTGAATACAACAGGCACCATGCCAACTTCTGTCCGGGAGAGTAATGCTTCCTACTGTCTTTGTTTGATTCTTTCCTGGGATTCCAGTAATAGATTCCGATGGGCATGGGAAGGTTTACTGTAACCTGTGGACCTTCAAGTTGACGATGAAACACAGAAATTGCGTCGGAATTGAATACAACAGCCACCATGCCAACTTCTGTCCGGGAGAGTAATGCTTCCTACTGTCTTTGTTTGATTCTTTCCTGGGATTCCAGTAATAGATTCCGATGGACATGGGAAGGTTTACTGTAACCCTTGGACCTTCAACTTGACGAAGAAACAAAGAAATAGCGTCGGAATTGAATACAACAGGCACAATGCCGACTTCTGGCCGGGAGAGTAATGCTTCTAACTGTCTGTGCTTTGATTCTTTCCTGGGATTCCGGTAATTGATTCCGATGGACATGGGAAGGTTTATTGTAAGCTGTGGACCTTCACCTTGACGATGAAACACAGAAATTGCTTCGGACTTGAATACAAAAGGCACCTTGCCGACAACCCTCCGAGAGAGTAACGCTTCTAACTATCTGTGCTTTGATTCTTTCCTGGTATTCCAGTAATAGATTCCGATGGTTATGGGAATATTTACTGTAACATGTTGACCTTCAACGTAACGATGAAACACAGAATGAACGTCGGAATTGAATACAACAGGCACCATGCCGACTTCTGTCCGGGAGAGTAATGCTTCTATCTGTCTGTGCTTTCATTCTTTCCTGGTAATTCAGTAATAGATTCCGATGGACATGGGAAGGTTTACTGTAACCTGTGGACCTTCACAATGACGATGAAACAAAGAAATTGCGTCAGAATTGAATACAACAGGCACCTTGCCGACTTCCCTTCGGGAGAGTATTGCTTCTAACTGTCTGTGCTTTCATTCTTTCCTGAGGATTCCAGTAAAAGATTCCGATGGACATGGGAAGGTTTACTGTAACCTGTGGACCTTCAACTTGACGAAGAAACACAGAAATTGCGTCGGAATTGAATACAACAGGCACCATGCCGACTTCTGTCCGGAAGAGTAGTGCTTCTAACTGCCTGAGCTTTGATTCTTTCCTGGGATTCCGGTAATAGATTCAAATGGACATGGGAAGGTTTACTGTAACCTGTGGACCTTCAACGTGACGATGAAACACAGAAATGGCTCTAGAATTAAATACAACAGGCACCATGCCGACTTCTCTCCGGGAGAGAAATGCTTCTAACTCTCTGTGCTTTGATTCTTTCCTGGGAATTCAGTAATGGATTCCGATGGACATGGGAGCGTTTACTGTAACCTGTGGACCTTCAGATTGACAATGAAACACAGAAATTGCGTCGGAATTGAATACAACAGGCAGTATGCCGACTTCTGTAATGAGAGTAATGCTTGCAGCTGTCTGTGCTTTGATTCTTTTCTAGGATTCTTACAATAGATTCCGATGGACATGGGAAGGTTTACTGTAACCTGTGGATCTTCAACCTGACGATGAAACACAGAAATTGCGTCAGAATTGAATACAACAGGCACCATGCCGACTTCTCTCCGGGAGAGGAATGCTTCTAACTGTCTGTGCTTTGATTCCTTCCTGGGATTGCTGTAATACATTCCGATGGACATGGGAAGGTTTAGTGTAACCTGTGGACCTTCAATTTGACGATGAAACACAGAAATTGCGTCAGAATTGACTACAACAGGCAGCATGCCGACTTCTCTCCGGGAGAGTAGTGCTTCTAACTGTCTGTGCTTTAATTCTTTCCTGGGATTCCAGTAATTGATTCCGATGGTCATGGGAAAGTTTACTGTAACCTGTGGACCTTCAACGTGACGATGAAACACAGACATTTAATCGGATTCGAATACAACAGGCACCATGTCAACTTCTCTCCGATAGAGTAACGCTTCTAACTGTCTGTGATTTGATTCTTTCCTGGGATTCCAGTAATAGATTCCGATAGACGTGGGAGGGTTTACTGTAACCTGCGGACCTTCAAGTTGACGATGAAACACAGAAATTGCGTCGGAATTGAATACAACAGGCACCATGCCGACTTCTGTCCGGGAGAGTAATGCTTCCTACTGTCTTTGTTTGATTCTTTCCTGGGATTCCAGTAATAGATTCCGATGGACATGGGAAGGTTTACTGTAACCTGTGGACCTTCAAGTTGACGATGAAACACAGAAATTGCGTCGGAATTGAATACAACAGCCACCATGCCAACTTCTGTCCGGGAGAGTAATGCTTCCTACTGTCTTTGTTTGATTCTTTCCTGGGATTCCAGTAATAGATTCCGATGGACATGGGAAGGTTTACTGTAACCCTTGGACCTTCAACTTGACGAAGAAACAAAGAAATAGCGTCGGAATTGAATACAACAGGCACAATGCCGACTTCTGGCCGGGAGAGTAATGCTTCTAACTGTCTGTGCTTTGATTCTTTCCTGGGATTCCGGTAATTGATTCCGATGGACATGGGAAGGTTTATTGTAAGCTGTGGACCTTCACCTTGACGATGAAACACAGAAATTGCTTCGGATTTGAATACAAAAGGCACCTTGCCGACAACCCTCCGAGAGAGTAACGCTTCTAACTATCTGTGCTTTGATTCTTTCCTGGGATTCCAGTAATAGATTCCGATGGACATGGGAAGGTTTACTGTGACCTGTGGACCTTCAACGTGACGATGAAACACAGAAATTGCGTCGGAATTGAATTCAACAGGCACCATACGACTTCTCTCGAGGAGAGTAATGCTTCTAATTGTACGTGCTTTAATTCTTTCCTGGGATTCCAGTAATAGATTCCGATGGTTATGGGAAGGTTTATTGTAAGCTGTGGACCTTCACCTTGACGATGAAACACAGAAATTGCTTCGGATTTGAATACAAAAGGCACCTTGCCGACAACCCTCCGAGAGAGTAACGCTTCTAACTATCTGTGCTTTGATTCTTTCCTGGGATTCCAGTAATAGATTCCGATGGACATGGGAAGGTTTACTGTAACCTGTGGACCTTCAACGTGACGATGAAACACAGAAATGGCTCTAGAATTAAATACAACAGGCACCATGCCGACTTCTCTCCGGGAGAGAAATGCTTCTAACTCTCTGTGCTTTGATTCTTTCCTGGGAATTCAGTAATGGATTCCGATGGACATGGGAGCGTTTACTGTAACCTGTGGACCTTCAGATTGACAATGAAACACAGAAATTGCGTCGGAATTGAATACAACAGGCAGTATGCCGACTTCTGTAATGAGAGTAATGCTTGCAGCTGTCTGTGCTTTGATTCTTTTCTAGGATTCTTACAATAGATTCCAATGGACATGGGAAGGTTTACTGTAACCTGTGGATCTTCAACTTGACGATGAAACACAGAAATTGCGTCAGAATTGAATACAACAGGCACCATGCCGACTTCTCTCCGGGAGAGGAATGCTTCTAACTGTCTGTGCTTTGATTCCTTCCTGGGATTGCTGTAATAGATTCCGATGGACATGGGAAGGTTTAGTGTAACCTGTGGACCTTCAATTTGACGATGAAACACAGAAATTGCGTCAGAATTGACTACAACAGGCACCATGCCGACTTTTCTCCGGGAGAGTAGTGCTTCTACCTGTCTGTGCTTTAATTCTTTCCTGGGATTCCAGTAATTGATTCCGATGGTCATGGGAAAGTTTACTGTAACCTGTGGACCTTCAACGTGACGATGAAACACAGACATTTAATCGGATTCGAATACAACAGGCACCATGTCAACTTCTCTCCGATAGAGTAACGCTTCTAACTGTCTGTGATTTGATTCTTTCCTGGGATTCCAGTAATAGATTCCGATGGACATGTGAGGGTTTACTGCAACCTGCGGAACTTCAACTTGACGATGAAACACAGAAATTGCGACGGAATTGAATACAACAGGCACCAAGCCGACTTCTGTCCGGGAGAGTAATGCTTCTAACTGTCTGTAGTTTGATTCATTCCTGGGATTCCAGTAATAGATTCCCATGGTCATGGGAAAGTTTCTGTAACCTGTGGACCTTCAACTTGACGATGAAACACAGAAATTGCGTCGGAATTGAATACAACAGGCAACATGCCGACTTCTCTCCGGGAGAGTAATGCTTCTAAATATCTGTGCTTTGATTCTTTCCTGGTATTCCAGTCATAGATTTCGATGGTTATGGGAAGCTTTACTGTAACTTGTGGACCTTCAACTTAACGATGGAACACAGAAATAACGTCGGAATTGAATATAACAGGCACCATGTCAACTTTTATACGGGAGAGTAATGCTTCTATCTGTCTGTGCTTTCATTCTTTCCTGGGAATCCAGTAATAGATTCCGATGGACATGGGAAGGTTTACTGTAACCTGTGGACCTTCAACTTGACGATGAAACACAGACATTGCGTCGCAATTGAATACAACAAACACCGATGCCGACTTCTGTCCATGAGAGTAATGCTTCTAACTGTCTGTTCTTTGATTCTTTCCTGGGATTCCAGTAATAGATTCCGATGGACATGGGAAAGTTTACAGTCACCTGTGGACCTTCAACTTGACAGTGAAACACAGAAATTACATCGGATTTGAATACAACAGGCACCAAGCCAATTTCTCTAAATGAGAGTAACGCTTCTCACTGACTGTGCTTTGATTCCTTCCTGGGATTCCAGTAATAGATTCCGATGGTCATGGGAAAGTTTACTGTAATTTGTGGACCTTCAACTTGACGATGAAACACAGAAATTGCGTCGGAATTAAATACAACAGGCACCAAGCCGACTTCTGTCCGGAAGAGTAATGCTTCTAACTGTCTGTGCATTGATTGTTTCCTGATGTTCCAGTAATAGATTCGGATGGACATGGGAAGGTTTACTGTAACCTGTGGACCTTCAACTTCACGACGAAACACAGAAATTGCGTCATAATTGAATACGACAGGCACCATGCCGACTTCTGTTCCAGAGAGTAATAATTCTAACTGTCTGTGCTTTGATCCTTTCCTGGGATTCCGGTAATACATTCCGATGGACAAGGGAAAGTATACTCTAACCTGTGGACCTATAACTTGATGATGAAACACAGAAATTGCGTCGGAATTGAATTCAACAGGCACCATGCGACTTCTCTCCGGGAGAGTAATGGTTCTAATTGTCCGTGCTTTAATTCTTTCCTGGGATTCCAGTAATAGATTCCGATGGACATGGGAAGGTTTACTGTAACCTGTGGACCTTCAACTTGACGATGAAACACAGAAATTGCGATGGAATTGAATACAACAGGCACCATGCGACTTCTGTCCGGGAGAGAAGTGCTTCCAACTGTCTGTGCTTTGATTCTTTCCTGGTATTCCAGTCATAGATTCCGATGGTTATGGGAAGGTTTACTGTAACCTGTGGACCTTCAACTTAACGATGAAGCACAGAAATAACGTCGGAATTAAATACAACAGGCACCATGCCGAGTTCTGTCCGGGAGAGTAATGCTTCTATCTGTCTGTTCTCTCATTCTGTCCCGGGAATTCAGTAATAGATTCCAATGGACATGGGAAGGTTTACTGTAATCTGTGGATCTTCAACGTGACAATGAAACACAGAAATTGCGTCGCAATTGAATACAACAAGCACCGATGCCGACTTCTGTCCATGAGAGTAATGCTTCTAACTGTCTGTGCTTTGATTCTTTCCTGGGATTCCAGTAATAGATTCCGATGGACATGGGAAGGGTTACTGTAACCTGTGGACCTTCAACTTGACGATGAAACACAGAAATTGCGTCGGAATAGAATTCAACAGGCACCATGCGACTTCTCTCCGGGAGAGTAATACTTCTAATTGTCCGTGTTTAATTCTTTCCTGGGATGCCAGTAATAGATTCCGATGAACATGGGAAGGTTTACTGTAACCTGTGGACCTTCAACATGACGATGAAACACAGAAATTGCGTCAGAATTGAATACAACAGGCACCATGCGACTTCTGTCCGGGAGAGTAGTGCTTCCAACTGTCTGTTCTTTGATTCTTTCCTGGTATTCCAGTCATAGATTTCGATGGTTATGTTAAGCTTTACTGTAACTTGTGGACCTTCAACTTAACGATGGAACACAGAAATAACGTCGGAATTGAATATAGTAGGGAACCTTGTCAACTTTTATACGGGAGAGTAATGCTTCTATCTGTCTGTGCTTTCATTCTTTCCTGGGAATCCAGTAATAGATTCCGATGGACATGGGAAGGTTTACTGTAACCTGTGGACCTTCAACTTGACGATGAAACACAGACATTGCGTCGAAATTGAATACAACAAACACTGATGCCGACTTCTGTCCATGAGAGTAATGCTTCTAACTGTCTGTTCTTTGATTCTTTCTTGGGATTCCAGTAATAGATTCCGATGGACATGGGAAGGTTTACAAAAACCTGTGGACCTTCAACTTGACGATGAAACACAGACATTGCGTCGGAATTGAATTCAACAGGCACCATGCGACATCTTTCCGGGAGAGTACTGATTCTAACAGTCTGTGCTTTAATTCTTTCCTGGGATTCCAGTAATAGATTCCGATGGACATGGGAAAGTTTACAGTCACCTGTGGACCTTCAACTTGACAGTGAAACACAGAAATTACATCGGATTTGAATACAACAGGCACCAAGCCAATTTTTCTCCATGAGAGTAACGCTTCTCACTGACTGTGCTTTGATTCCTTCCTGGGATTCCAGTAATAGATTCCGATGGTCATGGGAAAGTTAACTGTAATTTGTGGACCTTCAACTTGACGATGAAACACAGAAATTGCGTCGGAATTAAATACAACAGGCACCAAGCCGACTTCTGTCCGGAAGAGTAATGCTTCTAACTGTCTGTGCATTGATTGTTTCCTGATGTTCCAGTAATAGATTCGGATGGACATGGGAAGGTTTACTGTAACCTGTGGACCTTCAACTTCACGACGAAACACAGATATTGCGTCATAATTGAATACGACAGGCACCATGCCGACTTCTGTTCCAGAGAGTAATAATTCTAACTGTCTGTGCTTTGATCCTTTCCTGGGATTCCGGTAATAGATTCCGATGGACAAGGGAAAGTATACTCTAACCTGTGGACGTATAACTTGATGATGAAACACAGAAATTGCGTCGGAATTGAATTCAACAGGCACCATGCGACTTCTCTCCGGGAGAGTAATGGTTCTAATTGTCCGTGCTTTAATTCTTTCCTGGGATTCCAGTAATAGATTCCGATGGACATGGGAAGGTTTACTGTAACCTGTGGACCTTCAACTTGACGATGAAACACAGAAATTGCGATGGAATTGAATACAACAGGCACCATGCGACTTCTGTCCGGGAGAGAAGTGCTTCCAACTGTCTGTGCTTTGATTCTTTCCTGGTATTCCAGTCATAGATTCCGATGGTTATGGGAAGGTTTACTGTAACCTGTGGACCTTCAACTTAACGATGAAGCACAGAAATAACGTCGGAATTAAATACAACAGGCACCATGCCGAGTTCTGTCCGGGAGAGTAATGCTTCTATCTGTCTGTTCTCTCATTCTGTCCCGGGAATTCAGTAATAGATTCCAATGGACATGGGAAGGTTTACTGTAATCTGTGGATCTTCAACGTGACAATGAAACACAGAAATTGCGTCGCAATTGAATACAACAAGCACCGATGCCGACTTCTGTCCATGAGAGTAATGCTTCTAACTGTCTGTGCTTTGATTCTTTCCTGGGATTCCAGTAATAGATTCCGATGGACATGGGAAGGGTTACTGTAACCTGTGGACCTTCAACTTGACGATGAAACACAGAAATTGCGTCGGAATAGAATTCAACAGGCACCATGCGACTTCTCTCCGGGAGAGTAATACTTCTAATTGTCCGTGTTTAATTCTTTCCTGGGATGCCAGTAATAGATTCCGATGAACATGGGAAGGTTTACTGTAACCTGTGGACCTTCAACTTGACGATGAAACACAGAAATTGCGTCAGAATTGAATACAACAGGCACCATGCGACTTCTGTCCGGGAGAGTAGTGGTTCCAACTGTCTGTGCTTTGATTCTTTCCTGGTAATCCGGTCATAGATTTCGATGGTTATGTTAAGCTTTACTGTAACTTGTGGACCTTCAACTTAACGATGGAACACAGAAATAACGTCGGAATTGAATATAGTAGGGAACCTTGTCAACTTTTATACGGGAGAGTAATGCTTCTATCTGTCTGTGCTTTCATTCTTTCCTGGGAATCCAGTAATAGATTCCGATGGACATGGGAAGGTTTACTGTAACCTGTGGGCCTTCAACTTGACGATGAAACACAGACATTGCGTCGAAATTGAATACAACAAACACCGATGCCGACTTCTGTCCATGAGAGTAATGCTTCTAACTGTCTGTTCTTTGATTCTTTCTTGGGATTCCAGTAATAGATTCCGATGGACATGGGAAGGTTTACAAAAACCTGTGGACCTTCAACTTGACGATGAAACACAGACATTGCGTCGGAATTGAACTCAACAGGCACCATGCGACATCTTTCCGGGAGAGTACTGATTCTAACAGTCTGTGCTTTAATTCTTTCCTGGGATTCCAGTAATAGATTCCGATGGACATGGGAAAGTTTACAGTCACCTGTGGACCTTCAACTTGACAGTGAAACACAGAAATTACATCGGATTTGAATACAACAGGCACCAAGCCAATTTTTCTCCATGAGAGTAACGCTTCTCACTGACTGTGCTTTGATTCCTTCCTGGGATTCCAGTAATAGATTCCGATGGTCATGGGAAAGTTAACTGTAATTTGTGGACCTTAACTTGACGATGAAACACAGAAATTGCGTCGGAATTAAATACAACAGGCACCAAGCCGACTTCTGTCCGGAAGAGTAATGCTTCTAACTGTCTGTGCATTGATTGTTTCCTGATGTTCCAGTAATAGATTCGGATGGACATGGGAAGGTTTACTGTAACCTGTGGACCTTCAACTTCACGACGAAACACAGATATTGCGTCATAATTGAATACGACAGGCACCATGCCGACTTCTGTTCCAGAGAGTAATAATTCTAACTGTCTGTGCTTTGATCCTTTCCTGGGATTCCGGTAATAGATTCCGATGGACAAGGGAAAGTATACTCTAACCTGTGGACGTATAACTTGATGATGAAACACAGAAATTGCGTCGGAATTGAATTCAACAGGCACCATGCGACTTCTCTCCGGGAGAGTAATGGTTCTAATTGTCCGTGCTTTAATTCTTTCCTGGGATTCCAGTAATAGATTCCGATGGACATGGGAAGGTTTACTGTAACCTGTGGACCTTCAACTTGACGATGAAACACAGAAATTGCGATGGAATTGAATACAACAGGCACCATGCGACTTCTGTCCGGGAGAGAAGTGCTTCCAACTGTCTGTGCTTTGATTCTTTCCTGGTATTCCAGTCATAGATTCCGATGGTTATGGGAAGGTTTACTGTAACCTGTGGACCTTCAACTTAACGATGAAGCACAGAAATAACGTCGGAATTAAATACAACAGGCACCATGCCGAGTTCTGTCCCGGAGAGTAATGCTTCTATCTGTCTGTTCTTTCATTCTGTCCTGGGAATTCAGTAATAGATTCCAATGGAAATGGGAAGGTTTACTGTAATCTGTGGATCTTCAACGTGACAATGAAACACAGAAATTGCGTCGCAATTGAATACAACAAGCACCGATGCCGACTTCTGTCCATGAGAGTAATGCTTCTAACTGTCTGTGCTTTGATTCTTTCCTGGGATTCCAGTAATAGATTCCGATGGACATGGGAAGGGTTACTGTAACCTGTGGACCTTCAACTTGACGATGAAACACAGAAATTGCGTCGGAATAGAATTCAACAGGCACCATGCGACTTCTCTCCGGGAGAGTAATACTTCTAACTGTCTGTGCTTTAATTCTTTCCTGGGATTCCAGTAATAGATTCTGATGGACATGGGAAGGTTTACTGTAATCTGTGGATCTTCAACGTGACAATGAAACACAGAAATTGGGTCGCAATTGAATACAACAAGCACCGATGCCGACTTCTGTCCATGAGAGTAATGCTTCTAACTGTCTGTGCTTTGATCCTTTCCTGGGATTCCAGTAATACATTCCGATGGACATGGGAAGGTTTACTGTAACCTTTGGACCTTCAACTTGACGATGAAACACAGAAATTGCTGCGGAATTGAATCCAACAGGCACCATGCCGACTTCTCTCCGGGAGAGTAATGCTTCTAACTGTCTGTGCTTTGATTCTTTCCTGGGATTCCAGTAATAGATTCCGATGGACATGGGAAGGTTTACATTATCCTGTGGACCTTCAACTTGACGATGAAACACAGAAATTGCGTCGCAATTGAATTCAACAGGCACCATACGACATCCCTCCGGGAGAGTAATGCTTCTAACTGTCTGTGCTTTAATTCTTTCCTGGGATTCCAGTAATAGATTCTGATGGACATGGGAAGGTTTACTGTAACCTGTGGACCTTCAACTTGACGATGAAACACAGTAATCGCATGGGATTTGAATACAACAGGCACCATGCCAACTACTATCCGGAGAGTAACGCTTCTAACTGTCTGTGCTTTGATTCTTTCCTGGGATTCCAGTAATAGATTCCGATGGACATGGGAAGGTTTACTGTAACCTGTGGGCCTTCAACTTGACGATGGAACACAGAAATTGCGTCGGAATTGAATACAACAGGCACCAAGCCGACTTCTGTCCGGGAGAGTAATGCTTCTAACTGTCTGTGGTTTGATTCTTTCCTGGGATTCTAGTAATAGATTCTGATAGACATGGGAAGGTTTACTATAACCTGTGGACCTTCAACGTGACGATAAAACACTGAAATTGAGACGGAAAAGAATACAACAGGCACCATGCCTACCTCTGTCCGGGAGAGTAATGCTTCTAACTGTCTGTGCTTTGATTCTTTTCTGGGATTCCAGCAATATATTCCGATGAACATGAGAAGGTTTACTGTAACCTGTGGACCCTCCACTTGACGATGAAACACAGAAATTGCGTCGGAATTGAATCCAACAGGCACCATGCCGACTTCTCTCCGGGAGAGTAATGCTTCTAACTGTCTGTGATCTGATTCTTTCCTGGGATTCCAGTAATAGATTCCGATGGACATGGGAAGCTTTACTGTAACCTGTGGACCCTCAACTTGACGATGAAACACAGAAATTGTGTCGGATTTGAATACAACAGGCACCAAGCCGACTTCTGTCCGGGAGAGTAATGCCTCTAACTGCCTAAGCTTTGATTCTTTCCTGGGATTCCAGTAATAAATTCCGATGGACATGGGAAGGTTAACATTAACCTGTGGACCTTCAACTTGACGATGAAACACAGAAATTGCGTCGGAATTGAATACAACAGGCACCATGCCGGCTTCTGCCCGGGAGAGTAATGCTTCCAACTGTCTGTGCTTTGATTCATTCCTGAGATTCCAGTAATAAATTCCGCTGGACATGGGAAAGATTACTGTAACCTGTGGACCTTCAACGTGACGATCAAACACAGAAATTGCGTCGGAACTGAATACAACAAACACCATGCCGACTTCTCTCCCGGAGAGTAACGCTTCTAACTGTCTGTGCTTTGATTCTTTCCTGGGATTCCAGTAATAGATTCCGATGGACATGGGAGGGTTTACTGCTACCTGTGGGCCTTCAACTTGACGATGAAAACAGAAATTGCGTCGGAATTTAATACAACTTGCACCAAGCCGACTTCTGTCCGGGAGAGTAATGCTTCTAAGTGCCTGTGGTTTGTTTCTTTCCTGGGATTCCAGTAATAGATTCCGATGGACATGGGAAGGTTTACTGTAACCTGTGGACCTTCAACTTGACGATGAAACACAGAAATTGCGTCGGAATTGAACGCAACAAACACCATGCCAACTTCTCTCCCGGAGAGTAATGCTTCTAACTGTCTGTGTTTTTATTCTTTCCTGGGACTCCAGTAATAGATTCCGCTGGACATGGGAAGGATTACTGTAACCTGTGGACCTTCAACCTGACGATGAAACAAAGAAATTGCGTCGGAATTGAATACAACAAACACCATGCCGACTTCTCTCCCGGAGAGTAATGCTTCTAACTGTCTGTCTTTTGATTCTTTCCTGGGATTCCAGTAATAGATTCCGATGGACATGGGAAGGTTTACTGTAACCTGTGGACCTTCAACTTGACGATGAAACACAGAAATTGCGTCGGAATTGAATACAACAAACACCATGCCGACTTCTCTCCTCTAGAGTAATGCTTCTAACTGTCTGTGTTTTGATTCTTTCCTGGGATTCCAGTAATAGATTCCGATGGACAGGGGAAGGTTTACTGTAACCTGTGGACCTTCAACTTGACGATGAAACACAGAAATTGCGTCGGAATTGAATGCAACAGGCACCATGCCGACGTCTGTTCGGGAGAGTAATGATTCTAACTGTCTGTGCTTTGATCCTTTCCTGGGATTCCAGTAATAGATTCCGGTGGACATGGGGAGGTTAACTGTAACCTGTGGACCTTCAACATGACGATGAAACACAGAAATTGCGTCGGAATTGAATCCAACAGGCACCATGCCGACTTCTCTCCGGGAGAGTAATGCTTCTAACTGTCTGTGCTTTGATTCTTTCCTGGGGTTCCAGTAATAGATTCGGATGGACATGGGAAGGTTTACTGCAACCTGTGGACCTTCCACCTGACGATGAAACACAGAAATATCGTCGGAATCGAATTCAACAGGTACCATGCGACTTCTCTCCGGGAGAGTAATGCTTCTAACTGTCTGTGCTTTGATCCTTTCCTGGGATTCCAGTAATAGATTCCGATGGACATGGGAAGGTTTACTGTAACCTGTGGACCTTCAACTTGACGATGAAACACAGAAATTGTGTCGGAATTGAATACAACAGGCACCAAGCCGACTTTTCATCGGGAGAATAACGCTTCTAACTGTGTGTGCTTTGATTCTTTCGTGGGATTCCAGTAATAAATTCCGATTGACATGGGAAGGTTTACTGTAACCTGTGGACCTTCAACGTGACGAAGAAACACAGAAATTGCATCGGATTTGAATACAACAGGCACCATGCCAACTTCTCTCCGGAGAGTAACGCTACTAACTGTCTGCGCTTTGATTCTTTCCTGGGATTCCAGTAATAGATTCAGATGGACATGGGAAGGTTTACTGTAACCTGTGGGCCTTGAACTTGATGATGGAACACAGAAATTGCGTCGGAATTGAATACAACAGGCACCAAGCCGACTTCTGTCCGGGAGAGTAATGCTTCTAACTGTCTGTGGTTTGAGTCTTTCCTGGGATTCCAGTAATAGATTCCGATGGACATGGGAAGGTTTACTGTAACGTGTGGACCTTCAACTTGACGATGAAACACAGAAATTGTGTCGGAATTGAATACAACAGGCACAAAGCCGACTTCTGTCCGGGAGAGTAATGCTTCTAACTGTCTGTGCTTTGATTCTTTCCTGGGATTCCATTAATAGATTCCGATGGACATGGGAAGGTTTACTTTAACCTGTGCAACTTCAACTTGACGATGAAACACAGAAATTGCGTCGGAATTGAATACAACAGGCACCATGCCGACTTCTGTCCGGGAGAGTAATGCTTCCAACTGTCTGTCTTTGATTCTTTCCTGGGATTCCAGTAATAGATTCCGCTGGACATGGGAAGGATTACTGTAACCTGTGGACCTTCAACTTGACGGTGAAACACAGAAATTACGTCGGAATTGAATACAACAAACACCGTGCCTATTTCTCTCCCGCAGAGCAATGCTTCCAAATGTCTGTGCTTTGATTCTTTCCTGGGATTCCAGTAATAGATTCCGATGGACATGTGATGGTTTACCGTAACCTGTGGATATTCAACTTGACGATGAAACACAGAAATTGCGTTGGAATTGAATCCAACAGGCACCATGCCGACTTCTGTCCGGGAGAGTAATGCTTCTAACTGTCTGTGCTTTGATTCTTTCCTGGGATTCCAGTAATAGATTCCGATGGACATGGGAAGGTTTACTGTAACCTGTGGACCTTCAACTTGACGGTGAAACACAGAAATTGCGTCGGAATTGAATACAACAAACACCATGCCGACTTCTCTCTGGGGGAATAATGCTTCTAACTGTCTGTGTTTTGATTCTTTCCTGGGATTGCAGTAATAGATTCCGATGGACATGTTAATGTCTACTATAACCTGTTGACCTTCAACTTGACGATGAAACACAGAAATTGCGTCGGAGTTGAATACAACAGGCACCATGCCGATTTCTCACCGGGAGAGTAACGCTTCTAGCTGTCTGTGCTTTGATTCATTCCTGGGATTCCAGTAATAGATTCCGATGGACATGGGAAAGATTACTGTAACCTGTGGACCTTCAACTTGACGATCAAACACAGAAATTGCGTCGGAACTGAATACAACAAACACCATGCCGACTTCTCTCCCGGAGAGTAACGCTTCTAACTGTCTGTGCTTTGATTCTTTCCTGGGATTCCAGTAATAGATTCCGATGGACATGGGAGGGTTTACTGCTACCTGTGGGCCTTCAACTTGACGATGAAAACAGAAATTGCGTCGGAATTTAATACAACTTGCACCAAGCCGACTTCTGTCCGGGAGAGTAATGCTTCTAAGTGCCTGTGGTTTGATTCTTTCCTGGGATTCCAGTAATAGATTCCGATGGACATGGGAAGGTTTACTGTAACCTGTGGACCTTCAACTTGACGATGAAACACAGAAATTGCGTCGGAATTGAACACAACAAACACCATGCCGACTTCTCTCCCGGAGAGTAATGCTTCTAACTGTCTGTCTTTTGATTCTTTCCTGGGATTCCAGTAATAGATTCCGATGGACATGGGAAGGTTTACTGTAACCTGTGGACCTTCAACTTGACGATGATACACAGAAATTGCGTCGGAATTGAATACAACAAACACCATGCCGACTTCTCTCCTGGAGAGTAATGCTTCTAACTGTCTGTGCTTTGATCCTTTCCTGGGATTCCAGTAATAGATTCCGATGGACTTGGGAAGGTTTACTGTAACCTGTGGACCTTCCACCTGACGATGAAACACAGAAATATCGTCGGAATCGAATTCAACAGGTACCATGCGACTTCTCTCCTGGAGAGTAATGCTTCTAACTGTCTGTGCTTTGATCCTTTCCTGGGATTCCAGTAATAGATTCCGATGGACATGGGTAGCTTTACTGTAACCTGTGGACCTTCAACTTGACGATGAAACACAGAAATTGTGTCGGATTTGAATACAACAGGCACCATGCCGATTTCTCGCCGGGAGAGTAACGCTTCTAACTGTCTGTGCTTTGATTCTTTCCTGGGATTCCAGTAATAGATTCCGATGGACTTGGGAAGGTTTACTGTAACCTGTGGACCTTCAACTTGACGATGAAACACAGAAATTGTGTCGGAATTGAATTCAACAGGCACCAAGCCGACTTTTCATCGGGAGAATAACGCTTCTAACTGTGTGTGCTTTGATTCTTTCGTGGGATTCCAGTAATAAATTCCGATTGACATGGGAAGGTTTACTGTAACCTGTGGACCTTCAACGTGACGAAGAAACACAGAAATTGCATCGGATTTGAATACAACAGGCACCATGCCAACTTCTCTCCGGAGAGTAACGCTACTAACTGTCTGCGCTTTGATTCTTTCCTGGGATTCCAGTAATAGATTCAGATGGACATGGGAAGGTTTACTGTAACCTGTGGGCCTTCAACTTGATGATGGAACACAGAAATTGCGTCGGAATTGAATAGAACAGGCACCAAGCCGACTTCTCTCCGGGAGAGTAATGCTTCTAACTGTCTGTGGTTTGAGTCTTTCCTGGGATTCCAGTAATAGATTCCGATGGACATGGGAAGGCTTACTGTAACCTGTGGACCTTCAACTTGACGATGAAACACAGAAATTGTGTCGGAATTGAATACAACAGGCACAAAGCCGACTTCTGTCCGGGAGAGTAATGCTTCTAACTGTCTGTGCTTTGATTCTTTCCTGGGATTCCATTAATAGATTCCGATGGACATGGGAAGGTTTACTTTAACCTGTGCACCTTCAACTTGACGATGAAACACAGAAATTGCGTCGGAATTGAATACAACAGGCACCATGCCGACTTCTGTCCGGGAGAGTAATGCTTCCAACTGTCTGTCTTTGATTCTTTCCTGGGATTCCAGTAATAGATTCCGCTGGACATGGGAAGGATTACTGTAACCTGTGGACCTTCAACTTGACGGTGAAACACAGAAATTACGTCGGAATTGAATACAACAAACACCGTGCCTATTTCTCTCCCGCAGAGCAATGCTTCCAAATGTCTGTGCTTTGATTCTTTCCTGGGATTCCAGTAATAGATTCCGATGGACATGTGAAGGTTTACCGTAACCTGTGGATATTCAACTTGACGATGAAACACAGAAATTGCGTTGGAATTGAATCCAACAGGCACCATGCCGACTTCTGTCCGGGAGAGTAATGCTTCTAACTGTCTGTGCTTTGATTCTATCCTGGGATTCCAGTAATAGATTCCGATGGACATGGGAAGGTTTACTGTAACCTGTGGACCTTCAACTTGACGATGAAACACAGAAATTGCGTCGGAATTGAATACAACAAACACCATGCCGACTTCTCTCTGGGGAAATAATGCTTCTAACTGTCTGTGTTTTGATTCTTTCCTGGGATTGCAGTAATAGATTCCGATGGACATGTTAATGTCTACTTTAACCTGTTGACCTTCAACTTGACGATGAAACACAGAAATTGCGTCGGAGTTGAATACAACAGGCACCATGCCGATTTCTCACCGGGAGAGTAACGCTTCTAGCTGTCTGTGCTTTGATTCATTCCTGGGATTCCAGTAATAGATTCCGATGGACTTAAGAAGGGTTACTGTGACCTGTGGACCTTCAACTTGAAGATGAAACACGGAAATTGTGTCGGAATTGAATACAACAGGCACCAAGCCGTCTTCTGTCCGGGAGAGTAATGCTTCTAACTGTCTGTGCTTTGATTCTTTCCTGGGATTCCAGGAATTGATTCCGATGGACATGGGAAGTTGTACTTTAACCTGTGGACCTTCAACTTGACGATGAAACACAGAAATTTCGTCGGAATTGAATACAACAGGCACCATGCCTACTTCTGTCCGGGATAGTAATGCTTCCAACTGTCTGTGCTTGGATTCTTTCCTGGGATTCCAGTAATAGATTCCGCTGGACATGGGAAGGATTACAGTAACCTGTGGACCTTCAACTTGATGATGAAACACAGAAATTGCGTCGGAATTGAATACAACAGGCACCATGCGGACCTCTGTTCGGGAGAGTAATAATTCTAACTGTCTGTGCTTTGATCCTTTCCTGGGATTCCAGTAATAGATTCCGATGGACATGGGAAGTTTTACTGTAACCTGTGGACCTTCAACTTCACGATGAAACACAGAAATTGTGTCGGAATTGAATCCAACAGACACCATGCCGACTTCTCTTCGGGAGAGTAATGCTTCTAACTGTCTGTGCTTTGATTCGCTCCTGGGATTCCAGTAATAGATTCCGATGGACATGGGAAGGTTTACATTATCCTGTGGACCTTCAACTTGACGATGAAACACAGAAATTGCGTCGGAATTGAATTCAACAGGCACCATGCGACTTCCCTCCGGGAGTGTAATGCTTCTAACTGTCTGTGCTTTAATTCTTTCCTGGGATTCCAGTAATAGATTCTGATGGAAATGGGAAGGTTTACTGTAACCTGTGGGCCTTCAACTTGACGATGGAACACAGAAATTGCGTCGGAATTGAATACAACAGGCACCAAGCCGACTTCTGTCCGGGAGAGTAATGCTTCTAACTGTCTGTGGTTTGATTCTTTCCTGGGATTCCAGTAATAGATTCTGATAGACATGGGAAGGTTTACTATAACCTGTGGACCTTCAACGTGACGATGAAACACTGAAATTGAGTCGGAATAGAACACAACAGGCAGCATGCCTACCTCTGTCCGGGAGAGTAATGCTTCTAACTGTCTGTGCTTTGATTCTTTTCTGGGATTCCAGTAATATATTCCGATGGACACGGGAAGGTTTACTATAACCTGTGGACCTTCAACGTGACAATGAACCACAGAAATTGCGTCGGAATTGAATACAACAGGCACCATGCCGACTTCTGTCCGGGAGAGTTAAGCTTCTAACTGTCTGTGCTTTGATTCTTTCCTGGGATTCCAGTAATAGATTCCGATGGACAAGGGAAGGTTTACTGTAAGCTGTGGACCTTCAACTTGACGATGAAACACAGAAATTGCGTCGGAATTGAATACAACAGGCTACAAGCCGACTTATGTCCGGGAGAGTAATGCTTCCAACTGTCTGTGCTTTGATTTATTCCTGGGATTCCAGTAATAGATTCCGATGGACATGGGAAGGATTACTGTAAGCTGTGGACCATCAACTTGGCGATGAAACACAGAAATTGCGTCGGAATTGAACACAACAAACACCATGCCGACTTCCCTCCCGGAGAGTAATTCTTCTAACTGTCTGTGTTTTTATTCTTTCCTGGGACTCCAGTAATAGATTCCGCTGGACATGGGAAGGATTACTGTAACCTGTGGACCTTCAACCTGACGATGAAACACAGAAATTGCGTCGGAATTGAATGTAACAGGCACCATGCCGACTTCTGTTCGGGAGAGTAATGATTCTAACTGTCTGTGCTTTGATCCTTTCCTGGGATTCCAGTAATAGATTCCGATGGACATGGGAAGGTTTACTGCAACCTGTGGACCTTCCACCTGGCGATGAAACACAGAAATATCGTCGGAATTGAATTCAACAGGTACCATGCGACTTCTCTCCGGGAGAGTAATGCTTCTAACTGTCTGTGCTTTGATTCTTTCCTGGGATTCCAGTAATAGATTCCGATGGACATGGGTAGCTTTACTGTAACCTGTGGACCTTCAACTTGACGATGAAACACAGAAATTGTGTCGGAATTGAATACAACAGGCACGATGCCGATTTCTCGCCGGGAGAGTAACGCTTCTAACTGTCTGTGCTTTGATTCTTTCCTGGGATTCCAGTAATAGATTCCGATGGACTTGGGAAGGTTTACTGTAACCTGTGGACCTTCAACTTGACGATGAAACACAGAAATTGTGTCGGAATTGAATTCAACAGGCACCATGCCGACTTCTGTCCGGGAGAGTAATGCTTCTAACTGTCTGTGCTTTGATTCTTTCCTGGGAATCCAGCAATAGATTCCGATGGACATGGGAAGGTTTAGTTTAACCTGTGGACCTTCAACGTGACGATGAAACACTGAAATTGAGTCGGAATAGAACACAACAGGCACCATGCCTACCTCTGTCCGGGAGAGTAATGCTTCTAACTGTCTGTGCTTTGATTCTTTTCTGGGATTCCAGTAATATATTCCGATGGACACGGGAAGGTTTACTATAACCTGTGGACCTTCAACGTGACAATGAACCACAGAAATTGCGTCGGAATTGAATACAACAGGCACCATGCCGACTTCTGTCCGGGAGAGTTAAGCTTCTAACTGTCTGTGCTTTGATTCTTTCCTGGGATTCCAGTAATAGATTCCGATGGACAAGGGAAGGTTTACTGTAAGCTGTGGACCTTCAACTTGACGATGAAACACAGAAATTGCGTCGGAATTGAATACAACCGGCTACAAGCCGACTTATGTCCGGGAGAGTAATGCTTCCAACTGTCTGTGCTTTGATTCATTCCTGGGATTCCAGTAATAGATTCCGATGGACATGGGAAGGATTACTGTAAGCTGTGGACCATCAACTTGGCGATGAAACACAGAAATTGCGTCGGAATTGAACACAACAAACACCATGCCGACTTCCCTCCCGGAGAGTAATTCTTCTAACTGTCTGTGTTTTTATTCTTTCCTGGGACTCCAGTAATAGATTCCGCTGGACATGGGAAGGATTACTGTAACCTGTGGACCTTCAACCTGACGATGAAACACAGGAATTGCGTCGGAATTGAATACAACAAACACCATACCGACTTCTCTCCCGGAGAGTAATGCTTCTAACTGTCCGTCTTTTGATTCTTTCCTGGGATTCCAGTAATAGATTCCGATGCACATGGGAAGGTTTACTGTAACCTGTGGACCTTCAACTTGACGATGAAACACAGAAACTGCGTCGGAATTGAATACAACAAACACCATGCCGACTTCTCTCCTGGAGAGTAATGCTTCTAACTGTCTGTGTTTTGATTCTTTCCTGGGATTCCAGTAATAGATTCCGATGGACAGGGGAAGGTTTACTGTAACATGTGGACCTTCTACTTGACGATGAAACACAGAAATTGCGTCGGAATTGAATGTAACAGGCACCATGCCGACTTCTGTTCGGGAGAGTAATGATTCTAACTGTCTGTGCTTTGATCCTTTCCTGGGATTCCAGTAATAGATTCCGATGGACATGGGAAGGTTTACTGTAACCTGTGGACCTGCAACTTGACGATGAAACACAGAAATTGCGCCGGAATTGAATCCAACAGGCACCATGCCGACTTCTCTCCGGGAGAGTAATGCTTCTAACTGTCTGTGCTTTGATTCTTTCCTGGGGTTCCAGTAATAGATTGGGATGGACATGGGAAAGTTTACTGCAACCTGTGGACCTTCCACCTGGCGATGAAACACAGAAATATCGTCGGAATTGAATTCAACAGGTACCATGCGACTTCTCTCCGGGAGAGTAATGCTTCTAACTGTCTGTGCTTTGATTCTTTCCTGGGATTCCAGTAACAGATTCCGATGGACATGGGTAGCTTTACTGTAACCTGTGGACCTTCAACTTGACGATGAAACACAGAAATTGTGTCGGAATTGAATACAACAGGCACCATGCCGATTTCTCGCCGGGAGAGTAACGCTTCTAACTGTCTGTGTTTTGATTCTTTCCTGGGATTCCAGTAATAGATTCCGATGGACTTGGGAAGGTTTACTGTAACCTGTGGACCTTCAACTTGACGATGAAACACAGAAATTGTGTCGGAATTGAATTCAACAGGCACCATGCCGACTTCTGTCCGGGAGAGTAATGCTTATAACTGTCTGTGCTTTGATTCTTTCCTGGGATTCCAGTAATAGATTCCGATGGACTTGGGAAGGTTTACTGTAACCTGTTGACCTTCAACATGACGATGAAACACAAAAATTGCGTCGGAATTGAATACAACCGGCACCATGCCGATTTCTCATCGGGAGAATAACGCCTCTAACTGTGTGTGCTTTGATTCTTTCGTGGGATTCCAGTAATAAATTCCGATGGACATGGGAAGGTTTACTCTAAAATATGGACCTTCAACGTGACGAAGAAACACAGAAATTGCATCGGATTTGAATACAACAGGCACCATGCCAACTTCTCTCCGGAGAGTAACGCTACTAACTGTCTGTGCTTTGATTCTTTCCTGGGATTCCAGTAATAGATTCCGATGGACATGGGAAGGTTTACTGTAACCTGTGCACCTTCAACTTGACGATGAAACACAGAAATTGCGTCGGAATTGAATACAACAGGCACCATGCCGACTTCTGTCCGTCAGAGTAATGCTCCCAACTGTCTGTCCTTTGATTCTTTCCTGGGATTCCAGTAATAGATTCCGCTGGACATGGGAAGGATTACTGTAACCTGTGGACCTTCAACTTGACGATGAAACACAGAAATTGCGTCGGAATTGAATACAACAAACACCGTGCCTATTTCACTCCCGCAGAGCAATGCTTCCAAATGTCTGTGCTTTGATTCTTTCCTGGGATTCCAGTAATAGATTCCGATGGACATGTGAAGGTTTACCGTAACCTGTGGATATTCAACTTGACGATGAAACACAGAAATTGCGTTGGAATTGAATCCAACAGGCACCAAGCCGACTTCTGTCCGGGAGAGTAATGCTTCTAACTGTCTGCGCTTTGATTCTTTCCTGGGATTCCAGTAATTGATTCCGATGGACATGGGAAGTTGTACTTTAACCTGTGGACCTTCAACTTGACGATGAAACACAGAAATTTCGTCGGAATTGAATACAACAGGCACCATGCCGACTTCTGTCCGGGAGAGTAATGCTTCGAACTGTCTGTGCTTGGATTCTTTCCTGGGATTCCAGTAATAGATTCCGCTGGACATGGGAAGGATAACTGTAACCTGTGGACCTTCAACTTAATGATTAAACACAGAAATTGCGTCGGAATTGAATACAACAAGCACCATGCCGACTTCTCTCCGTGACAGTAATGCTTCTAACTGTCTGTGCTTTGATTCTTTCCTGGGATTCCAGTAATAGATGCCGATGGACATGGGAAGGTTTACATTATCCTGTGGACCTTCAACTTGACGATGAAACACAGAAATTGCGTCGCAATTGAATTCAACAGGCACCATGCGACTTCCCTCCGGGAGAGTAATGCTTTTAACTGTCTGTGCTTTAATTCTTTCCTGGTATTCCAGTAATAGATTCTGATGGACATGATAAGGTTTACTGTAACCTGTGGACCTTCAACTTGACGATGAAACACAGTAATCGCATCGGATTTGAATACAACAGGCACCATGCCAACTACTCTCCGGAGAGTAACGCTTCTAACTGTCTGTGCTTTGATTCTTTCCTGGGATTCCAGTAATAGATTCCGATGGACATGGGAAGGTTTACTGTAACCTATGGGCCTTCAGCTTGACGATGGAACACAGAAATTGCGTCGGAATTGAATACAACAGGCACCAAGCCGACTTCTGTCCGGGAGAGAAATGCTTCTAACTGTCTGTGATCTGATTCTTTCCTCGGATTCCAGTAATAGATTCCGATGGACATGGGAAGCTTTACTGTAACCTGTGGACCTTCAACTGGACGATGAAACACAGAAATTGCGTCGGAATTAAATACAACAGGCACCATGCCGATTTCTCACCGGGAGAGCAACGCTTCTAACTGTCTGTGCTTCGATTGTTTCCTGGGATTCCAGTAATAGATTCCGATGGACTTGGGAAGGTTTACTGTAACCTGTGGACCTTCAACTTGACGATGAAACACAGTAATCGCATCGGATTTGAATACAACAGGCACCATGCCAACTACTCTCCGGAGAGTAACGCTTCTAACTATCTGTGCTTTGATTCTTTCCTGGGAATCCAGTAATAGATTCCGATGGACTTGGGAAGGTTTACTGTAACCTGTGGACCTTCAACTTGACGATGAAACACAGAAATTGTGTCGGAATTGAATACAACAGGCACGAAGCCGACTTCTGTCCGGGAGAGTAATGCTTCTAACTGCCTGTGCTTTGATTCTTTCCTGGGATTCCAGTAATAAATTCCGCTGGACATGGGAAGGTTAACATTAACGTGTGGACCTTCAACTTGACGATGAAACAGAGAAATTGCGTCGGAATTGAATACAACAGGGACCATGCCGACTTCTGTTCGGGAGAGTAATGCTTCCGACTGTCTGTGCTTTGATTCTTTCCTGGGATTCCAGTAATAGATTGCGCTGGACATGGGAAGGATTACTTTAACCTGTGGACCTTCAACTTGACGATGAAACAAAGAAATTGCGTCGGAATTGAATACAACAAACACCATGCCGACTTCTCTCCCGGAGAGTAATGCTTCTAAATGTCTGTGTTTTGATTCTTTCCTGGGATTCCAGTAATAGATTCCGATGAACATGTGAAGGTTTACTGTAACCTGTGGACCTTCCACTTGACGATGAAACACAGAAATTACGTCGGACTTGAATCCAACACGCACCATACCGACGTCTGTCCGGGAGAGTAATGCCTCTAACTGTCTGTGCTTTGATTCTTTCCTGGGATTCCAGGAATAGATTCGGATGGACATGTGAAGGTTTACTGTAACCTGTGGACCTTCAACTTGACGATGAAACACAGAAATTGTGTCGGAATTGAATACAACAAACACCATGCCGACTTCTCTCCCGGAGAGTAATGTATCTAACTGTCTGTGTTTTGATTCTTTCCTGGGATTCCAGCAATAGATTCCGATGGACATGGGAAAGTTTACTGTAACCTGTGGACCTTAAACATGACGATGAAACACAGAAATTGCGTCGGAATTGAATCCAACAGGCACCATGCCGACTTCTCTCCCGGAGAGTAATGCTTCTAAATGTCTGTGTTTTGATTCTTTCCTGGGATTCCAGTAATAGTTTCCGATGAACATGTGAAGGTTTACTGTAACCTGTGGACCTTCCACTTGACGATGAAACACAGAAATTACATCGGACTTGAATCCAACACGCACCAAGCCGACGTCTGTCCGGGAGAGTAATGCTTCTAACTGTCTGTGCTTTGTATCTATCCTGGGATTCCAATAATACATTCCGATGGACATGGGAATGTTTACTGTAACCTGTGGGCCTTCAACTTGACGAAGAAACACAGAAATTGCGTCGGAATTGAATACAACAATCACCATGCCGAACTCTTTCCTGGAGAATAATGCTTTTAACTGTCTGTGTTTTGATTCTTTCCTGGGATTCCAGTAATAGATTCCGATGGACATGGGAAGGTTTACTTTAACCTGTGGACCTTTAACTTGACGATGAAACACAGAAATTGCGTCGGAATTGAATACAACAGGCACCATGCCGACTTCTGTCCGGGAGAGTAATGCTTCCAACTGTCTGTGCTTCGATTCTTTCCTGGGATTCCAGTAATAGATTCCGCTGGACATGGGAAGGATTACTGTAACCTGTGGACCTTCAACTTGACGATGAAACACAGAAATTGCGTCGGAATTGAATCCAACAGGCACCATGCCGACTTCTGTCCGGGAGAGTAATGCCTCTAACTGTCTGTGCTTTGATTCTTTCCTGGGATTCCAGGAATAGATTCGGATAGACATGTGAAGGTTTACTGTAACCTGTGGACCTTCAACTTGACGATGAAACACAGAAATTGCGTCGGAATTGAATACAACAAACACCATGCCAACTTTTCTCCGGGACAATAATGCTTCTAACTGTCTGTGTTTTGATTCTTTCCTGGGATTCCAGTAATAGATTCCGATGGACATGGTAATGTTTACTGTACCCTGTTGACCTTCAACTTGACGATGAAACACAGAAATTGCGTCGTAATTGAATACATCAGGCACCATGCCGACTTCTGTCCAGGGGAGTAATGCATCTAACTGTCTGTGGTTTGATTCTTTCCTGGGATTCCTGTAATAGATTGCGATGGACATGGGAAGGTTTACTGTAACCTGTGGACCTTCAACTTGACGATGAAACACAGAAATTGCGTCGGAATTGAATACAACAAACACCATGCCGACTTCTCTCCCGGACAGTAATGCTTTTAAATGTCTGTGTTTTGTTTCTTTCCTGGGATTCCAGTAATAGATTCCGATGGACATGGGAAGCTTTACTGTAACCTGTGGACCATCAACTTGACGATGAAACACAGAAATTGCGTCGGAATTGAATACAACAGGCACCATGCCGACTTCTGTCCGGGAGAGTAATGCTTCTAACTGCCTGTGCTTTGATTCTTTCCTGGGATTCCAGTAATAGATTCCGATGGACTTGGGAAGGTTTACTGTAACCTGTGGACCTTCAAGTTGACGATGAAACACAGAAATTGTGTCGGAATTGAATACAACAGGCACCATGCCGACTTCTGTCCGGGAGAATAATGCTTCTAACTGCCTGTGCTTTGATTCTTTCCTGGGATTCCAGTAATAAATTCCGATGGACATGGGAAGGTTAACATTAACCTGTGGACCTTCACCTTGACGATGAAACACAGAAATTGCGTCGGAATTGAATACAACAGGCACCATGCCGACTTCTGTCCGGGAGGATAATGCTTCCAACTGTCTGTGCTTTGATTCTTTCCTGGGATTCCAGTAATAGATACCGTTGGACATGGGATGGATTACTTTAACCTGTGGACCTTCAACTTGACGATGAAACAAAGAAATTGCGTCGGAATTGACTACAACAAACACCATGCCGACTTCTCTCCCGGAGAGTAATGCTTCTAAATGTCTGTGTTTTGATTCTTACCTGGGATTCCAGTAATAGATTCAGATGCACATGGTAATGTTTACTGTAACCTGTTGACCTTCAACTTGACGATGAAAAACAGAAATTGCGTCGGAATTGAATACAACAGGCACCATGCCGATTTCTCTCCGGGAGAATAATGCTTCTAACTGTCTGTGTTTTTTCTTTCCTGGGATTGCAGTAATAGATTCCGATGGACATGGTAATGTTTACTGTAACCTGTGGACCTTCAACTTGACGATGAAACACAGAAATTGCGTCGGAATAGAATACAACAAACGCCATGCTGTCTCCTCTCCGGGAGAATAATGCTTCTAACTGTCTGTGTTTTGATTCTTTCCTGGGATTCCAGTAATAGATTCCGCTGGACATGGTAAGGATAACTGTAACCTGTGGACCTTCAACTTGACGATGAAACATAGAAATTGCGTCGCAATTGAATTCAACAGGCACCATGCGACTTCCCTCTGGGAGAGTAATGCTTCTAACTGTCTGTGCTTTAATTCTTTCCTGGGAATCCAGTAATAGATTCTGATGGACATGGGAAGGTTTACTGTAACCTGTGGACCTTCAACTTGACGATGAAACACAGTAATTGCATCGGATTTGAATACAACAGGCACCATGCCAACTACTCTCCGGAGAGTAACGCTTCTAACTGTCTGTGCTTTGATTCTTTCCTGGGATTCCAGTAATAGATTCCGATGGACATGGGAAGGTTTACTGTAACCTGTGGGCCTTCAACTTGACGATGGAACACAGAAATTGCGTCGGAATTGAATACAACAGGCACCAAGCCGACTTCTGTCCGGGAGAGTAATGCTTCTAACTGTCTGTGGTTTGATTCTTTCCTGGGATTCCAGTAATAGATTCTGATAGTCATGGGAAGGTTTACTATAACCTGTGGACCTTCAACGTGACGATGAGACACTGAAATTGCGTCGGAATAGAATACAACAGGCACCATGCCTACCTCTGTCCGGGAGAGTAATGCTTCTAACTGTCTGTGATCTGATTCTTTCCTGGGATTCCAGTAATAGATTCCGATGGACATGGGAAGCTTTACTGTAACCTGTGGACCTTCAACTTGACGATGAAACACAGAAATTGCGTCGGAATTGAATACAACAGGCACCATGCCGACTTCTGTCCGGGAGAGTAATGCTTCTAACTGCCTGTGCTTTGATTCTTTCCTGGGATTCCAGTAATAGATTCCGATGGACTTGGGAAGGTTTACTGTAACCTGTGGACCTTCAACTTGACGATGAAACACAGAAATTGTGTCGGAATTGAATACAACAGGCACCATGCCGACTTCTGTCCGCGAGAGTAATGCTTCTAACTGCCTGTGCTTTGATTCTTTCCTGGGATTCCAGTAATAAATTCCGATGGGCATGGGAAGGTTAAGATTAACCTGTGGACCTTCAACCTGACGATGAAACACAGAAATTGCGTCGGAGTCTAACACAACAGGCACCATGCCGACTTCTGTCCGGGAGAGTAATGCTTCCAACTGTCTGTGCTTTGATTCTTTCCTGGGATTCCAGTAATAGATACCGCTGGACATGGGAAGGATTACTTTGACCTGTGGACCTTCAACTTGACGATGAAACAAAGAAATTGCGTCGGAATTGAATACAACAAACACCATGCCGACTTCTCTCCCGGAGAGTAATGCTTCTAAATGTCTGTGTTTTGATTCTTTCCTGGGATTCCAGTAATAGTTTCCGATGAACATGTGAAGGTTTACTGTAACCTGTGGACCTTCCACTTGACGATGAAACACAGAAATTACGTCGGACTTGAATCCAACACGCACCATGCCGACGTCTGTCCGGGAGAGTAATGCTTCTAACTGTCTGTGCTTTGATTCTATCCTGGGATTCCAATAATACATTCCGATGGACATGGGAAGGTTTACTGTAACCTGTGGGCCTTCAACTTGACGAAGAAACACAGAAATTGCGTCGGAATTGAATACAACAATCACCATGCCGACTTCTCTCCTGGAGAATAATGCTTTTAACTGTCTGTGTTTTGATTCTTACCTGGGATTCCAGTAATAGATTCTGATGCACATGGTAATGTTTACTGTAACCTGTTGACCTTCAACTTGACGATGAAATACAGAAATTGCGTCGGAATTGAATACAACAGGCACCATGCCGATTTCTCACCGGGAGAGTAACGCTTCTAACTGTCTGTGGTTTGATTCTTTCCTGGGATTCCAGTAATAGATTCCGATGGACATGGGAAGGTTTACTTTAACCTGTGGACCTTCAACTTGACGATGAAACACAGAAATTGCGTCGGAATTGAATACAACAGGCACCATGCCGACTTCTGTCCGGGAGAGTAATGCTTCCAACTGTCTGTGCTTCGATTCTTTCCTGGGATTCCAGTAATAGATTCCGCTGGACATGGGAAGGATTACTGCAACCTGTGGACCTTCAACTTGTCGATGAAACACAGAAATTGCGTCGGAATTGAATCCAACAGGCACCATGCCGACTTCTGTCCGGGAGAGTAATGCTTCTAACTGTCTGAGCTTTGATTCTTTCCTGGGATTCCAGTAATAGATTCCGATGGACATGGGAAGGTTTACTGTAACCTGTGGACCTTCAACATGACGATGAAACACAGAAATTGCATCGGAATTGAATACAACAAACGCCATGCTGTCTCCTCTCCGGGAGAATAATGCTTCTAACTGTCTGTGTTTTGATTCTTTCCTGGGATTCCAGTAATAGATTCCGATGGGCATGGGAAGGTTTACTGTAACCCGTGGACCTTCAACTTGACGATGAAACACAGAAATTGTGTCGGAATTGAATACAACAAACACCATGCCGTTTTCTCTCCCGGAGAGTAATGTATCTAACTGTCTGTGTTTTGATTCTTTCCTGGGATTCCAGCAATAGATTCCGATGGACATCGGAAAGTTTACTGTAACCTGTGGACCTTAAACATAACGATGAAACACAGAAATTGCGTCGGAATTGAATCCAACAGGCACCATGCCGACTTCTGTTCGGGAGAGTAATACTTCTAACTGTCTGTGCTTTGATTCTCTCCTGGGATTCCAGTAATAGATTCCGATGGACATGGGAAGGTTTACTGTAACCTGTGGACCTTCAACTTGACGATGAAACACAGAAATTGCGTCGGAATTGAATACAACAAACAACATGCCGACTTCTCTCCTGGAGAGTAATGTTTCTAAATGTCTGTGTTTTGTTTCTTTCCTGGGATTCCAGTAATAGATTCCGATGGACATGCGAAGGTTTACTGTAACCTGTGGACCTTCAACTTGACGATGAAACACAGAAATTGCATCGGAATTGAATACAACAAACGTCATGCTGTCTCCTCTCCGGGAGATTAATGCTTCTAACTGTCTGTGTTTTGATTCTTTCCTGGGATTCCAGTAATAGATTCCGATGGACATGGGAAGGTTTACTGTAACCTGTGGACCTTCAACTTGACGATGAAACACAGAAATTGCGTCGGAATAGAATCCAACAGGCACCATGCCGACTTCTGTCCGGGAGAGTAATGCTTCTAACTGTCTGAGCTTTGATTCTTTTCTGGGATTCCAGTAATAGATTCCGATGGACATGGGAAGGTTTACTGTAACCTGTGGACCTTCAACTTGACGATGAAACACAGAAATTGCATCGGAATTGAATACAACAAACGCCATGCTGTCTCCTCTCCGGGAGAATAATGCTTCTAACTGTCTGTGTTTTGATTCTTTCCTGGGATTCCAGTAATAGATTCCGATGGGCATGGGAAGGTTTACTGTAACCCGTGGACCTTCAACTTGACGATGAAACACAGAAATTGTGTCGGAATTGAATACAACAAACACCATGCCGTTTTCTCTCCCGGAGAGTAATGTATCTAACTGTCTGTGTTTTGATTCTTTCCTGGGATTCCAGCAATAGATTCCGATGGACATGGGAAAGTTTACTGTAACCTGTGGACCTTAAACATAACGATGAAACACAGAAATTGCGTCGGAATTGAATCCAACAGGCACCATGCCGACTTCTGTTCGGGAGAGTAATACTTCTAACTGTCTGTGCTTTGATTCTCTCCTGGGATTCCAGTAATAGATTCCGATGGACATGGGAAGGTTTACTGTAACCTGTGGACCTTCAACTTGACGATGAAACACAGAAATTGCATCGGAATTGAATACAACAAACGCCATGCTGTCTCCTCTCCGGGAGAATAATGCTTCTAACTGTCTGTGTTTTGTTTCTTTCCTGGGATTCCAGTAATAGATTCTGATGCACATGGTAATGTTTACTGTAACCTGTGGACCTTCAACTTGACGATGAAACACAGAAATTGCGTCGGAATTGAATACAACAAACACCATGCCGACTTCTCTCCTGGAGAGTAATGTTTCTAAATGTCTGTGTTTTGTTTCTTTCCTGGGATTCCAGTAATAGATTCCGATGGACATGGGAAGGATTACTGTAACCTGTGGACCTTCAACTTGACGATGAAACACAGAAATTGCGTCGGAATAGAATCCAACAGGTACCATGCCGACTTCTGTCCGGGAGAGTAATGCTTCTAACTGTCTGAGCTTTGATTCTTTCCTGGGATTCCAGTAATAGATTCCGATGGACATGGGAAGGTTTACTGTAACCTGTGGACCTTCAACTTGACGATGAAACACAGAAATTGCATCGGAATTGAATACAACAAACGCCATGCTGTCTCCTCTCCGGGAGAATAATGCTTCTAACTGTCTGTGTTTTGATTCTTTCCTGGGATTCCAGTAATAGATTCCGATGGGCATGGGAAGGTTTACTGTAACCCGTGGACCTACAACTTGACGATGAAACACAGAAATTGTGTCGGAATTGAATACAACAAACACCATGCCGTTTTCTCACCCGGAGAGTAATGTATCTAACTGTCTGTGTTTTGATTCTTTCCTGGGATTCCAGCAATAGATTCCGATGGACATGGGAAAGTTTACTGTAACCTGTGGACCTTAAACATAACGATGAAACACAGAAATTGCGTCGGAATTGAATACAACAGGCACCATGCCGACTTCTGTTCGGGAGAGTAATACTTCTAACTGTCTGTGCTTTGATTCTCTCCTGGGATTCCAGTAATAGATTCCGATGGACATGGGAAGGTTTACTGTAACCTGTGGACCTTCAACTTGACGATGAAACACAGAAATTGCGTCGGAATAGAATCCAACAGGCACCATGCCAACTACTCTCCGGAGAGTAACGCTTCTAACTGTCTGTGCTTTGATTCGCTCCTGGGATTCCAGTAATAGATTCCGATGGGCTTGGGAAGGTTTACTGTAACCTGTGGACCTTCAACTTGACGATGAAACACAGTAATTGTGTCGGAATTGAATACAACAGGCACCATGCCGACTTCTGTCCGGGAGAGTAATGCTTCTAACTGCCTGTGCTTTGATTCTTTCCTGGGATTCCAGTAATAAATTCCGATGGACATGGGAAGGTTAACATTAACCTGTGGACCTTCAACTTGACGATGAAACACAGAAATTGCGTCGGAATTGAATACAACAGGCACCATGCCGACTTCTGTCCGGGAGAGTAATGCTTCCAACTGTCTGTGCTTTGATTCTTTCCTGGGATTCCAGAAAATAGATACCGCTGGACATGGGAAGGATTACTTTAACCTGTGGACCTTCAACTTGACGATGAAACAAAGAAATTGCGTCGGAATTGAATACAACAAACACCATGCCGACTTGTCACCCGGAGAGTAATGCTTCTAAATGTCTGTGTTTGATTCTTTCCTGGGATTGCAGTAATAGTTTCCGATGAACATGTGAAGGTTTACTGTAACCTGTGGACCTTCCACTTGACGATGAAACACAGAAATTACGTCGGACTTGAATCCAACACGCACCATGCCGACGTCTGTCCGGGAGAGTAATGCTTCTTACTGTCTGTGCTTTGATTCTATCCTGGGATTCCAATAATACATTCCGATGGACATGGGAAGGTTTACTGTAACCTGTGGGCGTTCAACTTGACGAAGAAACACAGAAATTGCGTCGGAATTGAATACAACAATCACCATGCCGACTTCTCTCCTGGAGAATAATGCTTTTAACTGTCTGTGTTTTGATTCTTACCTGGGATTCCAGTAATAGATTCAGATGCACATGGTAATGTTTACTGTAACCTGTTGACCCTCAACTTGACGATGAAACACAGAAATTGCGTCGGAATTGAATACAACAGGCACCATGCCGATTTCTCACCGGGAGAGTAACGCTTCTAACTGTCTGTGGTTTGATTCTTTCGTGGGATTCCAATAATAGATTCCGATGGACATGGGAAGGTTTACTTTAACCTGTGGACCTTCAACTTGACGATGAAACACAGAAATTGCGTCGGAATTGAATACAACAGGCACCATATCGACTTCTGTCCGGGAGAGTAATGCTTCCAACTGTCTGTGCTTCGATTCTTTCCTGGGATTCCACTAATAGATTCCGCTGGACATGGGAAGTATTACTGTAACCCGTGGACCTTCAACCTGACGATGAAACACAGAAATTGTGTCGGAATTGAATACAACAAACACCATGCCGTTTTCTCTCCCGGAGAGTAATGTATCTAACTGTCTGTGTTCTGATTCTTTCCTGGGATTCCAGCAATAGATTCCGATGGACATGGGAAGGTTTACTGTAACCTGTGGACCTTAAACATGACGATGAAACACAGAAATTGCGTCGGAATTGAATCGAACAGGCACCATGCCAACTTCTGTTCGGGAGAGTAATACTTCTAACTGTCTGTGCTTTGATTCTCTCCTGGGATTCCAGTAATAGATTCCGATGGACATGGGAAGGTTACCATTAACCTGTGGACCTTCAACTTGACGATGAAACACAGAAATTGCGTCGGAATAGAATCCAACAGGCACCATGCCGACTTCTCTCCGGGAGAGTAATGCTTCTAACTGTGTGTGCTTTGATTCTTTCATGGGATTCCAGTAATAGATTCCGCTGGACATGGGAAGGATAACTGTAACCTGTGGACCTTCAACTTGACGATGAAACATAGAAATTGCGTCGCAATTGAATTCAAGAGGCACCATGCGACTTCCGTCCGGGTGAATAATGCTACTAACTGTCTGTGATCTGATTCTTTCCTGGGATTCCAGTAATAGATTCCGATGGACATGGGAAGCTTTACTGTAACCTGTGGACCTTCAACGTGACGATGAAACACAGAAATTGCGTCGGAATTGAATACAACAGGCACCATGCGACTTCCCTCCGGGAGAGTAACGCTTCTAACTGTCTGTGCTTCGATTCTTTCCTGGGATTCCAGTAATAGATTCCGATGGACTTGGGAAGGTTTGCTGTAACCTGTGGACCTTCAACTTGACGATGAAACACAGAAATTGTGTCGAAATTGATTACAACAGGCACCAAGCCGACTTCTGTCCGGGAGAGTAATGCTTCTAACTGCTTGTGCTTTGATTCTTTCCTGGGATTCCAGTAATAAATTCCGATGGACATGGGAAGGTTAACATTAACCTGTGGAAGTTCAACTTGACGATGAAACACAGAAATTACGCCGGAATTGAATCCAACACGCACCATGCCGACGTCTGTCCGGGAGAGTAATGCTTCCAACTGTCTGTGCTTCGATTCTTTCCTGGGATTCCAGTAATAGATTCCGCTGGACATGGGAAGGATTACTGTAACCTGTGGACCTTCAACTTGACGATGAAACACAGAAATTGCGTCGGAATTGAATCCAACAGGCACCATGCCGACTTCTGTCCGGGAGAGTAATGCTTCTAACTGTCTGAGCTTTGATTCTTTCCTGGGATTCCAGTAATAGATTCCGATGGACATGGGAAGGTTTACTGTAACCTGTGGACCTTCAACATGACGATGAAACACAGAAATTGCATCGGAATTGAATACAACAAACGCCATGCTGTCTCCTCTCCGGGAGAATAATGCTTCTAACTGTCTGTGTTTTGATTCTTTCCTGGGATTCCAGTAATAGATTCCGATGGGCATGGGAAGGTTTACTGTAACCCGTGGACCTTCAACTTGACGATGAAACACAGATATTGTGTCGGAATTGAATACAACAAACACCATGCCGTTTTCTCTCCCGGAGAGTAATGTATCTAACTGTCTGTGTTTTGATTCTTTCCTGGGATTCCAGCAATAGATTCCGATGGACATGGGAAAGTTTACTGTAACCTGTGGACCTTAAACATAACGATGAAACACAGAAATTGCGTCGGAATTGAATCCAACAGGCACCATGCCGACTTCTGTTCGGGAGAGTAATACTTCTAACTGTCTGTGCTTTGATTCTCTCCTGGGATTCCAGTAATAGATTCCGATGGACATGGGAAGGTTTACTGTAACCTGTGGACCTTCAACTTGACGATGAAACACAGAAATTGCATCGGAATTGAATACAACAAACGCCATGCTGTCTCCTCTCCGGGAGAATAATGCTTCTAACTGTCTGTGTTTTGTTTCTTTCCTGGGATTCCAGTAATAGATTCTGATGCACATGGTAATGTTTACTGTAACCTGTGGACCTTCAACTTGACGATGAAACACAGAAATTGCGTCGGAATTGAATACAACAAACACCATGCCGACTTCTCTCCTGGAGAGTAATGTTTCTAAATGTCTGTGTTTTGTTTCTTTCCTGGGATTCCAGTAATAGATTCCGATGGACATGGGAAGGATTACTGTAACCTGTGGACCTTCAACTTGACGATGAAACACAGAAATTGCGTCGGAATAGAATCCAACAGGTACCATGCCGACTTCTGTCCGGGAGAGTAATGCTTCTAACTGTCTGAGCTTTGATTCTTTCCTGGGATTCCAGTAATAGATTCCGATGGGCATGGGAAGGTTTACTGTAACCTGTGGACCTTCAACTTGACGATGAAACACAGAAATTGCATCGGAATTGAATACAACAAACGCCATGCTGTCTCCTCTCCGGGAGAATAATGCTTCTAACTGTCTGTGTTTTGATTCATTCCTGGGATTCCAGTAATAGATTCCGATGGGCATGGGAAGGTTTACTGTAACCCGTGGACCTTCAACTTGACGATGAAACACAGAAATTGTGTCGGAATTGAATACAACAAACACCATGCCGTTTTCTCTCCCGGAGAGTAATGTATCTAACTGTCTGTGTTTTGATTCTTTCCTGGGATTCCAGCAATAGATTCCGATGGACATGGGAAAGTTTACTGTAACCTGTGGACCTTAAACATAACGATGAAACACAGAAATTGCGTCGGAATTGAATACAACAGGCACCATGCCGACTTCTGTTCGGGAGAGTAATACTTCTAACTGTCTGTGCTTTGATTCTCTCCTGGGATTCCAGTAATAGATTCCGATGGACATGGGAAGGTTTACTGTAACCTGTGGACCTTCAACTTGACGATGAAACACAGAAATTGCGTCGGAATAGAATCCAACAGGCACCATGCCGACTTCTCTCCGGGAGAGTAATGCTTCTAACTGTGTGTGCTTTGATTCTTTCCTGGGATTCCAGTAATAGATTCCGCTGGACATGGTAAGGATAACTGTAACCTGTGGACCTTCAACTTGACGATGAAACACAGAAATTGCGTCGCAATTGAATTCAACAGGCACCATGCGACCTCCCTCCGGGAGAGTAATGCTTCTAACTGTCTGGGCTTTAATTCTTTCCTGGGAATCCAGTAATAGATTCTGATGGACATGGGAAGGTTTACTGTAACCTGTGGACCTTCAACTTGACGATGAAACACAGTAATTGCATCGGATTTGAATAAAACAGGCACCATGCCAACTACTCTCCGGAGAGTAACGCTTCTAACTGTCTGTGCTTTGATTCGCTCCTGGGATTCCAGTAATAGATTCCGATGGGCTTGGGAAGGTTTACTGTAACCTGTGGACCTTCAACTTGACGATGAAACACAGAAATTGTGTCGGAATTGAATACAACAGGCACCATGCCGACTTCTGTCCGGGAGAGTAATGCTTCTAACTGCCTGTGGTTTGATTCTTTCCTGGGATTCCAGTAATAAATTCCGATGGACATGGGAAGGTTAACATTAACCTGTGGACCTTCAACTTGACGATGAAACACAGAAATTGCGTCGGAATTGAATACAACAGGCACCATGCCGACTTCTGTCCGGGAGAGTAATGCTTCCAACTGTCTGTGCGTTGATTCTTTCCTGGGATTCCAGTAATAGATACCGCTGGACATGGGAAGGATTACCTTAACCTGTGGACCTTCAACTTGACGATGAAACAAAGAAATTGCGTCGGAATTCAATACAACAAACACCATGCCGACTTGTCACCCGGAGAGTAATGCTTCTAAATGTCTGTGTTTGATTCTTTCCTGGGATTCCAGTAATAGTTTCCGATGAACATGTGAAGGTTTACTGTAACCTGTGGACCTTCCACTTGACGATGAAACACAGAAATTACGTCGGACTTGAATCCAACACGCACCATGCCGGCGTCTGTCCGGGAGAGTAATGCTTCTTACTGTCTGTGCTTTGATTCTATCCTGGGATTCCAATAATACATTCCGATGGACATGGGAAGGTTTACTGTAACCTGTGGGCGTTCAACTTGACGAAGAAACACAGAAATTGCGTCGGAATTGAATACAACAATCACCATGCCGACTTCTCTCCTGGAGAATAATGCTTTTAACTGTCTGTGTTTTGATTCTTACCTGGGATTCCAGTAATAGATTCAGATGCACATGGTAATGTTTACTGTAACCTGTTGACCTTCAACTTGACGATGAAACACAGAAATTGCGTCGGAATTGAATACAACAGGCACCATGCCGATTTCTCACCGGGAGAGTAACGCTTCTAACTGTCTGTGGTTTGATTCTTTCGTGGGATTCCAGTAATAGATTCCGATGGACATGGGAAGGTTTACTTTAACCTGTGGACCTTCAACTTGACGATGAAACACAGAAATTGCGTCGGAATTGAATACAACAGGCACCATATCGACTTCTGTCCGGGAGAGTAATGCTTCCAACTGTCTGTGCTTCGATTCTTTCCTGGGATTCCACTAATAGATTCCGCTGGACATGGGAAGTATTACTGTAACCCGTGGACCTTCAACCTGACGATGAAACACAGAAATTGTGTCGGAATTGAATACAACAAACACCATGCCGTTTTCTCTCCCGGAGAGTAATGTATCTAACTGTCTGTGTTCTGATTCTTTCCTGGGATTCCAGCAATAGATTCCGATGGACATGGGAAGGTTTACTGTAACCTGTGGACCTTAAACATGACGATGAAACACAGAAATTGCGTCGGAATTGAATCGAACAGGCACCATGATAACTTCTGTTCGGGAGAGTAATACTTCTAACTGTCTGTGCTTTGATTCTCTCCTGGGATTCCAGTAATAGATTCCGATGGACATGGGAAGGTTACCATTAACCTGTGGACCTTCAACTTGACGATGAAACACAGAAATTGCGTCGGAATAGAATCCAACAGGCACCATGCCGACTTCTCTCCGGGAGAGTAATGCTTCTAACTGTGTGTGCTTTGATTCTTTCATGGGATTCCAGTAATAGATTCCGCTGGACATGGGAAGGATAACTGTAACCTGTGGACCTTCAACTTGACGATGAAACATAGAAATTGCGTCGCAATTGAATTCAAGAGGCACCATGCGACTTCCGTCCGGGAGAATAATGCTACTAACTGTCTGTGATCTGATTCTTTCCTGGGATTCCAGTAATAGATTCCGATGGACATGGGAAGCTTTACTGTAACCTGTGGACCTTCAACGTGACGATGAAACACAGAAATTGCGTCGGAATTGAATACAACAGGCACCATGCGACTTCCCTCCGGGAGAGTAACGCTTCTAACTGTCTGTGCTTCGATTCTTTCCTGGGATTCCAGTAATAGATTCCGATGGACTTGGGAAGGTTTGCTGCAACCTGTGGACCTTCAACTTGACGATGAAACACAGAAATTGTGTCGAAATTGATTACAACAGGCACCAAGCCGACTTCTGTCCGGGAGAGTAATGCTTCTAACTGCTTGTGCTTTGATTCTTTCCTGGGATTCCAGTAATAAATTCCGATGGACATGGGAAGGTTAACATTAACCTGTGGAAGTTCAACTTGACGATGAAACACAGAAATTACGCCGGAATTGAATCCAACACGCACCATGCCGACGTCTGTCCGGGAGAGTAATGCTTCTAACTGTCTGTGCTTTGATTCTATCCTGGGATTCCAATAATCCATTCCGATGGACTTGGGAAGGTTTACTGTAACCTGTGGACCTTCAACTTGACGAAGAAACACAGAAATTGCGTCGGAATTGAATACAACAATCACCATGCCGACTTCTCTCCTGGAGAATAATGCTTTTAACTGTCTGTGTTTTGATTCTTACCTGGGATTCCAGTAATAGATTCCGATGCACATGGTAATGTTTACTGTAACCTGTTGATCTTCGACTTGACGATGAAACACAGAAATTGCGTCGGAATTGAAAACAACAGGCTCCATGCCGATTTCTCACCGGGAGAATAATGCTTTTAACTGTCTGTGTTTTGATTCTTACCTGGGATTCCAGTAATAGATTCCGATGGACATGGGAAGGTTTACTGTAACCTGTGGACCTTAAACATGACGATGAAACACAGAAATTGCGTCGCAATTGAATCCAACAGGCACCATGCCGACTTCTGTTCGGGAGAGTAATACTTCTAACTGTCTGTGCTTTGATTCTCTCCTGGGATTCCAGTAATAGATTCCGATGGACATGGGAAGGTTTACTGTAACCTGTGGACCTTAAACATGACGATGAAACACAGAAATTGCGTCGGAATTGAATCCAACAGGCACCATGCCAACTTCTGTTCGGGAGAGTAATACTTCTAACTGTCTGTGCTTTGATTCTCTCCTGGGATTCCAGTAATAGATTCCGATGGACATGATAAGGTTTACTGTAACCTGTGGACCTTCAACTTGACGATGAAACACAGAAATTGCGTCGCAATTGAATCCAACAGGCACCATGCCGACTTCTGTTCGGGAGAGTAATACTTCTAACTGTCTGTGCTTTGATTCTCTCCTGGGATTCCAGTAATAGATTCCGATGGACATGGGAAGGTTTACTGTAACCTGTGGACCTTAAACATGACGATGAAACACAGAAATTGCGTCGCAATTGAATCCAACAGGCACCATGCCGACTTCTGTTCGGGAGAGTAATACTTCTAACTGTCTGTGATTTGATTCTCTCCTGGGAATCCAGTAATAGATTCCGATGGACATGGGAAGGTTTACTGTAACCTGTGGACCTTAAACATGACGATGAAACACAGAATTTGCGTCGGAATTGAATCCAACAGGCACCATGCCGACTTCTCTCCGGGAGAGTAATGCTTCTAACTGTGTGTGCTTTGATTCTTTCCTTGGATTCCAGTAATAGATTCCGACGGACTTGGGAAGGTTTGCTGTAACCTGTGGACCTTCAACTTGACGATGAAACACAGAAATTGTGTCGGAATTGATTACAACAGGCACCAAGACGACTTCTGTCCGGGAGAGTAATGCTTCTAACTGCTTGTGCTTTGATTCTTTCCTGGGATTCCAGTAATAAATTCCGATGGACATGGGAAGGTTAACATTAACCTGTGGAAGTTCAACTTGACGATGAAGCACAGAAATTACGTCGGAATTGAATCCAACACGCACCATGCCGACGTCTGTCCGGGAGAGTAATGCTTCTAACTGTCTGTGCTTTGATTCTATCCTGGGATTCCAATAATCCATTCCGATGGACATGGGATGGTTTACTGTAACCTGTGGACCTTCAACTTGACGAAGAAACACAGAAATTGCGTCGGAATTGAATACAACAATCACCATGCCGACTTCTCTCCTGGAGAATAATGCTTTTAACTGTCTGTGTTTTGATTCTTACCTGGGATTCCAGTAATAGATTCCGATGCACATGGTAATGTTTACTGTAACCTGTTGATCTTCGACTTGACGATGAAACACAGAAATTGCGTCGGAATTGAAAACAACAGGCACCATGCCGATTTCTCACCGGGAGAATAATGCTTTTAACTGTCTGTGTTTTGATTCTTACCTGGGATTCCAGTAATAGATTTCGATGGACATGGGAAGGTTTACTGTAACCTGTGGACCTTAAACATGACGATGAAACACAGAAATTGCGTCGCAATTGAATCCAACAGGCACCATGCCGACTTCTGTTCGGGAGAGTAATACTTCAAACTGTCTGTGCTTTGATTCTCTCCTGGGATTCCAGTAATAGATTCCGATGGACATGGGAAGGTTTACTGTAACCTGTGGACCTTCACCTTGACGATGAAACACAGAAATTGCGTCGGAATTGAATACAACAGGCGAAATGCCGACTTCTATCCGGGAGAGTAATGCTTCCAAGTTTCTGTGCTTTGATTCTTTCTTGGGATTCCAGTAAAAGATTCCGATTGTCATGGAAAGGTTTACTGTAACCTGTGGACCTTCAACATGACGATGAAACACAGAAATTGCATCTGATTTGAATACAACAGGCACCAAGCCGACTTCTGTCCGGGAAAGTAATGGTTCTAACTGTCTGTGTTTTTATTCTTTCCTGGCATTCCAGTAATAGATTGCGATGGACATGGAAAGGTTTACTGTAACCTGTGGACCTTTAACTTGACGATGAAACACAGAAATTGCGACGGAATTGAATCCAACAGGCACCATGCCGTCTTCTCTCCGGGAAAGTAATGCTTCTAACAGTCTGTGCTTTGATTCTTTCCTGGGATTCCAGTAACAGATTCCGATGGACATGGGACGGTTTACTATAACCCGTGGACCTTCTACGTGACGATAAAACACAGAAATTGCGTCGGAATTGAATACAACAGGCAACATGCCGATTTCTCTCCGGGAGAGTAATGTTTCTAATTGTCTGTGCTTTGATTCTTTCCTGGGATTCCAGTAATAGATTCCGATGGACATGGGAAGGTTTACTGTAACCTGTGGACCTTCAACTTGACGATGAAACACAGAAATTGCATTGGAATGAATACAACAAACGCCATGCCGTCTCCTCTCCGGGAGAATAATGCTTCTAACTGTCTGTGTTTTGATTTTCTCCTGGGATTCCAGTAATAGATTCCGATGGGCATGGGAAGGTTTACTATAACCCGTGGACCTTCAACTTGACGATGAAACACAGAAATTGTGTCGGAATTGAATACAACAAACACCATGCCGACTTCTCTCCCGGAGAGTAATGTATCTAACTGTCTGTGTTTTGATTCTTTCCTGGGATTCCAGCAATAGATTCCGATGGACATGGGAAAGTTTACTGTAACCTGTGGACCTTAAACATGACGATGAAACACAGAAATTGCGTCGGAATTGAATCCAACAGGCACCATGCCGACTTCTGTTGGGGAGAGTAATACTTCTAACTGTCTGTGCTTTGATTCTCTCCTGGGATTCCAGTAATAGATTCCGATGGACATGGGAAGGTTTACTGTAACCTGTGGACCTTCAACTTGACGATGAAACACAGAAATTGCGTCGGAATAGAATCCAACAGGCACCATGCCGACTTCTCTCCGGGAGAGTAATGCTTCTAACTGTGTGTGCTTTTGATTCTTTCCTGGGATTCCAGTGATAGATTCCGCTGGATATGGTAAGGATAACTGTAACCTGTGGACCTTCAACTTGACGATGAAACATAGAAATTGCGTCGCAATTGAATTCAACAGGCACCATGCGACTTCCCTCCGGGAGAGTAATGCTTCTAACTGTCTGTGCTTTAATTCTTTCCTGGGAATCCAGTAATAGATTCTGATGGACATGGGAAGGTTTACTGTAACCTGTGGACCTTCAACTTGACGATGAAACACAGAAATTGCGTCGGAATTGAATACAACAGGCACCATGCCGATTTCTCACCGGGAGAGTAACGCTTCTAACTATCTGTGCTTCGATTCTTTCCTGGGATTCCAGTAATAGATTCCGATGGACTTGGGAAGGTTTACTGTAACCTGTGGACCTTCAACTTGACGATAAAACACAGAAATTGTGTCGGAATTGAATACAACAGGCACCATGCCGACTTCTGTCCGGGAGAGTAATGCTTCCAACTGTCTGTGCTTTGATTCTTTCCTGGGATTCCAGTAATAGATACCGCTGGACATGGGAAGGATTACTTTAACCTGTGGACCTTCAACTTGACGATGAAACAAAGAAATTGCGTCGGAATTGAATACAACAAACACCATGCCGACTTCTCTCACGGAGAGTAATGCTTCTAAATGTCTGTGTTTTGATTCTTTCCTGGGATTCCAGTAATAGTTTCCGATGATCATGTGAAGGTTTACTGTAACCTGTGGACCTTCCACTTGACGATGAAACACAGAAATTACGTCGGACTTGAATCCAACACGCACCATGCCGACGTCTGTCCGGGAGAGTAATGCTTCTAACTGTCTGTGCTTTGCTTCTATCCTGGGATTCCAATAATACATTCCGATGGACATGGGAAGGTTTACTGTAACCTGTGGACCTTCAACTTGACGATGAAACACAGAAATTGCGTCGGAATTGAATACAACAAACACCATGCCGACTTCTCTCCGGGAGAATAATGCTTCTAACTGTCTGTGTTTTGATTCTTTCCTGGGATTCCAGTAATAGATTCCGATGGACATGGTAATGTTTATTGTAACCTGTTGACCTTCAACTTGACGATGAAAAACAGAAATTGCGTCGTAATTGAATACAACAGGCACCATGCCGACTTCTGTCCAGGGGAATAATGCTTCTAACTGTCTGTGGTTTGATTCTTTCCTGGGATTCCTGTAATAGATTGCGATGGACATGGGAAGGTTTACTTTAACCTGTGGATCTTCAACGTGACGATGAAACACAGAAATTGCGTCGGAATAGAATACAACAGGCACCATGCCGACTTCTGTCCGGGAGAGTAATGCTTCTAACTGTCTGTGCTTTGGGTCTTTTCTGGGATTCCAGTAATAGATTCCGATGGACATGGGAAGGTTTACTGTAACCTGTGGACCTTCAACTTGACGATGAAACACAGAAATTGCGTCGGAATTGAATACAACAAACACCATGCCGACTTCTCTCCCGGAGAGTAATGCTTCTAAATGTCTGTGCTTCGATTCTTTCCTGGGATTCCAGTAATTGATTCCGGTGGACATGGGAAGGCTTACTGTAACCTGTGGACCATCAACTTGGCGATGAAACACAGAAATTGCGTCGGAATTGAATCCAACAGGCACCATGCCAACTTCTCTCCGGGAGTGTAATGCTTCTAACTGTCTGTGCTTTGATTCTTTCCTGGGATTCCGATGGAAATGGGAAGGTTTACTGTAACCTGTGGACCATCAACTTGGCGATGAAACACAGAAATTGCGTCGGAATTGAATACAACAAACACCATGCCGACTTCTCTCCCGGAGAGTAATGCTTCTAAATGTCTGTGCTTCGATTCTTTCCTGGGATTCCAGTAATAGATTCCGATGGTTATGGGAAGTTTTACTGTAACCTGTGGACCTCCAACTTGACGATGGAAAACAGAAATTGCGTCGGAATTGAATACAACAGGCGCCAAGCCGACTTCTGTCCGGGAGAGTAATGGTTCTAACTGTCTGTGTTTTTATTCTTTCCTGGCATTCCAGTAATAGATTGCGATGGACATGGAAAGGTTTACTGTAACCTGTGGACCTTCAACGTGACGATGAAACACAGAAATTGCGTCGGAATTGAATACAACAGGCATCATGCGACTTCCCTCCGGGAGAGTAACGCTTCTAACTGTCTGTGCTTCGATTCTTTCCTGGGATTCCAGTAATAGATTCCGATGGACTTGGGAAGGTTTGCTGTAACCTGTGGACCTCCAACTTGACGATGAAACACAGAAATTGTGTCGGAATTTATTACAACAGGCACCAAGCCGACTTCTGTCCGGGAGAGTAATGCTTCTAACTGCTTGTGCTTTGATTCTTTCCTGGGATTCCAGTAATAAATTCCGATGGAATTGGGAAGGTTAACATTAACCTGTGGAAGTTCAACTTGACGATGAAACACAGAAATTACGTCGGAATTGAATCCAACACGCACCATGCCGACGTCTGTCCGGGAGAGTAATGCTTCTAACTGTCTGTGCTTTGATTCTAACCTGGGATTCCAATAATCCATTCCGATGGACTTGGGAAGGTTTACTGTAACCTGTGGACCTTCAACTTGACGAAGAAACACAGAAATTGCGTCGGAATTGAATACAACAATCACCATGCCGACTTCTCTCCTGGAGAATAATGCTTTTAACTGTCTGTGTTTTAATTCTTACCTGGGATTCCAGTAATAGATTCCGATGCACATGGTAATGTTTACTGTAACCTGTTGATCTTCGACTTGACGATGAAACACAGAAATTGCGTCGGAATTGAAAACAACAGGCACCATGCCGATTTCTCACCGGGAGAATAATGCTTTTAACTGTCTGTGTTTTGATTCTTACCTGGGATTCCAGTAATAGATTCCGATGGACATGGGAAGGTTTACTGTAACCTGTGGACCTTAAACATGACGATGAAACACAGAAATTGCGTCGCAATTGAATCCAACAGGCACCATGCCGACTTCTGTTCGGGAGAGTAATACTTCTAACTGTCTGTGCTTTGATTCTCTCCTGGGATTCCAGTAATAGATTCCGATGGACATGGGAAGGTTTACTGTAACCTGTGGACCTTCACCTTGACGATGAAACACAGAAATTGCGTCGGAATTGAATACAACAGGTGAAATGCCGACTTCTATCCGGGAGAGTAATGCTTCCAAGTTTCTGTGCTTTGATTCTTTCTTGGGATTCCAGTAAAAGATTCCGATTGACAGGGAAAGGTTTACTGTAACCTGTGGACCTTCAACATGACGATGAAACACAGAAATTGCATCGGATTTGAATACAACAGGCACCATGCCAACTTCTCTCCGGAGAGTAACGCCTCTAACTGTCTGTGCTTTGATTCTTTCCTGAGATTCTAGTAATAGATTCCGATGGTTATGGGAAGTTTTACTGTAACCTGTGGACCTCCAACTTGACGATGGAAAACAGAAATTGCGTCGGAATTGAATACTACAGGCACCAAGCCGACTTCTGTCCGGGAGAGTAATGGTTCTAACTGTCTGTGTTTTTATTCTTTCCTGGCATTCCAGTAATAGATTGCGATGGACATGGAAAGGTTTACTGTAACCTGTGGACCTTCAACTTGACGATGAAACACAGAAATTGCGTCGGAATTGAATCCAACAGGCACCATGCCGTCTTCTCTCCGGGAAAGTAATGCTTCTAACAGTCTGTGCTTTGATTCTTTCCTGGGATTCCAGTAATAGATTCCGATGGCTATGGGAAGTGTTACTGTAACCTGTGCACCTTCAACTTGACGATGAAACACAGAAATTGCGTCGGAATTGAATACAACAGGCACCATATCGACTTCTGTCCGGGAGAGTAATGCTTCCAACTGTCTGTGCTTCGATTCTTTCCTGGGATTCCAGTAATAGATTCCGCTGGACATGGGAAGAATTACTGTAACCCGTGGACCTTCAACTTGACGATGAAACACAGAAATTGTGTCGGAATTGAATACAACAAACACCATGCCGTTTTCTCTCCCGGAGAGTAATGTATCTAACTGTCTGTGTTTTGATTCTTTCCTGGGATTCCAGCAATAGATTCCGATGGACATGGGAAGGTTTACTGTAACCTGTGGACCTTAAACATGATGATGAAACACAGAAATTGCGTCGGAATTGAATCCAACAGGCACCATGCCAACTTCTGTTCGGGAGAGTAATACTTCTAACTGTCTGTGCTTTGATTCTCTCCTGGGATTCCAGTAATAGATTCCGATGGACATGATAAGGTTTACTGTAACCTGTGGACCTTCAACTTGACGATCAAACACAGAAATTGCGTCGGAATGGAATCCAACAGGCACCATGCCGACTTCTCTCCGGGAGAGTAATGCTTCTAACTGTGTGTGCTTTGATTCTTTCCTGGGATTCCAGTAATAGATTCCGCTGGACATGGGAAGGATAACTGTAACCTGTGGACCTTCAACTTGACGATGAAACATAGAAATTATGTCGCAATTGAATTCAAGAGGCACCATGCGTTTTCCGTCCGGGAGAGTAATGCTTCTAACTGTCTGTGATCTGATTCTTTCCTGGGATTCCAGTAATAGATTCCGATGGACATGGGAAGCTTTACTGTAACCTGTGGACCTTCAACGTGACGATGAAACACAGAAATTGCGTCGGAATTGAATACAACAGGCACCATGCGACTTCCCTCCGGGAGAGTAACGCTTCTAACTGTCTGTGCTTCGATTCTTTCCTGGGATTCCAGTAATAGATTCCGATGGACTTGGGAAGGTCTGCTGTAACCTGTGGACCTTCAACTTGACGAAGAAACACAGAAATTGCGTCGGAATTGAATACAACAATCACCATGCCGACTTCTCTCCTGGAGAATAATGCTTTTAACTGTCTGTGTTTTGATTCTTACCTGGGATTCCAGTAATAGATTCCGATGCACATGGTAATGTTTACTGTAACCTGTTGATCTTCGACTTGACGATGAAACACAGAAATTGCGTCGGAATTGAAAACAACAGGCACCATGCCGATTTCTCACCGGGAGAATAATGCTTTCAACTGTCTGTGTTTTGATTCTTACCTGGGATTCCAGTAATAGATTCCGATGGACATGGGAAGGTTTACTGTAACCTGTGGACCTTAAACATGACGATGAAACACAGAAATTGCGTCGCAATTGAATCCAACAGGCACCATGCCGACTTCTGTTCGGGAGAGTAATACTTCTAACTGTCTGTGCTTTGATTCTCTCCTGGGATTCCAGTAATAGATTCCGATGGACATGGGAAGGTTTACTGTAACCTGTGGACCTTCACCTTGACGATGAAACACAGAAATTGCGTCGGAATTGAATACAACAGGCGAAATGCCGACTTCTATCCGGGAGAGTAATGCTTCCAAGTTTCTGTGCTTTGATTCTTTCTTGGGATTCCAGTAAAAGATTCCGATTGACATGGAAAGGTTTACTGTAACCTGTGGACCTTCAACATGACGATGAAACACAGAAATTGCATCTGATTTGAATACAACAGGCACAATGCCAACTTCTCGCCGGAGAGTAACGCTTCTAACTGTCTGTGCTTTGATTCTTTCCTGAGATTCCAGTAATAGATTCCGATGGTTATGGGAAGTTTTACTGTAACCTGTGGACCTCCAACTTGACGATGGAAAACAGAAATTGCGTCGGAATTGAATACAACAGGCACCAAGCCGACTTCTGTCCGGGAGAGTAATGGTTCTAACTGTCTGTGTTTTTATTCTTTCCTGGCATTCCAGTAATAGATTGCGATGGACATGGAAAGGTTTACTGTAACCTGTGGACCTTCAACTTGACGATGAAACACAGAAATTCCGTCGGAATTGAATCCAACAGGCACCATGCCGTCTTCTCTCCGGGAAAGTAATGCTTCTAACAGTCTGTGCTTTGATTCTTTCCTGGGATTCCAGTAATAGATTCCGATGGCTATGGGAAGTGTTACTGTAACCTGTGCACCTTCAACTTGACGAGGAAACACAGAAATTGCATTGGAATGAATACAACAAACGCCATGCCGTCTCCTCTCCGGGAGAATAATGCTTCTAACTGTCTGTGTTTTGATTCTTTCCTGGGATTCCAGTAATAGATTCCGATGGGCATGGGAAGGTTTACTGTAACCCGTGGACCTTCAACTTGACGATGAAACACAGAAATTGTGTCGGAATTGAATACAACAAACACCATGCCGACTTCTGTTCGGGAGAGTAATACTTCTAACTGTCTGTGCTTTGATTCTCTCCTGGGATTCCAGTAATAGATTCCGATGGACATGGGAAGGTTTACTGTAACCTGTGGACCTTCAACTTGACGATGAAACACAGAAATTGCGTCGGAATAGAATCCAACAGGCACCATGCCGACTTCTCTCCGGGAGAGTAATGCTTCTAACTGTGTGTGCTTTTGATTCTTTCCTGGGATTCCAGTAATAGATTCCGCTGGACATGGTAAGGATAACTGTAACCTGTGGACCTTCAACTTGACGATGAAACATAGAAATTGCGTCGCAATTGAATTCAACAGGCACCATGCGACTTCCCTCCGGGAGAGTAATGCTTCTAACTATCTGTGCTTTAATTCTTTCCTGGGAATCCAGTAATAGATTCTGATGGACATGGGAAGGTTTACTGTAACCTGTGGACCTTCAACTTGATGATGAAACACAGTAATTGCATCGGATTTGAATACAACAGGCACCATGCCAACTACTCTCCGGAGAGTAACGCTTCTAACTGTCTGTGCTTTGATTCTTTCCTGGGATTCCAGTAATAGATTCCGATGGACATGGGAAGGTTTACTGTAACCTGTGGGCCTTCAACTTGACGATGGAACACAGAAATTGCGTCGGAATTGAATACAACAGGCACCAAGCCGACTTCTGTCCGGGAGAGTAATGCTTCTAACTGTCTGTGGTTTGATTCTTTCCTGGGATTCCAGTAATAGATTCTGATAGACATGGGAAGGTTTACTATAACCTGTGGACCTTCAACGTGACGATGAGACACTGAAATTGCGTCGGAATAGAATACAACAGGCACCATGCCTACCTCTGTCCGGGAGAGTAATGCTTCTAACTGTCTGTGATCTGATTCTTTCCTGGGATTCCAGTAATAGATTCCGATGGACATGGGAAGCTTTACTGTAACCTGTGGACCTTCAACTTGACGATGAAACACAGAAATTGCGTCGGAATTGAATACAACAGGCACCATGCCGATTTCTCACCGGGAGAGTAACGCTTCTAACTATCTGTGCTTCGATTCTTTCCTGGGATTCCAGTAATAGATTCCGATGGACTTGGGAAGGTTTACTGTAACCTGTGGACCTTCAACTTGACGATGAAACACAGAAATTGTGTCGGAATTGAATACAACAGGCACCATGCCGTCTTCTGTCCGTTAGAGTAATGCTTCTAACTGCCTGTGCTTTGATTCTTTCCTGGGATTCCAGTAATAAATTCCGATGGACATGGGAAGGTTACCATTAACCTGTGGACCTTCAACTTGACGATGAAACACAGAAATTGCGTCGGAATTGAATACAACAGGCACCATGCCGACTTCTGTCCGGGAGAGTAATGCTTCCAACTGTCTGTGCTTTGATTCTTTCCTGGGATTCCAGTAATAGATACCGCTGGACATGGGAAGGATTACTTTAACCTGTGGACCTTCAACTTGACGATGAAACAAAGAAATTGCGTCGGAATTGAATACAACAAACACCATGCCGTTTTCTCTCCCGGAGAGTAATGCTTCCAAATGTCTGTGTTTTGATTCTTTCCTGGGATTCCAGTAATAGTTTCCGATGAACATGTGAAGGTTTACTGTAACCTGTGGACCTTCCACTTGACGATGAAACACAGAAATTACGTCGGACTTGAATCCAACACACACCATGCCGACGTCTGTCCGGGAGAGTAATGCTTCTAACTGTCTGTGCTTTGATTCTATCCTGGGATTCCAATAATACATTCCGATGGACATGGGAAGGTTTACTGTAACCTGTGGACCTTCAACTTGACGATGAAACACAGAAATTGCGTCGGAATTGAATACAACAAACACCATGCCGACTTCTCTCCGGGAGAATAATGCTTCTAACTGTCTGTGTTTTGATTCTTTCCTGGGATTCCAGTAATAGATTCCGATGGACATGGTAACGTTTACTGTAACCTGTTGACCTTCAACTTGACGATGAAACACAGAAATTGCGTCGTAATTGAATACAGCAGGCACCATGCCGACTTCTGTCCAGGGGAGTAATGCTTCTAACTGTCTGTGGTTTGGGTCTTTTCTGGGATTCCAGTAATAGATTCCGATGGACATGGGAAGGTTTACTGTAACCTGTGGACCTTCAACTTGACGATGAAACACAGAAATTGCGTCGGAATTGAATACAACAAACACCATGCCGACTTCTCTCCCGGAGAGTAATGCTTCTAAATGTCTGTGTTTTGTTTCTTTCCTGGGATTCCAGTAATAGATTCCGATGGACATGCGAAGGTTTACTGTAACCTGTGGACCTTCAACTTGACGATGAAACACAGAAATTGCGTCGGAATTGAATCCAACAGGCACCATGCCGACTTCTGTCTGGGAGAGTAATGCTTCTAACTGTCTGAGCTTTGATTCTTTCCTGGGATTCCAGTAATAGATTCCGATGGACATGGGAAGGTTTACTGTAACCTGTGGACCTTCAACTTGACGATGAAACACAGAAATTGCATCGGAATTGAATACAACAAACGCCATGCTGTCTCCTCTCCGGGAGAATAATGCTTCTAACTGTCTGTGTTTTGATTCTTTCCTGGGATTCCAGTAATAGATTCCGATGGGCATGGGAAGGTTTACTGTAACCCGTGGACCTTCAACTTGACGATGAAACACAGAAATTGTGTCGGAATTGAATACAACAAACACCATGCCGTTTTCTCCCCCGGAGAGTAATGTATCTAACTGTCTGTGTTTAGATTCTTTCCTGGGATTCCAGCAATAGATTCCGATGGACATGGGAAGGTTTACTGTAACCTGTGGACCTTAAACATGACGATGAAACACAGAAATAGCATCTGATTTGAATACAACAGGCTCCAAGCCGACTTCTGTCCGGGAGAGTAATGCTTCTAACTGCTTGTGCTTTGATTCTTTCCTGGGATTCCAGTAATAAATTCCGATGGACATGGGAAGGTTAACATTAACCTGTGGAAGTTCAACTTGACGATGAAACACAGAAATTACGTCGGAATTGAATCCAACACGCACCATGCCGACTTCTCTCCTGGAGAATAATGCTTTTAACTGTCTGTGTTTTGATTCTTACCTGGGATTCCAGTAATAGATTCCGATGCACACGGTAATGTTTACTGTAACCTGTTGATCCTCAACTTGACGATGAAACACAGAAATTGCGTCGGAATTGAAAACAACAGGCACCATGCCGATTTCTCACCGGGAGAATAATGCTTTTAACTGTCTGTGTTTTGATTCTTACCTGGGATTCCAGTAATAGATTCCAATGGACATGGGAAGGTTTACTGTAACCTGTGGACCTTAAACATGACGATGAAACACAGAAATTGCGTCGCAATTGAATCCAACAGGCACCATGCCGACTTCTGTTCGGGAGAGTAATACTTCTAACTGTCTGTGCTTTGATTCTCTCCTGGGATTCCAGTAATAGATTCCGATGGACATGGGAAGGTTTACTGTAACCTGTGGACCTTCACCTTGACGATGAAACACAGAAATTGCGTCGGAATTGAATACAACAGGTGAAATGCCGACTTCTATCCGGGAGAGTAATGCTTCCAAGTTTCTGTGCTTTGATTCTTTCTTGGGATTCCAGTAAAAGATTCCGATTGACAGGGAAAGGTTTACTGTAACCTGTGGACCTTCAACATGACGATGAAACACAGAAATTGCATCTGATTTGAATACAACAGGCACCATGCCAACTTCTCTCCGGAGAGTAACGCCTCTAACTGTCTGTGCTTTGATTCTTTCCTGAGATTCTAGTAATAGATTCCGATGGTTATGGGAAGTTTTACTGTAACCTGTGGACCTCCAACTTGACGATGGAAAACAGAAATTGCGTCGGAATTGAATACTACAGGCACCAAGCCGACTTCTGCCCGGGAGAGTAATGGTTCTAACTGTCTGTGTTTTTATTCTCTCCTGGCATTCCAGTAATAGATTGCGATGGACATGGAAAGGTTTACTGTAACCTGTGGACCTTCAACTTGACGATGAAACACAGAAATTGCGTCGGAATTGAATCCAACAGGCACCATGCCGTCTTCTCTCCGGGAAAGTAATGCTTCTAACAGTCTGTGCTTTGATTCTTTCCTGGGATTCCAGTAATAGATTCCGATGGCTATGGGAAGTGTTACTGTAACCTGTGCACCTTCAACTTGACGATGAAACACAGAAATTGCGTCGGAATTGAATACAACAGGCACCATATCGACTTCTGTCCGGGAGAGTAATGCTACAAACTGTCTGTGCTTCGATTCTTTCCTGGGATTCCAGTAATAGATTCTGCTGGACATGGGAAGAATTACTGTAACCCGTGGACCTTCAACTTGACGATGAAACACAGAAATTGTGTCGGAATTGAATACAACAAACACCATGCCGTTTTCTCTCCCGGAGAGTAATGTATCTAACTGTCTGTGTTTTGATTCTTTCCTGGGATTCCAGCAATAGATTCCGATGGACATGGGAAGGTTTACTGTAACCTGTGGACCTTAAACATGATGATGAAACACAGAAATTGCGTCGGAATTGAATCCAACAGGCACCATGCCAACTTCTGTTAGGGAGAGTAATACTTCTAACTGTCTGTGCTTTGATTCTCTCCTGGGATTCCAGTAATAGATTCCGATGGACATGATAAGGTTTACTGTAACCTGTGGACCTTCAACTTGACGATCAAACACAGAAATTGCGTCGGAATAGAATCCAACAGGCACCATGCCGACTTCTCTCCGGGAGAGTAATGCTTCTAACTGTGTGTGCTTTGATTCTTTCCTGGGATTCCAGTAATAGATTCCGCCGGACATGGGAAGGATAACTATAACCTGTGGACCTTCAACTTGACGATGAAACATAGAAATTATGTCGCAATTGAATTCAAGAGGCACCATGCGTTTTCCGTCCGGGAGAGTAATGCTTCTAACTGTCTGTGATCTGATTCTTTCCTGGGATTCCAGTAATAGATTCCGATGGACATGGGAAGCTTTACTGTAACCTGTGGACCTTCAACGTGACGATGAAACACAGAAATTGCGTCGGAATTGAATACAACAGGCACCATGCGACTTCCCTCCGGGAGAGTAACGCTTCTAACTGTCTGTGCTTCGATTCTTTCCTGGGATTCCAGTAATAGATTCCGATGGACTGTGGAAGGTCTGCTGTAACCTGTGGACCTTCAACTTGACGAAGAAACACAGAAATTGCGTCGGACTTGAATACAACAATCACCATGCCGACTTCTCTCCTGGAGGATAATGCTTTTAACTGTCTGTGTTTTGATTCTTACCTGGGATTCCAGTAATAGATTCCGATGCACATGGTAATGTTTACTGTAACCTGTTGATCTTCAACTTGACGATGAAACACAGAAATTGTGTCGGAATTGAATACAACAAACACCATGCCGTTTTCTCTCCCGGAGAGTAATGTATCTAACTGTCTGTGTTTTGATTCTTTCCTGGGATTCCAGCAATAGATTCCGATGGACATGGGAAGGTTTACTGTAACCTGTGGACCTTAAACATGATGATGAAACACAGAAATTGCGTCGGAATTGAATCCAACAGGCACCATGCCAACTTCTGTTCGGGAGAGTAATACTTCTAACTGTCTGTGCTTTGATTCTCTCCTGGGATTCCAGTAATAGATTCCGATGGACATGATAAGGTTTACTGTAACCTGTGGACGTTCAACTTGACGATCAAACACAGAAATTGCGTCGGAATAGAATCCAACAGGCACCATGCCGACTTCTCTCCGGGAGAGTAATGCTTCTAACTGTGTGTGCTTTGATTCTTTCCTGGGATTCCAGTAATAGATTCCGCTGGACATGGGAAGGATAACTGTAACCTGTGGACCTTCAACTTGACGATGAAACATAGAAATTATGTCGCAATTGAATTCAAGAGGCACCATGCGTTTTCCGTCCGGGAGAGTAATGCTTCTAACTGTCTGTGATCTGATTCTTTCCTGGGATTCCAGTAATAGATTCCGATGGACATGGGAAGGTTTACTGTAACCTGTGGACCTTAAACATGACGATGAAACACAGAAATTGCGTCGCAATTGAATCCAACAGGCACCATGCCGACTTCTGTTCGGGAGAGTAATACTTCTAACTGTCTGTGCTTTGATTCTCTCCTGGGATTCCTGTAATAGATTCCGATGGACATGGGAAGGTTTACTGTAACCTGTGGACCTTCACCTTGACGATGAAACACAGAAATTGCGTCGGAATTGAATACAACAGGCGAAATGCCGACTTCTATCCGGGAGAGTAATGCTTCCAAGTTTCTGTGCTTTGATTCTTTCTTGGGATTGCAGTAAAAGATTCCGATTGACATGGAAAGGTTTACTGTAACCTGTGGACCTTCAACATGACGATGAAACACAGAAATTGCATCTGATTTGAATACAACAGGCACAATGCCAACTTCTCTCCGGAGAGTAACGCTTCTAACTGTCTGTGCTTTGTTTCTTTCCTGAGATTCCAGTAATAGATTCCGATGGTTATGGGAAGTTTTACTGTAACCTGTGGACCTCCAACTTGACGATGGAAAATAGAAATTGCGTCGGAATTGAAAACAACAGGCACCAAGCCGACTTCTGTCCGGGAGAGTAATGGTTCTAACTGTCTGTGTTTTTATTCTTTCCTGGCATTCCAGTAATAGATTGCGATGGACATGGAAAGGTTTACTGTAACCTGTGGACCTTCCACTTGACGATGAAACACAGAAATTGCGTCGGAATTGAATCCAACAGGCACCATGCCGTCTTCTCTCCGGGAAAGTAATGCTTCTAACAGTCTGTGCTTTGATTCTTTCCTGGGATTCCAGTAATAGATTCCGATGGCTATGGGAAGTGTTACTGTAACCTGTGCACCTTCAACTTGACGATGAAACACAGAAATTGCATTGGAATGAATACAACAAACGCCATGCCGTCTCCTCTCCGGGAGAATAATGCTTCTAACTGTCTGTGTTTTGATTCTTTCCTGGGATTCCAGTAATAGATTCCGATGGGCATGGGAAGGTTTACTGTAACCCGTGGACCTTCAACTTGACGATGAAACACAGAAATTGTGTCGGAATTGAATACAACAAACACCATGCCGACTTCTGTTCGGGAGAGTAATACTTCTAACTGTCTGTGCTTTGATTCTCTCCTGGGATTCCAGTAATAGATTCCGATGGACATGGGAAGGTTTACTGTAACCTGTGGTCCTTCAACTTGACGATGAAACACAGAAATTGCGTCGGAATAGAATCCAACAGGCACCATGCCGACTTCTCTCCGGGAGAGTAATGCTTCTAACTGTGTGTGCTTTTGATTCTTTCCTGGGATTCCAGTAATAGATTCCGCTGGACATGGTAAGGATAACTGTAACCTGTGGACCTTCAACTTGACGATGAAACATAGAAATTGCGTCGCAATTGAATTCAACAGGCACCATGCGACTTCCCTCCGGGAGAGTAATGCTTCTAACTATCTGTGCTTTAATTCTTTCCTGGGAATCCAGTAATAGATTCTGATGGACATGGGAAGGTTTACTGTAACCTGTGGACCTTCAACTTGACGATGAAACACAGTAATTGCATCGGATTTGAATACAACAGGCACCATGCCAACTACTCTCCGGAGAGTAACGCTTCTAACTGTCTGTGCTTTGATTCTTTCCTGGGATTCCAGTAATAGATTCCGATGGACATGGGAAGGTTTACTGTAACCTGTGGGCCTTCAACTTGACGATGGAACACAGAAATTGCGTCGGAATTGAATACAACAGGCACCAAGCCGACTTCTGTCCGGGAGAGTAATGCTTCTAACTGTCTGTGGTTTGATTCTTTCCTGGGATTCCAGTAATAGATTCTGATAGACATGGGAAGGTTTACTATAACCTGTGGACCTTCAACGTGACGATGAGACACTGAAATTGCGTCGGAATAGAATACAACAGGCACCATGCCTACCTCTGTCCGGGAGAGTAATGCTTCTAACTGTCTGTGATCTGATTCTTTCCTGGGATTCCAGTAATAGATTCCGATGGACATGGGAAGCTTTACTGTAACCTGTGGACCTTCAACTTGACGATGAAACACAGAAATTGCGTCGGAATTGAATACAACAGGCACCATGCCGATTTCTCACCGGGAGAGTAACGCTTCTAACTATCTGTGCTTCGATTCTTTCCTGGGATTCCAGTAATAGATTCCGATGGACTTGGGAAGGTTTACTGTAACCTGTGGACCTTCAACTTGACGATGAAACACAGAAATTGTGTCGGAATTGAATACAACAGGCACCATGCCGTCTTCTGTCCGTTAGAGTAATGCTTCTAACTGCCTGTGCTTTGATTCTTTCCTGGGATTCCAGTAATAAATTCCGATGGACATGGGAAGGTTACCATTAACCTGTGGACCTTCAACTTGACGATGAAACACAGAAATTGCGTCGGAATTGAATACAACAGGGACCATGCCGACTTCTGTCCGGGAGAGTAATGCTTCCAACTGTCTGTGCTTTGATTCTTTCCTGGGATTCCAGTAATAGATACCGCTGGACATGGGAAGGATTACTTTAACCTGTGGACCTTCAACTTGACGATGAAACAAAGAAATTGCGTCGGAATTGAATACAACAAACACCATGCCGACTTCTCTCCCGAAGAGTAATGCTTCCAAATGTCTGTGTTTTGATTCTTTCCTGGGATTCCAGTAATAGTTTCCGATGAACATGTGAAGGTTTACTGTAACCTGTGGACCTTCCACTTGACGATGAAACACAGAAATTACGTCGGACTTGAATCCAACACGCACCATGCCGACGTCTGTCCGGGAGAGTAATGCTTCTAACTGTCTGTGCTTTGATTCTATCCTGGGATTCCAATAATACATTCCGATGGACATGGGAAGGTTTACTGTAACCTGTGGACCTTCAACTTGACGATGAAACACAGAAATTGCGTCGGAATTGAATACAACAAACACCATGCCGACTTCTCTCCGGGAGAATAATGCTTCTAACTGTCTGTGTTTTGATTCTTTCCTGGGATTCCAGTAATAGATTCCGATGGACATGGTAACGTTTACTGTAACCTGTTGACCTTCAACTTGACGATGAAACACAGAAATTGCGTCGTAATTGAATACAACAGGCACCATGCCGACTTCTGTCCAGGGGAGTAATGCTTCTAACTGTCTGTGGTTTGATTCTTTCCTGGGATTCCTGTAATAGATTGCGATGGACATGGGAAGGTTTACTTTAACCTGTGGATCTTCAACGTGACGATGAAACACAGAAAATGCGTCGGAATAGAATACAACAGGCACCATGCCGACTTCTGTCCGGGAGAGTAATGATTCTAACTGTCTGTGCTTTGGGTCTTTTCTGGGATTCCAGTAATAGATTCCGATGGACATGGGAAGGTTTACTGTAACCTGTGGACCTTAAACATGACGATGAAACACAGAAATTGCATCTGATTTGAATACAACAGGCACCAAGCCGACTTCTGTCCGGGAGAGTAATGCTTCTAACTGCTTGTGCTTTGATTCTTTCCTGGGATTCCAGTAATAAATTCCGATGGACATGGGAAGGTTAACATTAACCTGTGGAAGTTCAACTTGACGATGAAACACAGAAATTACGTCGGAATTGAATCCAACACGCACCATGCCGACTTCTCTCCTGGAGAATAATGCTTTTAACTGTCTGTGTTTTGATTCTTACCTGGGATTCCAGTAATAGATTCCGATGCACACGGTAATGTTTACTGTAACCTGTTGATCCTCAACTTGACGATGAAACACAGAAATTGCGTCGGAATTGAAAACAACAGGCACCATGCCGATTTCTCACCGGGAGAATAATGCTTTTAACTGTCTGTGATTTGATTCTTACCTGGGATTCCAGTAATAGATTCCAATGGACATGGGAAGGTTTACTGTAACCTGTGGACCTTCAACGTGACGATGAAACACAGAAATTGCGTCAGAATTGAATACAACAGGCATCAAGCCGACTTCTCTCCGGGAGAGTAATGCTTCTAACTGTCTGTGCTTTTGATTCTATCCTGGGATTCCAGTAATAGATTCCGATGGACATGGGAATGTTCACTGTAACCTGTGGACCTTCAACTTGACGATGAAACACAGAAATTGCGTCGGAATTGAATATAACAGGCACCATGCCGATTTCTCACCGGGAGAGTAACGCTTCTGACTGTTTGTGCTTTGATTCTTTCCTAGGATTCCAGTAATAGATTCCGATGGACTTGGGAAGGTTTACTGTAACCAGTGGACCTTCAACTTGACGATGAAACACCGAAATTGTGTCGGAATTGAATACAACAAGCACCAAGCCGACTTCTGTCCGGGAGAGTAATGCTTCTAACTGCCTGTGCTATGATTCGTTCCTGGGATTCCAGTAATAGATTCCGACGGACATGGGAAGGTTTACTTTAACCTGTGGACCTTCAACTTGACGATGGAACACAGAAATTGCGTCGGAATTGAATACAACAGACACCATGCCGACTTGTGACCGGGAGAGTAATGCTTCCAACTGGCTGTGATTTGATTCTTTCCAGGGATTCCAGTAATAAGTTCCGCTGGACATGGGAAGGATTACTGTAACCTGTGGACCTTCAACCTGACGATGAAACACAGAAATACCGTCGGAATTGAATACAACAAAGACCATGCCGACTTCTCTCCCGGAGAGTAACGCTTCTAACTGTCTGTGTTATGATTCTTTCCTGGGATTCCAGTAATAGATTCGGATGGACATGGGAAGGTTTACTGTAACCTGTGGACCTTCAACTTGACGATGAAACACAGAATTTGCGTCGGAATTGAATTCAACAGGCACCATGCGACTTCTGTCCGGGAGAGCAATGCTTCTAACTGCCTGTGCCTTGATTCGTTCCAGGGATTCCAGTAATAGATTCCGATGGACATGGGAAGGCTTACTTTAACCTGTGGACCTTCAACTTGACGATGAAACACAGAAATTGCGTCGGAATTGAATACAACAGGCACCATGCCGACTTCTGTCCGGGAGAGTAATGCTTCCAACTGTCTGTACTTCGATTCTTTCCTGGGATTCCAGTAATAGATTCCGCTGGACATGGGAAGGATTACTGTAACCTGTGGACCTTCAACTTGACGATGTAACACAGAAATTGCGTCGGAATTGAATCCAATAGGCACCATGCCGACTTCTGTCCGGGAGAGTAATGCCTCTAACTGTCTGTGCTTTGATTCTTTCCTGGGATTCCAATAATACATTGCGATGGACATGGGAAGGTTTACTGTAACCTGTGGACCTTCAACTTGACGATGAAACACAGAAATAGCGTCGGAATTGAATACAACAAACACCATGCCGACTTCTCTCCGGGAGAATAATGCTTCTAACTGTCTGTGTTTTGATTCTTTCCTGGGATTCCAGTAATAGATTCCGATGGACATGGTAACGTTTACTGTAACCTGTTGACCTTCAACTTGACGATGAAACACAGAAATTGCGTCGTAATTGAATACAACAGGCACCATGCCGACTTCTGTCCAGGGGAGTAATGCTTCGAACTGTCTGTGGTTTGATTCTTTCCTGGGATTCCTGTAATAGATTGCGATGGACATGGGAAGGTTTACTTTAACCTGTGGATCTTCAACGTGACGATGAAACACAGAAAATGCGTCGGAATAGAATACAACAGGCACCATGCCGACTTCTGTCCGGGAGAGTAATGATTCTAACTGTCTGTGCTTTGGGTCTTTTCTGGGATTCCAGTAATAGATTCCGATGGACATGGGAAGGTTTACTGTAACCTGTGGACCTTCAACTTGACGATGAAACACAGAAATTGCGTCGGAATTGAATACAACAAACACCATGCCGACTTCTCTCCCGGAGAGTAATGCTTCTAAATGTCTGTGCTTTGTTTCTTTCCTGGGATTCCAGTAATAGATTCCGATGGACATGCGAAGGTTTACTGTAACCTGTGGACCTTCAACTTGACGATGAAACACAGAAATTGCGTCGGAATTGAATCCAACAGGCACCATGCCGACTTCTGTCTGGGAGAGTAATGCTTCTAACTGTCTGAGCTTTGATTCTTTCCTGGGATTCCAGTAATAGATTCCGATGGACATGGGAAGGTTTACTGTAACCTGTGGACCTTCAACTTGACGATGAAACACAGAAATTGCATCGGAATTGAGTACAACAAACGCCATGCTGTCTCCTCTCCGGGAGAATAATGCTTCTAACTGTCTGTGTTTTGATTCTTTCCTGGGATTCCGGTAATAGATTCCGATGGGCATGGGAAGGTTTACTGTAACCCGTGGACCTTCAACTTGACGATGAAACACAGAAATTGTGTCGGAATTGAATACAACAAACACCATGCCGTTTTCTCCCCCGGAGAGTAATGTATCTAACTGTCTGTGTTTAGATTCTTTCCTGGGATTCCAGCAATAGATTCCGATGGACATGGGAAGGTTTACTGTAACCTGTGGACCTTAAACATGACGATGAAACACAGAAATTGCATCTGATTTGAATACAACAGGCACCAAGCCGACTTCTGTCCGGGAGAGTAATGCTTCTAACTGCTTGTGCTTTGATTCTTTCCTGGGATTCCACTAATAAATTCCGATGGACATGGGAAGGTTAACATTAACCTGTGGAAGTTCAACTTGACGATGAAACACAGAAATTACGTCGGAATTGAATCCAACACGCACCATGCCGACTTCTCTCCTGGAGAATAATGCTTTTAACTGTCTGTGTTTTGATTCTTACCTGGGATTCCAGTAATAGATTCCGATGCACACGGTAATGTTTACTGTAACCTGTTGATCCTCAACTTGACGATGAAACACAGAAATTGCGTCGGAATTGAAAACAACAGGCACCATGCCGATTTCTCACCGGGAGAATAATGCTTTTAACTGTCTGTGATTTGATTCTTACCTGGGATTCCAGTAATAGATTCCAATGGACATGGGAAGGTATACTGTAACCTGTGGACCTTAAACATGACGATGAAACACAGAAATTGCGTCGCAATTGAATCCAACAGGCACCATGCCGACTTCTGTTCGGGAGAGTAATACTTCTAACTGTCTGTGCTTTGATTCTCTCCTGGGATTCCAGTAATAGATTCCGATGGACATGGGAAGGTTTACTGTAACCTGTGGACCTTCAACTTGACGATGAAACACAGAAATTGCGTCGGAATTGAATACAACAGGCGCCATGCCGACTTCTATCCGGGAGAGTAATGCTTCCAAGTTTCTGTGCTTTGATTCTTTCTTGGGATTCCAGTAAAAGTTTCCGATTGACATGGAAAGGTTTACTGTAACCTGTGGACCTTCAACATGACGATGAAATACAGAAATTGCATCTGATTCGAATACAACAGGCACCATGCCAACTTCTCTCCGGAGAGTAACGCTTCTAACTGTCTGTGCTTTGATTCTTTCCTGAGATACCAGTAATAGATTACGATGGTTATGGGAAGTTTTACTGTAACCTGTGGACCTCCAACTTGACGATGGAAAACAGAAATTGCGTCGGAATTGAGTACAACAGGCATCAAGCCGACTTCTCTCCGGGAGAGTAATGTTTCTAATTGTCTGTGCTTTGATTCTTTCCTGGGATTCCAGTAATAGATTCCGATGGACATGGGAAGGTTTACTGTAACCTGTGGACCTTCAACGTGACGATGAAACACAGAAATTGCGTCAGAATTGAATACAACAGGCATCAAGCCGACTTCTCTCCGGGAGAGTAATGCTTCTAACTGTCTGTGCTTTTGATTCTATCCTGGGATTCCAGTAATAGATTCCGATGGACATGGGAATGTTCACTGTAACCTGTGGACCTTCAACTTGACGATGAAACACAGAAATTGCGTCGGAATTGAATATAACAGGCACCATGCCGATTTCTCACCGGGAGAGTGACGCTTCTGACTGTTTGTGCTTTGATTCTTTCCTAGGATTCCAGTAATAGATTCCGATGGACTTGGGAAGGTTTACTGTAACCAGTGGACCTTCAACTTGACGATGAAACACCGAAATTGTGTCGGAATTGAATACAACAAGCACCAAGCCGACTTCTGTCCGGGAGAGTAATGCTTCTAACTGCCTGTGCTATGATTCGTTCCTGGGATTCCAGTAATAGATTCCGACGGACATGGGAAGGTTTACTTTAACCTGTGGACCTTCAACTTGACGATGGAACACAGAAATTGCGTCGGAATTGAATACAACAGACACCATGCCGACTTGTGTCCGGGAGAGTAATGCTTCCAACTGTCTGTACTTCGATTCTTTCCTGGGATTCCAGTAATAGATTCCGCTGGACATGGGAAGGATTACTGTAACCTGTGGACCTTCAACTTGACGATGTAACACAGAAATTGCGTCGGAATTGAATCCAATAGGCACCATGCCGACTTCTGTCCGGGAGAGTAATGCCTCTAACTGTCTGTGCTCTGATTCATTCCTGGGATGCCAGGAATAGATTCGGATGGACATGTGAAGGTTTACTGTAACCTGTGGACCTTCAACTTGACGATGAAACACAGAAATTGCGTCGGAATTGAATACAACAAACACCATGCCGACTTCTCTCCGGGAGAATAATGCTTCTAACTGTCTGTGGTTTGATTCTTTCCTGGGATTCCTGTAATAGATTGCGATGGACATGGGAAGGTTTACTTTAACGTGTGGATCTTCAACGTGACGATGAAACACAGAAATTGCTTCGGAATAGAATACAACAGGCACCATGCCGACTTCTGTCCGGGAGAGTAATGCTTCGAACTGTCTGTGCTTTGGGTCTTTTCTGGGATTCCAGTAATAGATTCCGATGGACATGGGAAGGTTTACTGTAACCTGTGGACCTTCAACGTGACGATGAAACACAGAAATTGCGTCGGAATTGAATCCAACAGGCACCATGCTTACTTCTGTCCGGGAGAGTAATGCTTCTAACTGTCTGACCTTTGATTCTTTCCTGGGATTCCAGTAATAGATTCCGATGGACATGGGAAGGTTTACTGTAACCTGTGGACCTTCAACTTGACGATGAAACACAGAAATTGCGTCGGAATTGAATACAACAGGCACCATGCCGACTTCTGTCCGGGAGAGTAATGCTTCCAACTGTCTGTACTTCGATTCTTTCCTGGGATTCCAGTAATAGATTCCGCTGGACATGGGAAGGATTACTGTAACCTGTGGACCTTCAACTTGACGATGTAACACAGAAATTGCGTCGGAATTGAATCCAATAGGCACCATGCCGACTTCTGTCCGGGAGAGTAATGCCTCTAACTGTCTGTGCTTTGATTCTTTCCTGGGATGCCAGGAATAGATTCGGATGGACATGTGAAGGTTTACTGTAACCTGTGGACCTTCAACTTGACGATGAAACACAGAAATTGCGTCGGAATTGAATACAACAAACACCATGCCGACTTCTCTCCGGGAGAATAATGCTTCTAACTGTCTGTGGTTTGATTCTTTCCTGGGATTCCTGTAATAGATTGCGATGGACATGGGAAGGTTTACTTTAACGTGTGGATCTTCAACGTGACGATGAAACACAGAAATTGCTTCGGAATAGAATACAACAGGCACCATGCCGACTTCTGTCCGGGAGAGTAATGCTTCGAACTGTCTGTGCTTTGGGTCTTTTCTGGGATTCCAGTAATAGATTCCGATGGACATGGGAAGGTTTACTGTAACCTGTGGACCTTCAACGTGACGATGAAACACAGAAATTGCGTCGGAATTGAATCCAACAGGCACCATGCTTACTTCTGTCCGGGAGAGTAATGCTTCTAACTGTCTGAGCTTTGATTCTTTCCTGGGATTCCAGTAATAGATTCCGATGGACATGGGAAGGTTTACTGTAACCTGTGGACCTTCAACTTGACGATGAAACACAGAAATTGCATCGGAATTGAATACAACAAACGCCATGCTGTCTCCTCTCCGAGAGAATAATGCTTCTAAGTGTCTGTGTTTTGATTCTTTCCTGGGATTCCAGTAATAGATTCCGATGGGCATGGGAATGTTTACTGTAACCCGTGACCTTCAACTTGACGATGAAACACAGAAATTGTGTCGGAATTGAATACAACAAACACCATGCCGTTTTCTCCACCGGAGAGTAATGTATCTAACTGTCTGTGTTTAGATTCTTTCCTGGGATTCCAGCAATAGATTCCGATGGACATGGGAAGGTTTACTGTAACCTGTGGACCTTAAACATGACGATGAAACACAGAAATTGCGTCGGAATTGAATCCAACAGGCACCATGCCGACTTCTGTTCGGGAGAGTAATACTTTTAACTGTCTGTGCTTTGATTCTCTCCTGGGATTCCAGTAATAGATTCCGATGGACATGATAAGGTTTACTGTAACCTGTGGACCTTCAACTTGACGATGAAACACAGAAATTGCGTCGGAATAGAATCCAAGAGGCACCATGCCGACTTCTCTCCGGGAGAGTAATGCTTCTAACTGTCTGTGCTTTAATTCTTTCCTGGGATTAAAGTGATAGATTCTGATGGTCATGGGAAGGTTTACTGTAACCTGTGGACCTTCAACCTGACGATGAAACACAGTAATTGCATCGGATTTGAATACAACAGGCACCATGCCAACTACTCTCCGGAGAGTAACGCTTCTAATTGTCTGTGCTTTGATTCTTTCCTGGGATACCAGTAATAGATTCCGATGGACATGGGAAGGTTTACTGTAACCTGTGGGCCTTCAACTTGACGATGGAACACAGAAATTGCGTCGGAATTGAATACAACAGGCACCAAGCCGACTTCTGTCCGGGAGAGTAATGCTTCTAACTGTCTGTGGTTTGATTCTTTCCTGGGATTCCAGTAATAGATTCTGATAGACATGGGAAGGTTTACTATAACCTGTGGACCTTCAACGTGACGATGAGACACTGAAATTGCGTCGGAATAGAATACAACAGGCACCATGCCTACCTCTGTCCGGGTGAGTAATGCTTCTAACTGTCTGTGATCTGATTCTTTCCTGGGATTCCAGTGATAGATTCCGATGGACATGGGAAGCTTTACTGTAACCTGTGGACCTTCAACGTGACGATGAAACACAGAAATTGTGTCGGAATTGAATACAACAGTCACCAAGTCGACTTCTGTCCGTGAGAGTAATGCTTCTAACTGCTAGTGCTTTGATTCTTTCCTGGGATTCCAGTAATAAATTCCGATGGACATGGGAAGGTTAACATTAACCTGTGGACCTTCAACCTGACGATGAAACACAGAAATACCGTCGGAATTGAATACAACAAAGACCATGCCGACTTCTCTCCTGGTGAGTAACGCTTCTAACTGTCTGTGTTATGATTCTTTCCTGGGATTCCAGTAATAGATTCGGATGGACATGGGAAGGTATACTGTAACCTGTGGACCTTCAACTTGACGATGAAACACAGAAATTGCGTCGGAATTGAATTCAACAGGCACCATGCGACTTCTGTCCGGGAGAGCAATGCTTCTAACTGCCTGTGCCTTGATTCGTTCCAGGGATTCCAGTAATAGATTCCGATGGACATGGGAAGGCTTACATTAACCTGTGGACCTTCAAATTGACGATGAAACACAGAAATTGCGTCGGAATTGAATACAACAGGCACCATGCCGACTTCTGTTCGGGAGAGTAATAATTCTAACTGTCTGTGCTACGATCCTTTTCTGAGATTCCAGTAATAGATTCCGATGGACATGGGAAGGTTTACTGTAACCTGTGGACCTTCAACTTCACGATGAAACACAGAAATTGCGTCGGAATTGAATCCAACAGGCACCATGCCGACTTCTCTCCGGTAGAGAAATGCTTCTAACTGTCTGTGCTTTGATTCTTTCCAGGGGTTCCAGTTATAGATTCGGATGGACATGGGAAGGTTTACTGTAACCTGTGGACCTTCAACTTGACGATGAAACACAGAAATTGCGTCGGAATTGAATTCAACAGGCACCATGCGACTTCTCTCCGGGAGAGTAATGCTTCTAACTGTCTGTGCATTAATTTTTTCCTGGGATTCCAGTAATAGATTCCGATGGACATGGGAAGGTTTACTGTAACCCGTGGACCTTCAAATTGACGATGAAACATAGACATTGCATCGGATTTGAATACAACAGGCACCTTGCCAACTTCACTCCGGAGAGTAACGCTTCTGACTGTCTGTGCTTTGATTCTTTCCTGGGATTCCAGTAATAGATTCCATGGACTTGCGAAGGTTTACTGTAACCAGTGGACCTTAAATTTGACGATGAAACACAGAAATTGTGTCGGAATTGAATACAACAAGCACCAAGCCGACTTCTGTCCGGGAGAGTAATGCTTCTAACTGTCTGTGCTTTGATTCGTTCCTGGGATTCCAGTAATAGATTCCGATGGACATGGGAAGGTTTACTTTAACCTGTGGACCTTCAACTTGACGATGAAACACAGAAATTGCGTCGGAATTGAATACAACAGGCACCATGCCGACTTCTGTCCGGGAGAGTAATGCTTCCAACTGGCTGTGCTTTGATTCTTTCCAGGGATTCCAGTAATAGATTCCGATGCACATGGTAAGGTTTACTGTAATCTGTGGACTTTCACTTGACGATGAAACACGGAAATTGCGTCGGAATTGAATCCAACAGGCACCATGCCGACTTCTGTCCGGGAGAGTAATGCTTCTAACTGTCTGTGCTTTGATTCCTTCCTGGGATTCCAGTAATAGATTCCGATGGATTTGGGAAGGATTACTGTAACCTGTGGACCTTCAACTTGACGATGAAACACAGAAATTGCGTCGGAATTGAATACAACAAGCACCATGCCGACTTCTCTCCCGGAGAGTAATGCTTCTAACTGTCTGTGTTTTGATTCTTTCCTGGGATTCCAGTAATAGATTCCGATTGGCAGGGGAAGGTTTACTGTTACCTGTGGACCTTCAACTTGACGTTGAATCACAGAAATTACGTCGGAATTTAATCCAACAGGCACTATGCCGACTTCTCTCCGGGAGAGAAATGCCTCTAACTGTCTGAGCGTTGATTCTTTCCTGGTGTTCCAGTAATAGATTCGGATGGACATGGGAAGGTTTACTGTAACCTTTGGACCTTCAACTTGACGATGAAACAAAGAAATTGCGTCGGAATTGAATTCAACAAGGACCATGCGACTTCTCTCCGGGAGAGTAATGCTTCTAACTGTCTGTGCTTTAATTTTTTCCTGGGATTCCAGTAATAGATTCCGCTGGACATGGGAAGGATTACTGTAACCTGTGGACCTTCAACCTGACGATGAAACACAGAAATTGCGTCGGAATTGAATACAACAAACACCGAGCCGACTTCTGTCCCGGCGAGTAATGCTTCTAACTGTCTGTGTTTTGATTCTTTCCTGGGATTCCAGTAATAGATTCCGATGGACATGGGAAGGTTTACTTTAACCTGTGGACCTTCAACGTGACGATGAAACACAGAAATTGCGTCAGAATTGAATACAACAGGCATCAAGCCGACTTCTCTCCGGGAGAGTAATGCTTCTAACTGTCTGTGCTTTTGATTCTATCCTGGGATTCCAGTAATAGATTCCGATGGACATGGGAATGTTCACTGTAACCTGTGGACCTTCAACTTGACGATGAAACACAGAAATTGCGTCGGAATTGAATACAACAAGCACCAAGCCGACTTCTGTCCGGGAGAGTAATGCTTCTAACTGCCTGTGCTATGATTCGTTCCTGGGATTCTAGTAATAGATTCCGATGGACATGGGAAGGTTTACTTTAACCTGTGGACCTTCAACTTGACGATGGAACACAGAAATTGCGTTGGAATTGAATACAACAGGCACCATGCCGACTTCTGTCCGGGAGAGTAATGCTTCCAACTGGCTGTGCTTTGATTCTTTCCAGGGAATCCAGTAATAGGTTCCGCTGGACATGGGAAGGATTACTGTAACCTGTGGACCTTCAACCTGACGATGAAACACTGAAATACCGTCGGAATTGAATACAACAAAGACCATGCCGACTTCTCTCCCGGAGAGTAACGCTTCTAACTGTCTGTGTTATGATTCTTTCCTGGGATTCCAGTAATAGATTCGGATGGACATGGGAAGGTTTACTGTAACCTGTGGACCTTCAACTTGACGATGAAACACAGAAATTGCGTCGGAATTGAATTCAACAGCCACCATGCGACTTCTCTCCGGGAGAGCAATGCTTCTAACTGCCTGTGCCTTGATTCGTTCCAGGGATTCCAGTAATAGATTCCGATGGACATGGGAAGGCTTACTTTAACCTGTGGACCTTCAACTTGACGATGAAACACAGAAATTGCGTCGGAATTGAATACAACAGGCACCATGCCGACTTCTGTTCGGGAGAGTAATAATTCTAACTGTCTGTGCTATGATCCTTTTCTGGGATTCCAGTAATAGATTCCGATGGACATGGGAAAGTTTACTGTAACCTGTGGACCTTCATCTTGACGATGAAACACAGAAATTGCGTCGGAATTGAATCCAACAGGCACCATGCCGACTTCTCTCCGGGAGAGAAATGCTTCTCACTGTCTGTGCTTTGATTCTTTCCAGGGGTTCCAGTTATAGATTCGGATGGACATGGGAAGGTTTACTGTAACCTGTGCTGTGGACCTTCAACTTGACGATGAAACACAGAAATTGCGTCGGAATTGAATTCAACAGGCACCATGCGACTTCTCTCCGGGAGAGTAATGCTTCTAACTGTCTGTGCATTAATTTTTTCCTGGGATTCCAGTAATAGCTTCCGATGGACATGGGAAGGTTTACTGTAACCCGTGGACCTTCCAATTGACGATGAAACACAGAAATTGCATCGGATTTGAATACAACAGGCACCTTGCCAACTTCTCTCCGGAGAGTAACGCTTCTGACTGTCTGTGCTTTGATTCTTTCCTGGGATTCCAGTAATAGATTCCGATGGACTTGCGAAGGTTTTCTGTAACCAGTGGACCTTAAATTTGACGATGAAACACAGAAATTGTGTCGGAATTGAATACAACAAGCACCAAGCCGACTTCTGTCCGGGAGAGTAATGCTTCTAACTGTCTGTGCTTTGATTCGTTCCTGGGATTCCAGTAATAGATTCCGATGGACATGGGAAGGTTTACTGTAACCTGTGGACCTTCAACTTGACGATGAAACACAGAAATTGCGTCGGAATTGAATACAACAGGCACCATGCCGACTTCTGTCCGGGAGAGTAATGCTTCCAATTGGCTGTGCTTTGATTCTTTCCAGGGATTCCAGTAATAGATTCCGCTGGACATGGGAAGGATTACTGTAACCTGTGGACCTTCAACCTGACGATGAAACACAGAAATTGCGTCGGAATTGAATACAACAAACACCATGCCGACTTCTGTCCCGGAGAGTAATGCTTCTAACTGTCTGTGTTTTGATTCTTTCCTGGGATTCCAGTAATAGGTTCGAATGCACATGGTAAGGTTTACTGTAATCTGTGGACTTTCAACTTGACGATGAAACACAGAAATTGCGTCGGAATTGAATCCAACAGGCACCATGCCGACTTCTGTCCGGGAGAGTAATGCTTCCAACTGTCTGTGCTTTGATTCCTTCCTGGGATTCCAGTAATAGATTCCGATGGACATGGGAAGGATTACTGTAACCTGTGGACCTTCAACTTGACGATGAAACACAGAAATTGCGTCGGAATTGAATACAACATACACCATGCCGACTTCCCTCCCGGAGAGTAATGCTTCTAACTGTCTGTGTTTTGATTCTTTCCTGGAATTCCAGTAATAGATTCCGATTGGCAGGGGAAGGTTTACTGTTACCTGTGGACCTTCAAATTGACGATGAAACACAGAAATTGCGTCGGAATTGAATCCAACAGGCACTATGCCGACTTCTCTCCGGGAGAGAAATGCCTCTAACTGTCTGAGCATTGATTCTTTCCTGGGGTTCCATTAATAGATTCGGATGGACATGGGAAGGTTTACTGTAACCTTTGGACCTTCAACTTGACGATGAAACAAAGAAATAGCGTCGGAATTGAATTCAACAAGGACCATGCGACTTCTCTCCGGGAGAGTAATGCTTCTAACTGTCTGTGCTTTAATTTTTTCCTGGGATTCCAGTAATAGATTCCGCTGGACATGGGAAGGATTACTGTAACATGTGGACCTTCAACCTGACGATGAAACACAGAAATTGCGTCGGAATTGAATACAACAAACACCGAGCCGACTTCTGTCCCGGCGAGTAATGCTTCTAACTGTCTGTGCTTTGATTCTTTCCTGGGATTCCAGTAATAGATTCCGATGGACATGGGAAGCTTTACTGTAACCTGTGGGCCTTCAACTTGACGATGGAACACAGAAATTGCGTCGGAATTGAATACAACAGGCACCATGCCGACTTCTGTCCGGGAGAGTAATGCTTCTAACTGTCTGTGCTTTGATTCTTTCCTGGGATTCCAGTAATAGATTCCGATGGACAGGGGAAGGTTTACTGTAACCTGTGGACCTTTAACGTGACGATGAAACACAGAAAATGCGTCGGAATTGAATACAACAGGCACCATGCCGACTTCTGTTCGGGAGAGTAATAATTCTAACTGTCTGTGCTTTGATCCTTTTCTGGGATTCCAGTAATAGTTTCCGATGGACATCGGAAGGTTTACTGTAACCTGTGGACCTTCAACGTGACGATGAAACACAGAAATTGCGTCAGAATTGAATACAACAGGCATCAAGCCGACTTCTCTCCGGGAGAGTAATGCTTCTAACTTTCTGTGCTTTTGATTCTATCCTGGGATTCCAGTAATAGATTCCGATGGACATGGGAATGTTCACTGTAACCTGTGGACCTTCAACTTGACCATGAAACACAGAAATTGCGTCGGAATTGAATATAACAGGCACCATGCCGATTTCTCACCGGGAGAGTAACGCTTCTGACTGTCTGTGATTCGATTCTTTCCTGGGATTCCAGTAATAGATTCCGATGGACTTGGGAAGGTTTACTGTAACCAGTGGACCTTTAACTTGACGATGAAACACCGAAATTTTGTCGGAATTAAATACAACAAGCACCAAGCCGACTTCTGTCCGGGATAGTAATGCTTCTAACTGCCTGTGCTATGATTCGTTCCTGGGATTCCAGTAATAGATTCCGATGGACATGGGAAGGTTTACTTTAACCTGTGGACCTTCAACTTGACGATGGAACACAGAAATTGCGTCGGAATTGAATACGACAAGCATCATGCCGACTTCTGTCCGGGAGAGTAATGCTTCCAACTGGCTGTGCTTTGATTCTTTCCAGGGATTCCAGTAATAGGTTCCACTGGACATGGGAAGGATTACTGTAACCTGTGGACCTTCAACCTGACGATGAAACACAGAAATACCGTCGGAATTGAATACAACAAAGACCATGCCGACTTCTCTCCCGGAGAGTAACGCTTCTAACTGTCTGTGTTATGATTCTTTCCTGGGGTTGCAGTAATAGATTCGGATGGACATGGGAAGGTTTACTGTAACCTGTGGACCTTCAACTTGACGATGAAACACAGAAATTGCGTCGGAATTGAATTCAACAGGCACCATGCCGACTTCTGTTCGGGAGAGTAATAATTCTAACTGTCTGTGCAATGATCCTTTTCTGGGATTCCAGTAATAGATTCCGATGGACATGGGAAGGTTTACTGTAACCTGTGGGCCTTCAACGTGACGATGGAACACAGAAATTGCGTCGGAATTGAATACAACATGCACCATGCCGACTTCTGTCCGGGAGAGTAATGCTTCTAACTGTCTGTGCTTTGATTCTTTCCTGGGATTCCAGTAATAGATTCCGATGGACAGGGGAAGGTTTACTGTAACCTGTGGACCTTTAACGTGACGATGAAACACAGAAATTGCGTCGGAATTGAATACAACAGGCACCATGCCGACTTCTGTTCGGGAGAGAAATAATTCTAACTGTCTGTGCTTTGATCCTTTCCTGGGATTCCAGTAATAGGTTCCGATGGACATGGGAAGGTTTACTGTAACCTGTGGACCTTCAACTTGACGATGAAACACAGAAATTGCGTCGGAATTGAATCCAACAAACACCATGCCGACTTCTGTCCCGGAGAGTAATGCTTCTAACTGTCTGTGTTTTGATTCTTTTCTGTGATTCCAGTAATCGATTCCGATGGACAGGGGAAGGTTTACTGTAACCTGTGGACCTTCAACGTGACGATGAAACACAGAAATTGCGTCGGAATTGAAAACAACAGGCACCATGCCGACTTCTGTTCGGGATTGTAATAATTCTAAATGTCTGTGCTTTGATCCTTTCCTGTTATTCCAGTAATAGATTCCGATGGACATGGGAAGGTTTACTGTAACCTGTGGACCTTCAACTTGACGATGAAACACAGAAATTGCGTCGGAATTGAATTCAACAGGCACCATGCGACTTCTCTCCGGGGGAGTAATGCTTCTAACTGCCTGTGCATTAATTTTTTCCTGGGATTCCAGTAATAGATTCCGATGGGCACGGGAAGGTTTACTGTAACCCGTGGACCTTCAAATTGACAATGAAACACAGAATTTGAATCACATTTGAATACAACAGGCACCATGTCAACTTCTCTCCGGAGAGTAACGCTTCTGACTGTCTGTGCTTTGATTCTTTCCTGGGATTCCAGTAATAGATTCCGCTGGACATGGGAAGGTTTACTGTAACCTACAGACCTTCTACGTGACGTGGAATTACAGAAATTGCGTCGGAATTGAATCCAACAAACACCATGCCGACTTCTCTCCCGGAGAGTAATGCTTCTAACTGCCTGTGTTTCGATTCTTTCCTGGGATTCCAGTAATAGATTCCGATGGACATGGGAAGGTTCACTGTAACCTGTGGACCTTCAACTTGACGATGAAACACAGAAATTGCGTCGGAATTGAATATAACAGGCACCATGCCGATTTCTCACCGGGAGAGTAATGCTTCTAACTGTCTGTGCTTTGATTCGTTCCTGGGATTCCAGTAATAGATTACGATGGACATGGGAAGGTTTACTTTAACCTGTGGACCTTCAACTTGACAATAAAACACAGAAATTGCATCGGAATTGAATACAACAGGCACCTTGCAGACTTTTGTCCGGGAGAGTAATGCTTCCAACTGGCTGTGCTTTGATTCTTTCCTGGGATTCCAGTAATAGATTCCGAAGGACATGGGAAGGATTACTGTAACCTGTGGACCTTCAACTTGACGATGAAACACAGAAATTGCGTCGGAATTGAATCCAACAAACACCATGCCGACTTCTCTCCCGGAGAGTAATGCTTCTAACTGTCTTTGTTTTGATTCTTTCCTGTGATTCCAGTAATAGATTCCGATGCACATGGGAAGGTTTACTGCAACCTGTGGACCTTCAACTTGACGGTGAAACACAGAAATTGCGTCGGAATTGAATCCAACAGGCACCATGCCGACTTCCCTCCGGGAGAGAAATGCTTCTAACTGTCTGTGCTTTGATTCTTTCCTGGGGTTCCAGTAATAGATTCGGATGGACATGGGAAGGATTACTGTAACCTGTGGACCTTCAACTTGACGATGAAACACAGAAATTGCGTCGGAATTGAAAACAACAAACACCATGCCGACTTCTATCCCGGAGAGTAATGCTTCTAACTGTCTGTGTTCTGATTTTTTCCTGGGATTCCAGTAATAGATTCCGCTGGACATGGGAAGGATTACTGTAACCTGTGCACCTTCAACCTGACGATGATACACAGAAATTGCGTCGGAATTGAATACAACTAACACCATGCCGACTTCTCTCCCGGAGAGTAATGCTTCTAACTGTCTGTGGTTTGAATCTTTCCTGGGATTCCAGTAATAGATTCCGATGACATGGAAAGGTTTACTGTAACCTGTGGACCTTCAACTTGACGATGAAACACTGAAATTGCGTCGGAATTGAATACAACAGGCAGCATGCCGACTTCTGTTCGGGAGAGTAATGCTTCGAACTGTCGGTGCTTTGATCCTTTCCTGGGATTCCAGTAATAGATTCCGATGGACATGGGAAGGTTTACTGTAACCTGTGGACCTTCAACTTGACGGTGAAACACAGAAATTGCGTCGGAATTGAATTCAACAGGCACCATGCGACTTCTCTCTGGGAGAGTAATGCTTCTAACTGTCTGTGCTTTAATTTTTTCCTGGGATTCCAGTAATAAATTCTGATGGACATGGGAAGGTTTACTGTAACCTGTGGACCTTCAACTTGACGATGAAACACAGACATTGCGTCGGAATTGAATCCAAAAGGCACCATGCCGACTTCTGTTCGGGAAAGTAATACTTCTAACTGTCTGTCCTTTGATTCTCTCCTGGGATTCCAGTAATAGATTCCGATGGACATGGGAAGATTTACTGTAACTTGTGGACCTTCAACTTGACGATGAAACACAGAAATTGCGTCGGAATTGAATCCAACAGGTACCATGCCGACTTCTCTCCGGGAGAGTAATGCTTCTAACTGTCTGTGCTTTGATTCTTCCTAGGATTCCAGTAATAGATTCCGATGGACATTGGAAGGATAACTGTAACCTGTGGACCTTGAACGTGACGTTGAAACACAGAAATTGCGTCGGAATTGAATCCAACAGGCACCATGCCGACATCTCTCCGGGAGAGTAATGCTTCCAACTGTCTGTGCTTTGATTCTTTCCTGGTATTCCAGTAATAGATTCCGATGGACATGGAATTATTACTGTAACCTGTGGACCAGCAACTTGACAATGAAACACATAAATTGCGTCGCAATTGAATCCAACAGGCACCATGCCGACTTCTGTCCGGGAGAGTAGCGCTTCTAACTGTCTGTGCTTTGATTCTTTCCTGGGATTCCAGTAATAGATTCCGATGGACATGGGAAGGTTTACTGTAACCTGTGGACCTCCAACTTGACGATGGAAAACAGAAATTTCGTCGAAATTGAATACAACAGGCACCCAGCTAACTTCTGTCCGGAAGAGTAATGCATCTAACTGTCTGTGTTTTGATTCTTTCCTGGGATTCCAGTAATAGATTCCGATGGACATGGGAAGGTTTACTGTAACCTGTGGACCTTCAACTTGACGATGAAACACAGAAATTGCGTCGGAATTGAATCCAACAGGCACCATGCCGACTTCTGTCTGGGAGAGTAATGCTTCTAACTGTCTGTGCTTTGTTTCTTTCCTGGGATTCCAGTAATAGTTTCCGATGGCTGTAGGAAGTGTTACTGTAACCTGTGGACCTTCAACTTGACGATGAAACACAGAAATTGCGTCGGACGTGAATACAACAGGCACCATGCCGACTTCTTTCCGGGAGAGTAATGCTTCTAACTGTCTGTGCTTTGATTCTTTCCTGGGATTCCAGTAGTAGAATGCGATGGACATGGGAAGGTTTACTGTAAACTGTGGACTTTCAACTTGACGATGAAACAAAGAAATTGCGTCGGAATTGAATCCAACAGGCACCAAGCCGACTTCTCTCCGGGAGAGTAATGCTCCTAACTGTCTGAGCTTTGATTCTTTCCTGGGATTCCAGTAATAGATTCCGATGGACATGGGAAGGTTTACTGTAACCTGTGGACCTTCAACTTGACGATGAAACACAGAAATTGCGTCGGAATCGAATCCAACAGGCACCATGCCGACTTCTCTCCGGGAGAGTAATGCTTCCAACTGTCTGTGCTTTGATTCTTTCCTGGGATTCCAGTAATAGATTCCGATGGACAGGGAATTATTACTGTAACCTGTGGACCAGCAACGTGACAATGAAACACAGAAATTGCATCGGATTTGAATACAACAGGAACCATGCCAACTTCTCTCCGGAGAGTAACGCTTCTAACTGTCTGTGCTTTGATTCTTTCCTGGGATTCCAGTAATAGATTCCGATGGACATGGGAAGGTTTACTGTAACCTGTGGACCTCCAACTTGACGATGGAAAACAGAAATTGCATCGAAATTGAATACAACAGGCACCCAGCTAACTTCTGTCCGGGAGAGTAATGCTTCTTACTGTCTGTGCTTTGATTCTTTCCTGGGATTCCAGTAATAGTTTCCGATGGCTGTAGGAAGTGTTACTGTAACCTGTGGACCTTCAACTTGACGATGAAACACAGAAATTGCGTCGGACGTGAATACAACAGGCACCAAGGGGACTACTTTCCGTGAGAGTAATGTTTCTAACTGTCTGTGGTTTTATTCTTTCCTGGGATTTCAGTAATAGATTCCGATGGACATGGGAAGGTTTACTATAACCTGTGGACCTTCAACGTGACGATGAAACACAGAAATTGCGTCGGAATTGAATACAACAAACACCATGCCGACTTCTCTCAGGGAGAGTAATGTTCCCAACTGTCTGTGCTTTGATTCTTTCCTGGGATTCCAGTAATAGAATGCGATGGACATGGGAAGGTTTACTGTAACCTGTGGACTTTCAACTTGACGATGAAACAAAGAAATTGTGTCGGAATTGAATCCAACAGGCACCAAGCCGACTTCTCTCCGGGAGGGTAATGCTCCTAACTGTCTGAGCTTTGATTCTTTCCTGGGATTCCAGTAATAGATTCCGATGGACATGGGAAGGTTTACTGTAACCTGTGGACCTTCAACTTGACGATGAAACACAGAAATTGCGTCGGAATTGAATACAAAAAACACCATGCCGACTTCTCTCCGGGAGAATAATGCTTCTAACTGTCTGTGTTTTGATTCTTTCCTGGGATTCCAGTAATAGATTCCGATGGACATGGAAAGGTTTACTGTAACCTGTGGACCTTCAACGTGACGATGAAACACAGAAATTGCGTCAGAATTGAATACAACAGGCATCAAGCCGACTTGTCTCCGGGAGAGTAATGCTTCTAACTTTCTGTGCTTTTGATTCTATCCTGGGATACCAGTAATAGATTCCGATGGACATGGGAATGTTCACTGTAACCTGTGGACCTTCAACTTGACCATGAAACACAGAAATTGCGACGGAATTGAATATAACAGGCACCATGCCGATTTCTCACCGGGAGAGTAACGCTTCTGACTGTCTGTGCTTTGATTCTTTCCTGGGATTCCAGTAATAGATTCCGATGGACTTGGGAAGGTTTACTGTAACCAGTGGACCTTCAACTTGACGATGAAACACCGAAATTTTGTCGGAATTGAATACAACAAGCACCAAGCCGACTTCTGTCCGGGAGAGTAATGCTTCTAACTGCCTGTGCTATGATTCGTTCCTGGGATTCCAGTAATAGATTCCGATGGACATGGGAAGGTTTACTTTAACCTGTGGACCTTCAACTTGACTATGGAACACAGAAATTGCGTCGGAATTGAATACGACAAGCATCATGCCGACTTCTGTCCGGGAGAGTAATGCTTCCAACTGGCTGTGCTTTGATTCTTTCCAGGGATTCCAGTAATAGGTTCCGCTGGACATGGGAAGGATTACTGTAACCTGTGGACCTTCAACCTGACGATGATACACAGAAATACCGTCGGAATTGAATACAACAAAGACCATGCCGACTTCTCTCCCGGAGAGTAACGCTTCTAACTGTCTGTGTTATGATTCTTTCCATGGGGTTGCAGTAATAGATTCGGATGGACATGGGAAGGTTTACTGTAACCTGTGGACCTTCAACTTGACGATGAAACACAGAAATTGCGTCGGAATTGAATTCAACAGGCACCATGCAGACTTCTGTTCGGGAGAGTAATAATTCTAACTGTCTGTGCAATGATCCTTTTCTGGGATTCCAGTAATAGATTCGGATGGACATGGGAAGGTTTACTGTAACCTGTGGGCCTTCAACGTGACGATGGAACACAGAAATTGCGTCGGAATTGAATACAACAGGCACCATGCCGACTTCTGTCCGGGAGAGTAATGCTTCTAACTGTCTGTGCTTTGATTCTTTCCTGGGATTCCAGTAATAGATTCCGATGGACAGGGGAAGGTTTACTGTAACCTGTGGACCTTTAACGTGACGATGAAACACAGAAATTGCGTCGGAATTGAATACAACAGGCACCATGCCGACTTCTGTTCGGGAGAGTAATAATTCTAACTGTCTGTGCTTTGATCCTTTCCTGGGATTCCAGTAATAGGTTCCGATGGACATGGGAAGGTTTACTGTAACCTGTGGACCTTCAACTTGACGATGAAACACAGAAATTGCGTCGGAATTGAATCCAACAAACACCATGCCGACTTCTGTCCCGGAGAGTAATGCTTCTAACTGTCTGTGTTTTGATTCTTTTCTGTGATTCCAGTAATCGATTCCGATGGACAGGGGAAGGTTTACTGTAACCTGTGGACCTTCAACGTGACGATGAAACACAGAAATTGCGTCGGAATTGAAAACAACAGGCACCATGCCGACTTCTGTTCGGGATTGTAATAATTCTAAATGTCTGTGCTTTGATCCTTTCCTGTTATTCCAGTAATAGGTTCCGATGGACATGGGAAGGTTTACTGTAACCTGTGGACCTTCAACTTGACGATGAAACACAGAAATTGCGTCGGAATTGAATTCAACAGGCACCATGCGACTTCTCTCCGGGAGAGTAATGCTTCTAACTGCCTGTGCATTAATTTTTTCCTGGGATTCCAGTAATAGATTCCGATGGGCATGGGAAGGTTTACTGTAACCCGTGGACCTTCAAATTGACAATGAAACACAGAATTTGAATCACATTTGAATACAACAGGCACCATGCCAACTTCTCTCCGGAGAGTAACGCTTCTGACTGTCTGTGCTTTGATTCTCTCCTGGGATTCCAGTAATAGATTCCGATGGACATGGGAAGGTTTACTGTAACCAGTGGACCTTAAACTTGACGATGAAACACAGAAATTGTGTCGGAATTGAATACAACAAGCACCAAGCCGACTTCTGTCCGGGAGAGTAATGCTTCTAACTGTCTGTGCTTTGAATCGTTCCTGGGATTCCAGTAATAGATTCCGCTGGACATGGGAAGGTTTACTGTAACCTACAGACCTTCTACGTGACGTGGAATTACAGAAATTGCGTCGGAATTGAATCCAACAAACACCATGCCGACTTCTCTCCCGGAGAGTAATGCTTCTAACTGCCTGTGTTTCGATTCTTTCCTGGGATTCCAGTAATAGATTCCGATGGACATGGGAAGGTTCACTGTAACCTGTGGACCTTCAACTTGACGATAAAACACAGAAATTGCGTCGGAATTGAATATAACAGGCACCATGCCGATTTCTCACCGGGAGAGTAATGCTTCTAACTGTCTGTGCTTTGATTCGTTCCTGGGATTCCAGTAATAGATTACGATGGACATGGGAAGGTTTACTTTAACCTGTGGACCTTCAACTTGACAATAAAACACAGAAATTGCATCGGAATTGAATACAACAGGCACCTTGCAGACTTTTGTCCGGGAGAGTAATGCTTCCAACTGGCTGTGCTTTGATTCTTTCCTGGGATTCCAGTAATAGATTCCGAAGGACATAGGAAGGATTACTGTAACCTGTGGACCTTCAACTTGTCGATGAAACACAGAAATTGCGTCGGAATTGAATACAGCAAACACCATGCCGACTTCTCTCCCGTAGAGTAATGCTTCAAACTGTCTGTGTTTTGATTCTTTCCTGGGATTCCAGTAATAGATTCCGATGCACATGGGAAGGTTTACTGTAACCTGCGGACCTTCAACGTGACGATGAAACACAGAAATTGCGTCGGAATTGAATCCAACAAACACCATGCCGACTTCTCTCCCGGAGAGTAATGCTTCTAACGGTCTGTGTTTTGATTCTTTCCTGTGATTCCAGTAATAGATTCCGATGCACATGGGAAGGTTTACTGCAACCTGTGGACCTTCAACTTGACGGTGAAACACAGAAATTGCGTCGGAATTGAATCCAACAGGCACCATGCCGACTTCCCTCCGGGAGAGAAATGCTTCTAACTGTCTGTGCTTTGATTCTTTCCTGGGGTTCCAGTAATAGATTCGGATGGACATGGGAAGGATTACTGTAACCTGTGGACCTTCAACTTGACGATGAAACACAGAAATTGCGTCGGAATTGAAAACAACAAACACCATGCCGACTTCTATCCCGGAGAGTAATGCTTCTAACTGTCTGTGTTCTGATTTTTTCCTGGGATTCCAGTAATAGATTCCGCTGGACATGGGAAGGATTACTGTAACCTGTGCACCTTCAACCTGACGATGATACACAGAAATTGCGTCGGAATTGAATACAACAAACACCATGCCGACTTCTCTCCCGGAGAGTAATGCTTCTAACTGTCTGTGGTTTGAATCTTTCCTGGGATTCCAGTAATAGATTCCGATGACATGGAAAGGTTTACTGTAACCTGTGGACCTTCAACTTGACGATGAAACACAGAAATTGCGTCGGAATTGAATACAACAGGCAGCATGCCGACTTCTGTTCGGGAGAGTAATGCTTCGAACTGTCGGTGGTTTGATCCTTTCCTGGGATTCCAGTAATAGATTCCGATGGACATGGGAAGGTTTACTGTAACCTGTGGGCCTTCAACGTGACGGTGAAACACAGAAATTGCGTCGGAATTGAATTCAACAGGCACCATGCGACTTCTCTCTGGGAGAGTAATGCCTTTAACTGTCTGTGCTTTAATTTTTTCCTGGGATTCCAGTAATAAATTCTGATGGACATGGGAATGTTTACTGTAACCTGTGGACCTTCAACTTGACGATGAAACACAGAAATTGCGTCGGAATTGAATCCAAAAGGCACCATGCCGACTTCTGTTCGGGAAAGTAATACTTCTAACTGTCTGTCCTTTGATTCTCTCCTGGGATTCCAGTAATAGATTCCGATGGACATGGGAAGATTTACTGTAACTTGTGGACCTTCAACTTGACGATGAAACACAGAAATTGCGTCGGAATTGAATCCAACAGGTACCATGCCGACTTCTCTCCGGGAGAGTAATGCTTCTAACTGTCTGTGCTTTGATTCTTCCTAGGATTCCAGTAATAGATTCCGATGGACATTGGAAGGATAACTGTAACCTGTGGACCTTGAACGTGACGTTGAAACACAGAAATTGCGTCGGAATTGAATCCAACAGGCACCATGCCGACATCTCTCCGGGAGAGTAATGCTTCCAACTGTCTGTGCTTTGATTCTTTCCTGGTATTCCAGTAATAGATTCCGATGGACATGGAATTATTACTGTAACCTGTGGACCAGCAACTTGACAATGAAACACAGAAATTGCGTCGCAATTGAATCCAACAGGCACCATGCCGACTTCTGTCCGGGAGAGTAGCGCTTCTAACTGTCTGTGCTTTGATTCTTTCCTGGGATTCCAGTAATAGATTCCGATGGACATGGGAAGGTTTACTGTAACCTGTGGACCTCCAACTTGACGATGGAAAACAGAAATTGCGTCGAAATTGAATACAACAGGCACCCAGCTAACTTCTGTCCGGAAGAGTAATGCATCTAACTGTCTGTGTTTTGATTCTTTCCTGGGATTCCAGTAATAGATTCCGATGGACATGGGAAGGTTTACTGTAACCTGTGGACCTTCAACTTGACGATGAAACACAGAAATAGCGTCGGAATTGAATCCAACAGGCACCATGCCGACTTCTGTCTGGGAGAGTAATGCTTCTAACTGTCTGTGCTTTGATTCTTTCCTGGGATTCCAGTAATAGTTTCCGATGGCTGTAGGAAGTGTTACTGAAACCTGTGGACCTTCAACTTGACGATGAAACACAGAAATTGCGTCGGACGTGAATACAACAGGCACCATGCCGACTTCTTTCCGGGAGAGTAATGCTTCTAACTGTCTGTGCTTTGATTCTTTCCTGGGATTCCAGTAGTAGAATGCGATGGACATGGGAAGGTTTACTGTAAACTGTGGACTTTCAACTTGACGATGAAACAAAGAAATTGCGTCGGAATTGAATCCAACAGGCACCAAGCCGACTTCTCTCCGGGAGAGTAATGCTCCTAACTGTCTGAGCTTTGATTCTTTCCTGGGATTCCAGTAATTGATTCCGATGGACATGGGAAGGTTTACTGTAACCTGTGGACCTTCAACTTGACGATGAAACACAGAAATTGCGTCGGAATTGAATCCAACAGGCACCATGCCGACTTCTCTCCGGGAGAGTAATGCTTCCAACTGTCTGTGCTTTGATTCTTTCCTGGGATTCCAGTAATAGATTCCGATGGACAGGGAATTATTACTGTAACCTGTGGACCAGCAACTTGACAATGAAACACAGAAATTGCATCGGATTTGAATACAACAGGAACCATGCCAACTTCTCTCCGGAGAGTAACGCTTCTAACTGTCTGTGCTTTGATTCTTTCCTGGGATTCCAGTAATAGATTCCGATGGACATGGGAAGGTTTACTGTAACCTGTGGACCTCCAACTTGACGATGGAAAACAGAAATTGCGTCGAAATTGAATACAACAGGCACCCAGCTAACTTCTGTCCGGGAGAGTAATGCTCCTTACTGTCTGTGCTTTGATTCATTCCTGGGATTCCAGTAATAGTTTCCGATGGCTGTAGGAAGTGTTACTGTAACCTGTGGACCTTCAACTTGACGATGAAACACAGAAATTGCGACGGACGTGAATACAACAGGCACCAAGGGGACTACTTTCCGTGAGAGTAATGTTTCTAACTGTCTGTGGTTTTATTCTTTCCTGGGATTTCAGTAATAGATTCCGATGGACATGGGAAGGTTTACTATAACCTGTGGACTTTCAACTTGACGATGAAACAAAGAAATTGTGTCGGAATTGAATCCAACAGGCACCAAGCCGACTTCTCTCCGGGAGAGTAATGCTCCTAACTGTCTGTGCTTTGATTCTTTCCTGGGATTCCAGTAATAGAATGCGATGGACATGGGAAGGTTTACTGTAACCTGTTGACTTTCAACTTGACGATGAAACAAAGAAATTGTGTCGGAATTGAATCCAACAGGCACCAAGCCGACTTCTCTCCGGGAGAGTAATGCTCCTAACTGTCTGAGCTTTGATTCTTTCCTGGGATTCCAGTAATAGATTCCGATGGACATTGGAAGGTTTACTGTAACAGGTGGACCTTCAACTTGACGATGAAACACAGAAATTGCGTCGGAATTGAATACAAAAAACACCATGCCGACTTCTCTCCGGGAGAATAATGCTTCTAACTGTTTGTGTTTTGATTCTTTCCTGGGATTCCAGTAATAGATTCCGATGGACATGGGAAGGTTTACTGTAACCTGTGGACCTTCAACTTGACGATGAAACAAAGAAATTGTGTCGGAACTGAATACAACAAACACCATGCCGACTTCTCTGCCGGAGAGTAATGCTTCTAACTGTCTGTATTTTGATTCATTCCTGCGATTCCAGTAATGGATTCCGATGGACATGGGAAAGTTTACTGTAACCTGCAGACCTTAAACTTGACGATGAAACACAGAAATTGCGTTGGAATTGAAGCCAACAGGCACCATGCCGACTTCTCTCCGGGAGAGTAATGCTTCCAACTGTCTGTGCTTTGATTCTTTCCTGGGATTCCAGTAATAGATTCCGATGGACAGGGAATTATTACTGTAACCTGTGGACCAGCAAATTGACAATGAAACACAGAAATTGCATCGGATTTGAATACAACAGGCACCATGCCAACTTCTCTCCGGAGAGTAACGCTTCTAACTGTCTGTGCCTTGATTCTTTCCTGGGATTCCAGTAATAGATTCCGATGGACATGGGAAGGTTTACTGTAACCTGTGGACCTCCAACTTGACGATGGAAAACAGAAACTGCGTCGAAATTGAATACAACAGGCACCCAACTCACTTCTGTCCGGGAGAGTTATGCTTCTAACTGTCTGTGTTTTGATTCTTTCCTGGGATTCCAGTAATAGATTCCGATGGACATGGAAAGGTTTACTGTAACCTGTGGACCTTCAACTTGACAATGAAACACAGAAATTGCGTCGGAATTGAATCCAACAGGCACCGTGCCGACTTCTGTCCGGGGGAGTAATGCTTCTAACTGTCTGTGCTTTGATTCTTTCCTGGGACTCCAGTAATAGTTTCCGATGGCTGTAGGAAGTGTTACTGTAACCTGTGGACCTTCAACTTGACGATGAAACACAGAAATTGCGTCGGACGTGAATACAACAGGCACCAAGGCGACTACTTTCCGTGAGAGTAATGTTTCTAACTGTCTGTGGTTTTATTCTTTCCTGGGATTCCAGTAATAGATTTCAATGGACATGGGAAGGTTTACTATAACCTGTGGACCTTCAACGTGACGATGAAACACAGAAATTGCGTCGGAATTGAATACAACAAGCACCATGCCGACTTCTCTCCGGGAGAGTAATGTTTCTAACTGTCTGTGCTTTGATTCTTTCCTGGGATTCCAGTAATAGAATGCGATGGACATGGGAAGGTTTACTGTAACCTGTGGACTTTCAACTTGACGATGAAACAAAGAAATTGCGTCGGAATTGAATCCAAGAGGCACCAAGCCGACTTCTCTCCGGGAGAGTAATGCTCCTAACTGTCTGAGCTTTGATCTTTCCTGGTATTCCAGTAATAGATTCCGATGGAAATGGGAAGGTTTACTGTAACCTGTGGACCTTCAACTTGACGATAAAACACAGAAATTGCGTCGGAATTGAATGCAAAAGGCACCATGCCGACTTCTCTCCGGGAGAGTAGTGCTTCCAACTGTCTGTGCTTTGATTCTTTCCTGGGATTCCAGTAATAGATTCCGATGGACAGGGAATTATTACTGTAACCTGTGGACCAGCAACTTGACAATGAAACACAGAAATTGCATCGGATTTGAATACAACAGGCACCATGCCAACTTCTCTCCGGAGAGTAACGCTTCTAAGTGTCTGTGCTTTGATTCTTTCCTGGGATTCCAGTAATAGATTCCGATGGACATGGGAAGGTTTACTGTAACCTGTGGACCTCCAACTTGACGATGGAAAACAGAAATTGCGTCGAAATTGAATACAACAGGCACCCAGCTAACTTCTGTCCGGGAGAGTAATGCTTCTAACTGTCTGTGTTTTGATTCTTTCCTGGGATTCCAGTAATAGTTTCCGATGGCTGTAGGAAGTGTTACTGTAACCTGTGGACCTTCAACGTGACGATGAAACACAGAAATTGCGTCGGACGTGAATACAACAGGCACCAAGGCGACTACATTCCGTGAGAGTAATGTTTCTAACTGTCTGTGGTTTTATTCTTTCCTGGGATTCCAGTAATAGATTCCGATGGACATGGGAAGGTTTACTATAACCTGTGGACCTTCAACGTGACGATGAAACACAGAAATTGCGTCGGAATTGAATCCAACAGGCACCAAGCCGACTTCTCTCCGCGAGAGTAATGCTCCTAACTGTCTGAGCGTTGATTCTTTCCTGGGATCCCAGTAATAGATTCCGATGGACATGGGAAGGTTTACTGTAACCTGTGGACCTTCAACTTGACGATGAAACACAGAAATTGCGTCGGAATTGAATACAAAAGGCACCATGCCGACTTCTCTCCGGGAGAATAATGCTTCTAACTGTATGTGTTTTGATTCTCTTCTGGGATTCCAGTAATTGATTCCAAAGGACATGGGAAGGTTTACTGTAACCTGTGGACCTTCAACTTGACGATGAAAAATAGATATTGCGTCGGAATTGAATACAACAAGCACCATGCCGACTTCTCTCCCGGAGAGTAATGCTTCTAACTGTCTGTGTTTTGATTCTTTCCCTGGATTCCAGTAATAGATTCCGATGGACATGGGAAGGTTTACTATAACCTGTGGACCTTCAAGGTGACGATGAAACACAGAAATTGCGTCGGAATTGAATACAACAGGCACCATGCCGACTACTCTCCGGGGGAGTAATGTTCCTAACTGTCTGTTCTTTGATTCTCTCCTGGGATCCCAGTTATAGATTCCGATGGACATGGGAAGGTTTACTGTAACCTGTGGACCTTCATCTTGACGATGAAACACAGAAATTGCGTCGGAATTGAATACAACAGGCACCATGCCGACTACTCTCCGGGGGAGTAATGTTCCTAACTGTCTGTTCTTTGATTCTTTCCTGGGATTCCAGTAATAGATTCCGATGGGCATGGGAAAGTTTACTGTAACCTGGGACCCCTCCATTTGACGATAAAACACAGAAATAGCGTCGGAATTGAATACTACAGGCACCATGCCGATTTCTCCCCCGGAGAGTAACGCTTCTAACTGTCTGTGCTTTGATTTTTTCCTGGGATTCCAGTAATAGATTCCGATGGACTTGGGAAGGTTTACTGTAACCTGTGGACCTTCAACGTGACAATGAAAGACAGAAATTGTGTCGGAATTGAATACAACAGGCACCAAGCCGACTTCTGTCCGGGAGAGTAATGCTTCTAACTGTCAGTGCTTTGATTCTTTCCTGGGATTCCAGTAATAGATTCCGATGGACATGGGAAGGTTTACTTTAACCTGTGGACCTTCAACTTGACGATGAAACACAGAAATTGCGTCGGAATTGAATACAACAGGCACCATGCCGACTTCTCTCCCGGAGAGTAATGCTTCTAAATGTCTGTGTTTTGATTCTTTCCTGGGATTCCAGTAATAGATTCCGACGAACATGCGAAGGTTTACTGTAACCTGTAGACCTTCAACTTGACGATGAAACACAGAAATTGCATCGGAATTAAATCCAACAGGCACCATGCCGACTTCTGTCCGGGAGAGTAATGCTTCTGACTGTCTGTGCTTTGATTCTTTCCTGGGATTCCAGTAATAGATTCAGATGGACATGGGAAGGTTTACTGTAGCCTGCGGACCTTCAACTTGACGATGAAACACAGAAATTGCGTCGGAATTGAATACAACAGGCACCATGCCGATCTCTCACCGGGAGAGTAACGCTTCTAACTGTCAGTCCTACGATTCTTTCCACGGATTACAGTAATAGATTCCGATGGACTTGGAAAGGTTTACTGTAACCTGTGGACCTTCAACTTGACTATGAAACACAGAAATTGTGTCGGAATTGAATACAACAGGCACCAAGCCGACTTCTGTCCGGGAGAGTAATGCTTCTAACTGTTTGTGCCTTGATTCTTTCCTGGGATTCCAGTAATAGATTCCGATGGACATGGGAAGGTTTACATTAACCTGTGGACCTTCACCTTGACGAAGAAACATAGAAATTGCGTCGGAATTGAATACATCAGGCACCATGCCGACTTCTGTCCGGGAGAGTAATGCTTCCAACTGTCTGTGCTTTGATTCTATCCTGGGATTCCAGTAATAGATTCCGCTGGACATGCGAAGGATTAGTGTAACCTGTGGACCTTCAACTTGACGTTGAAGCACAGTTATTGCGTCGGAATTGAATACAACAAACACCATGCCGACATATCTCCCGGAGAGTAATGCTTCTAAATGACTGTGTTTTGATTCTTTCCTGGGATTCCAGTAATAGATTCCGATGGACAGGGAAAGATTACTGTAACCTGTGGACCTGCAATGTCACAATGAAACACAGAAATTGCATCGGATTTGAATACAACAGGCACCATGCCAACTTCTCTCTGGAGAGTAACGCTTCTAACTGTCTGTGTTTTGATTCTTTCCTGGGATTCCAGTAATAGATTCCGATAGACATGGGAAGGTTTACTGTAACCTGTGGACCTTCAACTTGACGATGAAACACAGAAATTGCGTCGGAATTGAATCCAACAGGCACCATGCCGACTTCTGTCAGGGAGAGTAATGCTTCTAACTGTCTGTGCTTTGATTCTTTCCTGGGATTCCAGTAATAGATTCCGATGGACAGGGGAAGGTTTACTGTAACCTGTGGACCTCCAACTTGACGATGGAAAACAGAAATTGCGTCGAAATTGAATACAACAGGCACCCAGCTAAGTTCTGTCCGGGAGAGTAATGCTTCTAACTGTCTGTGTTTTGATTCTTTCCTGGGATTCCAGTAATAGATTCCGATGGACATGGGAAGGTTTACTGTAACCTGTGGACCTTCAACTTGACGATGAAACACAGAAATTGCGTCGGAATCGAATCCAACAGGCACCATGCCGACTTCTGTCCGTGAGAGTAATGCTTCTAACTGTCTGTGCTTTGATTCTTTCCTGGGATTCCAGTAATAGTTTCCGATGGCTGTAGGAAGTGTTACTGTAACCTGTGGACCTTCAACTTGACGATGAAACACAGAAATTGCGTCGGAATTGAATACAACAGGCACCATGCCGACTTTTGTCCGGGAAAGTAATCTTTCTAACTGTCTGTGCTTTGATTCTTTCCTGGGATTCCAGTAATAGATTCCGATGGACATGGGAAGGTTTACTGTAACCTGTGGACCTTGAACTTGACGCTGAAACACAGAAATTGCGTCGGAATTAAATCCAACAGGCACCATGCCGACTTCTGTCCGGGAGAGTAATGCTTATGACTGTCTGTGCTTTGATTCATTCCTGGGATTCCAGTAATAGATTCAGATGGACATGGGAAGGTTTACTGTAGCCTGTGGACCTTCAACTTGTTGATGAAACACAGAAATTGCGTCGGAATTGAATACAACAGGCACCATGCCGACCTCTCACCGGGAGAGTAACGCTTGTAACTGTCGGTCCTACGATTCTTTCCACGGATTCCAGTAATAGATTCCGATGGACTTGGAAAGGTTTACTGTAACCTGTGGACCTTCACCTTGACGAAGAAACATAGAAATTGCGTCGGAATTGAATCCAACAGGTACCATGCCGACTTCTCTCCGGGAGAGTGATGCTTCTAAGTGTCTGTGCTTTGATTCTTTCCTACGATTCCAGTAACAGATTCCAATGGACATAAGACGGATAACTGTAACCTGTGGATCTTGAACGTGACGTTGAAACACAGAAATTGCGTCGGAATTGAATACAACAAACACCATGCCGACTTCTCTCCGGGAGAGTAATGTTTCTAACTGTCTGTGTTTTGAATCTTTCCTGGGATTCCAGTAATAGAATGGGATGGACATGGGAAGGTTTACTGTAACCTGTGGACCTTCAACGTGACGATGAAACACAGAAATTGCGTCGGAATTGAATACAACAGGCACATTGCCGACTTCTGTCCGGGAGAGTAATGCTTCTAACTGTCTGTGCTTTGTTTCTTTCCTGGGATTCCAGTAATAGATTACGATGGACATGGGAAGGTTTACTGTAACCTGTGGACCTTGAACTTGACGATGAAACACAGAAATTGCGTCGGAATTGAATACAAAAACACCATGCCGACTTCTCTCGGGGAGAATAATGCTTCTAATTGTATGTGCTTTGATTCTTTCCTGGGATTCCAGTAATAGATTCCGATGGACATGGGAAGGTTTACTGTAACCTGTGGACCTTCAACTTGACGTTGAAACACAGAAATTGCGTCGGAATTGAATACAACAAACACCATGCCGACTTCTCTCCGGGAGAGTAATGTTTCTAACTGTCTGTGTTTTGATTCTTTCCTATGATTCCAGTAATAGATTCCGATGGACATGGGAAGGTTAACTGTAACCTGTGGACCTTCAACTTGACGATGAAACACAGAAATTGCGTCGGAATTGAATACAACAGGCACCATGCCAACTTCTCTCCGGGAGACAACTGCTTCTAACTGTCTGTGCTTTGATTCTTTCCTGGGATTCCAGTAATAGATTCCGATGGGCATGGGAAAGTCTACTGTAACCTGGGGACCTTCCACTTGACGATAAAACACAGAAATAGCGTCGGAATTGAATACTACAGGCACCATGCCGACTTTTCTCCGGGAGAGTAATGCTTCTAACCGTCTGTGCTTTGATTCTTTCTTGGGATTCCAGTAATAGATTCCGATGGACATGGGAAGGTTTACTGTAACCAGTGGACCTTCAAGTTGACGATGAAACACAGAAATTGCGTCGGAATTGAATCCAACAGGCACCAAGCCGACTTCTCTCCGGGAGTGTAATGCTTCTAACTGTCTGTACTTTGACTCTTTCCTGGGATTCCAGTAATAGATTCCGATGGACATGGGAAGGTTTACTGTAACCTGTGGACCTTCAACTTGACGATGATATACAGAAATTGCGTCGGAATTGAATCCAACAGGCACCATGCCGACTTCTGTCCGGGAGAGTAATGCTTCTAACTGTCTGTGCTTTGATTCTGTCCTGGGATTCCAGTAATAGATTCCGATGGACATGGGAAGGTTTACTGTAACCTCTGGACCTTCAACTTGACGATGAAACACAGAAATCGCGTCGGAATTGAATACAAAAAACACCATGCCGACTTCTCTCCGGGAGAGTAATGTTTCTAACTGTCTGTGTTTTGATTCTTTCCTGGGATTCCAGTAATTGATTCCGATGGACATGGGAAGGTTTACTGTAACCTGTGGACCTTTAACTTGACGATGAAACACAGATATTGCGTCGGAATTGAATAAAACAAACACCATGCCGACTTCTATCCCGGAGAGTAATGCTTCTAACTGTCTGTGTTTTGATTCTTTCCTGGGATTCCAGTAATAGATCCGATGGACATGTTAAGGTTTACTATAACCTGTGCACCTTCAACGTGACGATGAAACACAGAAATTTCGTCGGAATTGAATCCAACAGGCACCATGCCGACTTCTGTCCGGGAGAGTAATGCTTCTAACTGTCTGTGGTTTGATTCTTTCCTGGGATTCCAGTAATAGATTCCGATGGACATGGGAAGGTTTACTGTAACCTGTGGACCTTCAACTTGACGATGAAACACAGAAATTGCGTCGGAATCGAATACAACAGGCACCATGCCGACTTCTTTCCGGGAGAGTAATGCTTGTAACTGTCTGTGCTTTGATTCTTTCCTGGGATTCCAGTAATAGATTCCGATGGACATGGGAAGGTTTACTGTAACCTGTGGACCTTCAACTTGACGATGAAACACAGAAATTGCGTCGGAATTGAATCCATCAGGCACCATGCCGACTTCTGTCCGGGAGAGTAATGCTTCTAACTGTCTGTGGTTTGATTCTTTCCTGGGATTCCAGTAATAGATTCCGATGGACGTGGGAAGGTTTACTGTAACCTGTGGACCTTCAACTTGACGATGAAACACAGAAATTGCGTGGAATTGAATACAAAAAACACCATGCCGACTTCTGTCCGGGAGAATAATGCTTCTAACTGTATGTGTTTTGATTCTTTCCTGGGATTCCAGTAACTGATTCCGATGGACATGGGAAGGTTTACTGTAACCTGTGCACCTTTAACTTGACGATGAAACACAGATATTCCGTCGGAATTAAATACAACAAACATCATGCCGACTTCTCTCCCGGAGAGTAATGCTTCTAACTGTCTGTGTTTTGATTTTTTCCTGGGATTCCAGTAATAGATCCGATGGACATGGGAAGGTTTACTATAACCTGTGGACCTTCAACGTGACGATGAAACGGAAATTTCGTCTGAATTGAATACAACAGACACCATGCCAACTTCTCCGGGAGAGTAATGTTTCTAACTGTCTGTTCTTTGATTCTTTCCTGGGATCCCAGTTATAGATTCCGATGGACATGGGAAGGTTTACTGTAACCTGTGGACCTTCAACTTGACGATGAAACACAGAAATTGCGTCGGAATTGAATACAACAGGCACCATGCCAACTTCTCTTCGGGAGACTACTGCTTCTAACTGTCTGTGCTTTGATTCATTCCTGGGATTCCAGTAATAGATTCCGATGGGCATGGGAAAGTTTACTGTAACCTCGGGACCTTCCACTTGACGATAAAACACAGAAATAGCGTCTGACTTGAATACTACAAGCACCATGCCGACTACTCTCCGGGCGAGTAATGCTTCTAACTGTCTGTGCTTTGATTCTTTCTTGGGATTCCAGTAATAGATTCCGATGGACATGGGAAGGTTTACTGTAACCTGTGGACCTGTAACTTGACGATGAAACACAGAAATAGCGTCAGAATTGAATACAACAGGCACCATGCCGACTTCTCTCCGGGAGAGTAATGCTTCGAACTGTCTGGGCTTTGATTCTTTTCTGGGATTCCAGTAATAGATTCCGATGGACATGGGAAGGTTTACTGTAACCTGTGGACCTTGAACTTGACGATGAAACACAGAAATTGCGTCGGAATTGAATACAATAAACACCATGCCGTCTTCTCTCCAGGAGAATAATGCTTCTAACTGTCTGTGCTTTGATTCTTTCCTGGGATTCCAGTAATAGATTCCGATGGACATGGGAAGGTTTACTGTAACCTGTGGACCTTCAACTAGACGATGAAACACAGAAATTGCGCCGGAATTGAATACAACAGGCACCATGCCGACATCTCTCCGGGAGAGTAATGCTTCGAACTGTCTGTGCTTTGATTCTTTCCTGGGATTCCAGTAATAGATTCCGCTGGACATGGGAATGAATACTGTAACCTGTGGACCTTCAACTTGACGTTAAAACACAGAAATTGCGTCTGAATTGAATACAACAAACACAATGCCGACTTCTCGCCCGGAGAGTAGTGCTCCTAACTGTCTGTGTTTTGATTCTTTCCTGGGATTCCAGTAATAGATTCCGATGGACATGGGAAGGATTACTGTAACCTGTGGACCTTCAACTTGACGATGAAACACAGAAATTGCGTCGGTATTGAATCCAACAGTCACCATGCCGACTTCTCTCCGGGAGAGTAGTGCATCTCACTGTCTGTGCTTTGATTCTTTCCTGGGATTCTAGTAATAGATTCCGATGGACATGGGAAGGATTAGTGTAACCTGTGGACCTTCAACTTGACGTTGAAACACAGTTATTGCGTCGGAATTGAATACAACAAACACCATGCCGACATATCTCCCGGAGAGTAATGCTTCTAAATGACTGTGTTTTGATTCTTTCCTGGGATTCCAGTAGTAGATTGCGATGGACATGCTAAGGTTTACTGTAACTAGTGGACCTTCAACTTGACGATGAAACACAGAAATTGCGTCGGAATTGAATCCAACAGGCACCATGCCGACTTCTGTCCGCGAGAGTAACGCTTCTAACTGTCTGTGCTTTGATTTTTTCCTGGGATTCCAGTAATAGATTCCGATGGACATGGGATGGTTTACTGTAACCTGTGGACCTTCAACTTGACGATGAAACACAGAAATGTCGTCGCAATTGAATACAACAAACACCATGCCGTCATCTCTCCTGGAGAATAATGCTTCTAACTGTCTGTGTTTTGATTCTTTCCTGGGATTCCAGTAATAGATTCTGATGGACATGGGAAGGTTTACTGTAACCTGTAAACCTTCAACTTGACGATGAAACAAAGAAATTGTGTCGGAACTGAATACAACAAACACCATGCCGACTTCTCTGCCGGAGAGTAATGCTTCTAACTGTCTGTATTTTGATTCTTTACTGCGATTCCAGTAATGGATTCCGATGGACATGGGAAGGTTTACTGTAACCTGCGGACCTTAAACTTGACGATGAAACACAGAAATTGCGTCGGAATTTGAATCCAACAGGCACCATGCTGATTTCTGTTCGGGAGAGTAATACTTCTACATGTCTGTCCTTTGATTCTCTCCTGGGATTCCAGTAACAGATTCCGATGGACATGGGAAGGTTTACTGTAACCTGTGGACCTTCAACTTGACGATGAAACACAGAAATTGCGTCGGAATTGAATCCAACAGGTACCATGCCGACTTCTCTCCGGGAGAGTAATGCTTCCAAGTGTCTGTGCTTTGATTCTTTCCTAGGATTCCAGTAATAGATTCCGATGGACATGGGACGGATAACTGTAACCTGTGGACCTTGAACGTGACGTTGAAACACAGAAATTGCGTCGGAATTGAATCCAACAGGCACCATGCCGACTTCTCTCCGGGAGAGTAATGCTTCCAACTGTCTGTGCTTTGATTCTTTCCTGGGATTCCAGTAATAGATTCCGATGGACAGGGAAAGATTACTGTAACCTATGGACCTGCAACGTAACAATGAAACACAGAAATTGCATCGGATTTGAATACAACAGGCACCATGCCAACTTCTCTCCGGAGAGTAACGCTTCTAACTGTCTGTGTTTTGATTCTTTCCTGGGATTCCAGTAATAGATTCCGATGGACATGGGAAGGTTTACTGTAACCTGTGGACCTTCAACTTGACGATGAAACACAGAAATTGCGTCGGAATTGAATCCAACAGGCACCATGCCGACTTCTGTCCAGGAGAGTAATGCTTCTAACTGTCTGTGCTTTGATTCTTTCCTGGGATTCCAGTAATAGATTCCGATGGACATGGGAAGGTTTACTGTAACCTGTGGACCTTCAACTTGACGATGAAACACAGAAATTGCGTCGGAATCGAATCCAACAGGCACCATGCCGACTTCTGTCCGTGAGAGTAATGCTTCTAACTGTCTGTGCTTTGATTCTTTCCTGGGATTCCAGTAATAGTTTCCGATGGCTGTAGGAAGTGTTACTGTAACCTGTGGACCTCCAACTTGACGATAAAACACAGAAATTGCGTCGGAATTGAATACAACAAACACCATGCCGACTTCTCTCCGGGAGAGTAATGTTTCTAACTGTCTGTGCTTTGATTCTTTCCTGGGATTCCAGTAATAGAATGCGATGGACATTGGAAGGTTTACTGTAACCTGTGGACCTTCAACGTGACGATGAAACACAGAAATTGCGTCGGAATTGAATACAACAGGCACCATGCCGACTTTTGTCCGGGAAAGTAATCTTTCTAACTGTCTGTGCTTTGATTCTTTCCTGGGATTCCAGTAATAGATTCCGATGGACATGGGAAGGTTTACTGTAGCCTGTTGACCTTCAACTTGACGATGAAACACAGAAATTGCGTCGGAATTGAATACAATAGGCACCATGCCGATCTCTCACCGGGAGAGTAACGCTTCTAACTGTCAGTCCTACGATTCTTTCCACGGATTCCAGTAATAGATTCCGATGGACTTGGAAAGGTTTACTGTAACCTGTTGACCTTCACCTTGACGAAGAAACAAAGAAATTGCGTCGGAATTGAATTCATCAGGCACCATGCCGACTTCTGTCCGGGAGAGTAATGCTTCTAACTGTCTGTGCTTTGATTCTTTCCTGGGATTCCAGTAATAGTTTCCGATGGCTGTAGGAAGTGTTACTGTAACCTGTGGACCTTCAACTTGACGATGAAACACAGTTATTGCGTCGGAATTGAATACAACAAACACCATGCCGACTTATCTCCCGGAGAGTAATGCTTCTAAATGACTGTGTTTTGATTCTTTCCTGGGATTCCAGTAATAGATTGCGATGGACATGCGATGGTTTACTGTAACCAGTGGACCTTCAACTTGACGATGAAACACAGAAATTGCGTCGGAATTGAATCCAACATTCACCATGCCGACTTCTGTCCGGGAGAGTAACGCTTCTAACTGTCTGTGCTTTGATTTTTCCCTGGGATTCCAGTAATAGATTCCGATGGACATGGGATGGTTTACTGTAACCTGTGGACCTTCAACTTGACGATGAAACACAGAAATTGCATCGGAATTGAATACAACAAACACGACGCCGTCTTCTCTCCGGGAGAATAATGCTTCTAACTGTCTGTGTTTTGATTCTTTCCTGGGATTCCAGTGATAGATTCCGATGGACATGGGAAGGTTTACTGTAGCCTGTGGACCTTCAACTTGACGATGAAACAAGGAAATTGTGTCGGAACTGAATACAACAAACACCATGCCGACTTCTCTGCCGGAGAGTAATGCTTTTAACTGTCTGTATTTTGATTCTTTCCTGCGATTCCAGTAATGGATTCCGATGGACATGGGAAGGTTTACTGTAACCTGCGGACCATAAACTTGTCGATGAAACACAGAAATTGCGTCGGAATTGAATCCAATAGGCACCATGCTGATTTCTGTTCGGGAGAGTAATACTTCTAACTGTCTGTCCTTTGATTCTCTCCTGGGATTCCAGTTATAGATTCCGATGGACATGGGAAGGTTTACTGTAACCTGTGGACCTTCAACTTGACGATGAAACACAGAAATTGCGTCGGAATTGAATCCAACAAGCACCATGCCGACTTCTCTCCGGGAGAGTAATGCTTCCAACTGTCTGCGCTTTGATTCTTTCCTGGGATTCCAGTAATAGATTCCGATGAACAGGGAAGGATTAGTGTAACCTGTGGACCTGCAACTTCACAATGAAACACAGAAATTGCATCGGATTTGAATACAACAGGCACCATGCCAGCTTCTCTCCGGAGAGCAACGCTTCTAACTGTCTGCGCTTTGATTCTTTCCTGGGATTCCAGTAATTGATTCCGATGGACATGGGAAGGTTTACTGTAACCTGTGAATTTTCAACTTGACGATGAAACACAGAAATTGCGTCGGAATTGAATCCAACAGGCACATTGCCGACTTCTGTCCGGGAGAGTAATGCTTCTAACTGTCTGTGCTTTGTTTCTTTCCTGGGATTCCAGTAATAGATTTCGATGGACATGGGAAGGTTTACTGTAACCTGTGGACCTTGAACTTGACGATGAAACACAGAAATTGCGTCGGAATTGAATACAAAAACACCATGCCGACTTCTCTCGGAAAGAATAATGCTTCTAACTGTATGTGTTTTGATTCTTTCCTGGGATTCCAGTAATAGATTCCGATGGACATGGGAAGGTTTACTGTAACCTGTGGACCTTCAACTTGACGATGAAACACAGATATTGCGTCGGAATTGAATACAACAAACACCATGTCGGCTTCTCTCCCTAATAGTAATGCTTCTAACTGTCTGTGTTTTGATTCTTTCCTATGATTCCAGTAATAGTTTCCGATGGACATGGGAAGGTTAACTGTAACCTGTGGACCTTGAACTTGACGATGAAACACAGAAATTGCGTCGGAACTGAATACAACAGGCACCATGCCAACTTCTCTCCGGGAGACTACTGCTTCTAACTGTCTGTGCTTTGATTCTCTCCTGGGATTCCAGTAATAGATTCCGATGGGCATGGGAAAGTTTACTGTAACCTGCGGACCTTCCACTTGACGATAAAACACAGAAATAGCGTCGGAATTGAATACTACAGGCACCACGCCGACTTTTCTCCGGGAGAGTAATGCTTCTAACCGTCTGTGCTTTGATTCTTTCTTGGGATTCCAGTAATAGATTCCGATTGACATGGGAAGGTTTACTGTAACCAGTGGACCTTCAACTGGACGATGATATACAGAAATTGCGTCGGAATTGAATCCAACAGGCACCAAGCCGACTTCTCTCCGGGAGTGTAATGCTTCTAACTGTCTGTACTTTGACTCTTTCCTGGGATTCCAGTAATAGATTCCGATGGACATGGGAAGGTTTACTGTAACCTGTGGACCTTCAACTTGACGATGATATACAGAAATTGCGTCGGAATTGAATCCAACAAGCACCATGCCGACTTCTGTCCGGGAGAGTAATGCTTCTAACTGTCTGTGCTTTGATTCTTTCCTGGGATTCCAGTAATAGATCCGATGGACATGGGAAGGTTTACTATAACCTGTGCACCTTCAACGTGACGATGAAACACAGAAATTTCGTCGGAATTGAATCCAACAGGCACCATGCCGACTTCTGTCCGGGAGAGTAATGCTTCTAACTGTCTGTGGTTTGATTCTTTCCTGGGATTCCAGTAATAGATTCCGATGGACATGGGAAGATTTACTGTAACCTGTGGACCTTCAACTTGACGATGAAACACAGAAATTGCGTCCGAATCGAATACAACAGGCACCATGCCGACTTCTTTCCGGGAGAGTAATGCTTCTAACTGTCTGTGCTTTGGTTCTTTCCTGGGATTCCAGTAATAGATTCCGATGGACATGGGAAGGTTTACTGTAACCTGTGGACCTTCAACTTGACGATGAAACACAGAAATTGCGTCGGAATTGAATCCATCAGGCACCATGCCGACTTCTGTCCGGGAGAGTAATGCTTCTAACTGTCTGTGGTTTGATTCTTTCCTGGGATTCCAGTAATAGATTCCGATGGACGTGGGAAGGTTTACTGTAACCTGTGGACCTTCAACTTGACGATGAAACACAGAAATTGCGTGGAATTGAATACAAAAAACACCATGCCGACTTCTGTCCGGGAGAATAATGCTTCTAACTGTATGTGTTTTGATTCTTTCCTGGGATTCCAGTAACTGATTCCGATGGACATGGGAAGGTTTACTGTAACCTGTGGACCTTTAACTTGACGATGAAACACAGATATTCCGTCGGAATTAAATACAACAAACATCATGCCGACTTCTCTCCCGGAGAGTAATGCTTCTAACTGTCTGTGTTTTGATTCTTTCCTGGGATTCCAGTAATAGATCCGATGGACATGGGAAGGTTTACTATAACCTGTGGACCTTCAACGTGACGATGAAACGGAAATTTCGTCTGAATTGAATACAACAGGCACCATGCCAACTTCTCCGGGAGAGTAATGTTTCTAACTGTCTGTTCTTTGATTCTTTCCTGGGATCCCAGTTATAGATTCCGATGGACATGGAAAGGTTTACTGTAACCTGTGGACCTTCAACTTGACGATGACACACAGAAATTGCGTCGGAATTGAATACAACAGGCACCATGCCAACTTCTCTCCGGGAGACTACTGCTTCTAACTGTCTGTGCTTTGATTCATTCCTGGGATTCCAGTAATAGATTCCGATGGGCATGGGAAAGTTTACTGTAACCTCGGGACCTTCCACTTGACGATAAAACACAGAAATAGCGTCTGACTTGAATACTACAAGCACTATGCCGACTTCTCTCCGGGCGAGTAATGCTTCTAACTGTCTGTGCTTTGATTCTTTCTTGGGATTCCAGTAATAGATTCCGATGGACATGGGAAGGTTTACTGTAACCTGTGGACCTGTAACTTGACGATGAAACACAGAAATAGCGTCAGAATTGAATACAACAGGCACCATGCCGACTTCTCTCCGGGAGAGTAATGCTTCGAACTGTCTGGGCTTTGATTCTTTTCTGGGATTCCAGTAATAGATTCCGATGGACATGGGAAGGTTTACTGTAACCTGTGGACCTTGAACTTGACGATGAAACACAGAAATTGCGTCGGAATTGAATACAATAAACACCATGCCGTCTTCTCTCCAGGAGAATAATGCTTCTAACTGTCTGTGCTTTGATTCTTTCCTGGGATTCCAGTAATAGATTCCGATGGACATGGGAAGGTTTACTGTAACCTGTGGACCTTCAACTAGACGATGAAACACAGAAATTGCGCCGGAATTGAATACAACAGGCACCATGCCGACATCTCTCCGGGAGAGTAATGCTTCGAACTGTCTGTGCTTTGATTCTTTCCTGGGATTCCTGTAATAGATTCCGCTGGACATGGGAATGAATACTGTAACCTGTGGACCTTCAACTTGACGTTAAAACACAGAAATTGCGTCTGAATTGAATACAACAAACACAATGCCGACTTCTCGCCCGGAGAGTAGTGCTCCTAACTGTCTGTGTTTTGATTCTTTCCTGGGATTCCAGTAATAGATTCCGATGGACATGGGAAGGATTACTGTAACCTGTGGACCTTCAACTTGACGATGAAACACAGAAATTGCGTCGGTATTGAATCCAACAGTCACCATGCCGACTTCTCTCCGGGAAAGTAGTGCATCTCACTGTCTGTGCTTTGATTCTTTCCTGGGATTCTAGTAATAGATTCCGATGGACATGGGAAGGATTAGTGTAACCTTTGGACCTTCAACTTGACGTTGAAACACAGTTATTGCGTCGGAATTGAATACAACAAACACCATGCCGACATATCTCCCGGAGAGTAATGCTTCTAAATGACTGTGTTTTGATTCTTTCCTGGGATTCCAGTAGTAGATTGCGATGGACATGCTAAGGTTTACTGTAACTAGTGGACCTTCAACTTGACGATGAAACACAGAAATTGCGTCGGAATTGAATCCAACAGGCACCATGCCGACTTCTGTCCGCGAGAGTAACGCTTCTAACTGTCTGTGCTTTGATTTTTTCCTGGGATTCCAGTAATAGATTCCGATGGACATGGGTAGGTTTACTGTAACCTGTGGACCTTCAACTTGACGATGAAACACAGAAATGTCGTCGGAATTGAATACAACAAACACCATGCCGTCATCTCTCCGGGAGAATAATGCTTCTAACTGTCTGTGTTTTGATTCTTTCCTGGGATTCCAGTAATAGATTCTGATGGACATGGGAAGGTTTACTGTAACCTGTAAACCTTCAACTTGACGATGAAACAAAGAAATTGTGTCGGAACTGAATACAACAAACACCATGCCGACTTCCCTGCCGGAGAGTAATGCTTCTAACTGTCTGTATTTTGATTCTTTACTGCGATTCCAGTAATGGATTCCGATGGACATGGGAAGGTTTACTGTAACCTGCGGACCTTAAACTTGACGATGAAACACAGAAATTGCGTCGGAATTTGAATCCAACGGGCACCATGCTGATTTCTGTTCGGGAGAGTAATACTTCTACATGTCTGTCCTTTGATTCTCTCCTGGGATTCCAGTAATAGATTCCGATGGACATGGGAAGGTTTACTGTAACCTGTGGACCTTCAACTTGACGATGATACACAGAAATTGCGTCGGAATTGAATCCAACAGGTACCATGCCGACTTCTCTCCGGGAGAGTAATGCTTCCAAGTGTCTGTGCTTTGATTCTTTCCTAGGATTCCAGTAATAGATTCCGATGGACATGGGACGGATAACTGTAACCTGTGGACCTTGAACGTGACGTTGAAACACAGAAATTGCGTCGGAATTGAATCCAACAGGCACCATGCCGACTTCTCTCCGGGAGAGTAATGCTTCCAACTGTCTGTGCTTTGATTCTTTCCTGGGATTCCAGTAATAGATTCCGATGGACAGGGAAAGATTACTGTAACCTATGGACCTGCAACGTAACAATGAAACACAGAAATTGCATCGGATTTGAATACAACAGGCACCATGCCAACTTCTCTCCGGAGAGTAACGCTTCTAACTGTCTGTGTTTTGATTCTTTCCTGGGATTCCAGTAATAGATTCCGATGGACATGGGAAGGTTTACTGTAACCTGTGGACCTTCAACTTGACGATGAAACACAGAAATTGCGTCGGAATTGAATCCAACAGGCACCATGCCGACTTCTGTCCAGGAGAGTAATGCTTCTAACTGTCTGTGCTTTGATTCTTTCCTGGGATTCCAGTAATAGATTCCGATGGACATGGGAAGGTTTGCTGTAACCTGTGGACCTTCAACTTGACGATGAAACACAGAAATTGCGTCGGAATCGAATCCAACAGGCACCATGCCGACTTCTGTCCGTGAGAGTAATGCTTCTAACTGTCTGTGCTTTGATTCTTTCCTGGGATTCCAGTAATAGTTTCCGATGGCTGTAGGAGGTGTTACTGTAACCTGTGGACCTTCAACTTGACGATGAAACACAGTTATTGCGTCGGAATTGAATACAACAAACACCATGCCGACTTCTCTCCGGGAGAGTAATGTTTCTAACTGTCTGTGCTTTGATTCTTTCCTGGGATTCCAGTAATAGAATGCGATGGACATTGGAAGGTTTACTGTAACCTGCGGACCTTCAACGTGACGATGAAACACAGAAATTGCGTCGGAATTGAATACAACAGGCACCATGCCGACTTTTGTCCGGGAAAGTAATCTTTCTAACTGTCTGTGCTTTGATTCTTTCCTGGGATTCCAGTAATAGATTCCGATGGACATGGGAAGGTTTACTGTAGCCTGTTGACCTTCAACTTGACGATGAAACACAGAAATTGCGTCGGAATTGAATTCATCAGGCACCATGCCGACTTCTGTCCGGGAGAGTAATGCTTCTAACTGTCTGTGCTTTGATTCTTTCCTGGGATTCCAGTAATAGTTTCCGATGGCTGTAGGAAGTGTTACTGTAACCTGTGGACCTTCAACTTGACGATGAAACACAGTTATTGCGTCGGAATTGAATACAACAAACACCATGCCGACTTATCTCCCGGAGAGTAATGCTTCTAAATGACTGTGTTTTGATTCTTTCCTGGGATTCCAGTAATAGATTGCGATGGACATGCTATGGTTTACTGTAACCAGTGGACCTTCAACTTGACGATGAAACACAGAAATTGCGTCGGAATTGAATCCAACAGGCACCATGCCGACTTCTGTCCGGGAGAGTAACGCTTCTAACTGTCTGTGCTTTGATTTTTCCCTGGGATTCCAGTAATAGATTCCGATGGACATGGGATGGTTTACTGTAACCTGTGGACCTTCAACTTGACGATGAAACACAGAAATTGCATCGGAATTGAATACAACAAACACCACGCCGTCTTCTCTCCGGGAGAATAATGCTTCTAACTGTCTGTGTTTTGATTCTTTCCTGGGATTCCAGTGATAGATTCCGATGGACATGGGAAGGTTTACTGTAACCTGTCGACCTTCAACTTGACGATGAAACAAGGAAATTGTGTCGGAACCGAATACAACAAACACCATGCCGACTTCTCTGCCGGAGAGTAATGCTTTTAACTGTCTGTATTTTGATTCTTTCCTGCGATTCCAGTAATGGATTCCGATGGACATGGGAAGGTTTACTGTAACCTGCGGACCATAAACTTGTCGATGAAACACAGAAATTGCGTCGGAATTGAATCCAATAGGCACCATGCTGATTTCTGTTCGGGAGAGTAATACTTCTAACTGTCTGTCCTTTGATTCTCTCCTGGGATTCCAGTTATAGATTCCGATGGACATGGGAAGGTTTACTGTAACCTGCGGACCTTCCACTTGACGATGAAACACAGAAATTGCGTCGGAATTGAATCCAACAAGCACCATGCCGACTTCTCTCCGGGAGAGTAATGCTTCCAACTGTCTGCGCTTTGATTCTTTCCTGGGATTCCAGTAATAGATTCCGATGAACAGGGAAGGATTAGTGTAACCTGTGGACCTGCAACTTCACAATGAAACACAGAAATTGCATCGGATTTGAATACAACAGGCACCATGCCAGCTTCTCTCCGGAGAGCAACGCTTCTAACTGTCTGCGCTTTGATTCTTTCCTGGGATTCCAGTAATTGATTCCGATGGACATGGGAAGGTTTACTGTAACCTGTGGATTTTCAACTTGACGATGAAACACAGAAATTGCGTCGGAATTGAATCCAACAGGCACATTGCCGACTTCTGTCCGGGAGAGTAATGCTTCTAACTGTCTGTGCTTTGTTTCTTTCCTGGGATTCCAGTAATAGATTTCGATGGACATGGGAAGGTTTACTGTAACCTGTGGACCTTGAACTTGACGATGAAACACAGAAATTGCGTCGGAATTGAATACAAAAACACCATGCCGACTTCTCTCGGAAAGAATAATGCTTCTAACTGTATGTGTTTTGATTCTTTCCTGGGATTCCAGTAATAGATTCCGATGGACATGGGAAGGTTTACTGTAACCTGTGGACCTTCAACTTGACGATGAAACACAGATATTGCGTCGGAATTGAATACAACAAACACCATGTCGGCTTCTCTCCCTAATAGTAATGCTTCTAACTGTCTGTGTTTTGATTCTTTCCTATGATTCCAGTAATAGTTTCCGATGGACATGGGAAGGTTAACTGTAACCTGTGGACCTTGAACTTGACGATGAAACACAGAAACTGCGTCGGAACTGAATACAACAGGCACCATGCCAACTTCTCTCCGGGAGACTACTGCTTCTAACTGTCTGTGCTTTGATTCTCTCCTGGGATTCCAGTAATAGATTCCGATGGGCATGGGAAAGTTTACTGTAACCTGCGGACCTTCCACTTGACGATAAAACACAGAAATAGCGTCGGAATTGAATACTACAGGCACCATGCCGACTTTTCTCCGGGAGAGTAATGCTTCTAACCGTCTGTGCTTTGATTCTTTCTTGGGATTCCAGTAATAGATTCCGATTGACATGGGAAGGTTTACTGTAACCAGTGGACCTTCAACTGGACGATGATATACAGAAATTGCGTCGGAATTGAATCCAACAGGCACCAAGCCGACTTCTCTCCGGGAGTGTAATGCTTCTAACTGTCTGTACTTTGACTCTTTCCTGGGATTCCAGTAATAGATTCCGATGGACATGGGAAGGTTTACTGTAACCTGTGGACCTTCAACTTGACGATGAAATACAGAAATTGCGTCGGAATTGAATCCAACAGGCACCATGCCGACTTCTGTCCGGGAGAGTAATGCTTCTAACTGTCTGTGCTTTGATTCTTTCCTGGGATTCCAGTAATAGATTCCGATGGACATGGGAAGGTTTACTGTAACCTGTGGCCCGTCAACTTGACGATGAAACACAGAAATTGCGTCGGAATTGAATACAAAAAACACCATGCCGACTTCTGTCCGGGAGAATAATGCTTCTAATTGTATGTGTTTTGATTCTTTACTGGGATTCCAGTATTTGATTCCGATGGACATGGGAAGGTTTACTGTAACCTGTGGACCTTTAACTTGACGATGAAACACAGATATTCCGTCGGAATTAAATACAACAAACACCATGCCGACTTCTCTCCCGGAGAGTAATGCTTCTAACTGTCTGTGTTTTGATTCCTTACTGGGATTCCAGTAATAGATCCGATGGACATGGGAAGGTTTACTATAACCTGTGGACCTTCAACGTGACGATGAAACGGAAATTTCGTCGGAATTGAATACAACAGGCACCATGCCAACTTCTCTCCGGGAGAGTAATGTTTCTAACTGTCTGTTCTTTGATTCTTTCCTGGGATCCCAGTTATAGATTCCGATGGGCATGGGAAAGTTTACTGTAACCTGGGGACCTTCCTCTTGACGATAAAACACAGAAATAGCGTCTGACTTGAATACTACAGGCACCATGCCGACTTCTCTCCGGGCGAGTAATGCTTCTAACTGTCTGTGCTTTGATTCTTTCTTGGGATTCCAGTAATAGATTCCGATGGACATGGGAAGGTTTACTGTAACCTGTGGACCTTTAACTTGACGATGAAACACAGAAATAGCGTCGGAATTGAATACAACAGGCACCATGCCGACTTCTCTCCGGGAGAGTAATGCTTCGAACTGTCTGGGCTTTGATTCTTTTCTGGGATTCCAGTAATAGATTCCGATGGACATGGGAAGGTTTACTGTAACCTGCGGACCTTGAACTTGACGATGAAACACAGAAATTGAGTCGGATTTGAATACAACAATCACCATGCCGACTTCTCTCCGGGAGAAAAATGCTTCTAACTGTGTGTGTCTTGATTCTTTCCTGGGATTCCAGTAATTGATTCCGATGTACATGGGAAGGTTTACTGTAACCTGTGGACCTTCAACTTGACGATGAAACACAGAAATAGCGTCGGAATTGAATACAATAAACACCATGCCGTCTTCTCTCCAGGAGAATAATGCTTCTAACTGTCTGTGCTTTGATTCTTTCCTGGGATTCCAGCAATAGATTCCGATGGACATGGGAAGGTTTACAGTAACCTGTGGACCCTCAACTTCACGATGAAACACAGAAATTGCGTCGGAATTGAATACAACAGGCACCATGCCGACATCTCTCCGGGAGAGTAATGCTTCGAACTGTCTGTGCTTTGATTCTTTCCTGGGATTCCAGTAATAGATTCCGCTGGACATGGGAATGAATACTGTAACCTGTGGACCTTCAACTTGACGTTAAAACACAGAAATTGCGTCTGAATTGAATACAACAAACACAATGCCGACTTCTCGCCCGGAGAGTAGTGCTTCTAACTGTCTGTGTTTTGATTCTTTCCTGGGATTCCAGTAATAGATTCCGATGGACATGGGAAGGTTTACTGTAACCTGTGGACCTTCAACTTGACGATGAAACACAGAAATTGCGTCGGAATTGAATCCAACAGTCACCATGCCGACTTCTCTCCGGGAGAGTAGTGCATCTCACTGTCTGTGCTTTGATTCTTTCCTGGGATTCTAGTAATAGATTCCGATGGACATGGGAAGGTTTACTGTAACCTGTGGACCTTCAACTTGACGATGAAACACAGAAAATGCGTCGGAATTGAATTCAACAGGCACCATGCCGACTTCTCTTCAGGAGAGTGATGCTTCTTACTGTCTGTGCCTTGATTCATTCCTGCGATTCCTGTAATAGATACCAATGGACATGGGAAGATTTACTGTAACCTGTGGACCTTCAACTTGACGATGAAACACAGAAATTGCGTCGGAATTGAATACAACAGGCACCATGCCGATTTCTCACCGGGGGAGTAACGCTTCTAACTGCCTGTGCTTTGATTCTTTCCTGGGATTCCAGTAATAGATTCCGATTGACATGGGAAGGTTTACTGTAACCTGTGGACCTTTAACTTCACGATGAAACACAGGAATTGCGTCGGAATTGAGTCCAACCGGCACCATGCCGACTTCTCTCAGGGAGAGTAATGCTTCCAACTGTCAGTGCTTTGATTCTTTCCTGGGATTCCAGTAATAGATTCCGCTGGACATGGGAATGAATACTGTAACCTGTGGACCTTCAACTTGACGTTAAAACACAGAAATTGCGTCTGAATTGAATACAACAAACACAATGCCGACTTCTCGCCCGGAGAGTAGTGCTTCTAACTGTCTGTGTTTTGATTCTTTCCTGGGATTCCAGTAATAGATTCCGATGGACATGGGAAGGTTTACTGTAACCTGTGGACCTTCAACTTGACGATGAAACACAGAAATTGCGTCGGAATCGAATCCAACAAGCACCATGCCGACTTCTGTCCGTGAGAGTAATGCTTCTAACTGTCTGTGCTTTGATTCTTTCCTGGGATTCCAGTAATAGAATGCGATGGACATTGGAAGGTTTACTGTAACCTGTGGACCTTCAACGTGAAGATGAAACACAGAAATTGCGTCGGAATTGAATACAACAGGCACCATGCCGACTTTTGTCCGGGAAAGTAATCTTTCTAACTGTCTGTGCTTTGATTCTTTCCTGGGATTCCAGTAATAGATTCCGATGGACATGGGAAGGTTTACTGTAGCCTGCTGACCTTCGACTTGACGATGAAACACAGAAATTGCGTCGGAATTGAATACAATAGGCACCATGCCGATCTCTCACCGGGAGAGTAACGCTTCTAACTGTCAGTCCTACGATTCTTTCCACGGATTCCAGTAATAGATTCCGATGGACTTGGAAAGGTTTACTGTAACCTGTGGACCTTCACCTTGACGAAGAAACATAGAAATTGCGTCGGAATTGAATTCATCAGGCACCATGCCGACTTCTGTCCGGGAGAGTAATGCTTCTAACTGTCTGTGCTTTGATTCTTTCTTGGGATTCCAGTAATAGATTCCGATGGACATGGGAAGGTTTACTGTAACCTGTGGACCTTTAACTTGTCGATGAAACACAGAAATAGCGTCGGAATTGAATACAACAGGCACCATGCCGACTTCTCTCCGGGAGAGTAATGCTTCGAACTGTCTGGGCTTTGATTCTTTTCTGGGATTCCAGTAATAGATTCCGATGGACATGGGAAGGTTTACTGTAACCTGCGGACCTTGAACTTGACGATGAAACACAGAAATTGAGTCGGATTTGAATACAACAATCACCATGCCGACTTCTCTCCGGGAGAAAAATGCTTCTAACTGTGTGTGTCTTGATTCTTTCCTGGGATTCCAGTAATTGATTCCGATGTACATGGGAAGGTTTACTGTAACCTGTGGACCTTCAACTTGACGATGAAACACAGAAATAGCGTCGGAATTGAATACAATAAACACCATGCCGTCTTCTCTCCAGGAGAATAATGCTTCTAACTGTCTGTGCTTTGATTCTTTCCTGGGATTCCAGCAATAGATTCCGATGGACATGGGAAGGTTTACTGTAACCTGTGGACCCTCAACTTGACGATGAAACACAGATATTGCGTCGGAATTGAATACAACAGGCACCATGCCGACATCTCTCCGGGAGAGTAATGCTTCGAACTGTCTGTGCTTTGATTCTTTCCTGGGATTCCAGTAATAGATTCCGCTGGACATGGGAATGAATACTGTAACCTGTGGACCTTCAACTTGACGTTAAAACACAGAAATTGCGTCTGAATTGAATACAACAAACACAATGCCGACTTCTCGCCCGGAGAGTAGTGCTTCTAACTGTCTGTGTTTTGATTCTTTCCTGGGATTCCAGTAATAGATTCCGATGGACATGGGAAGGTTTACTGTAACCTGTGGACCTTCAACTTGACGATGAAACACAGAAATTGCGTCGGAATTGAATCCAACAGTCACCATGCCGACTTCTCTCCGGGAGAGTAGTGCATCTCACTGTCTGTGCTTTGATTCTTTCCTGGGATTCTAGTAATAGATTCCGATGGACATGGGAAGGTTTACTGTAACCTGTGGACCTTCAACTTGACGATGAAACACAGAAAATGCGTCGGAATTGAATTCAACAGGCACCATGCCGACTTCTCTTCAGGAGAGTGATGCTTCTTACTGTCTGTGCCTTGATTCATTCCTGCGATTCCTGTAATAGATACCAATGGACATGGGAAGATTTACTGTAACCTGTGGACCTTCAACTTGACGATGAAACACAGAAATTGCGTCGGAATTGAATACAACAGGCACCATGCCGATTTCTCACCGGGGGAGTAACGCTTCTAACTGCCTGTGCTTTGATTCTTTCCTGGGATTCCAGTAATAGATTCCGATTGACATGGGAAGGTTTACTGTAACCTGTGGACCTTTAACTTCACGATGAAACACAGGAATTGCGTCGGAATTGAGTCCAACCGGCACCATGCCGACTTCTCTCAGGGAGAGTAATGCTTCCAACTGTCAGTGCTTTGATTCTTTCCTGGGATTCCAGTAATAGATTCCGCTGGACATGGGAATGAATACTGTAACCTGTGGACCTTCAACTTGACGTTAAAACACAGAAATTGCGTCTGAATTGAATACAACAAACACAATGCCGACTTCTCGCCCGGAGAGTAGTGCTTCTAACTGTCTGTGTTTTGATTCTTTCCTGGGATTCCAGTAATAGATTCCGATGGACATGGGAAGGTTTACTGTAACCTGTGGACCTTCAACTTGACGATGAAACACAGAAATTGCATCGGAATCGAATCCAACAAGCACCATGCCGACTTCTGTCCGTGAGAGTAATGCTTCTAACTGTCTGTGCTTTGATTCTTTCCTGGGATTCCAGTAATAGAATGCGATGGACATTGGAAGGTTTACTGTAACCTGTGGACCTTCAACGTGACGATGAAACACAGAAATTGCGTCGGAATTGAATACAACAGGCACCATGCCGACTTTTGTCCGGGAAAGTAATCTTTCTAACTGTCTGTGCTTTGATTCTTTCCTGGGATTCCAGTAATAGATTCCGATGGACATGGGAAGGTTTACTGTAGCCTGCTGACCTTCGACTTGACGATGAAACACAGAAATTGCGTCGGAATTGAAAACAATAGGCACCATGCCGATCTCTCACCGGGAGAGTAACGCTTCTAACTGTCAGTCCTACGATTCTTTCCACGGATTCCAGTAATAGATTCCGATGGACTTGGAAAGGTTTACTGTAACCTGTGGACCTTCACCTTGACGAAGAAACATAGAAATTGCGTCGGAATTGAATTCATCAGGCACCATGCCGACTTCTGTCCGGGAGAGTAATGCTTCTAACTGTCTGTGCTTTGATTCTTTCCTGGGATTCCAGTGATAGATTCCGATGGACATGGGAAGGTTTACTGTAATCTGTGGACCTTCAACTTGACGATGAAACAAAGAAATTGTGTCGGAACTGAATACAACAAACACCATGCCGACTTCTCTGCCGGAGAGTAATGCTTCTAACTGTCTGTATTTTGATTCTTTCCTGCGATTCCAGTAATGGATTCCGATGGACATGGGAAGGTTTACTGTAACCTGCGGACCTTAGACTTGACGAGAGAAACACAGAAATTGCGTCGGAATTGAATCCAACAGGCACCATGCTGATTTCTGTTCGGGAGAGTAATACTTCTAACTGTCTGTCCTTTGATTCTCTCCTGGGATTCCAGTTATAGATTCCGATGGACATGGGAAGGTTTACTGTAACCTGTGGACCTTCAACTTGACGATGAAACACAGAAATTGCGTCGGAATTGAATCCAACAGGTACCATGCCGACTTCTCTCCGGGAGAGTAATGCTTCCAACTGTCTGTGCTTTGATTCTTTCTTGGGATTCCAGTAATAGATTCCGATGAACAGGGAAGGATTAGTGTAACCTGTGGACCTGCAACTTCTCAATGAAACACAGAAATTGCATCGGATTTGAATACAACAGGCACCATGCCAGCTTCTCTCCGGAGAGCAACGCTTCTAACTGTCTGCGCTTTGATTCTTTCCTGGGATTCCAGTAATTGATTCCGATGGACATGGGAAGGTTTACTGTAACCTGTGGATTTTCAACTTGACGATGAAACACAGAAATTGCGTCGGAATTGAATCCAACAGGCACATTGCCGACTTCTGTCCGGGAGAGTAATGCTTCTAACTGTCTGTGCTTTGTTTCTTTCCTGGGATTCCAGTAATAGATTTCGATGGACATGGGAAGGTTTACTGTAACCTGTGGACCTTGAACTTGACGATGAAACACAGAAATTGCGTCGGAATTGAATACAAAAACACCATGCCGACTTCTCTCGGGGAGAATAATGCTTCTAACTGTATGTGTTTTGATTCTTTCCTGGGATTCCAGTAATAGATTCCGATGGACATGGGAAGGTTTACTGTAACCTGTGGACCTTCAACTTGACGATGAAACACAGATATTGCGTCGGAATTGAATACAACAAACACCATGTCGGCTTCTCTCCCTAATAGTAATGCTTCTAACTGTCTGTGTTTTGATTCTTTCCTATGATTCCAGTAATAGTTTCCGATGGACATGGGAAGGTTAACTGTAACATGTGGACCTTGAACTTGACGATGAAACACAGAAATTGCGTCGGAACTGAATACAACAGGCACCATGCCAACTTCTCTCCGGGAGACTACTGCTTCTAACTGTCTGTGCTTTGATTCTCTCCTGGGATTCCAGTAATAGATTCCGATGGGCATGGGAAAGTTTACTGTAACCTGCGGACCTTCCACTTGACGATAAAACACAGAAATAACGTCGGAATTCAATACTACAGGCACCATTCCGACTTTTCTCCGGGAGAGTAATGCTTCTAACCGTCTGTGCTTTGATTCTTTCTTGGGATTCCAGTAATAGATTCCGATGGACATGGGAAGGTTTACTGTAACCTGTGGACCGTCAACTTGACGATGAAACACAGAAATTGCGTCGGAATTGAATACAAAAAACACCATGCCGACTTCTGTCCGGGAGAATAATGCTTCTAACTGTATGTGTTTTGATTCTTTACTGGGATTCCAGTAATTGATTCCGATGGACATGGGAAGGTTTACTGTAACCTGTGGACCTTTAACTTGACGATGAAACACAGATATTCCGTCGGAATTAAATACAACAAACACCATGCCGACTTCTCTCCCGGAGAGTAATGCTTCTAACTGTCTGTGCTTTGATTCTTTCCTGGGATTCCAGTAATAGATTCCGATGGACATGGGAAGGTTTACTGTAACCTGTGGACCTTCAACTTGACGATGAAACACAGAAATTGCGTCGGATTTGAATACAACAGGCACCATGCCGACATCTCTCCGGGAGAGTAATGTTTCGAACTGTCTGTGCTTTGATTCTTTCCTGGGATTCCAGTAATAGATTCCGCTGGACATGGGAATGAATACTGTAACCTGTGGACCTTCAACTTGACGTTAAAACACAGAAATTGTGTCTGAATTGAATACAACAAACACAATGCCGACTTCTCGCCCGGAGAGTAGTGCTTCTAACTGTCTGTGTTTTGATTCTTTCCTGGGATTCCAGTAATAGATTCCGATGGACATGGGAAGGTTTACTGTAACCTGTGGACCTTCAACTTGACGATGAAACACAGAAATTGCGTCGGAATTGAATACAACAGGCACCATGCCGACATCTCTCCGGGAGAGTAATGTTTCGAACTGTCTGTGCTTTGATTCTTTCCTGGGATTCCAGTAATTGATTCCGCTGGACATGGGAATGAATACTGTAACCTGTGGACCTTCAACTTGACGTTAAAACACAGAAATTGCGTCTGAATTGAATACAACAAACACAATGCCGACTTCTCGCCCGGAGAGTAGTGCTTCTAACTGTCTGTGTTTTGATTCTTTCCTGGGATTCCAGTAATAGATTCCGATGGACATGGGAAGGTTTACTGTAACCTGTGGACCTTCAACTTGACGATGAAACACAGAAATTGCGTCGGAATTGAATCCAACAGTCACCATGCCGACTTCTCTCCGGGAGAGTAGTGCATCTCACTGTCTGTGCTTTGATTCTTTCCTGGGATTCTAGTAATAGATTCCGATGGACATGGGAAGGTTTACTGTAACCTGTGGACCTTCAACTTGACGATGAAACACAGAAAATGCGTCGGAATTGAATTCAACAGGCACCATGCCGACTTCTCTTCAGGAGAGTGATGCTTCTTACTGTCTGTGCCTTGATTCTTTCCTGCGATTCCTGTAATAGATACCAATGGACATGGGAAGATTTACTGTAACCTGTGGACCTTCAACTTGACGATGAAACACAGAAATTGCGTCGGAATTGAATACAACAGGCACCATGCCGATTTCTCACCGGGGGAGTAACGCTTCTAACTGTCTGTGCTTTGATTCTTTCCTGAGATTCCAGTAATAGATTCCGATTGACATGGGAAGGTTTACTGTAACCTGTGGACCTTTAACTTCACGATGAAACACAGGAATTGCGTCGGAATTGAGTCCAACCGGCACCATGCCGACTTCTCTCAGGGAGAGTAATGCTTCCAACTGTCAGTGCTTTGATTATTTCCTGGGATTCCAGTAATAGATTCCGATGGTCAGGGAAGGTTTACTGTAACCTGTGGACCTTCAACTTGACGATGAAACTCAGAAATTGCATCGGATTTGAATACAACAGACACCATGCCAACTTCTCTCCGGAGAGTAACGTTTCTAACTGTCTGTGCTTTGATTCTTTCCTGGGATTCCAGTAATAGATTCCGATGGACATTGGAAAGTTTACTGTAACCTGTGGACCTTCCACTTGACAATAAAACACAGAAATTGTGTCGGAAATGAATACTACAGGCACCATGCCGTCTTCTCTCCGGGAGAGAAATGCTTCTAACTGTCTGTGATTTGATTCTTTCCTGGGATTCCAGTAATAGATTCCGCTGGACATGGGAGGGATTACTGTAAACTGTGCACCTTCAACTTGACGATGAAACATAGAAATTGCGTCTGAATTGAATAGAACAAACACAATGGCGACTTCTCTCCCGGAGAGTAATGCTTCTAACTGTCTGTGTTTTGATTCTTTCCCGGTTTTGCAGTAATAGATTCCGATGGACATGGGAAGGTTTACTGTAACCTGTGGACATCCAACCTGACGATGAAACACAGAAATTGCAACGGATTTGAATCCAACAAGCACCATGCCGACTTCTGTCCGGGAGAGAAATGCTTCCAACTGTCTGTGCTTTGATTCTTTCCTGGGATTCCAGTAATAGATTCCGATGTACAGGGAAGGATTAGTGTAACCTGTGGACCTGCAACTTCACAATGAAACACAGAAATTGCATCGGATTTGAATACAACAGGCACCATGCCAACTTCTCTCCGGAGAGCAACGCTTCTAACTGTCTGCGCTTTGATTCTTTCCTGGGATTCCAGTAATAGATTCCGATGGACATGGGAAGGTTTACTGTAACCTGTGGATTTTCAACTTGACGATGAAACACAGAAATTGCGTCGGAATTGAATCCAACAGGCACATTGCCGACTTCTGTCCGGGAGAGTAATGCTTCTAACTGTCTGTGCTTTGTTTCTTTCCTGGGATTCCAGTAATAGATTTCGATGGACATGGGAAGGTTTACTGTAACCTGTGGACCTTGAACTTGACGATGAAACACAGAAATTGCGTCGGAATTGAATACAAAAACTCCATGCCGGCTTCTCTCGGGGAGAATAATGCTTCTAACTGTATGTGCTTTGATTCTTTCCTGGGATTCCAGTAATAGATTCCGATGGACATGGGAAGGTTAACTGTAACCTGTGGACCTTGAACTTGACGATGAAACACAGGAATTGCGTCGGAATTGAATCCAACAGGCACATTGCCGACTTCTGTCCGGGAGACTACTGCTTCTAACTGTCTGTGCTTTGATTCTTTCCTGGGATTCCAGTAATAGATTCCGATGGGCATGGGAAAGTTTACTGTAACCTGGGGACCTTCCACTTGACGATAAAACACAGAAATAGCGTCGGAATTGAATACTGCAGGCACCATGCCGACTTTTCTCCGGGAGAGTAATGCTTCTAACCGTCTGTGCTTTGACTCTTTCCTGGGATTCCAGTAATAGATTCCGATGGACATGGGAAGGTTTACTGTAACCTGTGGACCGTCAACTTGACGATGAAACACAGAAATTGCGTCGGAATTGAATACAAAAAACACCATGCCGACTTCTGTCCGGGAGAATAATGATTCTAACTGTATGTGTTTTGATTCTTTACTGGGATTCCAGTAATTGATTCCGATGGACATGGGAAGGTTTACTGTAACCTGTGGACCTTTAACTTGACGATGAAACACAGATATTCCGTCGGAAATTAATACAACAAACACCATGCCAACTTCTCTCCCGGAGAGTAATGCTTCTAACTGTCTGTGTTTTGATTCTTTCCTGGGATTCCAGTAATAGATCCGATGGACATGGGAAAGTTTACTGTAACCTGGGGACCGTCAACTTGACGATGAAACACAGAAATTGCGTCGGAATTGAATACAAAAAACACCAAGCCTACTTCTGTCCGGGAGAATAATGCTTTTAACTGTATGTGTTTTGATTCTTTACTGGGATTCCAGTTATAGATTCCGATGGGCATGGGAAAGTTTACTGTATCCTGGGGACCTTCCACTTGACGATAAAACACAGAAATAGCGTCTGACTTGAATACTACAGGCACCATGCCGACTTCTCTCCGGGCGAGTAATGCTTCTAACTGTCTGTGCTTTGATTCTTTCTTGGGATTCCAGTAATAGATTCCGATGGACATGGGAAGGTTTACTGTAACCTGTGGACCTTCAACTTGACGATGAAACACAGAAATAGCGTCGGAATTGAATACAACATGCACCATGCCGACTTCTCTCCGGGAGAGTAATGCTTCGAACTGTCTGGGCTTTGATTCTTTTCTGGGATTCCAGTAATAGATTCCGATGGACATGGGAAGGTTTACTGTAACCTGTGGACCTTGAACTTGACGATGAAACACAGAAATTGCGTCGGATTTGAATACAACAATCACCATGCCGACTTCTCTCCGGGAGAAAAATGCTTCTAACTGTGTGTGTCTTGATTCTTTCCTGGGATTCCAGTAATTGATTCCGATGTACATGGGAAGGTTTACTGTAACCTGTGGACCTTCAACTTGACGATGAAACACGGAAACAGCGTCGGAATTGAATACAATAAACACCATGCCGTCTTCTCTCCAGGAGAATAATGCTTCTAACTGTCTGTGCTTTGATTCTTTCCTGGGATTCCAGTAATTGATTCCGATGGACATGGGAAGGTTTACTGTAACCTGTGGACCTTTAACTTGACGATGAAACACAGATATTCCGTCGGAATTAAATACAACAAACACCATGCCGACTTCTCTCCCGGAGAGTAATGCTTCTAACTGTCTGTGTTTTGATTCTTTACTGGGATTCCAGTAATAGATCCGATGGACATGGGAAGGTTTACTATAAAATGTGGACCTTCAACGTGACGATGAAACGGAAATTTCGTCGGAATTGAATACAACAGGCACCATGCCAACTTCTCTCCGGGAGAGTAATGTTTCTAACTGTCTGTTCTTTGATTCTTTCCTGGGATCCCAGTTATAGATTCCGATGGGCATGGGAAAGTTTACTGTAACCTGGGGACCTTCCACTTGACGATAAAACACAGAAATAGCGTCTGACTTGAATACTACAGGCACCATGCCGACTTCTCTCCGGGCGAGTAATGCTTCTAACTGTCTGTGCTTTGATTCTTTCTTGGGATTCCAGTAATAGATTCCGATGGACATGGGAAGGTTTACTGTAACCTGTGGACCTTCAACTTGACGATGAAACACAGAAATAGCGTCGGAATTGAATACAACAGGCACCATGCCGACTTCTCTCCGGGAGAGTAATGCTTCGAACTGTCTGTGCTTTGATTCTTTCCTGGGATTCCAGTAATAGATTCCGCTGGACATGGGAATGAATACTGTAGCCTGTGGACCTTCAACTTGACGTTAAAACACAGAAATTGCGTCTGAATTGAATACAACAAACACAATGCCGACTTCTCGCCCGGAGAGTAGTGCTTCTAACTGTCTGTGTTTTGATTCTTTCCTGGGATTCCAGTAATAGATTCCGATGGACATGGGAAGGTTTACTGTAACCTGTGGACCTTCAACTTGACGATGAAACACAGAAATTGCGTCGGAATTGAATCCAACAGTCGCCATGCCGACTTCTCTCCGGGAGAGTAGTGCATCTCACTGTCTGTGCTTTGATTCTTTCCTGGGATTCTAGTAATAGATTCCGATGGACATGGGAAGGTTTACTGTAACCTGTATACCTTCAACTTGACGATGAAACACAGAAAATGCGTCGGAATTGAATTCAACAGGCACCATGCCGACTTCTCTCCAGGGGAGTGATGCTTCTTACTGTCTGTGCCTTGATTCTTTCCTGCGATTCCTGTAATAGATACCAATGGACATGGGAAGATTTACTGTAACCTGTGGACCTTCAACTTGACGATGAAACACAGAAATTGCGTCGGAATTGAATACAACCGGCACCATGCCGACTTCTCTCAGGGAGAGTAATGCTTCCAACTGTCAGTGCTTTGATTATTTCCAGGGATTCCAGTAATAGATTCCGATGGTCAGGGAAGGTTTACTGTAACCTGTGGACCTTCAACTTGACGATGAAACTCAGAAATTGCATCGGATTTGAATACAACAGACAGCATGCCAACTTCTCTCCGGAGAGTAACGCTTCTAACTGTCTGTGCTTTGATTCTTTCCTGGGATTCCAGTAATAGATTCCGATGGACATGGGAAAGTTTACTGTAACCTGTGGACCTTCCACTTGACGATAAAACACAGAAATTGTGTCGGAAATGAATACTACAGGCACCATGCCGTCTTCTCTCCGGGAGAGAAATGCTTCTAACTGTCTGTGATTTGATTCTTTCCTGCGATTCCAGTAATAGATTCCGCTGGACATGGGAGGGATTACTGTAAACTGTGCACCTTCAGCTTGACGATGAAACACAGAAATTGCGTCTGAATTGAATAGAACAAACACAATGGCGACTTCTCTCCCGGAGAGTAATGCTTCTAACTGTCTGTGTTTTGATTCTTTCCCGGTTTTGCAGTAATAGATTCCGATGGACATGGGAAGGTTTACTGTAACCTGTGGATATCCAACCTGACGATGAAACACAGAAATTGCAACGGATTTGAATCCAACAAGCACCATGCCGACTTCTGTCCGGGAGAGTAATGCTTCTAACTGTCTGTGCTTTGATTCTTTCCTGGGATTCCAGTAATAGATTCCGATGGACATGGGAAGGTTTACCGTAACCTGTGGACCTTCAACTTGACGATGAAACACAGAAATTGCGTCGGAATTGAATCCAAGAGGCACCATGCTGATTTCTGTTCGGGAGAGTAATACTTCTAACTGTCTGTCCTTTGATTCTCTCCTGGGATTCCAGTTATAGGATCCGATGGACATGGGAAGGTTTACTGTAACCTGTGGACCTTCTACTTGACGATGAAACACAGAAAATGCGTCGGAATTGAATCCAACAGGTACCATGCCGACTTCTCTCCGGGAGAGTGATGCTTCTAAGTGTCTGTGCTTTGATTCTTTCCTACGATTCCAGTAACAGATTCCGATGGACATGGGACGGATAACTGTAACCTGTGGACCTTGAACGTGACGTTGAAACACAGAAATTGCGTCGGAATTGAATCCAACAAGCACCATGCCGACTTCTCTCCGGGAGAGTAATGCTTCCAACTGTCTGTGCTTTGATTCTTTCCTGGGATTCCAGTAATAGATTCCGATGAACAGGGAAGGATTAGTGTAACCTGTGGACCTGCAACTTCACAATGAAACACAGAAATTGCATCGGATTTGAATACAACAGGCACCATGCCAACTTCTCTCCGGGAGACTACTGCTTTCAACTGTCTGTGCTTTGATTCTTTCCTGGGAATCCAGTAATAGATTCCGATGGGCATGGGAAAGTTTACTGTAACCTGGGGACCTTCCACTTGACGATAAAACACAGAAATAGCGTCGGAATTGAATACTACAGGCACCATGCCGACTTTTCTCCGGGAGAGTAATGCTTCTAACCGTCTGTGCTTTGATTCTTTCTTGGGATTCCAGTAATAGATTCCGATGGACATGGGAAGGTTTACTGTAACCAGTGGACCTTCAACTGGACGATGAGACACAGAAATTGCGTCGGAATTGAATCCAACAGGCACCAAGCCGACTTCTCTCCGGGAGTGTAATGCTTCTAACTGTCTGTACTTTGACTCTTTCCTGGGATTCCAGTAATAGATTCCGATGGACATGGGAAGGTTTACTGTAACCTGTGGACCTTCAACTTGACGATGATATACAGAAATTGCGTCGGAATTGAATCCAACAGGCACCATGCCGACTTCTGTCCGGGAGAGTAATGCTTCTAACTGTCTGTGCTTTGATTCTTTCCTGGGATTCCAGTAATAGATTCCGATGGACATGGGAAGGTTTACTGTAACCTGTGGACCGTCAACTTGACGATGAAACACAGAAATTGCGTCGGAATTGAATACAAAAAACACCATGCCGACTTCTGTCCGGGAGAATAATGCTTCTAACTGTATGTGTTTTGATTCTTTACTGGGATTCCAGTAATTGATTCCGATGGACATGGGAAGGTTTACTGTAACCTGTGGACCTTTAACTTGACGATGAAACACAGATATTCCGTCGGAATTAAATACAACAAACACCATGCCGACTTCTCTCCCGGAGAGTAATGCTTCTAACTGTCTGTGTTTTGATTCTTTCCTGGGATTCCAGTAATAGATCCGATGGACATGGGAAGGTTTACTGTAACCTGTGGACCTTCAACTTGACGATGAAACACAGAAATTGCGTCGGAATTGAATACAACAGGCACCATGCCAACTTCTCTCCGGGAGACTACTGCTTCTAACTGTCTGTGCTTTGATTCTTTCCTGGGATTCCAGTAATAGATTCCGATGGGCATGGGAAAGTTTACTGTAACCTGGGGACCTTCCACATGACGATAAAACACAGAAATAGCGTCTGACTTGAATACTACAGGCAACATGCCGACTTCTCTCCGGGCGAGTAATGCTTCTAACTGTCTGTGCTTTGATTCTTTCTTGGGATTCCAGTAATAGATTCCGATGGACATGGGAAGGTTTACTGTAACCTGTGGACCTTTAACTTGACGATGAAACACAGAAATAGCGTCGGAATTGAATACAACAGGCACCATGCCGACCTCTCTCCGGGAGAGTAATGCTTCGAACTGTCTGGGCTTTGATTCTTTTCTGGGATTCCAGTAATAGATTCCGATGGACATGGGAAGGTTTACTGTAACCTGTGGACCTTGAACTTGACGATGAAACACAGAAATTGCGTCGGATTTGAATACAACAATCACCATGCCTACTTCTCTCCGGGAGAAAAATGCTTCTAACTGTGTGTGTCTTGATTCTTTCCTGGGATTCCAGTAATTGATTCCGATGTACATGGGAAGGTTTACTGTAACCTGTGGACCTTCAACTTGACGATGAAACACAGAAATAGCGTCGGAATTGAATACAATAAACACCATGCCGTCTTCTCTCCAGGAGAATAATGCTTCTAACTGCCTGTGCTTTGATTCTTTCCTGGGATTCCAGTAATAGATTCCGATGGACATGGGAAGGTTTACTGTAACCTGTGGACCTTCAACTTGACGATGAAACACCGAAATTGCGTCGGAATGGAATACAACAGGCACCATGCCGACATCTCTCCGGGAGAGTAATGCTTCGAACTGTCTGTGCTTTGATTCTTTCCTGGGATTCCAGTAATAGATTCCGCTGGACATGGGAATGAATACTGTAACCTGTGGACCTACAACTTGACGTTAAAACACAGAAATTGCGTCTGAATTGAATACAACAAACACAATGCCGACTTCTCGCCCGGAGAGTAGTGCTTCTAACTGTCTGTGTTTTGATTCTTTCCTGGGATTCCAGTAATAGATTCCGATGGACATGGGAAGGTTTACTGTAACCTGTGGACCTTCAACTTGACGATGAAACACAGAAATTGCGTCGGAATTGAATCCAACAGTCACCATGCCGACTTCTCTCCGGGAGAGTAGTGCATCTCACTGTCTGTGCTTTGATTCTTTCCTGGGATTCTAGTAATAGATTCCGATGGACATGGGAAGGTTTACAGTAACCTGTGGACCTTCAACTTCACGATGAAACACAGAAAATGCGTCGGAAATGAATTCAACAGGCACCATGCCGACTTCTCTCCAGGAGAGTGATGCTTCTTACTGTCTGTGCCTTGATTCTTTCCTGCGATTCCTGTAATAGATACCAATGGACATGGGAAGATTTACTGTAACCTGTGGACCTTCAACTTGACGATGAAACACAGAAATTGCGTCGGAATTGAATACAACAGGCACCATGCCGATTTCTCACCGGGGGAGTAACGCTTCTAACTGTCTGTGCTTTGATTCTTTCCTGGGATTCCAGTAATAGATTCCGATTGACATGGGAAGGTTTACTGTAACCTGTGGACCTTTAACTTCACGATGAAACACAGGAATTGCGTCGGAATTGAGTCCAACCGGCACCATGCCGACTTCTCTCAGGGAGAGTAATGCTTCCAACTGTCAGTGCTTTGATTATTTCCTGGGATTTCAGTAATAGATTCCGATGGTCAGGGAAGGTTTACTGTAACCTGTGGACCTTCAACTTGACGATGAAACTCAGAAATTGCATCGGATTTGAATACAACAGACACCATGCCAACTACTTTCCGGAGAGTAACGCTTCTAACTGTCTGTGCTTTGATTCTTTCCTGGGATTCCAGTAATAGATTCCGATGGACATGGGAAAGTTTACTGTAACCTGGGGACCTTCCACTTGACGATAAAACACAGAAATAGCGTCTGACTTGAATACTACAGGCACCATGCCGACTTCTCTCCGGGCGAGTAATGCTTCTAACTGTCTGTGCTTTGATTCTTTCTTGGGATTCCAGTAATAGATTCCGATGGACATGGGAAGGTTTACTGTAACCAGTGGACCTTCAACTGGACGATGAGACACAGAAATTGCGTCGGAATTGAATCCAACAGGCACCATGCCGACTTCTCTCAGGGAGAGTAATGCTTCCAACTGTCAGTGCTTTGATTATTTCCTGGGATTCCAGTAATAGATTCCGATGGTCAGGGAAGGTTTACTGTAACCTGTGGACCTTCAACTTGACGATGAAACTCAGAAATTGCATCGGATTTGAATACAACAGACACCATGCCAACTACTTTCCGGAGAGTAACGCTTCTATCTGTCTGTGCTTTGATTCTTTCCTGGGATTCCAGTAATTGATTCCGATGGACATGGGAAGGTTTACTGTAACCTGTGGACCTTTAACTTGACGATGAAACGCAGATATTCCGTCGGAATTAAATACAACAAACACCATGCCGACTTCTCTCCCGGAGAGTAATGCTTCTAACTGTCTGTGTTTTGATTCTTTACTGGGATTCCAGTAATAGATCCGATGGACATGGGAAGGTTTACTATAAAATGTGGACCTTCAACGTGACGATGAAACGGAAATTTCGTCGGAATTGAATACAACAGGCACCATGCCAACTTCTCTCCGGGAGAGTAATGTTTCTAACTGTCTGTTCTTTGATTCTTTCCTGGGATCCCAGTTATAGATTCCGATGGGCATGGGAAAGTTTACTGTAACCTGGGGACCTTCCACTTGACGATAAAACACAGAAATAGCGTCTGACTTGAATACTACAGGCACCATGCCGACTTCTCTCCGGGCGAGTAATGCTTCTAACTGTCTGTGCTTTGATTCTTTCTTGGGATTCCAGTAATAGATTCCGATGGACATGGGAAGGTTTACTGTAACCTGTGGACCTTCAACTTGACGATGAAACACAGAAATAGCGTCGGAATTGAATACAACAGGCACCATGCCGACTTCTCTCCGGGAGAGTAATGCTTCGAACTGTCTGTGCTTTGATTCTTTCCTGGGATTCCAGTAATAGATTCCGCTGGACATGGGAATGAATACTGTAGCCTGTGGACCTTCAACTTGACGTTAAAACACAGAAATTGCGTCTGAATTGAATACAACAAACACAATGCCGACTTCTCGCCCGGAGAGTAGTGCTTCTAACTGTCTGTGTTTTGATTCTTTCCTGGGATTCCAGTAATAGATTCCGATGGACATGGGAAGGTTTACTGTAACCTGTGGACCTTCAACTTGACGATGAAACACAGAAATTGCGTCGGAATTGAATCCAACAGTCGCCATGCCGACTTCTCTCCGGGAGAGTAGTGCATCTCACTGTCTGTGCTTTGATTCTTTCCTGGGATTCTAGTAATAGATTCCGATGGACATGGGAAGGTTTACTGTAACCTGTATACCTTCAACTTGACGATGAAACACAGAAAATGCGTCGGAATTGAATTCAACAGGCACCATGCCGACTTCTCTCCAGGGGAGTGATGCTTCTTACTGTCTGTGCCTTGATTCTTTCCTGCGATTCCTGTAATAGATACCAATGGACATGGGAAGATTTACTGTAACCTGTGGACCTTCAACTTGACGATGAAACACAGAAATTGCGTCGGAATTGAATACAACCGGCACCATGCCGACTTCTCTCAGGGAGAGTAATGCTTCCAACTGTCAGTGCTTTGATTATTTCCAGGGATTCCAGTAATAGATTCCGATGGTCAGGGAAGGTTTACTGTAACCTGTGGACCTTCAACTTGACGATGAAACTCAGAAATTGCATCGGATTTGAATACAACAGACAGCATGCCAACTTCTCTCCGGAGAGTAACGCTTCTAACTGTCTGTGCTTTGATTCTTTCCTGGGATTCCAGTAATAGATTCCGATGGACATGGGAAAGTTTACTGTAACCTGTGGACCTTCCACTTGACGATAAAACACAGAAATTGTGTCGGAAATGAATACTACAGGCACCACGCCGTCTTCTCTCCGGGAGAGAAATGCTTCTAACTGTCTGTGATTTGATTCTTTCCTGCGATTCCAGTAATAGATTCCGCTGGACATGGGAGGGATTACTGTAAACTGTGCACCTTCAGCTTGACGATGAAACACAGAAATTGCGTCTGAATTGAATAGAACAAACACAATGGCGACTTCTCTCCCGGAGAGTAATGCTTCTAACTGTCTGTGTTTTGATTCTTTCCCGGTTTTGCAGTAATAGATTCCGATGGACATGGGAAGGTTTACTGTAACCTGTGGATATCCAACCTGACGATGAAACACAGAAATTGCAACGGATTTGAATCCAACAAGCACCATGCCGACTTCTGTCCGGGAGAGTAATGCTTCTAACTGTCTGTGCTTTGATTCTTTCCTGGGATTCCAGTAATAGATTCCGATGGACATGGGAAGGTTTACCGTAACCTGTGGACCTTCAACTTGACGATGAAACACAGAAATTGCGTCGGAATTGAATCCAAGAGGCACCATGCTGATTTCTGTTCGGGAGAGTAATACTTCTAACTGTCTGTCCTTTGATTCTCTCCTGGGATTCCAGTTATAGGATCCGATGGACATGGGAAGGTTTACTGTAACCTGTGGACCTTCTACTTGACGATGAAACACAGAAAATGCGTCGGAATTGAATCCAACAGGTACCATGCCGACTTCTCTCCGGGAGAGTGATGCTTCTAAGTGTCTGTGCTTTGATTCTTTCCTACGATTCCAGTAACAGATTCCGATGGACATGGGACGGATAACTGTAACCTGTGGACCTTGAACGTGACGTTGAAACACAGAAATTGCGTCGGAATTGAATCCAACAAGCACCATGCCGACTTCTCTCCGGGAGAGTAATGCTTCCAACTGTCTGTGCTTTGATTCTTTCCTGGGATTCCAGTAATAGATTCCGATGAACAGGGAAGGATTAGTGTAACCTGTGGACCTGCAACTTCACAATGAAACACAGAAATTGCATCGGATTTGAATACAACAGGCACCATGCCAACTTCTCTCCGGGAGACTACTGCTTTCAACTGTCTGTGCTTTGATTCTTTCCTGGGAATCCAGTAATAGATTCCGATGGGCATGGGAAAGTTTACTGTAACCTGGGGACCTTCCACTTGACGATAAAACACAGAAATAGCGTCGGAATTGAATACTACAGGCACCATGCCGACTTTTCTCCGGGAGAGTAATGCTTCTAACCGTCTGTGCTTTGATTCTTTCTTGGGATTCCAGTAATAGATTCCGATGGACATGGGAAGGTTTACTGTAACCAGTGGACCTTCAACTGGACGATGAGACACAGAAATTGCGTCGGAATTGAATCCAACAGGCGCCAAGCCGACTTCTCTCCGGGAGTGTAATGCTTCTAACTGTCTGTACTTTGACTCTTTCCTGGGATTCCAGTAATAGATTCCGATGGACATGGGAAGGTTTACTGTAACCTGTGGACCTTCAACTTGACGATGATATACAGAAATTGCGTCGGAATTGAATCCAACAGGCACCATGCCGACTTCTGTCCGGGAGAGTAATGCTTCTAACTGTCTGTGCTTTGATTCTTTCCTGGGATTCCAGTAATAGATTCCGATGGACATGGGAAGGTTTACTGTATCCTGTGGACCGTCAACTTGACGATGAAACACAGAAATTGCGTCGGAATTGAATACAAAAAACACCATGCCGACTTCTGTCCGGGAGAATAATGCTTCTAACTGTATGTGTTTTGATTCTTTACTGGGATTCCAGTAATTGATTCCGATGGACATGGGAAGGTTTACTGTAACCTGTGGACCTTTAACTTGACGATGAAACACAGATATTCCGTCGGAATTAAATACAACAAACACCATGCCGACTTCTCTCCCGGAGAGTAATGCTTCTAACTGTCTGTGTTTTGATTCTTTCCTGGGATTCCAGTAATAGATCCGATGGACATGGGAAGGTTTACTGTAACCTGTGGACCTTCAACTTGACGATGAAACACAGAAATTGCGTCGGAATTGAATACAACAGGCACCATGCCAACTTCTCTCCGGGAGACTACTGCTTCTAACTGTCTGTGCTTTGATTCTTTCCTGGGATTCCAGTAATAGATTCCGATGGGCATGGGAAAGTTTACTGTAACCTGGGGACCTTCCACTTGACGATAAAACACAGAAATAGCGTCTGACTTGAATACTACAGGCAACATGCCGACTTCTCTCCGGGCGAGTAATGCTTCTAACTGTCTGTGCTTTGATTCTTTCTTGGGATTCCAGTAATAGATTCCGATGGACATGGGAAGGTTTACTGTAACCTGTGGACCTTTAACTTGACGATGAAACACAGAAATAGCGTCGGAATTGAATACAACAGGCACCATGCCGACCTCTCTCCGGGAGAGTAATGCTTCGAACTGTCTGGGCTTTGATTCTTTTCTGGGATTCCAGTAATAGATTCCGATGGACATGGGAAGGTTTACTGTAACCTGTGGACCTTGAACTTGACGATGAAACACAGAAATTGCGTCGGATTTGAATACAACAATCACCATGCCTACTTCTCTCCGGGAGAAAAATGCTTCTAACTGTGTGTGTCTTGATTCTTTCCTGGGATTCCAGTAATTGATTCCGATGTACATGGGAAGGTTTACTGTAACCTGTGGACCTTCAACTTGACGATGAAACACAGAAATAGCGTCGGAATTGAATACAATAAACACCATGCCGTCTTCTCTCCAGGAGAATAATGCTTCTAACTGCCTGTGCTTTGATTCTTTCCTGGGATTCCAGTAATAGATTCCGATGGACATGGGAAGGTTTACTGTAACCTGTGGACCTTCAACTTGACGATGAAACACCGAAATTGCGTCGGAATGGAATACAACAGGCACCATGCCGACATCTCTCCGGGAGAGTAATGCTTCGAACTGTCTGTGCTTTGATTCTTTCCTGGGATTCCAGTAATAGATTCCGCTGGACATGGGAATGAATACTGTAACCTGTGGACCTACAACTTGACGTTAAAACACAGAAATTGCGTCTGAATTGAATACAACAAACACAATGCCGACTTCTCGCCCGGAGAGTAGTGCTTCTAACTGTCTGTGTTTTGATTCTTTCCTGGGATTCCAGTAATAGATTCCGATGGACATGGGAAGGTTTACTGTAACCTGTGGACCTTCAACTTGACGATGAAACACAGAAATTGCGTCGGAATTGAATCCAACAGTCACCATGCCGACTTCTCTCCGGGAGAGTAGTGCATCTCACTGTCTGTGCTTTGATTCTTTCCTGGGATTCTAGTAATAGATTCCGATGGACATGGGAAGGTTTACAGTAACCTGTGGACCTTCAACTTCACGATGAAACACAGAAAATGCGTCGGAAATGAGTCCAACCGGCACCATGCCGACTTCTCTCAGGGAGAGTAATGCTTCCAACTGTCAGTGCTTTGATTATTTCCTGGGATTCCAGTAATAGATTCCGATGGTCAGGGAAGGTTTACTGTAACCTGTGGACCTTCAACTTGACGATGAAACTCAGAAATTGCATCGGATTTGAATACAACAGACACCATGCCAACTACTTTCCGGAGAGTAACGCTTCTAACTGTCTGTGCTTTGATTCTTTCCTGGGATTCCAGTAATAGATTCCGATGGACATGGGAAAGTTTACTGTAACCTGTGGACCTTCCACTTGACGATAAAACACAGAAATTGTGTCGGAAATGAATACTACAGGCACCATGCCGTCTTCTCTCCGGGAGAGAAATGCTTCTAACTGTCTGTGATTTGATTCTTTCCTGGGATTCCAGTAATAGATTCCGCTGGACATGGGAGGGATTACTGTAAACTGTGCACCTTCAACTTGACAATGAAACATAGAAATTGCGTCTGAATTGAATAAAACAAACACAATGGCGACTTCTCTCCCGGAGAGTAATGCTTCTAACTGTCTGTGTTTTGATTCTTTCCCGGTTTTGCAGTAATAGATTCCAATGGACATGGGAAGGTTTACCGTAACCTGTGGACATCCAACCTGACGATGAAACACAGAAATTGCAACGGATTTGAATCCAACAAGCACCATGCCGACTTCTGTCCGGGAGAGTAATACTTCTAACTGTCTGTGCTTTGATTCTTTCCTGGGATTCCAGTAATAGATTCCGATGGACATGGGAAGGTTTACTGTAACCTGTGGACCTTCAACTTGACGATGAAACACAGAAACTGCGTCGGAATTGAATCCAACAGGCACCATGCCGACTTCTGTCTCGGAGAGTGGTTCTTCTAACTGTCTGTGCTTTGATTCTTTCCTGGGATTCCAGTAATAGATTCCGATGAACATGGGAAGGTTTACTGTAACCTGTGGACCTTCAACTTGACGATGAATAACAGAAATTGCGTCGGAATTGAATACAACAGGCACTATGCCGACTTCTGTCCGGGAGAGTAATGCTTGTAACTGTCTGTGCTTTGATTCTTTCCTGGGATTCCAGTAATAGATTTCGATGGACATGTGAAGGTTTACTGTAATTTGTGGACCTTCAACTTCACTATGGAACACAGAAATTGCGTCGGAATTGAAAACAACAGGCACCATGCCGACATCTCTCCGGCAGAGTAATGATTCTAACTGTCTGTGCTTTGATTGTTTCCTGGGATTCCAGTAACAGATTCCGACGGACATGGGAATGTTTACTGTAACCTGTGGACCTTCAACGTGACGATGAAACACAGAAATTGCGGCGGAATTAAATACAACAAACACCATGACGATTTCTCTCCGGGAGAGTAATGCTTGCAACTGTCAGTGTTTGGTTGTTTCCTGGGATTCCAGTAATAGATTCCGATGGACATGGGAAGGTTTACTGTAATCTGTGGTTCGTCAACTTGACGATGAAACACAGAAATTGCGTCTTAAATGAATACAACAGGCACCATGCCGGCTTCTGTCCGGGAGAGTAATGCTTCTAACTGTCTGTGCTTTGATTCTTTCCTGGGATTCCAGGATTGATTCCGATGGACATGGGGAAGTTTACTGTAACCAGTGGACCTTCAACTTCACGATGAAACACATAAATTGCGTCGGAAATGGAATACAACAGGCACCATGCCGGCTTCATTCGGGGAGAGTAATGCTTCCAACTGCCTGTGCTTTGATTCTTTCCTGGGATTCAAGTAATAGATTCCGATGGACATGGGAAGGTTAACTGTAACCTGTGGACCTTCAACGTGACGATGAAACCCAGAAATTGCGTCGGAATGGAATACAACAGGCAGCATGCCGACTTCTATCCCGGAGGGTAATGCTTCTAATTGTCTGTGCTTTGATTCCTTCCTCGGATTCCAGTAATGGATTCCAATGGACATGGGAGAGTGTACTGTAACCTGTGGACCTTAAACTTGACGATGAAACACAGAAATTGCGTCGGAATTGAATACAAAAGGCACCATGCCGTCTTCTCTCCGGGAGAGTAATGCTTCTAACTGTCTGTGCTTTGATTCTTTCCTGGGATTCCAGTAATAGATTCCGATGGACATGGGAAGGTTTACTGTAACCTGTGGAGCTTCAACTTGACGATGAAACACAGAAATTGCGTCGGACTTAAATACAACAGGTACCAAGCCGACTTCTGTCCGGGAGAGTAATGCTTCTAACTGTCTGTGGTTTGGGTCTTTCCTGGGATTCCAGTAATAGATTCCGATGGACATGGGAAGGTTCACTATAACCTGTGGACCTTTAACGTGACGATGAAAAACAGAAATTATCTCGGAAATGAATACAACAGGCACCATACCAACTTCTCTCCGGGAGAGTAATGTTTCTCACTGTCGTGCTTTGATTCTTTCCTGAGATTCCAGTAATAGATTCCGATGGACATGGGAAAGGTTACTGTAACCTGTGGACCTTCCACTTGACGATAAATCACAGAAATTGCGTCGGAATTGAATACGACAGGCACTATGTCGATTTCTCTCCGGGAGAGCAACGCTTCTATCTGTCTGTGCATTGTTTCATTCCTGGGATTCCAATAATGCATTCCGAAGGACTTGGGAAGGTTTACCGTAACCTGTGGAACTTCACCTTGACGATGAAGCACAGAAATTGCGTCGGAATTGAATACAACAGGCACCATGCCGACTTCTCTCCGGGAGAGTAATGTTTCAAACTGTCTGTGCATTGATTCTTTCCTGGGATTGCAGTAATAGATTCCGATGGACATGAGAAGGTTTACTGTAACCTGTGGACCTTCAACTTGACGATGAAAAACAGAAACTGCGTCGGAATTGAATACAACAGGCACCAAGCCGACTTCTGTCCGGGAGAGTAGTGCTTCTAACTGTCTGTACTTTGATTCTTTCCTGGGTTTCCAGTAATAGATTCCGATGGACATGGGAAGGTTTACTGTAACCTGTGGACCTTCAACTTGACGATGAAACACAGAAATTGCGTCGGAATTGAATACAATGGGCACCACGGCAACTTCCTTCCGGGAGAGTAATGCTTCTAACTGTCTGTGCTTTGATTCTTTCCTGGGTTTCCAGTAATAGATTCCGATGGACATGGCAAGGTTTACTGTAACCTGTGGACCTTCAGCTTGATGATGAAACACAGAAATTGCGTCGGAATGGAATACAACAGGCACCATGCCGACTTCTCTCCGGGTGATTAATGTTTCTAACTGTCTGTGCTTTGATTCTTTCCTGGGATTCCAGTAATAGATTCCGATGGACATGAGAAGGTTTACTGTAACCTGTGGACCTTCAACTTGACGATGAAACACAGAAATTGCGTCGGAATTGAATACAACAGGCACCATGCCGACTTCTCTCCGGGAGAGTAATGCTTCTAATTGTCGGTGTTTTGATTCTTTCCTGGGATTCCAGTAATAGATTCCGATGGACATGGGAAGGTTTACTGTAACCTGTGGAGCTTCAACTTGACGATGAAACACAGAAATTGCGTCGGAATTGAATACAACAGGCACCATGCCGACTTCTCTCCGGGAGAGTAATGCTTCTAACTGTCTGTGCTTTGATTCTTTCCTGGGATTCCAGTAATAGATTCCGATGGACATGGGAAGGTTTACTGTAACCTGTGGAGCTTCAACTTAACGACGAAACACAGAAATTGCGTCGGACTTAAATACAACAGGCACCAAGCCGACTTCTGTAGGGGAGAGTAATGCTTCTAACTGTCTGTGGTTTGGTTCTTTCCTGGGATTCCAGTAATAGATTCCTTTGGACATGGGAAGGTTTATTATAACCTGTGGACATTTAACGTGACGATGAAAAACAGAAATTGCATCGGAATTGCGTACAACAGGCACCATGCCGACCTCTCTCCGGGAGAGTAATGTATCTCACTGTCGTGCTTTGATTCTTTCCTGAGATTCCAGTAATAGATTCCGATGGACATGGGAAAGTTTACTGTAACCTGTGGACCTTCGACTTGATGATAAATCACAGAAATTGCGTCGGAATTGAATACAACAGGCACCATGCCGATTTCTCTCCGGGAGAGTAATGCTTCTAACTGTCTGTGCTCTGATTCTCTCCTGGGATTCCAGTAATAGATGCCGATGGACATGGGAAGGTTTACTGTAACCTGTGGACCTTCAACGTGAAGATGAAACACAGAAATTGCGTCGGAGATGAATACAACAGGCACCATGCCGACTTTTCTCCGGTCAAGTAATGTTTCTAACTGTCTGTGCTTTGATTCTTTCCAGGGATTTCAGAAATAGATTCCGTTGGACATGGGAAGGTTTACTGTAACCTGTGGACCTTCAACTTGACAATGAAACACAGAAATTGCGTCGGAATTGAATACAACAGGCACCATGCCGACTTCTCTCCGGGTGACTACTGCTTCTAACTGTCTGCGCTTTGATTCTTTCCTGGGATTCCAGTAATAGACTCCGATGGACATGGGAAAGTTTACTGTTACCTGTGGACCTTCCACTTGACGATAAAACACAGAAATTGCGTCAGAATTGAATACTACAGGCACCATGCCGACTTCTCTGGGTGAGTAATGCTTCTAACTGTCTGTGTTTGATTCTTTCCTGGGATTCCAGTAATAGATTCCGATGGACTTGGGAAGGTTTACTGTAACATGTGGTCATTCGACTTGACGATGAAACACAGAAATTGTGTCGGAATTGAATACAACAGGCACCAAGCCGACTTCTGTCCGGGAGAGTAATGCTTCTAACTGTCTGTGCTTTGATTCTTTCCTGGGATTCCAGTAATAGATTCCGATGGACATGGGAAGGTTTACTTTAACCTGTGGACCTTCAATTTCACGATGAAGCACAGAAATTAGGTCGGAATCGAATACAACAGGCACCATGCCGACTTCTGTCCGGGAGAGTAATGCTTCCAACTGTCTGTGCTTTGATTCTTTATTTTGATTCCAGTAATAGATCCGATGGGCATGCGAAGGTTTACTGTAACCTGTGGACCTTCAGCTTGACGATGAAACACAGAGATTGCGTCGGAATTGAATACAACATGCACCATGCCGACTTCTCTCCGGGAGAGTAATGCTTCCAACTGACTGTGCTTTGATTCTTTCCTGGGATTCCAGTAATAGATTACACTGGACATGGAAAGGATTACTGTAACCTATGGACCTTCAACTTGACGATGAAACACAGAAATTGCGTCTGAATTGAATACAACAAACACAATGCCGACTTATCTCCCGGAGAGTAATGCTTCTAATTGTCGGTGTTTTGATTCTTTCCTGGGATTCCAGTAATAGATTCCGATGGACATGGGAAGGTTTACTGTAACCTGTGGACCTTCAACTTGACGATGAAACACAGAAATTGCATCGGATTTGAATCCAACAAGCACCATGCCGACTTCTGTCCGGGAGAGTAATGCTTCTAACTGTCTGTGCTTTGATTTTGTCCTCGGATTCCAGTAATAGAGTCCGATGGTCATGGGAAAGTTTACTGTCACCTGTGGACCTTCAACTTGACGATGAAACACAGAAATTGCGTCGGAATTGAATACCACAGGCACCATGCCGACTTCTCTCCGGGAGAGTAATGCTTCTAACTGTCTGTGCTTTGATTCTTTCCTGGGATTCCAGTAATAGATTCCGATGGACATGGGAAGGTTTACTGTAACCTGTGGAGCTTCAACTTGACGATGAAACACAGAAATTGTGTCAGAATTGAATACTACTGGCACCATGCCGACTTCTCTGGGTGAGTAATGCTTCCAACTGACTGTGCTTTGATTCTTTCCTGGGATTCCAGTAATAGATTCCACTGGACATGGAAAGGATTACTGTAACCTATGGACCTTCAACTTGACGATGAAACACAGAAATTGCGTCTGAATTGAATACAACAAACACAATGCCGACTTATCTCCCGGAGAGTAATGCTTCTAATTGTCGGTGTTTTGATTCTTTCCTGGGATTCCAGTAATAGATTCCGATGGACATGGGAAGGTTTACTGTAACCTGTGGACCTTCAACTTGACGATGAAACACAGAAATTGCGTCTGAATTGAATACAACAAACACAATGCCGACTTATCTCCCGGAGAGTAATGCTTCTAATTGTCGGTGTTTTGATTCTTTCCTGGGATTCCAGTAATAGATTCCGATGGACATGGGAAGGTTTACTGTAACCTGTGGACCTTCAACTTGACGATGAAACACAGAAATTGCATCGGATTTGAATCCAACAAGCACCATGCCGACTTCTGTCCGGGAGAGTAATGCTTCTAACTGTCTGTGCTTTGATTTTGTCCTCGGATTCCAGTAATAGAGTCCGATGGTCATGGGAAAGTTTACTGTCACCTGTGGACCTTCAACTTGACGATGAAACACAGAAATTGCGTCGGAATTGAATACCACAGGCACCATGCCGACTTCTCTCCGGGAGAGTAATGCTTCTAACTGTCTGTGCTTTGATTCTCTCCTGGGATTCCAGTAATAGATTCCGATGGACATGGGAAGGTTTACTGTAACCTGTGGAGCTTCAACTTGACGATGAAACACAGAAATTGCGTCGGACTTAAATACAACAGGCACCAAGCCGACTTCTGTCCAGGAGAGTAATGCTTCTAACTGTCTGTGGTTTGGTTCTTTCCTGGGATTCCAGTAATAGATTACGTTGGACATGGGAAGGTTTACTATAACCTGTGGACCTTTAACATGACGATGAAAAACAGAAATTGCATCGGAATTGAATACAACAGGCACCATGCCAACTTCTCTCCGGGAGAGTAGTGTTTCTCGCTGTCGTGCTTTGATTCTTTCCTGAGATTCCAGTAATAGATTCCGATGGACATGGCAAAGTTTACTCTTACCTGTGGACCTTCCACTTGACGATAAAACACAGAAATTGCGTCAGAATTGAATACTACTGGCACCATGCCGACTTTTCTGGGTGCGTAATGCTCCTAACTGTCTGTGCTTTGATTCTTTCCTGGGATTCCAGTAATAGATTCCGATGGAAATGAGAAGGTTTACTGTAACCTGTGGACCTTCAGCTTGACGATGAAAAACAGAAACTGCGTCGGAATTGAATACAACAGGCACCAAGCCGACTTCTGTCCGGGAGAGTAATGTTTCTAAGCGTCTGCGCTTTGATACTTTCCTGGGATTCCAGTAATAGATTCCGATATACATGGGAAGGTTTACTTTAACCTGTGGACCTTCAACTTGACGATGAAACACAGAAATTGCGTCGGACTTGAATGCAACAGGCACCAAGGCGACTTCTGTCCGGGAGAGTAATGCTTCTAACTGTCTGTGGTTTGATTCTTTCCTGGGATTCCAGTAATAGATTCCGATGGACATGGGAAGGTTTACTATGACCTGTGGACCTTCAACGTGACGAAGAAACAAAGAAATTGCGTCGGAATGGAATACAACAGGCACCATGCCGACTTCTCTCCGGGAGATTAATGTTTCTAACTGTCTGTGCTTTGATTCTTTCCTGGGATTCCAGTAATAGATTCCGATGGACATGAGAAGGTTTACTGTAACCTGTGGACCTTCAACTTGACGATGAAACACAGAAATTGCGTCGGAATTGAATACAACAGGCACCATGCCGACTCCTATCCGGGAGAGTAATACTTCTAACTGTCTGTGCTTTGATTCTTTCCTGGGATTCCAGAAATAGATTCCGATGGACATGGGAAGGATTACTGTAACCTGTGGACCTTCAACTTGACGATGAAACACAGAAATTGCGTCGGAATTGAATACAACAGGCACCATGCCGACTTCTCTCCGGGAGAGTAATGTTTCCAACTGACTGTGCTTTGATTCTTTCCTGGGATTCCAGTAATAGATTCCACTGGACATGGGAAGGATTACTGTAACCTTTGGACCTTCAACTTGACGATGAAACACAGAAATTGCATCGGATTTGAATCCAACAAGCACCATGCCGACTTCTCTCCGGGAGAGTAATGCGTCTAACTGTCTGTGCTTTGATTCTGTCCTCGGATTCCAGTAAAAGAGTCCGATGGTCATGGGAAAGTTTACTGTCACCTGTGGACCTTCAACTTGACGATGAAACACAGAAATTGCGTCGGACTTGAATACAACAGGCACCATGCCGACTTCTCTCCGGGAGAGTAATGCTTCTAACTGTCTGTGCTTTGATTCTTTCCTGGGATTCCAGTAATAGATTCCGATGGACATGGGAAGGTTTAGGGTAACCTGTGGAGCTTCAACTTGACGATGAAACACAGAAATTGCGTCGGAATTGAATACAACAGGCATCATGCCGACTTATCTCCCGGAGAGTAATGCTTCTAATTGTCGGTGTTTTGATTCTTTCCTGGGATTACAGTAATAGATTCCACTGGACATGGAAAGGATTACTGTAACCTGTGGACCTTCAACTTGACGATGAAACACAGAAATTGCGTCGGAATTGAATACAACATGCACCATGCCGACTCCTATCCGGGAGAGTAATACTTCTAACTGTCTGTGCTTTGATTCTTTCCTGGGATTCCAGAAATAGATTCCGATGGACATGGGAAGGATTACTGTAACCTGTGGACCTTCAACTTGACGATGAAACACAGAAATTGCATCGGATTTGAATCCAACAAGCACCATGCCGACTTCTGTCCGGGAGAGTAATGCGTCTAACTGTCTGTGCTTTGATTCTTTCCTGGGATTCCAGTAATAGATTCCGATGGACATGGGAAAGTTTACTGTCACCTGTGGACCTTCAACTTGACGATGAAACACAGAAATTGCGTCGAACTTGAATACAACAGGCACCATGCCGACTTCTCTCCGGGAGAGTAATGCTTCTAACTGTCTGTGGTTTGGTTCTTTCCTGGGATTCCAGTAATAGATTCCGAAGGACTCGAGAAGGTTTACCGTAACCTGTGGACCTTCCACTTGACGATAAATCACAGACATTGCGTCGGAATTGAATACGACAGGCACCATGCCGATTTCTCTCCGGGAGAGCAACGCTTCTATCTGTCTGTGCATTGTTTCATTCCTGGGATTCCAGTAATGCATTCCGAAGGACTTGAGAAGGTTTACCGTAACCAGTGGACCTTCAACTTGACGATGAAGCACAGAAATTAGGTCGGAATCGAATACAACAGGCACCATGCCGACTTCTGTCCGGGAGAGTAATGCTTCCAACTGTCATTGCTTTGATTCTTTATTTTGATTCCAGTAATAGATCCGATGGACATGCGAAGGTTTACTGTAACCTGTGGACCTTCAACTTGACGATGAAACGCAGAAATTGCGTCGGAATTGAATACAACAGGCACCATGCCGACTTTTCTCCGGTAGAGTAATGTTTCTAACTGTCTGTGCTTTCATTCTTTCCAGGGATTTCAGAAATAGATTCCGATGGACATGGGAGGGTTTAATGTAACCTGTGGACCTTCAACTTGACGATGAAACACAGAAATTGCGTCGGAATTGAATACAACAGGCACCATGCCGACTTCTCTCCGGGTGACTACTGCTTCTAACTGTCTGTGCTTTGATTCTTTCCTGGGATTCCAGTAATAGACTCCGATGGACATGGGAAAGTTTACTGTTACCTGTGGACCTTCCACTTGACGATAAAACACAGAAATTGCGTCAGAATTGAATACTACTGGCACCATGCCGACTTCTCTGGGTGAGTAATGCTTCTAACTGTCTGTGTTTGATTCTTTCCTGGGATTCCAGTAAAAGATTCCGATGGACTTGGGAAGGTTTACTGTAACATGTGGTCATTCGACTTGACGATGAAACACAGAAATTGTGTCGGAATTGAATACAACAGGCACCAAGCCGACTTCTGTCCGGGAGAGTAATGCTTCTAACTGTCTGTGCTTTGATTCTTTCCTGGGATTCCAGTAATAGATTCCGATGGACATGGGAAGGTTTACTTTAACCTGTGGACCTTCAATTTGACGATGAAGCACAGAAATTAGGTCGGAATCGAATACAACAGGCACCATGCCGACTTCTGTCCGGGAGAGTAATGCTTCCAACTGTCATTGCTTTGATTCTTTATTTTGATTCCAGTAATAGATCCGATGGACATAGGAAGGATTACTGTAACCTGTGGACCTTCAACTTGACGATGAAACACAGAAATTGCGTCGGAATTGAATACAACAGGCACCATGCCGACTTCTCTCCGGGAGAGTAATGCTTCCAACTGACTGTGCTTTGATTCTTTCCAGGGATTCCAGTAATAGATTCCACTGGACATGGAAAGGATTACTGTAACCTGTGGACCTTCAACTTGACGATGAAACACAGTAATTGCGTCGGAATTGAATACAACAAAGACAATGCCGACTTATCTCCCGGAGAGTAATGCTTCTAATTGTCGGTGTTTTGATTCTTTCCTGGGATTCCAGTAATAGATTCCGATGGACATGGGAAGGTTTACTGTAACCTGTGGACCTTCAACTTGACGATGAAACACAGAAATTGCATCGGATTTGAATCCAACAAGCACCATGCCGACATCTGTCCGGGAGAGTAATGCTTCTAACTGTCTGTGCTTTGATTCTGTCCTCGGATTCCAGTAATAGAGTCCGATGGTCATGGGAAAGTTTACTGTCACCTGTGGACCTTCAACTTGACGATGAAACACAGAAATTGCGTCGGAATTGAATACCACAGGCACCATGCCGACTTCTCTCCGGGAGAGTAATGCTTCTAACTGTCTGAGCTTTGATTCTTTCCTGGGATTCCAGTAATAGATTCCGATGGACATGGGAAGGTTTACTGTAACCTGTGGAGCTTCAACTTGACGATGAAACACAGAAATTGCGTCGGACTTAAATACAACAGGCACCAAGCCGAGTTCTGTCCGGGGGAGTAATGCTTCTAACTGTCTGTGGTTTGGTTCTTTCCTGGGATTCCAGTAATAGATTCCGTTAGACATGGGAAGGTTTACTATAACCTGTGGACCTTTAACGTGACGATGAAAAACAGAAATTGCCTCGGAATTGAATACAACAGGCACCATGCTAACTTCTCTCCGGGAGAGTAATGTTTCTCACTGTCGTGCTTTCATTCTTTCCTGAGATTCCAGTAATAGATTCCGCTGGACATGGGAGAGTTTACTGTTACCTGTGGACCTTCCACTTGACGATAAAACACAGAAATTGCGTCAGAATTGAATACTACTGGCACCATGCCGACTTCTCTGGGTGAGTAATGCTTCTAACTGTCTGTGCTTTGATTCTTTCCTGGGATTCCAGTTATAGATTCCGATGGACATGAGAAGGTTTACTGTAACCTGTGGGCCTTCAACGTGACGATAAATCACAGAAATTGTGTCGGAATTGAATACGACAGGCACCATGCCGATTTCAATCCGGGAGAGCAACGCTTCTATCTGTCTGTGCATTGTTTCATTCCTGGGATTCCAGTAATGCATTCCGAAGGACTTGGGAAGGTTTACCGTAACCTGTGGACCTTCACCATGACGATGAAGCACAGAAATTGCGTCGGAATTGAATACAACAGGCACCATGCCGACTTCTCTCCGGGAGAGTAATGTATCAAACTGTCTGTGCTTTGATTCTTTCCTGGGATTCCAGTAATAGATTCCGATGGACATGAGAAGGTTTACTGTAACCTGTGGACCTTCAGCTTGACGATGAAAAACAGGAACTGCGTCGGAATTGAATACAACAGGCACCAAGCCGACTTCTGTCCGGGAGAGTAGTGCTTCTAACTGTCTGTGCTTTGATTCTTTCCTGGGTTTCCAGTAATGGATTCCGATGGACATGGGAAGGTTTACTGTAACCTGTGGACCCTCAACTTGACGATGAAACACAGAAATTGCGTCGGAATTGAATACAATGGGCACGACGGCAACTTCCTTCCGGGAGAGTAATGCTTCTAACTGTCTGTGCTTTGATTCTTTCCTGGGATTCCAGTAATAGATTCCGATGGACATGGGAAGGTTTACTGTAACCTGTGGACCTTCAGCTTGACGATGAAACACATAAATTGTGTCGGAATTGAATACAACAGGCACCAAGCCGACTTCTGTCCGGGAGAGTAATGCTTCTAACCGTCTGCGTTTTGATTCTTTCCTGGGATTCCAGTAATAGATTCCGATATACATGGGATGGTTTACTATGACCTGTGGACCTTCAACGTGACGATGAAACACAGAAATTGCGTCGGAATGGAATACAACAGGCACCAAGCCGACTTCTGTCCGGGAGAGTAGTGCTTCTAACCGTCTGCGCTTTGATTCTTTCCTGGGATTCCAGTAATAGATTCCGATATACATGGGAAGGTTTACTATGACCAGTGGACCTTCAACGTGACGATGAAACACAGAAATTGCGTCGGAATGGAATACAACAGGCACCATGCCGACTTCTCTCCGGGAGATTAATGTTTCTAACTGTCTGTGCTTTGATTCATTCCTGGGATTCCAGTAATAGATTCCGATGGACATGAGAAGGTTTACTGTAACCTGTGGACCTTCAACTTGACGATGAAACACAGAAATTGCGTCGGAATTGAATACAACAGGCACCATGCCGACTTCTCTCCGGGAGAGTAATGCTTCTATCTGTCTGTGCTTTGATTCTTTCCTGGGATTCCAGTAATAGATTCCGATGGACATGGGAATGTTTACTGTAACCTGTGGAGCTTCAACTTGACGATGAAACACAGAAATTGCGTCGGACTTAAATACAACAGGCACCAAGCCGACTTCTGTCGGGGAGAGTAATGCTTCTAACTGTCTGTGGTTGGTTCTCTCCTGGGATTCCAGTAATAGATTCCGATGGACATGGGAAGGTTTACTATAACCTGTGGACATTTAACGTGACGATGAAAAACAGAATTTGCATCGGAATTGAATACATTAGGCACCATGCCGACCTCTCTCCGGGAGAGTAATGTTTCTCACTGTCGTGTTTTGATTCTTTCCTGAGATTCCAGTAATAGATTCCGATGGACATGGGAAAGTTTACTGTAACCTGTGGACCCTCAACTTGACGATGAAACACAGAAATTGCGTCGGAAGTGAATACAATGGGCACGACGGCAACTTCCTTCCGGGAGAGTAATGCTTCTAAGTGTCTGTGCTTTGATTCTTTCCTGGGATTCCAGTAATAGATTCCGATGGACATGGGAAGGTTTACTGTAACCTGTGGACCTTCAGCTTGACGATGAAACACATAAATTGTGTCGGAATTGAATACAACAGGCACCAAGCCGACTTCTGTCCGGGAGAGTAATGCTTCTAACCGTCTGCGCTTTGATTCTTTCCTGGGATTCCAGTAATAGATTCCGATATACATGGGAAGGTTTACTATGACCTGTGGACCTTCAACGTGACGATGAAACACAGAAATTGCGTCGGAATGGAATACAACAGGCACCAAGCCGACTTCTGTCCGGGAGAGTAATGCTTCTAACCGTCTGCGCTTTGATTCTTTCCTGGGATTCCAGTAATAGATTCCGATATACATGGGAAGGTTTACTATGACCAGTGGACCTTCAACGTGACGATGAAACACAGAAATTGCGTCGGAATGGAATACAACAGGCACCATGCCGACTTCTCTCCGGGAGATTAATGTTTCTAACTGTCTGTGCTTTGATTCATTCCTGGGATTCCAGTAATAGATTCCGATGGACATGAGAAGGTTTACTGTAACCTGTGGACCTTCAACTTGACGATGAAACACAGAAATTGCGTCGGAATTGAATACAACAGGCACCATGCCGAGTTCTCTCCGGGAGAGTAATGCTTCTATCTGTCTGTGCTTTGATTCTTTCCTGGGATTCCAGTAATAGATTCCGATGGACATGGGAATGTTTACTATAACCTGTGGAGCTTCAACTTGACGATGAAACACAGAAATTGCGTCGGACTTAAATACAACAGGCACCAAGCCGACTTCTGTCCGGGAGAGTAATGCTTCTAACTGTCTGTGGTTGGTTCTCTCCTGGGATTCCAGTAATAGATTCCGATGGACATGGGAAGGTTTACTATAACCTGTGGACATTTAACGTGACGATGAAAAACAGAATTTGGATCGGAATTGAATACATTAGGCACCATGCCGACTTCTCTCCGGGAGAGTAATGTTTCTCACTGTCGTGCTTTGATTCTTTCCTGAGATTCCAGTAATAGATTCCGATGGACATGGGAAAGTTTACTGTAACCTGTGGACCTTCCACTTGACGATAAATCACAGAAATTGCGTCGGTATTGAATACAACAGGCACCATGCCGATTTCTCTCCGGGAGAGTAACGCTTCTATCTGTCTGTGCATTGTTTCATTCCTGGGATTCCAGTAATGCATTCCGAAGGACTTGGGAAGGTTTACCGTAACCTGTGGACCTTCAACTTGACGATGAAACACAGAAATTGTGTCGGAATTGAATACAACAGGCACCAAGCCAACTTCTGTCCGGGAGAGTAATGCTTCTAACTGTCTGTGCTCTGATTCTCTCCTGGGATTCCAGTAATAGATGCCGATGGACATGGGAAGGTTTACTGTACCCTGTGGACCTTCAACTTGACGATGAAACACAGAAATTGCATCGGATTTGAATCCAACAAGCACCATGCCGACATCTGTCCGGGAGAGTAATGCTTCTAACTGTCTGTGCTTTGATTCTGTCCTCGGATTCCAGTAATAGAGTCCGATGGTCATGGGAAAGTTTACTGTCACCTGTGGACCTTCAACTTGACGATGAAACACAGAAATTGCGTCGGAATTGAATACCACAGGCACCATGCCGACTTCTCTCCGGGAGAGTAATGCTTCTAACTGTCTGAGCTTTGATTCTTTCCTGGGATTCCAGTAATAGATTCCGATGGACATGGGAAGGTTTACTGTAACCTGTGGAGCTTCAACCTGACGATGAAACACAGAAATTGCGTCGGACTTAAATACAACAGGCACCAAGCCGAGTTCTGTCCGGGAGAGTAATGCTTCTAACTGTCTGTGGTTTGGTTCTTTCCTGGGATTCCAGTAATAGATTCCGTTAGACATGGGAAGGTTTACTATAACCTGTGGACCTTTAACGTGACGATGAAAAACAGAAATTGCCTCGGAATTGAATACAACAGGCACCATGCTAACTTCTCTCCGGGAGAGTAATGTTTCTCACTGTCGTGCTTTCATTCTTTCCTGAGATTCCAGTAATAGATTCCGCTGGACATGGGAAAGTTTACTGTTACCTGTGGACCTTCCACTTGACGATAAAACACAGAAATTGCGTCAGAATTGAATACTAACTGGCACCATGCCGACTTCTCTGGGTGAGTAATGCTTCTAACTGTCTGTGCTTTGATTCTTTCCTGGGATTCCAGTTATAGATTCCGATGGACATTGGAAGGTTTACTGTAACCTGTGGGCCTTCAACGTGACGATAAATCACAGAAATTGTGTCGGAATTGAATACGACAGGCACCATGCCGATTTCTCTCCGGGAGAGCAACGCTTCTATCTGTCTGTGCATTGTTTCATTCCTGGGATTCCAGTAATGCATTCCGAAGGACTTGGGAAGGTTTACCGTAACCTGTGGACCTTCACCATGACGATGAAGCACAGAAATTGCGTCGGAATTGAATACAACAGGCACCATGCCGACTTCTCTCCGGGAGAGTAATGTATCAAACTGTCTGTGCTTTGATTCTTTCCTGGGATTCCAGTAATAGATTCCGATGGACATGAGAAGGTTTACTGTAACCTGTGGACCTTCAGCTTGACGATGAAAAACAGGAACTGCGTCGGAATTGAATACAACAGGCACCAAGCCGACTTCTGTCCGGGAGAGTAGTGCTTCTAACTGTCTGTGCTTTGATTCTTTCCTGGGTTTCCAGTAATGGATTCCGATGGACATGGGAAGGTTAACTGTAACCTGTGGACCCTCAACTTGACGATGAAACACAGAAATTGCGTCGGAATTGAATACAATGGGCACGACGGCAACTTCCTTCCGGGAGAGTAATGCTTCTAACTGTCTGTGCTTTGATTCTTTCCTGGGATTCCAGTAATAGATTCCGATGGACATGGGAAGGTTTACTGTAACCTGTGGACCTTCAGCTTGACGATGAAACACATAAATTGTGTCGGAATTGAATACAACAGGCACCAAGCCGACTTCTGTCCGGGAGAGTAATGCTTCTAACCGTCTGCGCTTTGATTCTTTCCTGGGATTCCAGTAATAGATTCCGATATACATGGGAAGGTTTACTATGACCTGTGGACCTTCAACGTGACGATGAAACACAGAAATTGCGTCGGAATGGAATACAACAGGCACCAAGCCGACTTCTGTCCGGGAGAGTAGTGCTTCTAACCGTCTGCGCTTTGATTCTTTCCTGGGATTCCAGTAATAGATTCCGATATACATGGGAAGGTTTACTATGACCAGTGGACCTTCAACGTGACGATGAAACACAGAAATTGCGTCGGAATGGAATACAACAGGCACCATGCCGACTTCTCTCCGGGAGATTAATGTTTCTAACTGTCTGTGCTTTGATTCATTCCTGGGATTCCAGTAATAGATTCCGATGGACATGAGAAGGTTTACTGTAACCTGTGGACCTTCAAATTGACGATGAAACACAGAAATTGCGTCGGAATTGAATACAACAGGCACCATGCCGACTTCTCTCCGGGAGAGTAATGCTTCTATCTGTCTGTGCTTTGATTCTTTCCTGGGATTCCAGTAATAGATTCCGATGGACATGGGAATGTTTACTGTAACCTGTGGAGCTTCAACTTGACGATGAAACACAGAAATTGCGTCGGACTTAAATACAACAGGCACCAAGCCGACTTCTGTCCGGGAGAGTAATGCTTCTAACTGTCTGTGGTTGGTTCTCTCCTGGGATTCCAGTAATAGATTCCGATGGACATGGGAAGGTTTACTATAACCTGTGGACATTTAACGTGACGATGAAAAACAGAATTTGCATCGGAATTGAATACATTAGGCACCATGCCGACTTCTCTCCGGGAGAGTAATGTTTCTCACTGTCGTGCTTTGATTCTTTCCTGAGATTCCAGTAATAGATTCCGATGGACATGGGAAAGTTTACTGTAACCTGTGGACCCTCAACTTGACGATGAAACACAGAAATTGCGTCGGAAGTGAATACAATGGGCACGACGGCAACTTCCTTCCGGGAGAGTAATGCTTCTAACTGTCTGTGCTTTGATTCTTTCCTGGGATTCCAGTAATAGATTCCGATGGACATGGGAAGGTTTACTGTAACCTGTGGACCTTCAGCTTGACGATGAAACACATAAATTGTGTCGGAATTGAATACAACAGGCACCAAGCCGACTTCTGTCCGGGAGAGTAATGCTTCTAACCGTCTGCGCTTTGATTCTTTCCTGGGATTCCAGTAATAGATTTCGATATACATGGGAAGGTTTACTATGACCTGTGGACCTTCAACGTGACGATGAAACACAGAAATTGCGTCGGAATGGAATACAACAGGCCCCAAGCCGACTTCTGTCCGGGAGAGTAATGCTTCTAACCGTCTGCGCTTTGATTCTTTCCTGGGATTCCAGTAATAGATTCCGATATACATGGGAAGGTTTACTATGACCAGTGGACCTTCAACGTGACGATGAAACACAGAAATTGCGTCGGAATGGAATACAACAGGCACCATGCCGACTTCTCTCTGGGAGATTAATGTTTCTAACTGTCTGTGCTTTGATTCATTCCTGGGATTCCAGTAATAGATTCCGATGGACATGAGAAGGTTTACTGTAACCTGTGGACCTTCAACTTGACGATGAAACACAGAAATTGCGTCGGAATTGAATACAACAGGCACCATGCCGAGTTCTCTCCGGGAGAGTAATGCTTCTTTCTGTCTGTGCTTTGATTCTTTCCTGGGATTCCAGTAATAGATTCCGATGGACATGGGAATGTTTACTATAACCTGTGGAGCTTCAACTTGACGATGAAACACAGAAATTGCGTCGGACTTAAATACAACAGGCACCAAGCCGACTTCTGTCCGGGAGAGTAATGCTTCTAACTGTCTGTGGTTGGTTCTCTCCTGGGATTCCAGTAATAGATTCCGATGGACATGGGAAGGTTTACTATAACCTGTGGACATTTAACGTGACGATGAAAAACAGAATTTGGATCGGAATTGAATACATTAGGCACCATGCCGACTTCTCTCCGGGAGAGTAATGTTTCTCACTGTCGTGCTTTGATTCTTTCCTGAGATTCCAGTAATAGATTCCGATGGACATGGGAAAGTTTACTGTAACCTGTGGACCTTCCACTTGACGATAAATCATAGAAATTGCGTCGGTATTGAATACAACAGGCACCATGCCGATTTCTCTCCGGGAGAGTAACGCTTCTATCTGTCTGTGCATTGTTTCATTCCTGGGATTCCAGTAATGCATTCCGAAGGACTTGGGAAGGTTTACCGTAACCTGTGGACCTTCAACTTGACGATGAAACACAGAAATTGTGTGGGAATTGAATACAACAGGCACCAAGCCAACTTCTGTCCGGGAGAGTAATGCTTCTAACTGTCTATGCTCTGATTCTCTCCTGGGATTCCAGTAATAGATGCCGATGGACATGGGAAGGTTTACTGTAACCTGTGGACCTTCAACGTGACGATGAAACACAGAAATTGCGTCGGAAATGAATACAACAGGCACCATGCCGACTTTTCTCCGGTAGAGTAATGTTTCTAATTGTCGGTGTTTTGATTCTTTCCTGGGATTCCAGTAATAGATTCCGATGGACATGGGAAGGTTTACTGTAACCTGTGGACCTTCAACTTGACGATGAAACACAGAAATTGCGTCGGAATTGAATACCACAGGCACCATGCCGACTTCTCTCCGGGAGAGTAATGCTTCTAACTGTCTGAGCTTTGATTCTTTCCTGGGATTCCAGTAATAGATTCCGATGGACATGGGAAGGTTTACTGTAACCTGTGGAGCTTCAACTTGACGATGAAACACAGAAATTGCGTCGGACTTAAATACAACAGGCACCAAGCCGAGTTCTGTCCGGGAGAGTAATGCTTCTAACTGTCTGTGCTTTGGTTCTTTCCTGGGATTCCAGTAATAGATTCCGTTAGACATGGGAAGGTTTACTATAACCTGTGGACCTTTAACGTGACGATGAAAAACAGAAATTGCCTCGGAATTGAATACAACAGGCACCATGCTAACTTCTCTCCGGGAGAGTAATGTTTCTCACTGTCGTGCTTTCATTCTTTCCTGAGATTCCAGTAATAGATTCCGCTGGACATGGGAAAGTTTACTGTTACCTGTGGACCTTCCACTTGACGATAAAACACAGAAATTGCGTCAGAATTGAATACTACTGGCACCATGCCGACTTCTCTGGGTGCGTAATGCTTCTAACTGTCTGTGCTTTGATTCTTTCCTGGGATTCCAGTTATAGATTCCGATGGACATGAGAAGGTTTACTGTAACCTGTGGGCCTTCAACGTGACGATAAATCACAGAAATTGTGTCGGAATTGAATACGACAGGCACCATGCCGATTTCTCTCCGGGAGAGCAACGCTTCTATCTGTCTGTGCATTGTTTCATTCCTGGGATTCCAGTAATGCATTCCGAAGGACTTGGGAAGGTTTACCGTAACCTGTGGACCTTCACCATGACGATGAAGCACAGAAATTGCGTCGGAATTGAATACAACAGGCACCATGCCGACTTCTCTCCGGGAGAGTAGTGTATCAAACTGTCTGTGCTTTGATTCTTTCCTGGGATTCCAGTAATAGATTCCGATGGACATGAGAAGGTTTACTGTAACCTGTGGACCTTCAGCTTGACGATGAAAAACAGGAACTGCGTCGGAATTGAATACAACAGGCACCAAGCCGACTTCTGTCCGGGAGAGTAGTGCTTCTAACTGTCTGTGCTTTGATTCTTTCCTGGGTTTCCAGTAATGGATTCCGATGGACATGGGAAGGTTTACTGTAACCTGTGGACCCTCAACTTGACGATGAAACACAGAAATTGCGTCGGAATTGAATACAATGGGCACGACGGCAACTTCCTTCCGGGAGAGTAATGCTTCTAACTGTCTGTGCTTTGATTCTTTCCTGGGATTCCAGTAATAGATTCCGATGGACATGGGAAGGTTTACTGTAACCTGTGGACCTTCAGCTTGACGATGAAATACATAAATTGTGTCGGAATTGAATACAACAGGCACCAAGCCGACTTCTGTCCGGGAGAGTAATGCTTCTAACCGTCTGCGCTTTGATTCTTTCCTGGGATTCCAGTAATAGATTCCGATATACATGGGAAGGTTTACTATCACCTGTGGACCTTCAACGTGACGATGAAACACAGAAATTGCGTCGGAATGGAATACAACAGGCACCAAGCCGACTTCTGTCCGGGAGAGTAGTGCTTCTAACCGTCTGCGCTTTGATTCTTTCCTGGGATTCCATTAATAGATTCCGATATACATGGGAAGGTTTACTATGACCAGTGGACCTTCAACGTGACGATGAAACACAGAAATTGCGTCTGAATGGAATACAACAGGTACCATGCCGACTTCTCTCCGGGAGATTAATGTTTCTAACTGTCTGTGCTTTGATTCATTCCTGGGATTCCAGTAATAGATTCCGATGGACATGAGAAGGTTTACTGTAACCTGTGGACCTTCAACTTGACGATGAAACACTGAAATTGCGTCGGAATTGAATACAACAGGCACCATGCCGACTTCTCTCCGGGAGAGTAATGCTTCTATCTGTCTGTGCTTTGATTCTTTCCTGGGATTCCAGTAATAGATTCCGATGGACATGGGAATGTTTACTGTAACCTGTGGAGCTTCAACCTGACGATGAAACACAGAAATTGCGTCGGACTTAAATACAACAGGCACCAAGCCGACTTCTGTCCGGGAGAGTAATGCTTCTAACTGTCTGTGGTTGGTTCTCTCCTGGGATTCCAGTAATAGATTCCGATGGACATGGGAAGGTTTACTATAACCTGTGGACATTTAACGTGACGATGAAAAACAGAATTTGCATCGGAATTGAATACATTAGGCACCATGCCGACTTCTCTCTGGGAGAGTAATGTTTCTCACTGTCGTGCTTTGATTCTTTCCTGAGATTCCAGTAATAGATTCCGATGGACATGGGAAAGTTTACTGTAACCTGTGGACCTTCCACTTGACGATAAATCACAGAAATTGCGTCGGTATTGAATACAACAGGCACCATGCCGATTTCTCTCCGGGAGAGTAACGCTTCTATCTGTCTGTGCATTGTTTCATTCCTGGGATTCCAGTAATGCATTCCGAAGGACTTGGGAAGGTTTACGGTAACCTGTGGACCTTCAACTTGACGATGAAACACAGAAATTGTGTCGGAATTGAATACAACAGGCACCAAGCCAACTTCTGTCCGGGAGAGTAATGCTTCTAACTGTCTGTGCTCTGATTCTCTCCTGGGATTCCAGTAATAGATGCCGATCGACATGGGAAGGTTTACTGTAACCTGTGGACCTTCAACGTGACGATGAAACACAGAAATTGCGTCGGAAATGAATACAACAGGCACCATGCCGACTTTTCTCCGGTAGAGTAATGTTTCTAACTGTCTGTGCTTTGATTCTTTCCAGGGATTTCAGAAATAGATTCCGATGTACATGGGAAGGTTTACTGTAACCTGTGGACCTTCAACTTGACGATGAAACACAGAAATTGCGTCGGAATTGAATACAACAGGCACCATGCCGACTTCTCTCCGGGTGACTACTGCTTCTAACTGTCTGTGCTTTGATTCTTTCCTGGGATTCCAGTAATAGATTCCGATGGACATGGGAAAGTTTACTGTTACCTGTGGACCTTCCACTTGACGATAAAACACAGAAATTGCGTCAGAATTGAATACTACTGGCACCATGCCGACTTCTCTGGGTGAGTAATGCTTCTAACTGTCTGTGCTTTGATTCTTTCCTGGGATTCCAGTAATAGATTCCGATGGACTTGGGAAGGTTTACTGTAACATGTGGACATTCCACTTGACGATGAAACACAGAAATTGTGTCGGAATTGAATACAACAGGCACCATGCCGACTTCTGTCCGGGAGAGTAATGCTTCTAACTGTCTGTGCTTTGATTCTTTCCTGGGATTCCAGTAATAGATTCCGATGGACATGGGAAGGTTTACTCTAACCTGTGGACCTCCAATTTGACGATGAAGCAGAGAAATTAGGTCGGAATCGAATACAACAGGCACCATGCCGACTTCTGTCCGGGAGAGTAATGCTTCCAACTGTCTGTGCTTTGATTCTTTATTTTGACTCCAGTAATAGATTCGATGGACATGCGAAGGTTTACTGTAACCTGTGGACCTTCAACTTGACGATGAAACACAGAAATTGCGTCGGAATTGAATACAACAGGCACCATGCCGACTTCTCTCCGGGTGACTACTGCTTCTAACTGTCTGTGCTTTGATTCTTTCCTGGGATTCCAGTAATAGATTCCGATGGACATGAGAATGTTTACTGTAACCTGTGGACCTTCAACTTGACGATGAAACACAGAAATTGCGTCGGAATTGAATACAACAGGCACCAAGCCGACTTCTCTCCGGGAGAGTATTGCTTATAACTGTCTGTGCTTTGATTCTTTCCTGGGATTCCAGAAATAGATTCCGATGGACATGGGAAGGATTACTGTAACCTGTGGACCTTCAACTTGACGATGAAACACAGAAATTGCGTCGGAATTGAATACAACAGGCACCATGCCGACTTCTCTCCGGGAGAGAAATGCTTCCAAATGGCTGTGCTTTGATTCTTTCCTGGGATTCCAGCAATAGATTCCACTGGACATGGAAAGGATTACTGTAACCTGTGGCCCTTCAACTTGACGATGAAACACAGAAATTGCGTCGGAATTAAATACAACAGGCACCAAGCCGACTTCTGTCCGGGAGAGTAATGCTTCTAACCGTCTGCGCTTTGATTCATTCCTGGGTGTCCAGTAATAGATTCCGATATACATGGGAAGGTTTACTATGACCTGTGGACCTTCAACGTGACGATGAAACACAGAAATTGCGTCGGAATGGAATACAACAGGCACCATGCCGACTTCTCTCCGGGAGATTAATGTTTCTAACTGTCTGTGCTTTGATTCTTTCCTGGGATTCCAGTAATAGATTCCGATGGACATGAGAAGGTTTACTGTAACCTGTGGACCTTCAACGTGACGATGAAACACAGAAATTGCGTCGGAATAGAATACAACAGGCACCATGCCTACTTCTGTCGGGGAGAGTAATGCTTCTAACTGTCTGTGCTTTGATTGTTTCCTGGGATTCCAGAAATAGATTCCGATGGACATGGGAAGGATTACTGTAACCTGTGGACCTTCAACTTGACGATGAAACACAGAAATTGCGACGGAATTGAATACAACAGGCACCATGCCGACTTCTCTCCGGGAGAGTAATGCTTCCAACTGTCTGTGCTTTGATTCTTTCCTGGGATTCCAGTAATAAATTCCACTGGACATGGAAAGGATTACTGTAACCTGTGGACCTTCAACTTGACGATGAAACACAGAAATTGCTTCGGAATTGAATACAACAAACACAATGCCGACTTATCTCCCGGAGAGTAATGCTTCTAATTGTCGGTGGTTTGATTCTTTCCTGGGATTCCAGTAATAGATTCCGATGGACATGGGAAGGTTTACTGTAACCTGTGGACCTTCAACTTGACGATGAAACACAGAAATTGCATCGGATTTGAATCCAACAAGCACCATGCCGACTTCTGTCCGGGAGAGTAATGCTTCTAACTGTCTGTGCTTTGATTCTGTCCTCGGATTCCAGTAAAAGATTCCGATGCACATGGGAATGTTTACTGTAACCTGTGGACCTTCAACTTGACGATGAAACACAGAAATTGCGTCGGAATTGAATACAACAGGCACCAAGCCGACTTCTCTCCGGGAGAGTATTGCTTATAACTGTCTGTGCTTTGATTCTTTCCTGGGATTCCAGAAATAGATTCCGATGGACATGGGAAGGATTACTGTAACCTGTGGACCTTCAACTTGACGATGAAACACAGAAATTGCGTCGGAATTGAATACAACAGGCACCATGCCGACTTCTCTCCGGGAGAGAAATGCTTCCAACTGGCTGTGCTTTGATTCTTTCCTGGGATTCCAGCAATAGATTCCACTGGACATGGAAAGGATTACTGTAACCTGTGGCCCTTCAACTTGACGATGAAACACAGAAATTGCGTCGGAATTGAATACAACAGGCACCAAGCCGACTTCTGTCCGGGAGAGTAATGCTTCTAACCGTCTGCGCTTTGATTCTTTCCTGGGTGTCCAGTAATAGATTCCGATATACATGGGAAGGTTTACTATGACCTGTGGACCTTCAACGTGACGATGAAACACAGAAATTGCGTCGGAATGGAATACAACAGGCACCATGCCGACCTCTCTCCGGGAGAGTATTGCTTATAACTGTCTGTGCTTTGATTCTTTCCTGGGATTCCAGAAATAGATTCCGATGGACATGGGAAGGATTACTGCAACCTGTGGACCTTCAACTTGACGATGAAACACAGAAATTGCGTCGGAATTGAATACAACAGGCACCAAGCCGACTTCTCTCCGGGAGAGTATTGCTTATAACTGTCTGTGCTTTGATTCTTTCCTGGGATTCCAGAAATAGATTCCGATGGACATGGGAAGGATTACTGTAACCTGTGGACCTTCAACTTGACGATGAAACACAGAAATTGCGTCGGATTTCAATACAACAGGCACCATGCCGACTTCTCTCCTGGAGAGAAATGCTTCCAACTGGCTGTGCTTTGATTCTTTCCTGGGATTCCAGCAATAGATTCCTCTGGACATGGAAAGGATTACTGTAACCTGTGGCCCTTCAACTTGACGATGAAACACAGAAATTGCGTCGGAATTGAATACAACAGGCACCATGCCTACTTCTGTCGGGGAGAGTAATGCTTCTAACTGTCTGTGCTTTGATTCTTTCCTGGGATTCCAGTAATAGATTCCGATGGACATGAGAAGGTTTACTGTATCCTGTGGACCTTCAACTTGACGATGAAACACAGAAATTGCGTCGGAATTGAATACAACAGGCACCATGCCTACTTCTGTCGGGGAGAGTAATGCTTCTAACTGTCTGTGCTTTGATTGTTTCCTGGGATTCCAGAAATAGATTCCGATGGACATGGGAAGGATTACTGTAACCTGTGGACCTTCAACTTGACGATGAAACACAGAAATTGCGACGGAATTGAATACAACAGGCACCATGCCGACTTCTTTCCGGGAGAGTAATGCTTCTAACTGTCTGTGGTTTGGTTCTTTCCTGGGATTCCAGTAATAGATTCCGATGGACATGGGAAGGTTTACTATGACCTGTGGACTTTTAACGTGACGATGAAAAACAGAAATTGCATCGGAATTGAATACAACAGGCACCATGCCGACTTCTCTCCGGGAGAGTAATGCTTCTCACTGTCGTGCTTTGATTCTTTCCTGAGATTCCAGTAATAGATTCCGATGGACATGGGAAAGTTTACTGTAACCTGTGGACCTTCCACTTGACGATAAATCACAGAAATTGCGTCGGAATTGAATACAACAGGCACCATGCCGATTTCTCTCCGGGAGAGTAACGCTTCTATCTGTCTGTGTATTGTTTCATTCCTGGGATTCCAGTAATGCATTCCGAAGGACTTGGGAAGGTTTACCGTAACCTGTGGACCTTCAACTTGACGATGAAACACAGAAATTGTGTCGGAATTGAATACAACAGGCACCAAGCCGACTTCTGTCCGGGAGAGTAATGCTTCTAACTGTCTGTGCTCTGATTCTCTCCTGGGATTCCAGTAATAGATGCCGATGGACATTGGAAGGTTTACTGTAACCTGTGGACCTTCAACGTGACGATGAAACACAGAAATTGCGTCGGAGATGAATACAACAGGCACCATGCCGACTTTTCTCCGGTAGAGTAATGTTTCTAACTGTCTGTGCTTTGTTTCTTTCCAGGGATTTCAGAAATAGATTCCGATGGACATGGGAAGGTTTACTGTAACCTGTGGACCTTCAACTTGACGATGAAACACAGAAATTGCGTCGGAATTGAATACAACAGGCACCATGCCGACTTCTCTCCGGGTGACTACTGCTTCTAACTGTCTGTGCTTTGATTCTTTCCTGGGATTCCAGTAATAGATTCCGATGGGCATGGGAAAGTTTACTGTTACCTGTGGACCTTCCACTTGACGATAAAACACAGAAATTGCGTCAGAATTGAATACTACTGGCACCATGCCGACTTCTCTGGGTGAGTAATGCTTCTAACTGTCTGTGCTTTGATTCTTTCCTGGGATTCCAGTAATAGATTCCGATGGACATGGGAAGGTTTACTTTAACCTGTGGACCTTCAATTTGACGATGAAGCACAGAAATTAGGTCGGAATCGAATACAACAGGCACCATGCCGACTTCTGTCCGGGAGAGTAATGCTTCCAACTGTCTGTGCTTTGATTCTTTATTTTGATTCCAGTAATAGATCCAAAGGCCATGCGAAGGTTTACTGTAACCTGTGGACCTTCAACTTGACGATGAAAAACAGAAACTGCGTCGGAATTGAATACAACAGGCACCAAGCCGACTTCTGTCCGGGAGAGTAGTCCTTTTAACTGTCTGTGCTTTGATTCTTTCCTGGGTTTCCAGTAATAGATTCCGATGGACATGGGAAGGTTTATTGTAACCTGTGGACCTTCAGCTTGACAATGAAACACAGAAATTGTGGCGGAATTGAATACAACAGGCACCAAGCCGACTTCTGTCCGGGAGAGTAATGCTTCTAACCGTCTGCGCTTTGATTCTTTCCTGGGATTCCAGTAATAGATTCCGATATACATGGGAAATTTTACTTTAACCTGTGGACCTTCAACGTGACGATGAAACACAGAAATTGCGTCGGAATTGAATACAACAGGCACCATGCCGACTTCTCTCCGGGAGAGTAATGTTTCTAACTGTCTGTGATTTAATTCTTTCCTGGTATTCCAGAAATAGATTCCGATGGACATGGGAAGGATTACTGTAACCTGTGGACCTTCAACTTGACGACGAAACACAGAAATTGCGTCGGAATTGAATAAAACAGGCACCATGCCGACTTCTCTCCGGGAGAGTAATGCTTCCAACTGTCTGTGCTTTGATTCTTTCCTGGGATTCCAGTAATAAATTCCACTGGACATGGAAAGGATTACTGTAACCTGTGGACCTTCAACTTGACGATGAAAGACAGAAATTGCGTCGGAATTGAATACAACAAACACAATGCCGACTTATCTCCCGGAGAGTAATGCTTCTAATTGTCGGTGTTTTGATTCTTTCCTGGGATTCCAGTAAGAGATTCCGATGGACATGGGAAGGTTTACTGTAACCTGTGGACCTTCAACTTGACGATGAAACACAGAAATTGCATCGGATTTGAATCCAACAAGCACCATGCCGACTTCTGTCCGGGAGAGTAATGCTTCTAACTGTCTGTGCTTTGATTCTGTCCTCGGATTCCAGTAATAGACTCCGATGGACATGGGAAAGTTTACTGTGACCTGTGGACCTTCAACTTGACGATGAAACACAGAAATTGCGTCGGAATTGAATACAACAGGCACCATGCCGACTTCTCTCTGCGAGAGTAATGCTTCTAACTGTCTGTGCTTTGATTCTTTCCTGGGATTCCAGTAATAGATTCCGATGGACATGGGAAGGTTTACTATAACCTGTGGACATTTAACGTGACGATGAAAAACAGAAATTGCATCGGAATTGAATACAACAGGCACCATGCCGACTTCTCTCCGGGAGAGTAATGCTTCTCACTGTTGTGCTTTGATTCTTTCCTGAGATTCCAGTAATAGATTCGGACGGACATGGGAAAGTTTACTGTAACCTGTGGACCTTCCACTTGACGATAAATCACAGAAATTGCGTCGGAATTGAATACAACAGGCACCATGCCGATTTCTCTCCGGGAGAGTAACGCTTCTATCTGTCTGTGCATTGTTTCATTCCTGGGATTCCAGTAATGCATTCCGAAGGACTTATGAAGGTTTACCGTAACCTGTGGACCTTCAACTTGACGATGAAACACAGAAATTGTGTCGGAATTGAATACAACAGGCACCAAGCCGACTTCTGTCCGGGAGAGTAATGCTTCTAACTGTCTGTGCTCTAATTCTCTCCTGGGATTCCAGTAATAGATGCCGATGGACATGGGAAGGTTTACTGTAACCTGCGGACCTTCAACGTGACGATGAAACACAGAAATTGGGTCGGAGATGAATACAACAGGCACCATGCCGACTTTTCTCCGGTAGAGTAATGTTTCTAACTGTCTGTGCTTTGATTCTTTCCAGGGATTTCAGAAATAGATTCCGATGGACATGGGAAGGTTAACTGTTACCTGTGGAGCTTCCACTTGACGATAAACCACAGAAATTGCGTCCTAATTGAATACTACTGGCACCATGCCGACTTCTCTGGGTGAGTAATGCTTCTAACTGTCTGTGCTTTGATTCTTTCCTGGGATTCCAGTAATAGATTCCGATGGACTTGGGAAGGTTTACTGTAACATGTGGACATTCCACTTGACGATGAAACACAGAAATTGTGTCGGAATTGAATACAACAGGCACCATGCTGACTTATGTCCGGGAGAGTAATGCTTCTAACTGTCTGTGCTTTGATTCTTTCCTGGGATTCCAGTAATAGATTCCGATGGACATGGGAAGGTTTACTTTAACCTGTGGACCTTCAATTTGACGATGAAGCACAGAAATTAGGTCGGAATCGAATACAACAGGCACCATGCCGACTTCTGTCCGGGAGAGTAATGTTTCCAACTGTCTGTGCTCTGATTCTTTATTTTGATTCCAGTAATAGATCCGATGGACATTCGAAGGTTTACTGAAACCTGTGGACCTTCAACGTGACGATGAAAAACAGAAACTGCGTCGGAATTGAATACAACAGGCACCAAGCCGACTTCTGTCCGGGAGAGTAGTGCTTTTAACTGTCTGTGCTTTGATTCTTTCCTGGGTTTCCAGTAATAGATTCCGATGGACATGGGAAGGTTTACTGTGACCTGTGGACCTTCAACTTGACGATGAAACACAGAACATGCGTCGGAATTGAATACAATGATTACCACGGCAACTTCCTTCCGGGAGTGTAATGCTTCTAACTGTCTGTGCTTTGATTCTTTCCTGTTATTCCAGTAACAGATTCCGATGGACATGGGAAGGTTTAGTGTAACCTGTGGACCTTCAGCTTGACGATGAAACACAGAAATTGTGTCGGAATTGAATACAACAGGCACCAAGCCGACTTCTGTCCGGGAGAGTAATGCTTCTAACCGTCTGCGCTTTGATTCTTTCCTGGGATTCCAGTAATAGATTCCGATATACATGGGAAGGTTTACTTTAACCTGTGGACCTTCAACATGACGATGGAACACAGAAATTGCGTCGGACTTGAATGCAACAGGTACCAAGGCGACTTCTGTCCGGGAGAGTAATGCTTCTAACTGTCTGTGGTTTGATTCTTTCCTGGGATTCCAGTAATAGATTCCGATGGACATGGGAAGGTTTACTATGACCTGTGGACCTTCAACGTGACGATGAAACACAGAAATTGCGTCGGAATTGAATACAACAGGCACCATGCCGACTTCTCTCCGGGAGGGTAATGTTTCTAACTGTCTGTGCTTTGATTCTTTCCTGGGATTCCAGTAATAGGTTCCGATGGACATGAGAAGGTTTACTGTAACCTGTGGACCTTCAACTTGACGATGAAACATAGAAATTGCGTCGGAATTGAATACAACAGGCACCATGCCGACTTCTCTCCGGGAGAGTAATGCTTCTAACTGTCTGTGCTTTGATTCTTTCCTGGGATTCCAGTAATAGATTCCGATGTTAATGAGAAGGTTTACTGTAACCTGTGGACCTTCAACTTGACGATGAAACATAGAAATTGCGTCGGAATTGAATACAACAGGCACCATGCCGACTTTTCTCCCGGAGAGTAATGCTTCTAACTATCTGTGCTTTGATTATTTCCTGGGATTCCAGTAATAGATTCCGATGGACATGGGAAGGTTTACTGTAACCTGTGGACCTTCAACTTGACGATGAAACACAGAAATTGCATCGGATTTGAATCCAACAAGCACCATGCCGACTTCTGTCCGGGAGAGTAATGCTTCTAACTGTCTGTGCTTTGATTCTGTCCTCGGATTCCAGTAATAGAGTCCGATGGTCATGGGAAAGTTTACTGTCACCTGTGGACCTTCAACTTGACGATGAAACACAGAAATTGCGTCGGAATTGAATACAACAGGCACCATGCCGACTTCTCTCCGGGAGAGCAATGCTTCTAACTGTCTGTGCTTTGATTCTTTCCTGGGATTCCAGTAATAGATTCCGATGGACATGGGAAGGTTTACTATAACCTGTGGACATTTAACGTGACGATGAAAAACAGAAATTGCATCGGAATTGAATACAACAGGCACCATGCCGACTTCTCTCCGGGAGAGTAATGCTTCTCACTGTCGTGCTGTGATTATTTCCTGAGACTCCAGTAATAGATTCCGATGGACATGGGAAAGTTTACTGTAACCTGTGGACCTTCCACTTGACGATAAATCACAGAAATTGCGTCGGAATTGAACACAACAGGCACCATGCCGATTTCTCTCCGGGAGAGTAACGCTTCTATCTGTCTGTGCATTGTTTCATTCCTGGGATTCCAGTAATGCATTCAGAAGGACTTGGGAAGGTTTACCGTAACCCGTGGACCTTCAACTTGACGATGAAACACAGAAATTGTGTCGGAATTGAATACAACAGGCACCAAGCCGACTTCTGTCCGGGAGAGTAATGCTTCTAACTGTCTGTGCTCTGATTCTCTCCTGGGATTCCAGTAATAGATGCCGATGGACATGGGAAGGTTTACTGTAACCTGTGGAACTTCAACGTGACGATGAAACACAGAAATTGCGTCGGAGATGAATACAACAGGCACCATGCCGACTTTTCTCCGGTAGAGTAATGTTTCTAACTGTCTGTGCTTTGATTCTTTCCAGGGATTTCAGAAATAGATTCCGATGGACATGGGAAGGTTTACTGTAACCTGTGGACCTTCAACTTGACGATGAAACACAGACATTGCGTCGGAATTGAATACAACAGGCACCATGCCGACTTCTCTCCGGGTGACTACTGCTTCTAACTGTCTGTGCTTTGATTCTTTCCTGGGATTCCAGTAATAGATTCCGATGGACATGGGAAAGTTTACTGTTACCTGTGGACCTTCCACTTGACGATAAAACACAGAAATTGCGTCCGAATTGAATACTACTGGCACCATGCCGACTTCTCTGGGTGAGTAATGCTTCTAACTGTCTGTGCTTTGATTCTTTCCTGGGATTCCAGTAATAGATTCCGATGGACTTGGGAAGGTTTACTGTAACATGTGGACATTCCACTTGACGATGAAACACAGAAATTGTGTCGGATTTGAATACAACAGGCACCATGCCGACTTCTGTCCGGGAGAGTAATGCTTCTAACTGTCTGTGCTTTGATTCTTTCCTGGGATTCCAGTAATAGATTCCGATGGACATGGGAAGGTTTACTTTAACCTGTGGACCTTCAATTTGACGATGAAGCACAGAAATCAGGTCGGAATCGAATACAACAGGCACCATGCCGACTTCTGTCCGGGAGAGTAATGCTTCCAACTGTCTGTGCTTTGATTCTTTATTTTGATTCCAGTAATAGATCCGATGGACATGCGAAGGTTCACTGTAACCTGTGGACATTCAACTAGACGATGAAAAACAGAAAATGCGTCGGAATTGAATACAACAGGCACCAAGCCGACTTCTGTCCGGGAGAGTAGTGCTTTTAACTGTCTGTGCTTTGATTCTTTCCTGGGTTTCCAGTAATAGATTCCGATGGACATGGGAAGGTTTACTGTAACCTGTGGACCTTCAACTTGACGATGAAACACAGAAATTGCGTCGGAATTGAATACAATGGGTACCACGGCAACTTCCTTCCGGGAGTGTAATGCTTCTAACTGTCTGTGATTTGATTCTTTCCTGGGATTCCAGTATTAGATTCCGATGGACATGGGAAGGATTACTGTAACCTGTGGACCTTCGGCTTGACGATGAAACACAGAAATTGTGTCGGAATTGAATACAACAGGCACCAAGCCGACTTCTGTCCGGGACAGTAATGCTTCTAACCGTCTGCGCTTTGATTCTTTCCTGGGATTCCAGTAATAGATTCCGATATACATGGGAAGGTTTACCTTAACCTGTGGACCTTCAACTTGACGATGAAACACAGAAATTGCGTCGGACTTGAATGCAACAGGTACCAAGGCGACTTCTGTCCGGGAGAGTAATGCTTCTAACTGTCTGTGGTTTGATTCTTTCCTGGGATTCCAGTAATAGATTCCGATGGACATGGGGAGGTTTACTATGACCTGTGGACCTTCAACGTGCCGATGAAACACAGAAATTGCGTCGTAATTGAATACAACAGGCACCATGCCGACTTCTCTCCGGGAGGGTAATGTTTCTAACTGTCTGTGCTTTGATTCTTTCCTGGGATTCCAGTAATAGATTCCGATGGACATGAGAAAGTTTACTGTACCCTGTGGACCTTCAACTTGACGATGAATCATAGAAATTGCGTCGGAATTGAATACAACAGGCACCATGCCGACTTCTCTCCGGGAGAGTAATGCTTCTAACTGTCTGCGCTTTGATTCTTTCCTGGGATTCCAGAAATAGATTCCGATGGACATGGGAAGGATTACTGTAACCTGTGGACCTTCAACTTGACGATGAAACACAGAAATTCCGTCGGAATTGAATACAACAGGCACCATGCCGACTTCTCTCCGGGAGTGTAATGCTTCCAACTGTCTGTGCTTTGATTCTTTCCTGGGATTCCAGTAATAGATTCCGATTTACATGGGAAGGTTTACTGTAACCTGTGGAGCTTCAACTTGACGATGAAACACAGAAATTGCGTCGGACTTGAATGCGACAGGTACCAAGGCGACTTCTGTCCGGGAGAGTAATGCTTCTAACTGTCTGTGGTTTGATTCTTTCCTGGGATTCCATTAATAGATTCCGATGGACATGGGAAGGTTTACTATGACCTGTGGACCTTTAACGTGACGATGAAACACAGAAATTGCGTCGGAATTGAATACAACAGGCACCATGCCGACTTCTCTCCGGGAGAGTAATGTCTCTAACTGTTTGTGCTTTGATTCTTTCCTGGGATTCCAGTAATAGATTCCGATGGACATGGGAAGGATTACTGTAACCTGTGGACCTTCAACTTGACGATGAAACACAGAAATTCCGTCGGAATTGAATACAACAATCACCATCCCGACTTCTCTCCGGGAGAGTAATGCTTCCAACTGTTTGTGCTTTGATTCTTTCCTGGGATTCCAGTAATAGATTCCACTGGACATGGAAAGGATTACTGTAACCTGTGGACCTTCAACTTGACGATGAAACACAGAAATTGCGTCGGAATTGAATACAACAAACACAATGCCGACTTCTCTCCCGGAGAGTAATGCTTCTAACTGTCGGTGTTTTGATTCTTTCCTGGGATTCCTGTAATAGATTCCGATGGACATGGGAAGGTTTACTGTACCCTGTGGACCTTCAACTTGACGATGAAACACAGAAATTGCATCGGATTTGAATCCAACAAGCACCATGCCGACTTCTGTCCGGGAGAGTAATGCTTCTAACTGTCTGTGCTTTGATTCTGTCCTCGGATTCCAGTAATAGAGTCCGATGGTCTTGGGAAAGTTTACTGTCACCTGTGGACCATCAACTTGACGATGAAACACAGAAATTGCGTCGGAATTGAATACAACAGGCACCATGCCGACTTCTCTCCGGGAGAGTAATGCTTCTAACTGTCTGTGCTTTGATTCTTTCCTGGGATTCCAGTAATAGATTCCGATGGACATGGGAAGGTTTACTGTAACCTGTGGAACTTCACCTTGACGATGAAACACAGAAATTGCGTCGGACTTAAATACAACAGGCACCAAGCCGACTTCTGTCCGGGAGAGTAATGCTTCTAACTGTCTGTGGTTTGGTTCTTTCCTGGGATTCCAGTAATAGATTCCGATGGACATGGGAAGGTTTACTATAACCTGTGGACCTTTAACGTGACGATGAAACACAGAAAATGCATCGAAATTGAATACAACAGGCACCATGCCGACTTCTCTCCGGGGAGTAATGTTTCTCACTGTCGTGCTTTGATTCTTTCCTGAGATTCCAGTAATAGATTCCGATGGACATGGGAAAGTTTACTGTAACTTCTGGACCTTCCACTTGACGATAAATAACAGAAATTGCGTCGGAATTGAATACAACAGGCACCATGCCGACTTCTGTCCGGGAGAGTAATGCTTCTAACTGTCTGTGCTCTGATTCTCTCCTGGGATTCCAGTAATAGATGCCGATGGACATGGGAAGGTTTACTGTAACCTGTGGAACATCAAATTGACGATGAAACACAGAAATTGCGTCGGAATTGAATACAACTGGCACCATGCCGACTTCTCTCCGGGAGACTACTGCTTCTAACTGTCTGTGCTTTGATTCTTTCCTGGGATTCCAGTAATAGATTCCGATGGACGTGGGAAAGTTTACTGTTACCTGTGGACCTTCCACTTGACGATAAAACACAGAAATTGCGTCAGAATTGAATACAACAGGCACCATGCCGACTTCTGTCCGGGAGAGTAATGCTTCCAACTGTCTGTGCTTTGATTCTTTATTTTGTTTCCAGTAATAGATCCGATACACATGCGAAGGTTTACTGTAACCCGTGGACCTTCAACTTGACGATGAAACACAGAAATTGCGTCGGAATTGAATCCAACAGGCACCATGCCGACTCCTGTCCCGGAGAGTAGTGCCTCTAACTGTCTGTGCTTTGATTCTTTCCTGGGATTCCAGTAATAGATTCCGATGGACATGGAAGGTTTACTGTAACCTGAGGACCTTCAACTTGACGATGGAATACAGAAATCGCGTCGGAATTGAATTCAACAAACACCATGCCAACTTCTCTCCGGAAGAATAATGCTTGTATGACTCTGTGTTTCGATTCTTTCCTGGAATTCCAGTAATTGATTCCGATGGACATGGGAAGGTTTACTGTAACCTGTGGACCTTCAACTTGACGATGAAACACAGAAATTGCGTCGGAACTGAATACAACAGGCACCATGCCGATTTCTCTCGGGGAGAGTAACGCTTCTATCTGTCTGTGCATTGTTTCATTCCTGGGATTCCAGTAATGCATTCCGAAGGACTTGGGAAGGTTTACCGTAACCTGTGGACCTTCAACTTGACGATCAAACACCGAAATTGTGTCGGAATTTAATACAACAGGCACCAAGCCGACTTCTGTCCGGGAGAGTAATGCTTCTAACTGTCTGTGCTCTGATTCTCTCCTGGGATTCCAGTAATAGATGCCGATGGACATGGGAAGGTTTACTGTAACCTGTGGAACTTCAACGTGACGATGAAACACAGAAATTGCGTCGGAGATGAATACAACAGGCACCATGCCGACTTTTCTCCGGTAGAGTAATGTTTCTAACTTTCTGTGCTTTGATTCTTTCCAGGGACTTCAGAAATAGATTCCGATGGACATGGGAAGGTTTACTGTAACCTGTGGACCTTCAACTTGACGATGAAACACAGAAATTGCGTCGGAATTGAATACAACAGGCACCATGCCGACTTCTCTCCGGGTGACTACTGCTTCTAACTGTCTGTGCTTTGATTCTTTCCTGGGATTCCAGTAATAGATTCCGATGGACATGGGAAAGTTTACTGTTACCTGTGGACCTTCCACTTGACGATAAAACACAGAAATTGCGTCCGAATTGAATACTACTGGCACCATGCCGACTTCTCTGGGTGAGTAATGCTTCTAACTGTCTGTGCTTTGATTCTTTCCTGGGATTCCAGTAATAGATTCCGATGGACTTGGGAAGGTTTACTGTAACATGTGGACATTCCACTTGACGATGAAACACAGAAATTGTGTCGGAATTGAATACAACAGGCACCATGCCGACTTCTGTCCGGGAGAGTAATGCTTCTAACTGTCTGTGCTTTGATTCTTTCCTGGGATTCCAGTAATAGATTCCGATGGACATGGGAAGGTTTACTTTAACCTGTGGACCTTCAATTTGACGATGAAGCACAGAAATTACTTCGGAATCGAATACAACAGGCACCATGCCGACTTTTGTCCGGGAGAGTAATGCTTCCAACTGTCTGTGCTTTGATTCTTTATTTTGATTCCAGTAATAGATCCGATGGACATGCGAAGGTTTACTGTAACCTGTGGACATTCAACTTGACGATAAAAAACAGAAAATGCGTCGGAATTGAATACAACAGGCACCAAGCCGACTTCTGTCCGGGAGAGTAGTGCTTTTAACTGTCTGTGCTTTGATTCTTTCCTGGGGTTCCAGTAATAGATTCCGATGGACATGAGAAAGTTTACTGTAACCTGTGGACCTTCAACTTGACGATGAAACATAGAAATTCCGTCGGAATTGAATACAACAGGCACCATGCCGACTTCTCTCCGGGAGAGTAATGCTTCTAACTGTCTGCGCTTTGATTCTTTCCTGCGATTCCAGAAATAGATTCCGATGGACATGGGAAGGATTACTGTAACCTGTGGACCTTCAACTTGACGATGAAACACAGAAATTCCGTCGGAATTGAATACAACAGGCACCATGCCGACTTCTCTCCGGGAGTGTAATGCTTCCAACTGTCTGTGCTTTGATTCTTTCCTGGGATTCCAGTAATAGATTCCGATTTACATGGGAAGGTTTACTGTAACCTGTGGACCTTCAACTTGACGATGAAACACAGAAATTGCGTCGGACTTGAATGCAACAGATACCAAGGCGACTTCAGTCCGGGAGAGTAATGCTTCTAACTGTCTGTGGTTTGATTCATTCCTGGGATTCCATTAATAGATTGCGATGGACATGGGAAGGTTTACTATGACCTGTGGACCTTCGACGTGACGATGAAACACAGAAATTGCGTCGGAATTGAATACAACAGGCACCATGCCGACTTCTCTCCGGGAGAGTAATGTCTCTAACTGTTTGTGCTTTGATTCTTTCCTGGGATTCCAGTAATAGATTCCGATGGACATGGGAAGGATTACTGTAACCTGTGGTCCTTCAACTTGACGATGAAACACAGAAATTCCGTCGGAATTGAATACAACAATCACCATCCCGACTTCTCTCCGGGAGAGTAATGCTTCCAACTGTCTGTGCTTTGATTCTTTCCTGGGATTCCAGTAATAGATTCCACTGGACATGGAAAGGATTACTGTAACCTGTGGACCTTCAACTTGACGATGAAACACAGAAATTGCGTCGGAATTGAATACAACAAACACAATGCCGACTTCTCTCCCGGAGAGTAATGCTTCTAACTGTCGGTGTTTTGATTCTTTCCTGGGATTCCTGTAATAGATTCCGATGGACATGGGAAGGTTTACTGTACCCTGTGGACCTTCAACTTGACGATGAAACACAGAAATTGCATCGGATTTGAATCCAACAAGCACCATGCCGACTTCTGTCCGGGAGAGTAATGCTTCTAACTGTCTGTGCTTTGGTTCTGTCCTCGGATTCCAGTAATAGAGTCCGATGGTCTTGGGAAAGTTTACTGTCACCTGTGGACCATCAACTTGACGATGAAACACAGAAATTGCGTCGGAATTGAATACAATGGGTACCACGGCAACTTCCTTCCGGGAGTGTAATGCTTCTAACTGTCTGTGATTTGATTCTTTCCTGGGATTCCAGTAATAGATTCCGATGGACATGGGAAGGTTTACTGTAACCTGTGGACCTTCGGCTTGACGATGAAACACAGAAATTGTGTCGGAATTGAATACAACAGGCACCAAGCCGACTTCTGTCCGGGAGAGTAATGCTTCTAACCGTCTGCGCTTGGATTCTTTCCTGGGATTCCAGTAATAGATTCCGATATACATGGGAAGGTTTACCTTAACCTGTGGACCTTCAACTTGACGATGAAACACAGAAATTGCGTCGGACTTGAATGCAACAGGTACCAAGGCGACTTCTGTCCGGGAGAGTAATGCTTCTAACTGTCTGTGGTTTGATTCTTTCCTGGGATTCCAGTAATAGATTCCGATGGACATGGGGAGGTTTACTATGACCTGTGGACCTTCAACGTGCCGATGAAACACAGAAATAGCGTCGTAATTGAATACAACAGGCACCATGCCGACTTCTCTCCGGGAGGGTAATCCTTCTAACTGTCTGTGCTTTGATTCTTTCCTGGGATTCCAGTAATAGATTCCGATGGACATGAGAAAGTTTACTGTAACCTGTGGACCTTCAACTTGACGATGAAACATAGAAATTGCGTAGGAATTGAATACAACAGGCACCATGCCGACTTCTCTCCGGGAGAGTAATGCTTCTAACTGTCTGCGCTTTGATTCTTTCCTGCGATTCCAGAAATAGATTCCGATGGACATGGGAAGGATTACTGTAACCTGTGGACCTTCAACTTGACGATGAAACACAGAAATTCCGTCGGAATTGAATACAACAGGCACCATGCCGACTTCTCTCCGGTAGTGTAATGCTTCCAACTGTCTGTGCTTTGATTCTTTCCTGGGATTCCAGTAATAGATTCCGATTTACATGGGAAGGTTTACTGTAACCTGTGGAGCTTCAACTTGACGATGAAACACAGAAATTGCGTCGGACTTGTATGCAACAGGTACCAAGGCGACTTCAGTCCGGGAGAGTAATGCTTCTAACTGTCTGTGGTTTGATTCTTTCCTGGGATTCCATTAATAGATTCCGATGGACATGGGAAGGTTTACTATGACCTGTGGACCTTCAACGTGACGATGAAACACAAAAATTGCGTCGGAATTGAATACAACAGGCACCATGCCGACTTCTCTCCGGGAGAGTAATGCTTCTAACTGTCTGTGCTTTGATTCTTTCCTGGGATTCCAGTAATAGATTCCGATGGACATGGGAAGGTTTACTGTAACCTGTGGAACTTCACCTTGACGATGAAACACAAAAATTGCGTCGGACTTAAATACAACAGGCACCAAGCCGACTTCTGTCCGGGAGAGTAATGCTTCTAACTGTCTGTGGTTTGGTTCTTTCCTGGGATTCCAGTAATAGATTCCGATGGACATGGGAAGGTTTACTGTAAAATGTGGACCTTTAACGTGACGATGAAACACAGAAAATGCATCGAAATTGAATACAACAGGCACCATGCCGACTTCTCTCCGGGGAGTAATGTTTCTCACTGTCGTGCTTTGATTCTTTCCTGAGATTCCAGTAATAGATTCCGATGGACATGGGAAAGTTTACTGTAACCTCTGGACCTTCCACTTGACGATAAATCACAGAAATTGCGTCGGAATTGAATACAACAGGCACCATGCCGATTTCTCTCCGGGAGAGTAACGCTTCTATCTGTCTGTGCATTGTTTCATTCCTGGGATTCCAGTAATGCATTCCGAAGGACTTGGGAAGGTTTACCGTAACCTGTGGACCTTCAACTTGACGATGAAACACAGAAATTGTGTCGGAATTGAATACAACAGGCACCAAGCCGACTTCTGTCCGGGAGAGTAATGCTTCTAACTGTCTGTGCTCTGATTCTCTCCTGGGATTCCAGTAATAGATGCCGATGGACATGGGAAGGTTTACTGTAACCTGTGGACCTTCAACGTGACGATGAAACACAGAAATTGCGTCGGAGATGAATACAACAGGCACCATGCCGACTTTTCTCCGGTAGAGTAATGTTTCTAACTGTCTGTGCTTTGATTCTTTCCAGGGATGTCAGAAATAGATTCCGATGGACATGGGAAGCTTTACTGTAACCTGTGGAACATCAAATTGACGATGAAACACAGAAATTGCGTCGGAATTGAATACAACTGGCACCATGCCGACTTCTCTCCGGGAGACTACTGCTTCTAACTGTCTGTGCTTTGATTCTATCCTGGGATTCCAGTAATAGATTCCGAAGGACGTGGGAAAGTTTACTGTTACCTGTGGACCTTCCACTTGACGATAAAACACAGAAATTGCGTCAGAATTGAATACAACAGGCACCATGCCGACTTCTGTCCTTGAGAGTAATGCTTCCAACTGTCTGTGCTTTGATTCTTTATTTTGATTCCAGTAATGGATCCGATACACATGCGAAGGTTTACTGTAACCCGTGGACCTTCAACTTGACGATGAAACACAGAAATTGCGTCGGAATTGAATCCAACAGGCACCATGCCGACTCCGGTCCCGGAGAGTAGTGCCTCTAACTGTCTGTGCTTTGATTCTTTCCTGGGATTCCAGTAATAGATTCCGATGGACATGGAAGGTTTACTGTAACCTGTGGACCTTCAACTTGACGATGAAACACAGAAATCGCGTCGGAATTGAATTCAACAAACACCATGCCAACTTCTCTCCGGAAGAATAATGCTTGTATGACTCTGTGTTCCGATTCTTTCCTGGGATTCCAGTAATTGATTCCGATGGACATTGGAAGGTTTACTGTAACCTGTGGACCTTCAACTTGACGATGAAACACAGAAATTGCGTCGGATTTGAATAAAATGGGCACCATGGCGTCTTCCTTCCGGGAGAGTAATGCTTCTACCGGTCTGTGTTTTGATTCTTTCCTGGGATTCCAGTAATAGATTCCACTGGACATGGAAAGGATTACTGTAACCTGTGGACCTTCAACTTGACGATGAAACACAGAAATTGTGTCGGAATTGAATACAACAGGCACCATGAAGACTTCTGTCCGGGAGAGTAATGCTTCTAACTGTCTGTGCTTTGATTCTTTCCTGGGATTCCAGTAATAGATTCCGATGGACATGGGAAGGTTTACTTTAACCTGTGGACCTTCAATTTGACGATGAAGCACAGAAATTAGGTCGGAATCGAATACAACAGGCACCATGCCGACTTCTGTCCGGGAGAGTAATGCTTCCAACTGTCTGTGCTTTGATTCTTTATTTTGATTCCAGTAATAGATCCGATGGACATGCGAAGGTTTACTGTATCCTGTGGACATTCAACTTGACGATGAAAAACAGAAAATGCGTCGGAATTGAATACAACAGGCACCAAGCCGACTTCTGTCCGGGAGAGTAGTGTTTTTAACTGTCTGTGCTTTGATTCTTTCCTGGGTTTCCAGTAATAGATTCCGATGGACATGGGAAGGTTTACTGTAACCTGTGGACCTTCAACTTGACGATGAAACACAGAAATTGCGTCGGAATTGAATACAATGGGTACCACGGCAACTTCCTTCCGGGAGTGTAATGCTTCTAACTGTCTGTGATTTGATTCTTTCCTGGGATTCCAGTAATAGATTCCGATGGACATGGGAAGGTTTACTGTAACCTGTGGACCTTCGGCTTGACGATGAAACACAGAAATTGTGTCGGAATTGAATACAACGGGCACCAAGCCGACTTCTGTCCGGGAGAGTAATGCTTCTAACCGTCTGCGCTTTGATTCTTTCCTGGGATTCCAGTAATAGATTCCGATATACATGGGAAGGTTTACCTTAACCTGTGGACCTTCAACTTGACGATGAAACACAGAAATTGCGTCGGACTTGAATGCAACAGGTACCAAGGCGACTTCTGTCCGGGAGAGTAATGCTTCTAACTGTCTGTGGTTTGATTCTTTCCTGGGATTCCAGTAATAGATTCCGATGGACATGGGGAGGTTTACTATGACCTGTGGACCTTCAACGTGCCGATGAAACACAGAAATTGCGTCGTAATTGAATACAACAGGCACCATACCGACTTCTCTCCGGGAGGGTAATCCTACCAACTGTCTGTGCTTTGATTCTTTTCTGGGATTCCAGTAATAGATTCCGATGGACATGAGAAAGTTTACTGTAACCTGTGGACCTTCAACTTGACGATGAAACATAGAAATTGCGTCGGAATTGAATACAACAGGCACCATGCCGACTTCTCTCCGGGAGAGTAATGCTTCTAACTGTCTCCGCTTTGATTCTTTCCTGGGATTCCAGAAATAGATTCCGATGGACATGGGAAGGATTACTGTAACCTGTGGACCTTCAACTTGACGATGAAACACAGAAATTCCGTCGGAATTGAATACAACAGGCACCATGCCGACTTCTCTCCGGGAGTGTAATGCTTCCAACTGTCTGTGCTTTGATTCTTTCCTGGGATTCCAGTAATAGATTCCGATTTACATAGGAAGGTTTACTGTAACCTGTGGAGCTTCAACTTGACGATGAAACACAGAAATTGCGTCGGACTTGAATGCAACGGGTACCAAGGCGACTAAAGTCCGGGAGAGTAATGCTTCTAACTGTCTGTGGTTTGATTCTTTCCTGGGATTCCATTAATAGATTCCGATGGACATGGGAAGGTTTACTATGACCTGTGGACCTTCAACGTGACGATGAAACACAGAAATTGCGTCGGAATTGAATACAACAGGCACCATGCCGACTTCTCTCCGGGAGAGTAATGTCTCTAACTGTTTGTGCTTTGATTCTTTCCTGGGATTCTAGTAATAGATTCCGATGGACATGGGAAGGATTACTGTAACCTGTGGACCTTCAACTTGACGATGAAACACAGAAATTCCGTCGGAATTGAATACAACAATCACCATCCCGACTTCTCTCCGGGAGAGTAATGCTTCCAACTGTCTGTGCTTTGATTCTTTCCTGGGATTCCAGTAATAGATTCCACTGGACATGGAAAGGATTACTGTAACCTGTGGACCTTCAACTTGACGATGAAACACAGAAATTGCGTCGGAATTGAATACAACAAACACAATGCCGACTTCTCTCCCGGAGAGTAGTGCTTCTAACTGTCGGTGTTTTGATTCTTTCCTGGGATTCCTGTAATAGATTCCGATGGACATGGGAAGGTTTACTGTACCCTGTGGACCATCAACTTGACGATGAAACACAGAAATTGCGTCGGAATTGAATACAACAGGCACCATGCCGACTTCTCTCCGGGGAGTAATGTTTCTCACTGTCGTGCTTTGATTCTTTCCTGAGATTCCAGTAATAGATTCCGATGGACATGGGAAAGTTTACTGTAACCTCTGGACCTTCCACGTGACGATAAATCACAGAAATTGTGTCGAAATTGAATACAACAGGCACCAAGCCGACTTCTGTCCGGGAGAGTAATGCTTCTAACTGTCTGTGCTCTGATTCTCTCCTGGGATTCCAGTAATAGATGCCGATGGACATGGGAAGGTTTACTGTAACCTGTGGACCTTCAACGTGACGATGAAACACAGAAATTGCGTCGGAGATGAATACAACAGGCACCATGCCGACTTTTCTCCGGTAGAGTAATGTTTCTAACTGTCTGTGCTTTGATTCTTTCCAGGGATTTCAGAAATAGATTCCGATGGACATGGGAAGGTTTACTGTAACCTGTGGAACATCAAATTGACGATGAAACACAGAAATTGCGTCGGAATTGAATACAACTGGCACCATGCCGACTTCTCTCCGGGAGACTACTGCTTCTAACTGTCTGTGCTTTGATTCTTTCCTGGGATTCCAGTAATAGATTCCGAAGGACGTGGGAAAGTTTACTGTTACCTGTGGACCTTCCACTTGACGATAAAACACAGAAATTGCGTCAGAATTGAATACAACAGGCACCATGCCGACTTCTGTCCTTGAGAGTAATGCTTCCAACTGTCTGTGCTTTGATTCTTTATTTTGATTCCAGTAATAGATCCGATACACATGCGAAGGTTTACTGTAACCCGTGGACCTTCAACTTGACGATGAAACACAGAAATTGCGTCGGATTTGAATCCAACAGGCACCATGCCGACTCCTGTCCCGGAGAGTAGTGCCTCTAACTGTCTGTGCTTTGATTCTTTCCTGGGATTCCAGTAATAGATTCCGATGGACATGGTAGGTTTACTGTAACCTGTGGACCTTCAACTTGACGATGAAACACAAAAATCGCGTCGGAATTGAATTCAACAAACACCATGCCAACTTCTCTCCGGAAGAATAATGCTTGTATTACTCTGTGTTCCGATTCTTTCCTGGGATTCCAGTAATTGATTCCGATGGACATGGGAAGGTTTACTGTAACCTGTGGACCTTCAACTTGACGATGAAACACAGAAATTGCGTCGGAATTGAATAAAATGGGCACCATGGCGTCTTCCTTCCGGGAGAGTAATGCTTCAACCTGTCTGTGTTTTGATTCTTTCCTGGGATTCCAGTAATAGATTCCGATGGGCATGGGAAGGTTTACTGTAACCTGTGGACCTTTAACTTGACGATGAAACACAGAAATTGCATCGGATTTGAATCCAACAAGCACCATGCCGACTTCTGTCCGGGAGAGTAATGCTTCTAACTGTCTGTGCTTTGATTATTTCCTCGGATTCCAGTAATAGATTCCGATGTTAATGTGAAGGTTTACTGTAACCTGTAGACCTTCAACTTGACGATGAAACATAGAAATTGCGTCGGAATTGAATACAACAGGCACGATGCCCACTTTTCTCCGGGAGAGTAATGCTTCTAACTGTCTGTGCTTTGATTCTTTCCCGGGATTCCAGTAATAGATTTCGATGGACATGGGAAGGTTTACTGTAACCTGTGGACCTTCAACTTGACGATGAAACACAGAAATTGCATCGGATTTGAATCCAACAAGCACCATGCCGACTTCTGTCCGGGAGAGTAATGCTTCTAACTGTCTGTGCTTTGATTCTGTCCTCGGATTCCAGTAATAGAGTCCGATGGTCATGGGAAAGTTTACTGTCACCTGTGGAGCTTCAACTTGACGATGAAACACAGAAATTGCGTCGGACTTAAATACAACAGGCACCAAGCCGACTTCTGTCCGGGAGAGTAATGCTTCTAACTGTCTGTGGTTTGGTTCTTTCCTGGGATTCCAGTAATAGATTCCGATGGACATGGGAAGGTTTACTATAACCTGTGGACATTTAACGTGACGATGAAAAACAGAAATTGCATCGGAATTGAATACAACAGGCACCATGCCGACTTCTCTCCGGGAGAGTAATGCTTCTCACTGTCGTGCTGTGATTGTTTCCTGAGATTCCAGTAATAGATTCCGATGGACATGGGAAAGTTTACTGTAACCTGTGGACCTTCCACTTGACGATAAATCACAGAAATTGCGTCGGAATTGAATACAACAGGCACCATGCCGATTTCTCTCCGGGAGAGTAACGCTTCTATCTGTCTGTGCATTGTTTCATTCCTGGGATTCCAGTAATGCATTCCGAAGGACTTAAGAAGGTTTACCGTAACCTGTGGACCTTCAACTTGACGATGAAACACAGAAATTGTGTCGGAATTGAATACAACAGGCACCAAGCCGACTTCTGTCCGGGAGAGTAATGCTTCTAACTGTCTGTGCTCTGATTCTCTCCTGGGATTCCAGTAATAGATGCCGATGGACGTAGGAAGGTTTACTGTAACCTGTGGAACTTCAACGTGACGATGAAACACAGAAATTGCGTCGGAGATGAATACAACAGGCACCACGCCGACTTTTCTCCGGTAGAGTAATGTTTCTAACTGTCTGTGCTTTGATTCTTTCCAGGGATTTCAGAAATAGATTCCGATGGACATGGGAAGGTTTACTGTAACCTGTGGACCTTCAACTTGACGATGAAACACAGAAATTGCGTCGGAATTGAATACAACAGGCACCATGCCGACTTCTCTCCGGGTGACTACTGCTTCTAACTGTCTGTGCTTTGATTCTTTCCTGGGATTCCAGTAATAGATTCCGATGGACATGGGAAAGTTTACTGTTACCTGTAAACCTTCCACTTGACGATAAAACACAGAAATTGCGTCCGAATTGAATACTACTGGCACCATGCCGACTTCTCTGGGTGAGTAATGCTTCTAACTGTCTGTGCTTTGATTCTTTCCTGGGATTCCAGTAATAGATTCCGATGGACTTGGGAAGGTTTACAGTAACATGTGGACATTCCACTTGACGATGAGACACAGAAATTGTGTCGGAATTGAATACAACAGGCACCATGCCGACTTCTGTCCGGGAGAGTAATGCTTCTAACTGTCTGTGCTTTGATTCTTTCCTGGGATTCCAGTAATAGATTCCGATGGACATGGGAAGGTTTACTTTAACCTGTGGACCTTCAATTTGACGATGAAGCACAGAAATTAGGTCGGAATCGAATACAACAGGCACCATGCCGACTTCTGTCCGGGAGAGTAATGCTTCCAACTGTCTGTGCTTTGATTCTTTATTTTGATTCCAGTAATAGATCCGATGGACATGCGAAGGTTTACTGTAACCTGTGGACCTTTAACTTGTCGATGAAAAACAGAAAATGCGTCGGAATTGAATACAACAGGCACCAAGCCGACTTCTGTCCGGGAGAGTAGTGCTTTTAACTGTCTGTGCTTTGATTCTTTCCTGGGTTTCCAGAAATAGATTCCGATGGACATGGGAAGGTTTACTGTAACCTGTGGACCTTCAACTTGACGATGAAACACAGAAATTACGTCGGAATTGAATACAATGGGTACCACGGCAACTTCCTTCCGGGAGTGTAATGCTTCTAACTGTCTGTGATTTGATTCTTTCCTGGGATTCCAGTAATAGATTCCGATGGACATGGGAAGGTTTACTGTAACCTGTGGACCTTCAGCTTGACGATGAAACACAGAAATTGTGTCGGAATTGAATACAACAGGCACCAAGCCGACTTCTGTCCGGGAGAGTAATGCTTCTAACCGTCTGCGCTTTGATTCTTTCCTGGGATTCCAGTAATAGATTCCGATATACATGGGAAGGTTTACCTTAACCTGTGGACCTTCAACTTGACGATGGAACACAGAAATTGCGTCGGACTTGAATGCAACAGGTACCAAGGCGACTTCTGTCTGGGAGAGTAATGCTTCTAACTGTCTGTGGTTTGATTCTTTCCTGGGATTCCAGTAATAGATTCCGATGGACATGGGGAGGTTTACTATGACCTGTGGACCTTCAACGTGCCGATGAAACACAGAAATTGCGTCGTAATTGAATACAACAGGCACCATGCCGACTTCTCTCCGGGAGGGTAATGTTTCTAACTGTCTGTGCTTTGATTCTTTCCTGGGATTCCAGTAATAGATTCCGATGGACATGAGATGGTTTACTGTAACCTGTGGACCTTCAACTTGACGATGAAACATAGAAATTGCGTCGGAATTGAATACAACAGGCACCATGCCGACTTCTCTCCGGGAGAGTAATGCTTCTAACTGTCTGCGCTTTGATTCTTTCCTGGGATTCCAGAAATAGATTCCGATGGACATGGTAAGGATTACTGTAACCTTTGGACCTTCAACTTGACGATGAAACACAGAAATTCCGTCGGAATTGAATACAACAGGCACCATGCCGACTTCTCTCCGGAGTGTAATGCTTCCAACTGTCTGTGCTTTGATTCTTTCCTGGGATTCCAGTAATAGATTCCGATTTACATGGGAAGGTTTACTGTAACCTGTGGAGCTTCAACTTGACGATGAAACACAGAAATTGCGTCGGACTTGAATGCAACAGGTACCAAGGCGACTTCTGTCCGGGACAGTAATGCTTCTAACTGTCTGTGGTTTGATTCTTTCCTGGGATTCCATTAATAGATTCCGATTGACATGGGAAGGTTTACTGTGACCTGTGGACCTTCAACGTGACGATGAAACACAGAAATTGCGTCGGAATTGAATACAACAGGCACCATGCCGACTTCTCTCCGGGAGTGTATTGTCTCTAACTGTTTGTGCTTTGATTCTTTCCTGGGATTCCAGTAATAGATTCCGATGGACATGGGAAGGATTACTGTAACCTGTGGACCTTCAACTTGACGATGAAACACAGAAATTCCGTCGGAATTGAATACAACAATCACCATGCCGACTTCTCTCCGGGAGAGTAATGCTTGAAACTGTCTGTGCTTTGATTCTTTCCTGGGATTCCAGTAATAGATTCCACTGGACATGGAAAGGATTACTGTAACCTGTGGACCTTCAAATTGACGATGAAACACAGAAATTGCGTCGGAATTGAATACAACAAACACAATGCCGACTTCTCTCCCGGAGAGTAATGCTTCTAACTGTCGGTGTTTTGATTCTTTCCTGGGATTCCAGTAATAGATTCCGATGGACATGGGAAGGTTTACTGTACCCTGTGGACCTTCAACTTGACGATGAAACACAGAAATTGCATCGGAATTGAATACAACAATCACCATCCCGACTTCTCTCCGGGAGAGTAATGTTTCTCACTGTCGTGCTTTGATTCTTTCCTGAGATTCCAGTAATAGATTCCGATGGACATGGGAAAGTTTAGTGTAACCTCTGGACCCTCCACTTGACGATAAATCACAGAAATTGCGTCGGAACTGAATACAACAGGCACCATGCCGATTTCTCTCTGGGAGAGTAACGCTTCTATCTGTCTGTGCATTGTTTCATTCCTGGGATTCCAGTAATGCATTCCGAAGGACTTGGGAAGGTTTACCGTAACCTGTGGACCTTCAACTTGACGATGAAACACAGAAATTGTGTCGGAATTGAATACAACAGGCACCAAGCCGACTTCTGTCCGGGAGAGTAATGCTTCTAACTGTCTGTGCTTTGATTCTTTCCTGGGATTCCAGTAATAGATTCCGATGGACATGGGAAAGTTTACTCTTACCTGTGGACCTTCCACTTGACGATAAAACACAGAAATTGCGTCAGAATTGAATACAACAGGCACCATGCCGACTTCTGTCCGGGAGAGTAATGCTTCCAACAGTCTGTTCTTTGATTCCTTATTTTGATTCCAGTAATAGATCCGATGGACATGCGAAGGTTTACTGTAACCCGTTGACCTTCAACTTGACGATGAAACACAGAAATTGCGTCGGAATTGAATCCAACAGGCACCATGCCGACTCCTGTCCCGGAGAGTAGTGCCTCTAACTGTCTGTGCTTTGATTCTTTCCTGGGATTCCAGTAATAGATTCCGATGGACATGGAAGGTTTACTGTAACCTGTGGACCTTCAACTTGACGATGAAACACAGAAATCGCGTCGGAATCGAATTCAACAAACACCATGCCAACTTCTCTCCGGAAGAATAATGCTTGTATGTCTCTGTGTTTCGATTCTTTCCTGGGATTCCAGTAATTGATTCCGATGGACATGGGAAGGTTGACTGTAACCTGTGGACCTTCAACTGGACGATGAAACACAGAAATTGCGTCGGAAATGAATAAAATGGGCACCATGGCGACTTCCTTCCGGGAGAGTAATGCTTCTAACTGTCTGTGCTTTGATTTTTTCCTGGGATTCCAGTAATAGATTCCGATGGACATGGGTAGGTTTACTGTAACCTGTGGACCTTCAACTTGTCGATGAAGAACAGAAACTGCGTCGGAAATGAATACAACAGGCACCAAGCCGACTTCTGTCCGGGAGAGTAATGATTCTTACCGTCTGCGCTTTTATTCTTTCCTGGGATTCCAGTAATAGATTCCGATATACATAGGAAGGTTTACTTTAACCTGTGGATCTTCAACTTGACGATGAAACACAGAAATTGCGTCGGACTTGAATACAACAGGCACCAAGGCGACATCTGTCCGGGAGAGTAATGCTTCTAACTGTCTGTGGTTTGATTCTTTCCTGGGATTCCAGTAATAGATTCCGATGGACATGGGAAGGTCTTATATGACCTGTGGACCTTCAACGTGATGATGAAACACAGAAATTGCGTCGGAATTGAATACAACAGGCACCATGCCGACTTCTCTCCGGGAGAGTAATGTTTCTAACTGTCTGTGCTTTGATTCTTTCCTGGGATTCCAGTAATAGATTCCGATGGACATGAGAAGGTTTACCGTAACCTGTGGACCTTCAACTTGACGATGAAACACAGAAATTGCGTCGGAATTGAATACAACCGGCACCAAGCCGACTTCTCTCCGGGAGAGTAATGTTTCTAACTGTCTGTGCTTTGATTCTTTCCTGGGATTCCAGTAATAGATTCCGATGGACATGAGAAGGTTTACCGTACCTGTGGACCTTCAACTTGACGATGAAACACAGAAATTGCGTCGGAATTGAATACAACCGGCACCAAGCCGACTTCTCTCCGGGAGAGTAATGTTTCTAACTGTCTGTGCTTTGATTCTTTCCTGGATTCCAGTAATAGATTCCGATGGACATGAGAAGGTTTACCGTAACCTGTGGACCTTCCACTTGACGATGAAACACAGAAATTGCGTCGGAATTGAATAAAATGGGCACCATGGCGACTTCCTTCCGGGAGAGTAATGCTTCTACCTGTCTGTACTTTGATTCTTTCCTGGGATTCCAGTAATAGATTCCGATGGACATGGGAAGGTTTACTGTAACCTGTGGACCTTTAACTTGACGATGAAACACAGAAATTGCATCGGATTTGAATCCAACATGCACCATGCCGACTTCTGTCCGGGAGAGTAATGCTTCTAACTGTCTGTGCTTTGATTATTTCCTCGGATTCCAGTAATAGACTGCGATGGACATGGGAAAGTTTACTGTAACCTGTGGACCTTCCACTTGACGATAAAACACAGAAATTGTGTCGGAATTGAATACAACAGGCAGCATGCCGACTTCTCTCGGGGAGAGTAATGCTTCCAACTGTCTGTGCTTTGATTCTTTGTTGGGGTTCCAGTAATAGATTCCGCTGGACATGGGAAGGTTTACTGTAACCTGTGGACCTTCAACTTGACGATGAAACACAGATATTGCGTCGGAATTGAATACAACAGGCACCATGCCGTCTTGTCTCCGGGAGAGTAATGCTTCTAACAGTCTGTGCTTTGATTCTTTAATGGGATTCCAGTAATAGATTCCGATGGACATGGGAAAGTTTACTGTAACCTGTGACCTTCAGCTTGACGATGAAACACAGAAATTGTGTCGGAATTGAATAGAACAGGCACCAAGCCGACTTTTGTCCGGGAGAGTAATGCTTCTTACCGTCTGCGCTTTGATTCTTTCCTGGGATTCCAGTAATAGATTCCGATATACATGGGAAGGTTTACTTTAACCTGTGGACCTACAACTTGACGATGAAACACAGAAATTGCGTCGGACTTGAATACAACAGGCACCAAGGCGACTTCTGTCCGGGAGAGTAATGCTTCTAACTGTCTGTGGTTTGATTCTTTCCTGGGATTCCAGTTACAGATTCCGATGGACATGGGAAGGTCTACTATGACCTGTGGACCTTCAACGTGACGATGAAACACAGAAATTGCGTCGGAATTGAATACAACCGGCACCAAGCCGACTTCTCTCCGGGAGAGTAATGCTTCTAACAGTCTGTGCTTTGATTTTTTCCTGGGATTCCAGAAATAGATTCCGATGGACATAGGAAGGTATACTGTAACCTGTGGACCTTCAACTTGACGATGAAACACAGAAATTGCGTCGGAATTGAATACAACAAACACAATGCAGACTTCTCTCCCGGAGAGTAATGCTTCTAATTGTCGGTGTTTTGATTGTTTCCGGGGATTCCAGAAATAGATTCCGATGGACATGGGAAGGTTTACTGTAACCTGTGGACCTTCAACTTGACGATGAAACACAGAAATTGCATCGGATTTGAATCCAACAAGCACCATGCCGACTTGTGTCCGGGAGAGTAATGCTTCTAACTGTCTGTGCTTTGATTCTGTCCTCGGATTCCAGTAATAGATTTCGATGGACATGGGAAAGTTTACTGTAACCTGTGGACCTTCAACTTGACGATGAAACACAGAAATTGCATCGGATTTGAATCCAACAAGCACCATGCCGACTTCTGTCCTGGAGAGTAATGCTTCTAACTGTCTGTGCTTTGATTCTGTCCTCGGATTCCAGTAATAGATTTCGATGGACATGGGAAAGTTTACTGTAACCTGTGGACCTTCAACTTGACGATGAAACACAGAAATTGCGTCGGAATTGAATACAACCGGCACCAAGCCGACTTCTCTCCGGGAGAGTAATGTTTCTAACTGTCTGTGCTTTGATTCTTTCCTGGGATTCCAGTAATAGATTCCGATGGACATGAGAAGGTTTACCGTAACCTGTGGACCTTCAACGTGACGATGAAACACAGAAATTGCGTCGGAATTGAATCCAACAGGCTCCATGCCGACTCCTGTCCCGGAGAGTAGTGCCTCTAACTGTCTGTGCTTCGATTCTTTCCTGGGATTCCAGTAATAGATTCCGATGGACATGGGAAGGTTTACTGTAACCTGTGGACCTTCAACTAGACGATGAAACACAGAAATCGCGTCGGAATTGAATACAACAAACTACATGCCGACTTCTCTCCGGAAGAATAATGCTTGTATCTCTCTGTGTTTTGATTCTTTCCTGGGATTCCAGTAATTGATTCCGATGGACATGGGAAGGTTTACTGTAACCTGTGGACCTTCCACTTGACGATGAAACACAGAAATTGCGTCGGAATTGAATAAAATGGGCACCATGGCGACTTCCTTCCGGGAGAGTAATGCTTCTACCTGTCTGTACTTTGATTCTTTCCTGGGATTCCAGTAATAGATTCCGATGGACATGGGAAGGTTTACTGTAACCTGTGGACCTTTAACTTGACGATGAAACACGGAAATTGCATCGGATTTGAATCCAACATGCACCATGCCGACTTCTGTCCGGGAGAGTAATGCTTCTAACTGTCTGTGCTTTGATTATTTCCTCGGATTCCAGTAATAGACTGCGATGGACATGGGAAAGTTTACTGTAACCTGTGGACCTTCCACTTGACGATAAAACACAGAAATTGTGTCGGAATTGAATACAACAGGCAGCATGCCGACTTCTCTCCGGGAGAGTAATGCTTCCAACTGTCTGTGCTTTGATTCTTTGTTGGGGTTCCAGTAATAGATTCCGCTGGACATGGGAAGGTTTACTGTAACCTGTGGACCTTCAACTTGACGATGAAACACAGATATTGCGTTGGAATTGAATACAACAGGCACCATGCCGTCTTGTCTCCGGGAGAGTAATGCTTCTAACAGTCTGTGCTTTGATTCTTTAATGGGATTCCAGTAATAGATTCCGATGGACATGGGAAAGTTTACTGTAACCTGTGGACCTTCACCTTGACGATGAAGCACAGAAATTGCGTCGGAATTGAATACAACAGGCACCATGCCGATTTCTCACCGGGAGAGTAACGCTTCTGACTGTGTGTGCTTTGATTCTTTCCTGTGTCTCCAGTAATAGATTCTGATATACTTGGGAAGGTTTACTGTATGCTGTGGACATTCAACTTGACGATGAAACACAGAAATTGTGTCGGAGTTGAATACTACAGGCACCAAGACGACTTCTGTCCGGGAGAGTAATGCTTCTAACTGTCTGTGCTTTGATTCTTTCCTGGGATCACAGTAACAGATTCCGATGGACATGGGAAGGTTTACTTTAACCTGTGGACCTTCAACTGGACGATGAGACACAGAAATTGCGTCGGAATTGAATACAACAGGCAACATGCCGGCTTCTGTGCGGGAGAGTAATGCTTCCAACTGTCTGTGCTTTGATTCTTTGTTGGGGTTCCAGTAATAGATTCCGCTGGACATGGGAAGGTTTACTGTAACCTGTGGACCTTCAACTTGACGATGAAACACAGAATTTGCGTCGGAATTGAATACAACAAACACCATGCCGACTTCTCTCCCGGAGAGTACTGCTCGAAATGACTGTGTTTTTAATCTTTTCTGGGATTCCAGTAATAGATTCCGATGGACATGGGAAAGTTTACTGTAACCTGTGGACCTTCAGCTTGACGATGAAACACAGAAATTGTGTCGGAATTGAATAGAACAGGCACCAAGCCGACTTTTGTCCGGGAGAGTAATGCTTCTTACCGTCTGCGCTTTGATTCTTTCCTGGGATTCCAGTAATAGATTCCGATATACATGGGAAGGTTTACTTTAACCTGTGGACCTACAACTTGACGATGAAACACAGAAATTGCGTCGGACTTGAATACAACAGGCACCAAGGCGACTTCTGTCCGGGAGAGTAATGCTTCTAACTGTCTGTGGTTTGATTCTTTCCTGGGATTCCAGTTACAGATTCCGATGGACATGGGAAGGTCTACTATGACCTGTGGACCTTCAACGTGACGATGAAACACAGAAATTGCGTCGGAATTGAATACAACCGGCACCAAGCCGACTTCTCTCCGGAAGAGTAATGCTTCTAACAGTCTGTGCTTTGATTTTTTCCTGGGATTCCAGAAATAGATTCCGATGGACATAGGAAGGTTTACTGTAACCCGTGGACCTTCAACTTGACGATGAAACACAGAAATTGCGTCGGAATTGAATACAACAAACACAATGCAGACTTCTCTCCCGGAGAGTAATGCTTCTAATTGTCGGTGTTTTGATTCTTTCCTGGGATTCCAGTAATAGATTCCGATGGACATGGGAAGGTTTACTGTAACCTGTGGACCTTCAACTTGACGATGAAACACAGAAATTGCATCGGATTTGAATCCAACAAGCACCATGCCGACTTCTGTCCGGGAGAGTAATGCTTCTAACTGTCTGTGCTTTGATTCTGTCCTCGGATTCCAGTAATAGATTTCGATGGACATGGGAAAGTTTACTGTAACCTGTGGACCTTCAACTTGACGATGAAACACAGAAATTGCGTCGGAATTGAATACAACAGGCACCATGCCGACTTCTGTCCGGGAGAGTAATGCTTCTAACTGTCTGTGCTTTGATTCCTTCCTGGGATTCCAGTAATAGATTCCACTGGACATGGGAGGGATTACTGTAACCTGTGGACCTTCACCTTGACGATGAAACACAGAAATTGCGTCGGAATTGAATACAACAAACACAATGCAGACTTCTCTCCCGGAGAGTAATGCTTCTAATTGTCGGTGTTTTGATTGTTTCCGGGGATTCCAGTAATAGATTCCGATGGACATGGGAAGGTTTACTGTAACCTGTGGACCTTCAACTTGACGATGAAACACAGAAATTGCATCGGATTTGAATCCAACAAGCACCATGCCGACTTCTGTCCGGGAGAGTAATGCTTCTAACTGTCTGTGCTTTGATTCTGTCCTCGGATTCCAGTAATAGATTTCGATGGACATGGGAAAGTTTACTGTAACCTGTGGACCTTCAACTTGACGATGAAACACAGAAATTGCATCGGATTTGAATCCAACAAGCACCATGCCGACTTCTGTCCGGGAGAGTAATGCTTCTAACTGTCTGTGCTTTGATTCTGTCCTCGGATTCCAGTAATAGATTTCGATGGACATGGGAAAGTTTACTGTAACCTGTGGACCTTCAACTTGTCGATGAAACACAGAAATTGCGTCGGAATTGAATACAACAAACACAATGCAGACTTCTCTCCCGGAGAGTAATGCTTCTAATTGTCGGTGTTTTGATTCTTTCCTGGGAGTCCAGTATTTGATTCCACTGGACATGGGTACGATTACAGTAACCTGTGGACCTTCAACTTGACGATGAAACACAGAAATTGCATCGGATTTGAATCCAACAAGCACCATGCCGACTTCTGTCCGGGAGAGTAATGCTTCTAACTGTCTGTGCTTTGATTCTGTCCTCGGATTAGAGTAATAGATTTCGATGGACATGGGAAAGTTTACTGTAACCTGTGGACCTTCAACTTGACGATGAAACACAGAAATTGCGTCGGAATTGAATACAACAGGCACCATGCCGACTTCTCTCCGGGAGAGTAATGCTTCTAACTGTCTGTGCTTTGATTCCTTCCTGGGATTCCAGTAATAGATTCCGATGGACGTGGGAAGGTTTACTGTAACCTGTGGAGCTTCAACTTGACGATGAAACACAGAAATTGCGTCGGACTTAAATACAACAGGCACCAAGCCGACTTCTGTCCGGGAGAGTAATGCTTCTAACCTTCTGTGGTTTGGTTCCTTCCTGGGATTCCAGTAATAGATTCCGATGGACATGGGAAGGTTTACTATAACCTGTGGACCTTTAACGTGACGATGAAACACAGAAATTGCATCGGAATTGAATACAAGAGGCACCATTCCGATTTCTCTCCGGGAAAGTAATGTTTCTCACTGTCGTGATTTGATTCTTTCCTAGGATTTCAGTAATAGATTCCGATGGACATGGGAAAGTTTACTGCAACCTGTGGACCTACCACTTGACGATAAAACACAGAAATTGCGTCTGAATTGAATACAACAAACACAATGCCGACTTCTCTCCCGGAGAGTAATGCTTCTAACTGTCTGTGCATTGGTTCTGTCCTCGGATTCCAGTAATAGATTCCGATGGACATGAGAAGGTTTACCGTAACCTGTGGACCTTCAACCTGACGATGAAACACAGAAATTGCGTCGGAATTGAATCCAACAGGCACCATGCCGACTCCTGTCCCAGAGAGTAGTGCCTCTAACTGTCTGTGCTTCGATTCCTTCCTGGGATTCCAGTAATAGATTCCGATGGACATGGGAAGGTTTACTGTAACCTGTGGACCTTCATCTTGACGATGAAACACAGAAATCGCGTCAGAATTGAATACAACAAACTCCATGCCGACTTCTCTCCGGAAGAATAATGCTTGTATCTCTCTGTGTTTTGATTCTTTCCTGGGATTCCAGTAATTGATTCCGATGGACATGGGAAGGTTTACTGTAACCTGTGGACCTTCCACTTGACGATGAAACACAGAAATTGCGTCGGAATTGAATAAAATGGGCACCATGGCGACTTCCTTCCGGGAGAGTAATGCTTCTACCTGTCTGTACTTTGATTCTTTCCTGGGATTCCAGTAATTGATTCCGATGGACATGGGAAGGTTTACTGTAACCTGTGGACCTTCCACTTGACGATGAAACACAGAAATTGCGTCAGAATTGAATAAAATGGGCACCATGGCGACTTCCTTCCGGGAGAGTAATGCTTCTACCTGTCTGTACTTTGATTCTTTCCTGGGATTCCAGTAATAGATTCCGATGGACATGGGAAGGTTTACTGTAACCTGTGGACCATTAACTTGACGATGAAACACAGAAATTGCATCGGATTTGAATCCAACATGCACCATGCCGACTTCTGTCCGGGAGAGTAATGCTTCTAACTGTCTGTGCTTTGATTATTTCCTCGGATTCCAGTAATAGACTGCGATGGACATGGGAAAGTTTACTGTAACCTGTGGACCTTCCACTTGACGATAAAACACAGAAATTGTGTCGGAATTGAATACAACAGGCACCATGCCGACTTCTGTCCGGGAGAGTAATGCTTCTAACTGTCTGTGCTTTGATTCTGTCCTCGGATTAAAGTAATAGATTTCGATGGACATGGGAAAGTTTACTGTAACCTGTGGACCTTCAACTTGACGATGAAACACAGAAATTGCGTCGGAATTGAATACAACAAACACAATGCAGACTTCTCTCCCGGAGAGTAATGCTTCTAATTGTCGGTGTTTTGATTGTTTCCGGGGATTCCAGTAATAGATTCCGATGGACATGGGAAGGTTTACTGTAACCTGTGGACCTTCAACTTGACGATGAAACACAGAAATTGCATCGGATTTGAATCCAACAAGCACCATGCCGACTTCTGTCCGGGAGAGTAATGCTTCTAACTGTCTGTGCTTTGATTCTGTCCTCGGATTCCAGCAATAGATTTCGATGGACATGGGAAAGTTTACTGTAACCTGTGGACCTTCAACGTGAGGATGAAACACAGATATTGCATCGGATTTGAATCCAACAAGCACCATGCCGACTTCTGTCCGGGAGAGTAATGCTTCTAACTGTCTGTGCTTTGATTCTGTCCTCGGATTCCAGTAATAGATTTCGATGGACATGGGAAAGTTTACTGTAACCTGTGGACCTTCAACTTGACGATGAAACACAGAAATTGCGTCGGAATTGAATACAACAAACACAATGCAGACTTCTCTCCCGGAGAGTAATGCTTCTAATTGTCGGTGTTTTGATTCTTTCCTGGGAGTCCAGTATTTGATTCCACTGGACATGGGTACGATTACAGTAACCTGTGGACCTTCAACTTGACGATGAAACACAGAAATTGCATCGGATTTGAATCCAACAAGCACCATGCCGACTTCTGTCCGGGAGAGTAATGCTTCTAACTGTCTGTGCTTTGATTCTGTCCTCGGATTCCAGTAATAGATTTCGATGGACATGGGAAAGTTTACTGTAACCTGTGGACCTTCAACTTGACGATGAAACACAGAAATTGCGTCGGAATTGAATACAACAGGCACCATGCCGACTTCTCTCCGGGAGAGTAATGCTTCTAACTGTCTGTGCTTTGATTCCTTCCTGGGATTCCAGTAATAGATTCCGATGGACATGGGAAGGTTTACTGTAACCTGTGGACCTTCAACTTGACGATGAAACACAGAAATTGCATCGGAATTGAATACAAGAGGCACCATTCCGATTTCTCTCCGGGAAAGTAATGTTTCTCACTGTCGTGATTTGATTCTTTCCTAGGATTTCAGTAATAGGTTCCGATGGACATGGGAAAGTTTACTGCAACCTGTGGACCTACCACTTGACGATAAAACACAGAAATTGCGTCTGAATTGAATACAACAAACACAATGCCGACTTCTCTCCCGGAGAGTAATGCTTCTAACTGTCTGTGTTTTGATTCTTTCCTGGGAGTCCAGTATTTGATTCCACTGGAGATGGGTACATTTACAGTAACCTGTGGACCTTCAACTTGACGATGAAACACAGAAATTGCGTCGGAATCGAATACAACAAACACAATGCCGACTTCTCTCCCGGAGAGTAATGCTTCTAACTGTCTGTGCTTTGATTCTTTCCTGGGATTCCAGTAATAGATTCCGATGGACATGGGAAGGTTTACTGTAACCTGTGGACCTTCAACTTGACGATGAAACACAGAAATTGCGTCGGAATTGATTACAAGAGGCACCATGCCGATTTTTCACCGGGAGAGTAACGCTTCTAACTGTATGTGCTTTGATTCTTTCCTGGGATTTCAGTAATAGATTCCGATGGACATGGGAAGGTTTACTGTAACCTGTGGACCATCAACTTGACGATGAAACACAGAAATTGCGTCGGAATTGAATACAACAGGCACCAAGCCGACTTCTGTCCGTGAGAGTAATGCTCCTAACTGTCTGTGATTTGATTCTTTCCTGGGATTCCAGGAATAGATTCCGATGGACATGGGAAGGTTTACTGTAACCTGTGGACATTCAACTTGACGATGAAAAACAGAAATTGCGTCGGAATTGAATACAACAAACACAATGCAGACTTCTCTCCCGGAGAGTAATGCTTCTAACTGTCTGTGCTTTGATTCTTTCCTGGGATTCCAGTAATAGATTCCGATGGACTTTGGAAGGTTTACTGTGACCTGTGGACATTCAACTTGACGATGAAACACAGAAATTGTGTCGGAATTGAATACAACAGGCACCAAGCCGACTTCTGTCCGGGAGAGTAATGCTTCTAACTGTCTGTGCTTTGATTCTTTCCACGGATTCCAGTAATATACTCCGATGGACATGGGAAAGTTTACTGTAACCTGTGGACCTTCAACTTGACGATGAAACCCAGAAATTGTGTCGGAATTGAGTACAACAGGCACCATGCCGACTTCTCTCCGGGAGAATAATGCTTGTAACTCTCTGTGTTTTGGTTCTTCCCTGGGATTCCAGTAACTGATACCGATGGACATGATAACGTTTACTGTAACCTGTCGACCTTCAACTTGACGATGAAACACAGAAATTGCGTCGGAATTGAATAAAATGGGCACCATGGCGACTTCGTTCCCGGAGAGTAATGCTTCTAACTGTCTGTGCTTCGATTCTTTCCTGGGATTCCAGTAATAGATTCCGATGGACATGGGAAGGTTTACTGTAACCTGTGGACCTTCAACTTGACGATGAAAAACAGAAATTGCGTCGGAATTGAATACAACAGGCACCAAGCCGACTTCTGTCCGTGAGAGTAATGCTCCTAACTGTCTGTGATTTGATTCTTTCCTGGGATTCCAGGAATAGATTCCGATGGACATGGGAAGGTCTACTGTAACCTGTGGACTTTCAACTTGACGATGAAACACAGAAATTGTGTCGGAATTGAATACAACAGGCACCACGCCGACTTCTCTCCGGGAGAGCAATGCCTCTAACTGTCTGTGCTTTGATTTTTTCCTGGGATTCCAGAAATAGATTCCGATGGACATGGGACGGTTTACTGTAACCTGTGGACCTTCAACTTGACGATGAAACACAGAAATTGCGTCGGAATTGAATACAACAGGTACCATGCCGACTTCTCTCCGGGAGAGTAATGCTTCCAACTGTCTGTGCTTTGATTCTTTCCTGGGATTCCAGTAAGAGATTCCACTGGACACGGGAAGGATTACTGTAACCTGTGGACCTTCACCTTGACGATGAAACACAGAAATTGCGTCGGAATTGAATACAACAAACACAATGCAGACTTCTCTCCCGGAGAGTAATGCTTCTAATTGTCGGTGTTATGATTCTTTCCTGGGATTCTAGTAATAGATTCCGATGGACATGGGAAGGTTTACAGTAACCTGTGGACCTTCAACTTGACGATGAGACACAGAAATTGCATCGGATTTGAATCCAACAAGCACCATGCCGACTTCTGTCCGGGAGAGTAATGCTTCTAACTGTCTGTGTTTTGATTCTGTCCTCGGATTCCAGTAATAGACTCCGATGGACATGGGAAAGTTTACTGTAACCTGTGGACCTTCAACTTGACGATGAAACACAGATATTGCGTCGGAATTGAATACAACAGGCACCATGCCGACTTCTCTCCGGGAGAGTAATGCTTCTAACTGTCTGTGCTTTGATTCCTTCCCGGGATTCCAGTAATAGATTCCGATGGACATGGGAAGGTTTACTGCAACCTGTGGAGCTTCAACATGACGATGAAACACAGAAATTGCGTCGGACTTAAATACAACAGGCACCAAGCCGACTTCTGTCCGGGAGAGTAATGCTTCTAACTGTCTGTGGTTTGGTTCCTTCCTGGGATTCCAGTAATAGATTCCGATGGACATGGGAAGGTTTACTATAACCTGTGGACCTTTAACGTGACGATGAAACACAGAAATTGCATCGGAATTAAATACAAGAGGCACCATGCCGACTTCTCTCCGGGAGAGTAATGTTTCTCACTGTCGTGATTTGATTCTTTCCTAGGATTTCAGTAATAGATTCCGATGGACATGGGAAAGTTTACTGCAACCTGTGGACCTACCACTTGACGATAAAACACAGAAATTGCGTCAGAATTGAATACAACAGGCACCATGCCGATTTCTCTCCGGGAGAGTAACGCTTCTAACTGTCTGTGCATTGTTTCGTTCCTGGGATTCCAGTAATGGATTCCGAAGGACTTGGGAAGGTTTACCGTAACCTGTGGACCTTCAACTTGACGATGAAACACAGAAGTTGTGTCGGAATTGAATACAACAGGCACCAACTCGACTTCTGTGCGGGAGAGTAATGCTTCTAACTGTCTGTGCTTTGATTCTCTCTTGGGATTCCAGTAATAGATGCCGATGGACATGGGAAGGTTTACTGTAACCTGTGGATCTTCAACGTTTCGATGAAACACAGAAATTGCGTCGGAGATGAATACAACAGGCTCCATGCCGACTTCTCTCCGGTAGAGTAATGTTTCTAACGTTCTGTGCTTTGATTCTTTCCAGGGATTTCAGAAATAGATTCCGATGGACATGGGAAGGTTTACTGTAACCTGTGGACCTTCAACTTGACGATGAAACACAGAAATTGCGTCGGAATTGAATACAACAGGCACCATGCCTACTTCACTCCGGGAGACTACTGCTTCTAACTGTCTGTGCTTTGATTCTTTCCTGGGATTCCAGTAATAGATTCCGATGGACTTTGGAAAGTTTACTGTAACCTGTGGACATTCAACTTGACGATGAAACACAGAAATTGTGTCGGAATTGAATACAACAGGCACCAAGCCGACTTCTGTCCGGGAGAGTAATGCTTCTAACTGTCTGTGCTTTGATTCTTTCCTCGGATTCCAGTAATATACTCCGATGGACATGGGAAAGTTTACTGTAACCTGTGGACCTTCAACTTGACGATGAAACACAGAAATTGCGTCGGAATTGAGTACAACAGGCACTATGCCGACTTCTCTCCGGGAGAGTAATGCTTCTAACTGTCTGTGCTTTGATTCTTTCCTGGGATTCCAGTAATAGATTCCGATGGACTTGGGAAGGTTTACTGTACCCTGTGGACATTCAACTTGACGATGACACACAGAAATTGTGTCGGAATTGAATACAACAGGCACCAAGCCGACTTCTGTCCGGGAGAGTAATGCTTCTAACTGTCTGTGCTTTGATTCTTTCCTGGGATTCCAGTAATTGATACCGATGGACATGGGAAGGTTTACTGTAACCTGTCGACCTTCAACTTGACGATGAAACACAGAAATTGCGTCGGAATTGAATAAAATGGGCACCATGGCGACTTCCTTCCGGGAGAGTAATGCCTCTAACTGTCTGTGCTTTGATTCTTTCCTGGGATTCCAGTAATAGATTCCGATGGACATGGGAAGGTTTACTGTAACCTGTGGACCTTCAACTTGACGATGAAAAACAGAAATTGCGTCGGAATTGAATACAACAGGCACCAAGCCGACTTCTGTCCGTGAGAGTAATGCTCCTAACTGTCTGTGATTTGATTCTTTCCTGGGATTCCAGGAATAGATTCCGATTGACATGGGAAGGTCTACTGTAACCTGTGGACTTTCAACTTGACGATGAAACACAGAAATTGTGTCGGAATTGAATACAACAGGCACCACGCTGACTTCTGTCCGGGAGAGTAATGCCTCTAACTGTCTGTGCTTTGATTTTTTCCTGGGATTCCAGTAATAGATTCCGATATACATGGGAAGGTTTACTTTAACCTGTGGACCTTCAACTTGACGATGAAACACAGAAATTGCCCCGGACTTGAATACAACAGGCACCAAGGTGACTTCTGTCCGGGAGAGTAATGCTTCTAACTGTCTGTGGTTTGATTCTTTCCTGGAATTAATAGTAATAGTTTCCGATGGACATGGGAAAGTTTACTGTAACCTGTGGACGTTCCACTTGATGATAAAACACAGAAATTGTGTCGGAATTGAATACTACAGGCACCATGCCGACTTCTCTCCGGGAGAGTAATGGTTCTAACTGTCTGTGCTTTGATTCTTTCCTGGGATTCCAGAAATATATTTCGATGGACATGGGAAGGTTAACTGCAACCTGTGGACCTTCAACTAGACGATGAAGCACAGAAATTGCGTCGGAATTGAATACAACATTCACCAAGCCGACTTCTCTCAGGGAGGGTAATGCTTCCAACTGCCTGTGTTTTGATTCATTCCTGGTATTCCAGTAATAGATTCCACTGGACATGGGTACGATTACAGTAACCTGTGGACCTTCAATTCGACGATGAAACACAGAAATTGCGTCGGAATCGAATACAACAAACACAATGCCGACTTCTCTCCCGGAGAGTAATGCTTCTAACTGTCTGTGTTTTGATTCTTTCCTGGGATTCCAGTAAAAGATTCCGATGGACATGGGAAGGTGTACTGTAACCTGTGGCCCTTAAACTTGACGATGAAACACAGAAATTGCATCGGATTTGAATCCAACAAGCACCATGCCGACTTCTGTCCGGGAGAGCAATGCTTCTAACTGTCTGTGCTTTGATTCTTTCATGGGATTCCAGTAATAGATTCCGATGGACATGGGAAGGTTTACTGTAACCTGTGGACCTTCAACTTGACGATGAAACACAGAAATTGCGTCGGAATTGAATCCAACAGGCACCATGCCGACTTCTCTCCGGGAGAGTAATGCTTCTAACTGTCTGGGCTTTGATTCTTTCCTGGGATTCCAGTAATAGATTCCGATGGACTTTGGAAGGTTTACTGTAACCTGTGGACCTTCAACTTGACGATGAAACACAGAAATTGCGTCGGAATTGAATCCAACAGGCACCATGCCGACTTCTCTCCGGGAGAGTAATGCTTCTATCTGTCTGTGCTTTGATTCTTTCCTGGGATTCCAGTAATAGATTCCGATGGACATGGGAAGAAGATTTACTGTTACCTGTGGACGTTCAACTTCACGATGAATCACAAAAATTGCGCCGGAATATAATCCAACAGGTACCATGCCGACATCTCTCCGGGAGAGTAATGCTTCTAACTGTCTGTGCTTTGATTCTTTCCTGGGATTCCAGTAATAGATTCCGATGGACTTTGGAAGGTTTACTGTAACCTGTGGACATTCAACTTGACGATGAAACACAGAAATTGTGTCGGAATTGAATACAACAGGCACCATGCCGACTTCTCTCCTTGAGAGTAATGGTTCTAACTGTCTGTGCTTTGATTCTTTCCTGGGATTCCAGAAATAGATTCCGATGGACATGGGAAGGTTTACTGCAACCTGTGGACCTTCAACTAGACGATGAAGCACAGAAATTGCGTCGGAATTGAATACAACATTCACCAAGCCGACTTCTCTCCGGGAGAGTAATGCTTCCAACTGTCTGTGTTTTGATTCATTCCTGGGATTCCAGTAATAGATTCCACTGGACATGGGTACGATTACAGTAACCTGTGGACCTTCAACTTGACGATGAAACACAGAAATTGCGTCGGAATCGAATACAACAAACACAATGCCGACTTCTCTCCCGGAGAGTAATGCTTCTAACTGTCTGTGTTTTGATTCTTTCCTGGGATTCCAGTAATAGATTCCGATGGACATGGGAAGGTTTACTGTAACCTGTGGACCTTCAACTTGACGATGAAAAACAGAAATTGCATCGGATTTGAATCCAACAAGCACCATGCCGACTTCTGTCCGGGAGAGCAATGCTTCTAACTGTCTGTGCTTTGATTCTTTCATGGGATTCCAGTAATAGATTCCGATGGACATGGGAAGGTTTACTGTAACCTGTGGACCTTCAACTTGACGATGAAACACAGAAATTGCGTCGGAATTGAATCCAACAGGCACCATGCCGACTTATCTCCGGGAGAGTAAAGCTTCTAACTGTCTGGGCTATGATTCTTTCCTGGGATTCCAGAAATAGATTCCGATGGACATGGGAAGGTTTGCTTTAACCAGTGGACCTTCAACTTGACGATGAAACACAGAAATTGCGTCGGAATTGATTACAAGAGGCACCATGCCGATTTTTCACCGGGAGAGCAATGCTTCTAACTGTCTGTGCTTTGATTCTTTCCTGGGATTCCAGTAATAGATTCCGATGGACATGGGAAGGTTTACTGTAACCTGTGGACCTTCAACTTGACGATGAAACACAGAAATTGCATCGGATTTGAATCCAACAAGCACCATGCCGACTTCTGTCCGGGAGAGCAATGCTTCTAACTGTCTGTGCTTTGATTCTTTCATGGGATTCCAGTAATAGATTCCGATGGACATGGGAAGGTTTACTGTAACCTGTGGACCTTCAACTTGACGATGAAACACAGAAATTGCGTCGGAATTGAATCCAACAGGCACCATGCCGACTTATCTCCGGGAGAGTAATGCTTCTAACTGTGTGGGCTTTGATTCTTTCCTGGGATTCCAGTAATAGATTCCGATGGACATGGGAAGGTTTGCTTTAACCAGTGGACCTTCAACTTGACGATGAAACACAGAAATTGCGTCGGAATTGATTACAAGAGGCACCATGCCGATTTTTCACCGGGAGAGTAACGCTTCTATCTGTCTGTGCTTTGATTCTTTCCTGGGATTCCAGTAATAGATTCCGATGGACATGGGAAGATTTACTGTTACCTGTGGACGTTCCACTTCACGATGAATCACAAAAATTGCGTCGGAATATAATCCAACAGGTACAATGCCGACTTCTCTCCGGGAGAGTAATGCTTCTAACTGTCTGTGCTTTGATTCTTTCCTGGGATTCCAGTAATAGATTCCGATGGACGTTGGAAGGTTTACTGTAACCTGTGGACATTCAACTTGACGATGAATCACAAAAATTGCGTCGGAATATAATCCAACAGGTACAATGTCGACTTCTCTCCGGGAGAGTAATGCTTCTTACCGTCTGCGCTTTGATTCTTTCCTGGGATTCCAGTAATAGATTCCGATATACATGGGAATGTTTACTTTAACCTGTGGACCTACAACTTGACGATGAAACACAGAAATTGCGTCGGACTTGAATACAACAGGCACCAAGGCGACTTCTGTCCGGGAGAGTAATGCTTCTAACTGTCTGTGGTTTGATTCTTTCCTGGGATTCCAGTTATAGATTCCGATGGACATGGGAAGGTCTACTATGACCTGTGGACCTTCAACGTGACGATGAAACACAGAAATTGCGTCGGAATTGAATACAACAGGCACCATGCCGACTTCACTCCGGGAGAGTAATGTTTCTAACTGTCTGTGCTTTGATTCTTTCCTGGGATTCCAGTAATAGATTCCGATGGACATGAGAAGGTTTACCGTAACCTGTGGACCTTCAACTTGACGATGAAACACAGAAATTGCGTCGGAATTGAATACAACCGGCACCAAGCCGACTTCTCTCCGGGAGAGTAGTGCTTCTAACAGTCTGTGCTTTGATTTTTTCCTGGGATTCCAGAAATAGATTCCGATGGACATAGGAAGGTTTACTGTAACCTGTGGACCTTCAACTTGACGATGAAACACAGAAATTGCGTCGGAATTGAATACAACAGGCACCATGCCGACTTCTCTCCGGGAGAGTATTGCTTCCAACTGTCTGTGCTTTGATTCTTTCCTGGGATTCCAGTAATAGATTCCACTGGACATGGGAGGGATTACTGTAACCTGTGGACCTTCCCCTTGACGATGAAACACAGAAATTGCGTCGTAATTGAATACAACAAACACAATGCAGACTTCTCTCCCGGAGAGTAATGCTTCTAATTGTCGGTGTTTTGATTCTTTCCTGGGATTCCAGTAATAGATTCCGATGGACATGGGAAGGTTTACTGTAACCTGTGGACCTTCAACTTGACGATGAAACACAGAAATTGCATCGGATTTGAATCCAACAAGCACCATGCCGACTTCTGTCCGGGAGAGTAATGCTTCTAACTGTCTGTGCTTTGATTCTGTCCTCGGATTGCAGTAATAGATTTCGATGGACATGGGAAGGTTTACTGTAACCTGTGGACCTTCAACTTGACGATGAAACACAGAAATTGCGTCGGAATTGAATACAACAGGCACCATGCCGACTTCTCTCCGGGAGAGTAATGCTTCTAACTGTCTGTGCTTTGATTCCTTCCTGGGATTCCAGTAATAGATTCCGATGGACATGGGAAGGTTTACTGTAACCTGTGGAGCTTCAACTTGACGATGAAACACAGAAATTGCGTCGGACTTAAATACAACAGGCACCAAGCCGACTTCTGTCCGGGAGAGTAATGCTTCTAACTGCCTGTGGTTTGGTTCCTTCCTGGGATTCCAGTAATAGATTCCGATGGACATGGGAAGGTTTACTATAACCTGTGGACCTTTAACGTGACGATGAAACACAGAAATTGCATCGGAATTGAATACAAGAGGCACCATGCCGACTTCTCTCCGGGAAAGTAATGTTTCTCACTGTCGTGATTTGATTCTTTCCTAGGATTTCAGTAATAGATTCCGATGGACATGGGAAAGTTTACTGCAACCTGTGGACCTACCACTTGACGATAAAACACAGAAATTGCGTCGGAATTGAATACAACAAACACAATGCCGACTTCTCTCCCGGAGAGTAATGCTTCTAACTGTGTGTGTTTTGATTCTTTCCTGGGAGTCCAGTATTTGATTCCACTGGACATGGGTACGATTACAGTAACCTGTGGACCTTCAACTTGACGATGAAACACAGAAATTGCGTCGGAATCGAATACAACAAACACAATGCCGACTTCTCTCCCGGAGAGTAATGCTTCTAACTGTCTGTGTTTTGATTCTTTCCTGGGATTCCAGTAATAGATTCCGATGGACATGGGAAGGTTTACTGTAACCTGTGGACCTTCAACTTGACGATGAAACACAGAAATTGCATCGGATTTGAATCCAACAAGCACCATGCCGACTTCTCTCCGGGAGAGTAATGCTTCTAACTGTCTGGGCTTTGATTCTTTCCTGGGAGTCCAGTAATAGATTCCGATGGACATGGGAAGGTTTGCTTTAACCTGTGGACCTTCAACTTGACGATGAAACACAGAAATTGCGTCGGAATTGATTACAAGAGGCACCATGCCGATTTTTCACCGGGAGAGTAACGCTTCTAACTGTATGTGCTTTGATTCTTTCCTGGGATTTCAGTAGTAGATTCCGATGGACATGGGAAGGTTTACTGTAACCTGTGGACCATCAACTTGACGATGAAACACAGAAATTGCGTCGGAATATAATCCAACAGGTACCATGCCGACTTCTCTCCGGGAGAGTAATGCTTCTAACTGTCTGTGCTTTGATTCTTTCCTGGGATTCCAGTAATAGATTCCGATGGACTTTGGAAGGTTTACTGTAACCTGTGGACATTCAACTTGACGATGAAACACAGAAATTGTGTCGGAATTGAATACAACAGGCACCAAGCCGACTTCTGTCCGGGAGAGTAATGCTTCTAACTGTCTGTGCTTTGATTCTTTCCTCGGATTCCAGTAATGTACTCCGATGGACATGGGAAAGTTTACTGTAACCTGTGGACCTTCGGCTTGACGATGAAACACAGAAATTGCGTCGGAATTGAGTACAACAGGCACCATGCCGACTTCTCTCCGTGAGAGTAATGCTTCTAACTGTCTGTGCTTTGATTCTTTCCTGGGATTCCGGTAATAGATTCCGATGGACATGGGAAGGTTTACTGTAACCTGTGGACCATCAACTTGACGATGAAACCCAGAAATTGCGTCGGAATTGAGTACAACAGGCACCATGCCGACTTCTCTCCGGGAGAGTAATGCTTCTATCTGTCTGTGCTTTGATTCTTTCCTGGGATTTCAGTAATAGATTCCGATGGATATGGGAAGATTTACTTTAACCTGTGGACCTTCAACTTGACGATGAAAAACAGAAATTGCGTCGGAATTGAATACAACAGGCACCAAGCCGACTTCTGTCCGTGAGAGTAATGCTTCTAACTGTCTGTGCTTTGATTCTTTCATGGGATTCCAGTAATAGATTCCGATGGACATGGGAAGGTTTACTGTAACCTGTGGACCTTCAACTTGACGATGAAACACAGAAATTGCGTCGGAATTGAATCCAACAGGCACCATGCCGACTTATCTCCGGGAGAGTAATGCTTCTAACTGTCTGGGCTTTGATTCTTTCCTGGGATTCCAGAAATAGATTCCGATGGACATGGGAAGGTTTGCTTTAACCAGTGGACCTTCAACTTGACGATGAAACACAGAAATTGCGTCGTAATTGATTACAAGAGGCACCATGCCGATTTTTCACCGGGAGAGTAACGCTTCTAACTGTCTGTGCTTTGATTCTTTCCTGGGATTTCAGTAATAGATTCCGATGGACATGGGAAGGTTTACTGTAACCTGTGGACCATCAACTTGACGATGACACACAGAAATTGCGTCGGATTTGAATCCAACAAGCACCATGCCGTCTTCTGTCCGGGAGAGCAATGCTTCTAACTGTCTGTGCTTTGATTCTTTCATGGGATTCCAGTAATAGATTCCGATGGACATGGGAAGGTTTACTGTAACCTGTGGACCTTCAACTTGACGAAGAAACACAGAAATTGCGTCGGAATTGAATACAACAGGCACCATGCCGACTTATCTCCGGGAGAGTAATGCTTCTAACTGTCTGGGCTTTGATTCTTTCCTGGGATTCCAGTAATAGATTCCGATGGACAAGGGAAGGTTTGCTTTAACCAGTGGACCTTCAACTTGACGATGAAACACAGAAATTGCGTCGGAATTGATTACAAGAGGCACCATGCCGATTTTTCACCGGGAGAGTAACGCTTCTAACTGTCTGTGCTTTGATTCTTTCCTGGGATTTCAGTAATAGATTCCGATGGACATGGGAAGGTTTACTGTAACCTGTGGACCATCAACTTGACGATGAGACACAGAAATTGCGTCGGATTTGAATCCAACAAGCACCATGCCGACTTCTGTCCGGGAGAGCAGTGCTTCTAACTGTCTGTGCTTTGATTCTTTCATGGGATTCCAGTAATAGAATCCGATGGACATGGGAAGGTTTACTGTAACCTGTGGACCTTCAACTTGACGATGAAACACAGAAAGTGCGTCGGAATTGAATCCAACAGGCACCATGCCGACTTATCTCCGGGAGAGTAATGCTTCTAACTGTCTGGGCTTTGATTCTTTCCTGGGATTCCAGTAATAGATTCCGATGGACATGGGAAGGTTTGCTTTAACCAGTGGACCTTCAACTTGACGATGAAACACAGAAATTGCGTCGGAATTGATTACAAGAGGCACCATGCCGATTTTTCACCGGGAGAGTAACGCTTCTATCTGTCTGTGCTTTGATTCTTTCCTGGGATTCCAGTAATAGATTCCGATGGACATGGGAAGATTTACTGTTACCTGTGGACGTTCCACTTCACGATGAATCACAAAAATTGCGTCGGAATGTAATCCAACAGGTACAATGCCGACTTCTCTCCGGGAGAGTAATGCCTCTAACTGTCTGTGCTTTGATTCTTTCCTGGGATTCCAGTAATAGATTCCGATGGACGTTGGAAGGTTTACTGTAACCTGTGGACATTCAACTTGACGATGAATCACAAAAATTGCGTCGGAATATAATCCAACAGGTACAATGCCGACTTCTCTCCGGGAGAGTAATGCTTCTTACCGTCTGCGCTTTGATTCTTTCCTGGGATTCCAGTAATAGATTCCGATATACATGGGAATGTTTACTTTAACCTGTGGACCTACAACTTGTCGATGAAACACAGAAATTGCGTCGGACTTGAATACAACAGGCACCAAGGCGACTTCTGTCCGGGAGAGTAATGCTTCTAACTGTCTGTGGTTTGATTCTATCTTGGGATTCCAGTTATAGATTCCGATGGACATGGGAAGGTCTACTATGACCTGTGGACCTTCAACGTGACGATGAAACACAGAAATTGCGTCGGAATTGAATACAACAGGCACCATGCCGACTTCTCTCCGGGAGAGTAATGCTTCTAACTGTCTGTGCTTTGATTCCTTCGTGGGATTCCAGTAATTGATTCCGATGGACATGGGAAGGTTTACTGTAACCTGTGGAGCTTCAACTTGACGATGAAACACAGAAATTGCGTCGGACTTAAATACAACAGGCACCAAGCCGACTTCTGTCCGGGAGAGTAATGCTTCTAACTGTCTGTGGTTTGGTTCCTTCCTGGGATTCCAGTAATAGATTCCGATGGACATGGGAAGGTTTACTATAACCTGTGGACCTTTAACGTGACGATGAAACACAGAAATTGCATCGGAATTGAATACAAGAGGCACCATGCCGACTTCTCTCCGGGAAAGTAATGTTTCTCACTGTCGTGATTTGATTCTTTCCTAGGATTTCAGTAATAGATTCCGATGGACATGGGAAAGTTTACTGCAACCTGTGGACCTACCACTTGACGATAAAACACAGAAATTGCGTCGGAATTGAATACAACAAACACAATGCCGACTTCTCTCCCGGAGAGTAATGCTTCTAACTGTCTGTGTTTTGATTCTTTCCTGGGAGTCCAGTATTTGATTCGACTGGACATGGGTACGATTACAGTAACCTGTGGACCTTCAACTTGACGATGAAACACAGAAATTGCGTCGGAATCGAATACAACAAACACAATGCCGACTTCTCTCCCGGAGAGTAATGCTTCTAACTGTCTGTGTTTTGATTCTTTCCTGGGATTCCAGTAATAGATTCCGATGGACATGGGAAGGTTTACTGTAACCTGTGGACCTTCAACTTGACGATGAAACACAGAAATTGCATCGGATTTGAATCCAACAAGCACCATGCCGACTTCTGTCCGGGAGAGCAATGCTTCTAACTGTCTGTGCTTCGATTCTTTCATGGGATTCCAGTAATAGATTCCGATGGACTTTGGAAGGTTTACTGTAACCTGTGGACCTTCAACTTGACGATGAAACACAGAAATTGCGTCGGAATTGAATCCAACAGGCACCATGCCGACTTCTCTCCGGGAGAGTAATGCTTCTAACTGTCTGGGCTTTGATTCTTTCCTGGGATTCCAGTAATAGATTCCGATGGACATGGGAAGGTTTGCTTTAACCTGTGGACCTTCAACTTGACGATGAAACACAGAAATTGCGTCGGAATTGATTACAAGAGGCATCATGCCGATTTTTCACCGGGAGAGTAACGCTTCTAACTGTATGTGCTTTGATTCTTTCCTGGGATTTCAGTAGTAGATTCCGATGGACATGGGAAGGTTTACTGTAACCCGTGGACCATCAACCTGACGATGAAACACAGAAATTGCGTCGGAATATAATCCAACAGGTACCATGCCGACTTCTCTCCGGGAGAGTAATGCTTCTAACTGTCTGTGCTTTGATTCTTTCCTGGGATTCCAGTAATAGATTCCGATGGACTTTGGAAGGTTTACTGTAACCTGTGGACATTCAACTTGACGATGAAACACAGAAATTGTGTCGGAATTGAATACAACAGGCACCAAGCCGACTTCTGTCCGGGAGAGTAATGCTTCTAACTGTCTGTGCTTTGATTCTTTCCTCGGATTCCAGTAATGTACTCCGATGGACATGGGAAAGTTTACTGTAACCTGTGGACCATCAACTTGACGATGAAACCCAGAAATTGCGTCGGAATTGAGAACAACAGGCACCATGCCGACTTCTCTCCGGGAGAGTAATGCTTCTATCTGTCTGTGCTTTGATTCTTTCCTGGGATTTCAGTAATAGATTCCGATGGATATGGGAAGATTTACTGTTACCTGTGGATGTTCAACTTGACGATGAAACACAAAAATTGCGTCGGAATATAATCCAACAGGTACCATGCCGACTTCTCTCCGGGAGAGTAATGCTTCTAACTGTCTGTGCTTTGATTCTTTCCTGGGATTCCAGTAATAGATTCCGATTGACTTGGGAAGGTTTACCGTAACCTGTGGACCTTCAACTTGACGATGAAACACAGAAATCGTGTCGGAATTGAATACAACAAACACCATGCCGACTTCTCTCCGGGAGAATAATGCTTGTAACTCTCTGTGTTTTGATTCTTTCCTGGGATTCCAGTAATTGATACCGATGGACATGAGAGCGTTTACTGTAACCTGTCGACCTTCAACTTGACGATGAAACACAGAAATTGCGTCGGAATTGAATAAAATGGGTACCATGGCGACTTCGTTCCCGGAGAGTAATGCTTCTAACTGTCTGTGCTTCGATTCTTTCCTGGGATTCCAGTAATAGATTCCGATGGACATGGGAAGGTTTACTGTAACCTGTGGACCTTCAACTTGACGATGAAAAACAGAAATTGCGTCGGAATTGAATACAACAGGCACCAAGCCGACTTCTGTCCGTGAGAGTAATGCTTCTAACTGTCTGTGCTTTGATTCTTTCATGGGATTCCAGTAATAGATTCCGATGGACATGGGAAGGTTTACTGTAACCTGTGGACCTTCAACTTGACGATGAAACACAGAAATTGCGTCGGAATTGAATCCAACAGGCACCATGCCGACTTATCTCCGGGAGAGTAATGCTTCTAACTGTCTGGGCTTTGATTCTTTCCTGGGATTCCAGAAATAGATTCCGATGGACATGGGAAGGTTTGCTTTAACCAGTGGACCTTCAACTTGACGATGAAACACAGAAATTGCGTCGGAATTGATTACAAGAGGCACCATGCCGATTTTTCACCGGGAGAGTAACGCTTCTAACTGTCTGTGCTTTGATTCTTTCCTGGGATTTCAGTAATAGATTCCGATGGACATGGGAAGGTTTACTGTAACCTGTGGACCATCAACTTGACGATGAGACACAGAAATTGCGTCGGATTTGAATCCAACAAGCACCATGCCGACTTCTGTCCGGGAGAGCAATGCTTCTAACTGTCTGTGCTTTGATTCTTTCATGGGATTCCAGTAATAGATTCCGATGGACATGGGAAGGTTTACTGTAACCTGTGGACCTTCAACGTGACGATGAAACACAGAAATTGCGTCGGAATTGAATCCAACAGGCACCATGCCGACTTATCTCCGGGAGAGTAATGCTTCTAACTGTCTGGGCTTTGATTCTTTCCTGGGATTCCAGTAATAGAATCCGATGGACAAGGGAAGGTTTGCTTTAACCAGTGGACCTTCAACTTGACGATGAAACACAGAAATTGCGTCGGAATTGATTACAAGAGGCACCATGCCGTTTTTTCACCGGGAGAGTAACGCTTCTAACTGTCTGTGCTTTGATTCTTTCCTGGGATTTCAGTAATAGATTCCGATGGACATGGGAAGGTTTACTGTAACCTGTGGACCATCAACTTGACGATGAGACACAGAAATTGCGTCGGATTTGAATCCAACAAGCACCATGCCGACTTCTGTCCGGGAGAGCAATGCTTCTAACTGTCTGTGCTTTGATTCTTTCATGGGATTCCAGTAATAGATTCCGATGGACATGGGAAGGTTTACTGTAACCTGTGGACCTTCAACTTGACGATGAAACACAGAAATTGCATCGGATTTGAATCCAACAAGCACCATGCCGACTTCTGTCCGGGAGAGCAATGCTTCTAACTGTCTGTGCTTTGATTCTTTCATGGGATTCCAGTAATAGATTCCGATGGACATGGGAAGGTTTACTGTAACCTGTGGACCTTCAACTTGACGATGAAACACAGAAATTGCGTCGGAATTGAATCCAACAGGCACCATGCCGACTTATCTCCGGGAGAGTAATGCTTCTAACTGTCTGGGCTTTGATTCTTTCCTGGGATTCCAGAAATAGATTCCGATGGACATGGGAAGGTTTGCTTTAACCAGTGGACCTTCAACTTGACGATGAAACACAGAAATTGCGTCGGAATTGATTACAAGAGGCACCATGCCGATTTTTCACCGGGAGAGTAACGCTTCTAACTGTCTGTGCTTTGATTCTTTCCTGGGATTTCAGTAATAGATTCCGATGGACATGGGAAGGTTTACTGTAACCTGTGGACCATCAACTTGACGATGAGACACAGAAATTGCGTCGGATTTGAATCCAACAAGCACCATGCCGACTTCTGTCCGGGAGAGCAATGCTTCTAACTGTCTGTGCTTTGATTCTTTCATGGGATTCCAGTAATAGATTCCGATGGACATGGGAAGGTTTACTGTAACCTGTGGACCTTCAACGTGACGATGAAACACAGAAATTGCGTCGGAATTGAATCCAACAGGCACCATGCCGACTTATCTCCGGGAGAGTAATGCTTCTAACTGTCTGGGCTTTGATTCTTTCCTGGGATTCCAGTAATAGAATCCGATGGACAAGGGAAGGTTTGCTTTAACCAGTGGACCTTCAACTTGACGATGAAACACAGAAATTGCGTCGGAATTGATTACAAGAGGCACCATGCCGTTTTTTCACCGGGAGAGTAACGCTTCTAACTGTCTGTGCTTTGATTCTTTCCTGGGATTTCAGTAATAGATTCCGATGGACATGGGAAGGTTTACTGTAACCTGTGGACCATCAACTTGACGATGAGACACAGAAATTGCGTCGGATTTGAATCCAACAAGCACCATGCCGACTTCTGTCCGGGAGAGCAATGCTTCTAACTGTCTGTGCTTTGATTCTTTCATGGGATTCCAGTAATAGATTCCGATGGACATGGGAAGGTTTACTGTAACCTGTGGACCTTCAACTTGACGATGAAACACAGAAATTGCATCGGATTTGAATCCAACAAGCACCATGCCGACTTCTGTCCGGGAGAGCAATGCTTCTAACTGTCTGTGCTTTGATTCTTTCATGGGATTCCAGTAATAGATTCCGATGGACATGGGAAGGTTTACTGTAACCAGTGGACCTTCAACTTGACGATGAAACACAGAAATTGCGTCGGAATTGATTACAAGAGGCACCATGCCGATTTTTCACCGGGAGAGTAACGCTTCTATCTGTCAGTGCTTTGATTCTTTCCTGGGATTCCAGTAATAGGTTCCGATGGACATGGGAAGATTTACTGTTACCTGTGGACGTTCCACTTCACGATGAATCACAAAAATTGCGTCGGAATATAATCCAACAGGTACAATACCGACTTCTCTCCGGGAGAGTAATGCTTCTAACTGTCTGTGCTTTGATTCTTTCCTGGGATTCCAGTAATAGATTCCGATGGACGTTGGAAGGTTTACTGTAACCTGTGGACATTCAACTTGACGATGATCACAAAAATTGCGTCGGAATATAATCCAACAGGTACAATGCCGACTTCTCTCCGGGAGAGTAATGCTTCTTACCGTCTGCGCTTTGATTCTTTCCTGGGATTCCAGTAATAGATTCCGATATACATGGGAATGTTTACTTTAACCTGTGGACCTACAACTTGACGATGAAACACAGAAATTGCGTCGGACTTGAATACAACAGGCACCAAGGCGACTTCTGTCCGGGAGAGTAATGCTTCTAACTGTCTGTGGTTTGATTCTTTCCTGGGATTCCAGTTATAGATTCCGATGGACATGGGAAGGTCTACTATGACCTGTGGACCTTCAACGTGACGATGAAACACAGAAATTGCGTCGGAATTGAATACAACAGGCACCATGCCGACTTCACTCCGGGAGAGTAATGTTTCTAACTGTCTGTGCTTTGATTCTTTCCTGGGATTCCAGTAATAGATTCCGATGGACATGAGAAGGTTTACCGTAACCTGTGGACCTTCAACTTGACGATGAAACACAGAAATTGCGTCGGAATTGAGTACAACCGGCACCAAGCCGACTTCTCTCCGGGAGAGTAGTGCTTCTAACAGTCTGTGCTTTGATTTTTTCCTGGGATTCCAGAAATAGATTCCGATGGACATAGGAAGGTTTACAGTAACCTGTGGACCTTCAACTTGACGATGAAACACAGAAATTGCGTCGGAATTGAATACAACAGGCACCATGCCGACTTCTCTCCGGGAGAGTATTGCTTCCAACTGTCTGTGCTTTGATTCTTTCCTGGGATTCCAGTAATAGATTCCACTGGACATGGGAGGGATTACTGTAACCTGTGGACCTTCACCTTGACGATGAAACACAGAAATTGCGTCGGAATTGAATACAACAAACACAATGCAGACTTCTCTCCCGGAGAGTAATGCTTCTAATTGTCGGTGTTTTGATTCTTTCCTGGGATTCCAGTAATAGATTCCGATGGACATGGGAAGGTTTACTGTAACCTGTGGACCTTCAACTTGACGATGAAACACAGAAATTGCATCGGATTTGAATCCAACAAGCACCATGCCGACTTCTGTCCGGGAGAGTAATGCTTCTAACTGTCTGTGCTTTGATTCTGTCCTCGGATTGCAGTAATAGATTTCGATGGACATGGGAAGGTTTACTGTAACCTGTGGACCTTCAACTTGACGATGAAACACAGAAATTGCGTCGGAATTGAATACAACAGGCACCATGCCGACTTCTCTCCCGGAGAGTAATGCTTCTAACTGTCTGTGTTTTGATTCTTTCCTAGGATTCCAGTAATAGATTCCGATGGACATGGGAAGGTTTACTGTAACCTGTGGACCTTCAACTTGACGATGAAACACAGAAATTGCATCGGATTTGAATCCAACAAGCACCATGCCGACTTCTGTCCGGGAGAGCAATGCTTCTAACTGTCTGTGCTTCGATTCTTTCATGGGATTCCAGTAATAGATTCCGATGGACTTTGGAAGGTTTACTGTAACCTGTGGACCTTCAACTTGACGATGAAACACAGAAATTGCGTCGGAATTGAATCCAACAGGCACCATGCCGACTTCTCTCCGGGAGAGTAATGCTTCTAACTGTCTGGGCTTTGATTCTTTCCTGGGATTCCAGTAATAGATTCCGATGGACATGGGAAGGTTTTCTTTAACCTGTGGACCTTCAACTTGACGATGAAACACAGAAATTGCGTCGGAATTGATTACAAGAGGCACCATGCCGATTTTTCACCGGGAGAGTAACGCTTCTAACTGTATGTGCTTTGATTCTTTCCTGGGATTTCAGTAGTAGATTCCGATGGACATGGGAGGGTTTACTGTAACCTGTGGACCATCAACTTGACGATGAAACACAGAAATTGCGTCGGAATATAATCCAACAGGTACCATGCCGACTTCTCTCCGGGAGAGTAATGCTTCTAACTGTCTGTGCTTTGATTCTTTCCTGGGATTCCAGTAATAGATTCCGATGGACTTTGGAAGGTTTACTGTAACCTGTGGACATTCAACTTGACGATGAAACACAGAAATTGTGTCGGAATTGAATACAACAGGCACCAAGCCGACTTCTGTCCGGGAGAGTAATGCTTCTAACTGTCTGTGCTTTGATTCTTTCCTCGGATTCCAGTAATGTACTCCGATGGACATGGGAAAGTTTACTGTAACCTGTGGACCTTCAACTTGACGATGAAACCCAGAAATTGCGTCGGAATTGAGTACAACAGGCACCATGCCGACTTCTCTCCGGGAGAGTAATGCTTCTATCTGTCTGTGCTTTGATTCTTTCCTGGGATTTCAGTAATAGATTCCGATGGATATGGGAAGATTTACTGTTACCTGTGGACGTTCAACTTGACGATGAAACACAAAAATTGCGTCGGAATATAATCCAACAGGTACCATGCCGACTTCTCTCCGGGAGAGTAATGCTTCTAACTGTCTGTGCTTTGATTCTTTCCTGGGATTCCAGTAATAGATTCCGATGGACTTTGGAAGGTTTACTGTAACCTGTGGACATTCAACTTGACGATGAAACACAGAAATTGTGTCGGAATTGAATACAACAGGCACCAAGCCGACTTCTGTCCGGGAGAGTAATGCTTCTAACTGTCTGTGCTTTGATTCTTTCCTCGGATTCCAGTAATGTACTCCGATGGACATGGGAAAGTTTACTGTAACCTGTGGACCTTAAACTTGACGATGAAACGCAGAAATTGCGTCGGAATTGAGTACAACAGGCACCATGCCGACTTCTCTCCGGGAGAGTAATGCTTCTAACTGTCTGTGCTTTGATTCTTTCCTGGGATTCCAGTAATATATTCCGATTGACTTCGGAAGGTTTACCGTAACCTGTGGACCTTCAACTTGACGATGAAACACAGAAATCGTGTCGGAATTGAATACAACAAACACCATGCCGACTTCTCTCCGGGAGAATAATGCTTGTAACTCTCTGTGTTTTGATTCTTTCCTGGGTTTCCAGTAATTGATACCGATGGACATGGGAACGTTTACTGCAACCTGTCGACCTTCAACTTGACGATGAAACACAGAAATTGCGTCGGAATTGAATAAAATGGGTACCATGGCGACTTCGTTCCCGGAGAGTAATGCTTCTAACTGTCTGTGCTTCGATTCTTTCCTGGGATTCCAGTAATAGATTCCGATGGACATGGGAAGGTTTACTGTAACCTGTGGACCTTCAACTTGACGATGAAAAACAGAAATTGCGTCGGAATTGAATACAACAGGCACCAAGCCGACTTCTGTCCGTGAGAGTAATGCTCCTAACTGTCTGTGATTTGATTCTTTCCTGGGATTCCAGGAATAGATTCCGATGGACATGGGAAGGTCTACTGTAACCTGTGGACTTTCAACTTGACGATGAAACACAGAAATTGTGTCGGAATTGAATACAACAGGCACCACGCCGACTTCTGTCCGTGAGAGCAATGCCTCTAACTGTCTGTGCTTTGATTTTTTCCTGGGATTCCAGAAATAGATTCCGATGGACATGGGACGGTTTACTGTAACCTGTGGACCTTCAACTTGACGATGAAACACAGAAATTGCGTCGGAATTGAATACAACAGGCACCATGCCGACTTCTCTCCGGGAGAGTAATGCTTCCAACTGTCTGTGCTTTGATTCTTTCCTGGGATTCCAGTAAGAGATTCCACCGGACACGGGAAGGATTACTGTAACCTGTGGACCTTCACCTTGACGATGAAACACAGAAATTGCGTCGGAATTGAATACAACAAACACAATGCAGACTTCTCTCCCGGAGAGTAATGCTTCTAATTGTCGGTGTTTTGATTCTTTCCTGGGATTCCAGTAATAGATTCCGATGGACATGGGAAGGTTTACTGTAACCTGTGGACCTTCAACTTGACGATGAGACACAGAAATTGCATCGGATTTGAATCCAACAAGCACCATGCCGACTTCTGTCCGGGAGAGTAATGCTTCTAACTGTCTGTGTTTTGATTCTGCCCTCGGATTCCAGTAATAGACTCCGACGGACATGGGAAAGTTTACTGTAACCTGTGGACCTTCAACTTGACGATGAAACACAGAAATTGCGTCGGAATTGAATACAACAGGCACCATGCCGACTTCTCTCCGGGAGAGTAATGCTTCTAACTGTCTGTGCTTTGATTCCTTCCTGGGATTCCAGTAATAGATTCCGATGGACATGGGAAGGTTTACTGTAACCTGTGGAGCTTCAACATGACGATGAAACACAGAAATTGCGTCGGACTTAAATACAACAGGCACCAAGCCGACTTCTGTCCGGGAGGGTAATGCTTCTAACTGTCTGTGGTTTGGTTCCTTCCTGGGATTCCAGTAATAGAATCCGATGGACATGGGAAGGTTTACTATAACCTGTGGACCTTTAACGTGACGATGAAACACAGAAATTGCATCGGAATTGAATACAAGAGGCACCATGCCGACTTCTCTCCGGGAAGGTAATGTTTCTCACTGTCGTGATTTGATTCTTTCCTAGGATTTCAGTAATAGATTCCGATGGACATGGGAAAGTTTACTGCAACCTGTGGACCTACCACTTGACGATAAAACTCAGAAATTGCGTCAGAATTGAATACAACAGGCACCATGCCGATTTCTCTCCGGGAGAGTAACGCTTCTAACTGTCTGTGCATTGTTTCATTCCTGAGATTCCAGTAATGGATTCCGATGACATGGGAAAGTTTAGTGTAACCTGTGGACCTTCAACTTGACGATGAAACACAGAAATTGCGTCGGAATTGAGTACAACAGGCACCATGCCGACTTCTCTCCGGGAGAGTAATGTTTGTAACTGTCTGTGCTTTGATTCTTTCCTGGGATTCCAGTAATAGATTCCGATGGACATGAGAAGGTTTACCGTAACCTGTGGACCTTCAACTTGACGACGAAACACAGAAATTGCGTCGGAATTGAATACAACCGGCACCAAGCCGACTTCTCTCCGGGAGAGTAATGCTTCTAACAGTCTTTGCTTTGATTTTTTCCTGGGATTCCAGAAATAGATTCCGATGGACATAGGAAGGTTTACTGTAACCTGTGGACCTTCAACTTGACGATGAAACACAGAAATTGCGTCGGAATTGAATACAACATTCACCATGCCGACTTCTCTCCGGGAGAGTATTGCTTCCAACTGTCTGTGCTTTGATTGTTTCCTGGGATTCCAGTAATAGATTCCACTGGACATGGGAGGGATTACTGTAACCTGTGGACCTTCACCTTGACGATGAAACACAGAAATTGCGTCGGAATTGAATACAACAAACACAATGCAGACTTCTCTCCCGAAGAGTAATGCTTCTAATTGTCGGTGTTTTGATTCTTTCCTGGGATTCCAGTAATAGATTCCGATGGACATGGGAAGGTTTACTGTAATCTGTGGACCTTCAACTTGACGATGAAACACAGAAATTGCATCGGATTTGAATCCAACAAGCACCATGCCGACTTCTGTCCGGGAGAGTAATGCTTCTAACTGTCTGTCCTTTGATTCTGTCCTCGGATTCCAGTAATAGATTTCGATGGACATGGGAAAGTTTACTGTAACCTGTGGACCTTCAACTTGACGATGAAACACAGAAATTGCGTCGGAATTGAATACAACAGGCACCATGCCGACTTGTGACCGGGAGAGTAATGCTTCTAACTGTCTGTGCTTTGATTCCTTCCTGGGATTCCAGTAATAGATTCCGATGGACATGGGAAGGTTTACTGTAACCTGTGGAGCTTCAACTTGACGATGAAACACAGAAATTGCGTCGGACTTAAATACAACAGGCACCAAGCCGACTTCTGTCCGGGAGAGTAATGCTTCTAACTGTCTGTGGTTTGGTTCCTTCCTGGGATTCCAGTAATAGAATCCGATGGACATGGGAAGGTTTACTATAACCTGTGGACCTTTAACGTGACGATGAAACACAGAAATTGCATCGGAATTGAATACAAGAGGCACCATGCCGACTTCTCTCCGGGAAAGTAATGTTTCTCACTGTCGTGATTTGATTCTTTCCTAGGATTTCAGTAATAGATTCCGATAGACATGGGAAAGTTTACTGCAACCTGTGGACCTACCACGTGACGATAAAACACAGAAATTGCGTCGGAATTGAATACAACAAACACAATGCCGACTTCTCTCCCGGAGAGTAATGCTTCTAACTGTCTGTGTTTTGATTCTTTCCTGGGAGTCCAGTATTTGATTCCACTGGACATGGGTACGATTACAGTAACCTGTGGACCTTCAACTTGACGATGAAACACAGAAATTGCGTCGGAATTGAATCCAACAGGCACCATGCCGACTTCACTCCGGGAGAGTAATGCTTCTAACTGTCTGGGCTTTGATTCTTTCCTGGGATTCCAGTAATAGATTCCGATGGACATGGGAAGGTTTGCTTTAACCTGTGGACCTTCAACTTGACGATGAAACACAGAAATTGCGTCGGAATTGATTACAAGAGGCACCATGCCGATTTTTCACCGGGAGAGTAACGCTTCTAACTGTATGTGCTTTGATTCTTTCCTGGGATTTCAGTAATAGATTCCGATGGATATGGGAAGATTTACTGTTACCTGTGGATGTTCAACTTGACGATGAAACACAAAAATTGCGTCGGAATATAATCCAACAGGTACCATGCCGACTTCTCTCCGGGAGAGTAATGCTTCTAACTGTCTGTGCTTTGATTCTTTCCTGGGATTCCAGTAATAGATTCCGATGGACTTTGGAAGGTTTACTGTAACCTGTGGACCTTCAACTTGACGATGAAAAACAGAAATTGCGTCGGAATTGAATACAACAGGCACCAAGCCGACTTCTGTCCGTGAGAGTAATGCTCCTAACTGTCTGTGATTTGATTCTTTCCTGGGATTCCAGGAATAGATTCCGATGGACATGGGAAGGTCTACTGTAACCTGTGGACTTTCAACTTGACGATGAAACACAGAAATTGTGTCGGAATTGAATACAACAGGCACCACGCAGACTTCTGTCCGGGAGAGCAATGCCTCTAACTGTCTGTGCTTTGATTTTTTCCTGGGATTCCAGAAATAGATTCCGATGGACATGGGACGGTTTACTGTAACCTGTGGACCTTCAACTTGACGATGAGACACAGAAATTGCATCGGAATTGAATACAACAAACACAATGCAGACTTCTCTCCCGGAGAGTAATGCTTCTAATTTTCGGTGTTTTGATTCTTTCCTGGGACTCCAGTAATAGATTCCGATGGACATGGGAAGGTTTACTGTAACCTGTGGACCTTCAACTTGACGATGAGACACAGAAATTGCATCGGATTTGAATCCAACAAGCACCATGCCGACTTCTGTCCGGGAGAGTAATGCTTCTAACTGTCTGTGTTTTGATTCTGTCCTCGGATTCCAGTAATAGACTCCGATGGACATGGGAAAGTTTACTGTAACCTGTGGACCTTCAACTTGACGATGAAACACAGAAATTGCGCCGGAATTGAATACAACAGGCACCATGCCGACTTCTCTCCGGGAGAGTAATGCTTCTAACTGTCTGTGCATTGTTTCATTCCTGGGATTCCAGTAATGGATTCCGATGACATGGGAAAGTTTAGTGTAACCTGTGGACCTTCAACTTGACGATGAAACACAGAAATTGCGTCGGAATTGAGTACAACAGGCACCATGCCGACTTCTCTCCGGGAGAGTAATGTTTCTAACTATCTGTGCTTTGATTCTTTCCTGGGATTCCAGTAATAGATTCCGATGGACATGAGAAGGTTTACCGTAACCTGTGGACCTTCAACTTGACGACGAAACACAGAAATTGCGTCGGAATTGAATACAACCGGCACCAAGCCGACTTCTCTCCGGGAGAGTAATGCTTCTAACAGTCTTTGCTTTGATTTTTTCCTGGGATTCCAGAAATAGATTCCGATGGACATAGGAAGGTTTACTGTAACCTGTGGACCTTCAACTTGACGATGAGACACAGAAATTGCGTCGGAATTGAATACAACATTCACCATGCCGACTTCTCTCCGGGAGAGTATTGCTTCCAACTGTCTGTGCTTTGATTCTTTCCTGGGATTCCAGTAATAGATTCCACTGGACATGGGAGGGATTACTGTGACCTGTGGACCTTCACCTTGACGATGAAACACAGAAATTGCGTCGGAATTGAATACAACAAACACAATGCAGACTTCTCTCCCGGAGAGTAATGCTTCTAATTGTCGGTGTTTTGATTCTTTCCTGGGATTCCAGTAATAGATTCCGATGGACATGGGAAGGTTTACTGTAATCTGTGGACCTTCAACTTGACGATGAAACACAGAAATTGCGTCGGAATTGAATACAACAGGCACCATGCCGACTTCTGTCCGGGAGAGTAATGCTTCTAACTGTCTGTGCTTTGATTCCTTCCTGGGATTCCAGTAATAGATTCCGATGGACATGGGAAGGTTTACTGTAACCTGTGGAGCTTCAACTTGACGATGAAACACAGAAATTGCGTCGGACTTAAATACAACAGGCACCAAGCCGACTTCTGTCCGGGAGAGTAATGCTTCTAACTGTCTGTGGTTTGGTTCCTTCCTGGGATTCCAGTAATAGATTCCGATGGACATCGGAAGGTTTACTATAACCTGTGGACCTTTAACGTGACAATGAAACACAGAAATTGCATCGGAATTGAATACAAGAGGCACCATGCCGACTTCTCTCCGGAAAGTAATGTTTCTCACTGTCGTGATTTGATTCTTTCCTAGGATTTCAGTAATACATTCCGATGGACATCGGAAAGTTTACTGCAACCTGTGGACCTACCACTTGACGATAAAACACAGAAATTGCGTCGGAATTGAATACAACAAACACAATGCCGACTTCTCTCCCGGAGAGTAATGCTTCTAACTGTCTGTGTTTTGATTCTTTCCTGGGAGTCCAGTATTTGATTCCACTGGACATGGGTACGATTACAGTAACCTGTGGACCTTCAATTTGACGATGAAACACAGAAATTGCGTCGGAATTGAATCCAACAGGCACCATGCCGACTTCACTCCGGGAGAGTAATGCTTCTAACTGTCTGTGGTTTGATTCTTTCCTGGGATTCCAGTAATAGATTCCGATGGACATGGGACGGTTTGCTTTAACCTGTGGACCTTCAACTTGACGATGAAACACAGAAATTGCGTCGGAATTGATTACAAGAGGCACCATGCCGATTTTTCACCGGGAGAGTAACGCTTCTAACTGTATGTGCTTTGATTCTTTCCTGGGATTTCAGTAATAGATTCCGATGGATATGGGAAGATTTACTGTTACCTGTGGACGTTCAACTTGACGATGAAACACAAAAATTGCGTCGGAATATAATCCAACAGGTACCATGCCGACTTCTCTCCGGGAGAGTAATGCTTCTAACTGTCTGTGCTTTGATTCTTTCCTGGGATTCCAGTAATAGATTCCGATGGACTTTGGAAGGTTTACTGTAACCTGTGGACATTCAACTTGACGATGAAACACAGAAATTGTGTCGGAATTGAATACAACAGGCACCAAGCCGACTTCTGTCCGGGAGAGTAATGCTTCTAACTGTCTGTGCTTTGATTCTTTCCTCGGATTCCAGTAATATACTCCGATGGACATGGGAACGTTTACTGTAACCTGTCGACCTTCAACATGACGATGAAACACAGAAATTGCGTCGGAATTGAATAAAATGGGCACCATGGCGACTTCGTTCCCGGAGAGTAATGCTTCTAACTGTCTGTGCTTCGATTCTTTCCTGGGATTCCAGTAATAGATTCCGATGGACATGGGAAGGTTTACTGTAACCTGTGGACCTTCAACGTGACGATGAAAAACAGAAATTGCGTCGGAATTGAATACAACAGGCACGAAGCCGACTTCTGTCCGTGAGAGTAATGCTCCTAACTGTCTGTGATTTGATTCTTTCCTGGGATTCCAGGAATAGATTCCGATGGACATGGGAAGGTCTACTGTCACCTGTGGACTTTCAACTTGACGATGAAACACAGAAGTTGTGTCGGAATTGAATACAACAGGCACCAACTCGACTTCTGTCCGGGAGAGTAATGCTTCTAACTGTCTGTGCTGTGATTCTCTCCTGGGATTCCAGTAATAGATTCCGATGGACTTTGGAAAGTTTACTGTAACCTGTGGACATTCAACTTGACGATGAAACACAGAAATTGTGTCGGAATTGAATACAACAGGCACCAAGCCGACTTCTGTCCGGGAGAGCAATGCTTCTAACTGTCTGTGCTTTGATTCTTTCCTCGGATTCCAGTAATATACTCCGATGGACATGGAAAAGTTTACTGTAACCAGTGGACCTTCAACTTGACGATGAAACACAGAAATTGCGTCGGAATTGAGTACAACAGGCACTATGCCGACTTCTCTCCGGGAGAGTAATGCTTCTAACTGTCTGTGCTTTGATTCTTTCCTGGGATTCCAGTAATAGATTCCGATGGACTTGGGAAGGTTTACTGTACCCTGTGGACATTCAACTTGACGATGAAACACAGAAATTGTGTCGGAATTGAATACAACAGGCACCAAGCCGACTTCTGTCCGGGAGAGTAATGCTTCTAACTGTCTGTGCTTTGATTCTTTCCTGGGATTCAAGTAATTGATACCGATGGACATGGGAAGGTTTACTGTAACCTGTCGACCTTCAACTTGACGATGAAACACAGAAATTGCGTCGGATTTGAATAAAATGGGCACCAAGGTGACTTCTGTCCGGGAGAGTAATGCTTCTAACTGTCTGTGGTTTGATTCTTTCCTGAAATTCCAGTAATAGTTTCCGATGGACATGACAAAGTTTACTGTAACCTGTGGACGTTCCACTTGATGATAAAACACAGAAATTGTGTCGGAATTGAATACTACAGGCACCATGCCGACTTCTCTCCGGGAAAGTAATGGTTCTAACTGTCTGTGCTTTGATTCTTTCCTGGGATTCCAGAAATATATTCCGATGGACATGGGAAGGTTTACTGCAACCTGTGGACCTTCAACTAGACGATGAAGCACAGAAATTGCTTCGGAATTGAATACAACATTCACCAAGCCGACTTCTCTCAGGGAGGGTAATGCTTCCAACTGTCTGTGTTTTGATTCATTCCTGGGATTCCAGAAATAGATTCCGATGGACATGGGAAGGTTTACTGCAACCTGTGGACATTCAACTTGACGATGAAACACAGAAATTGTGTCGGAATTGAATACAACAGGCACCATGCCGACTTCTCTCCGGGAGAGTAATGGTTCTAACTGTCTGTGCTTTGATTCTTTCCTGGGATTCCAGAAATAGATTCCGATGGACATGGGAAGGATTACTGCAACCTGTGGACCTTCAACTAGACGATGAAGCACAGAAATTGAGTCGGAATTGAATACAACATTCACCAAGCCGACTTCTCTCCGGGAGGGTAATGCTTCCAACTGTCTGTGTTTTGATTCATTCCTGGGATTCCAGTAATAGATTCCACTGGACATGGGTACGATTACAGTAACCTGTGGACCTTCAACTTGACGATGAAACACAGAAATTGCGTCGGAATCGAATACAACAAACACAATGCCGACTTCTCTCCCGGAGAGTAATGCTTCTAACTGTCTGTGTTTTGATTCTTTCCTGGGATTCCAGTAATAGATTCCGATGGACATGGGAAGGTTTACTGTAACCTGTGGACCTTCAACTTGACGATGAAACACAGAAATTGCATCGGATTTGAATCCAACAAGCACCATGCCGACTTCTGTCCGGGAGAGCAATGCTTCTAACTGTCTGTGCTTTGATTCTTTCATGGGATTCCAGTAATAGATTCCGATGGACATGGGAAGGTTTACTGTAACCTGTGGACCTTCAACTTGACGATGAAACGCAGAAATTGCGTCGGAATTGAATCCAACAGGCACCTTGCCGACTTCTCTCCGGGAGAGTAATGCTTCTAACTGTCTGGGCTTTGATTCTTTCCTGGGATTCCAGTAAAAGATTCCGATGGACATGGGAAGGTTTGCTTTTCACCAGTGGACCTTCAACTTGACGATGAAACACAGAAATTGCGTCGGAATTGATTACAAGAGGCACCATGCCGATTTCTCACCGGGAGAGTAACGCTTCTAACTTTCTGTGCTTTGATTCTTTCCTGGGATTTCAGTAATAGATTCCGATGGACATGGGAAGAAGATTTACTGTTACCTGTGGACGTTCAACTTCACGATGAATCACAAAAATTGCGTCGGAATATAATCCAACAGGTACCATGCCGACTTCTCTCCGTGAGAGTAATGCTTCTAACTGTCTGTGCTTTGATTCTTTCCTGGGATTCCAGTAATAGATTCCGATGGACTTTGGAAGGTTTACTGTAACCTGTGGACATTCAACTTGACGATGAAACACAGAAATTGTGTCGGAATTGAATACAACAGGCACCATGCCGACTTCTCTCCGGGAGAGTAATGGTTCTAACTGTCTGTGCTTTGATTCTTTCCTAGGATTCCAGTAATAGATTCCGATGGACATGGGAAGAAGATTTACTGTTACCTGTGGACGTTCAACTTCACGATGAATCACAAAAATTGCGTCGGAATATAATCCAACAGGTACCATGCCGACTTCTCTCCGTGAGAGTAATGCTTCTAACTGTCTGTGCTTTGATTCTTTCCTGGGATTCCAGTGATAGATTCCGATGGACTTTGGAAGGTTTACTGTAACCTGTGGACATTCAACTTGACGATGAAACACAGAAATTGTGTCGGAATTGAATAAAAATGGCACCATGCCGACTTCTCTCCGGGAGAGTAATGGTTCTAACTGTCTGTGCTTTGATTCTTTCCTGGGTTTCCAGAAATAGATTCCGATGGACATGGGAAGGTTTACTGCAACCTGTGGACCTTCAACTAGACGATGAAGCACAGAAATTGCGTCGGAATTGAATACAACATTCACCAAGCCGACTTCTCTCCGGGAGGGTAATGCTTCCAACTGTCTGTGTTTTGATTCATTCCTGGGATTCCAGTAATAGATTCCACTGGACATGGGTACGATTACAGTAACCTGTGGACCTTCAACTTGACGATGAAACACAGAAATTGCGTCGGAATCGAATACAACAAACACAATGCCGACTTCTCTCCCGGAGAGTAATGCTTCTAACTGTCTGTGTTTTGATTCTTTCCTGGGATTCCAGTAATAGATTCCGATGGACATGGGAAGATTTACTGTTACCTGTGGACGTTCAACTTCACGATGAATCACAAAAATTGCGTCGGAATATAATCCAACAGGTACAATGCCGACTTCTCTCCGGGAGAGTAATGCTTCTAACTGTCTGTGCTTTGATTCTTTCCTGGGATTCCAGTAATAGATTCCGATGGACATGGGAAGGTTTACTTCAACCTGTGGACCTTCAACGTGACGATGAAACACAGAAATTAGTTCGGAATTGAATACGACAGGCACCATGCCGACTTCTGTCCGGGAGAGTAATGCTTCTAACTGTCTGTGCTTTGATTCTTTCCTGGGACTCCAGTAATAGATTCCGATGGGCATGGGAAGGTCTACTGTAACCTGTGGACTTTCAACTTGACGATGAAACACAGAAATTGTGCCGGAATTGAGTACAACAGGCACCACGCCGAATTCTGTCCGGGAGAGTAATGCCTCTAACTGTCTGTGCTCTGATTCTTTCCTGGGATTCCAGTAATAGATTCCGATATACATGGGAAGGTTTACTTTAACCTGTGGACCTTCAACTTGACGATGAAACACAGAAATTGCGCCGGACTTGAATACAACAGGCACCAAGGTGACTTCTGTCCGGGAGAGTAATGCTTCTAACTGTCTGTGGTTTGATTCTTTCCTGGATTTCCAGTAATAGTTTCCGATGGACATGGGAAAGTTTACTGTAACCTGTGGACCTTCCACTTGACGATAAAACACAGAAATTGTGTCGGAATTGAATACTACAGCCACCATGCCGACATCTCTCCGGGAGAGTAATGGTTCTAACTGTCTGTGCTTTGATTCTTTCCTGGGATTCCAGAAATAGATTCCGATGGACATGGGAAGGTTTACTGCAACCTGTGGACCTTCAACTAGACGATGAAGCACAGAAATTGCGTCTGAATTGAATACAACAGGCACCAAGCCGACTTCTCTCCGGGAGGGTAATGCTTCCAACTGTCTGTGTTTTGATTCTTTCCTGGGATTCAAGTAATAGATTCCACTGGACATGGGTACGATTACAGTAACCTGTGGACCTTCAACTTGACGGTGAAACACAGAAATTGCGTCGGAATCGAATACAACAAACACAATGCCGACTTCTCTCGCGGAGAGGAATGCTTCTAACTGTCTGTGTTTTGATTCTTTCCTGGGATTCCACTAATAGATTCCGATGGACATGGGAAGGTTTACTGTAACCTGTGGACCTTCAACTTCACGATGAAACACAGAAATTGCATCGGATTTGAATCCAACAAGCACCATGCCGACTTCTGTCCGGGAGAGTAATGCTTCTAACTGTCTGTGCTTTGATTCTTTCATGGGATTCCAGTAATAGATTGCGATGGACATGGGAAGGTTTACTGTAACCTGTGGACCATCAACTTGACGATGAAAAACAGAAATTGCGTCCGAATTGAATACAACAGGCACTATGCCGACTTCTGTCCGGGAGAGTAATGCTTCCAACTGTCTGTGCTTTGATTCTTTCCTGGGATTCCAGTAATAGATTCCGATGGACATGGGAAGGTTTACTTTAACCTGTGGACCTTCAACTTGACGATGGAACACAGAAATTGCGAATGAATTGAAAACAACAGGCACCATGCCGACTTCGCTAAGGCAGAGTAATTATTCTAACTGTCTGTGCTTTCATTGTTTCCTGGGATTCCAGTAACAGATTCCGACGGACATGGGAACGTTTACTGTAACCTGTGGACCTCCAACTTGACGATGAAAAACAGACATTGCGTCGGAATCGAATACAACAGGCACCATGCCGACTTCTGTCCGGGAGAGTAATGCTTCCACCTGTCTGTGCTTTGATTCTTTATTGGGATTCCAGTAATAGATCCGATGGACATGCGAAGGTTTACTGTAACCTGTGGACCTTCAACTTGTCGATGAAACACAGAAATCGTGTCGGAATTGAATACAACAAACTCCATGCCGACTTCTCGCCTGGAGAATAATGCTTGTAACTCTCTGCGTTTTGATTCTTTCCTGGGATTCCAGTAATTGATTTCGATGGACATGGGTAGGTTTACTGTAACCTGTCGACCTTCAACTTGACGATGAAACACAGAAATTGCGTCGGAATTGAATAAAATGGGCACCATGGCGACTTCCTTCCGGGAGAGTAATGCTTCTAACTGTCTGTGCTTTGATTCTTTCCTGGGATTCCAGTAATAGATTCCGATGGACATGGGAAGGTTTACTGTAACCTGTGGACCTCCAACTTGACGATGAAAAACAGACATTGCGTCGGAATTGAGTACAACAGGCACCAAGCCGACTTCTCTCCGGGAGGGTAATGCTTCAAACTGTCTGTGTTTTGATTCTTTCCTGGGATTCCAGTAATAGATTCCACTGGACATGGGTACGATTACAGTAACCTGTGGACCTTCAACTTGACGATGAAACACAGAAATTGCGTCGGAATCGAATACAACAAACACAATGCCGACTTCTCTCCCGGAGAGTAACGCTTCTAACTGTCTGTATTTTGATTCTTTCCTGGGATTCCAGTAATAGATTCCGATGGACTTGGGAAGGTTTACTGTAACCTGTGGACCTTCAACTTGACGTTGAAACACAGAAATTGCATCGGATTTCAATCCAACAAGCACCATGCCGACTTCTGTCCGGGAGAGTAATGCTTCTAACTGTCTGTGCTTTGATTCTTTCATGAGATTCCAGTAATAGATTCCGATGGACATGGGAAGGTTTACTGTAACCTGTGGACCTTCAACTTGACGATGAAACACAGAAATTGCGTCGGAATTGAATCCAACAGGCACCATGCCGACTTCTCTCCGGGAGAGTAATGCTTCTAACTGTCTGGGCTTTGATTCTATCCTGGGATTCCAGTAATAGATTCCGATGGACATGGGAAGGTTTGCTTTAACCTGTGGACCTTCAACGTGACGATGAAACACAGAAATTGCGTCGGAATTGATTACAAGAGGCACCATGCCGATTTTTCACCGGGAGAGTAACGCTTCTAACTGTCTGTGCTTTGATTCTTTCCTGGGATTTCAGTAATAGATTCCGATGGACATGGGAAGGTTTACTGTAACCTGTGGACCATCAACTTGACGATGCGACACAGAAATTGCGTCGGATTTGAGTACAACGGGCACCATGCCGACTTCTCTCCGGGAGAGTAATGCTTCTCACTGTCTGTGCTTTGATTCCTTCGTGGGATTCCAGTAATAGATTCCGATGGACTTGGGAAGGTTTACTGTACCCTGTGCACATTCAACTTGACGATGAAACACAGAGATTGTGTCGGAATTGAATACTACAGGCACCAAGCCGACTTCTGTCCGGGAGAGTAATGCTTCTAACTGTCTGTGCTTTGATTCTTTCCTGGGATTCCAGTAATAGATTCCGATGGACATGGGAAGGTTTACTTCAACCTGTGGACCTTCAATGTGACGATGAAACACAGAAATTAGGTCGGAATTGAATACAAGAGGCACCATGCCGACTTCTGTCCGGGAGAGTAATGCTTCCAACTGTCTGTGCTTTGATTCTTTATTGGGATTCCAGTAATAGATCCGATGGACATGCGAATGTTTACTGTAACCTGTGGACTTTCAACTTGACGATGAAACACAGAAATCGTGTCGGAATTGAATTCAACAAACACCATGCCGACTTCTCTCCGGGAGAATAATGCTTGTAACTCTCTGTGTTTTGATTCTTTCCTGGGATTCCAGTAATTGATACCGACGGACATGGGAAGGTTTACTGTAACCTGTCGACCTTCAACTTGACGATGAAACACAGAAATTGCGTCGGAATTGAATAAAATGGGCACCATGGCGACTTCCTTCCGGGAGAGTAATGCTTCTAACTGTCTGTGCTTTGATTCTTTCCTGGGATTCCAGTAATAGATTCCGATGGACATGGGAAGGTTTACTGTAACCTGTGGACCTCCAACTTGACGATGAAAAACAGACATTGCGTCGGAATTGAGTACAACAGGCACCAAGCCGACTTCTGTCCGTGAGAGTAATGCTCCTAACTGTCTGTGATTTGATTACTTCCTGGGATTCCAGGAATAGATTCCGATGGACATGGGTAGGTCTACTGTAACCTGTGGACTTTCAACTTGACAATGAAACACAGAAATTGTGTCGGAATTGAATACAACAGGCACCACGCCGACTTCTGTCCGGGAGAGTAATGCCTCTAACTGTCTGTGCTTTGATTCTTTCCTGGGATTCCAGTAATAGATTCCGATATACATGGGAAGGCTTACTTTAACCTGTGGACCTTCAACTTGACGATGAAACACAGAAATTGCGCCGGACTTGAATACAACAGGCACCAAGGTGACTTCTGTCCGGGAGAGTAATGCTTCTAACTGTCTGTGGTTTGATTCCTTCCTGGAAATCCAGTAATAGTTTCCGATGGACATGGGAAAGTTTACTGTAACCTGTGGACCTTCCACTTGACGAAAAAACACAGAAATTGTGTCGGAATTGAATACTACAGGCACCATGCCGACTTCTCTCCGGGAGAGTAATGCTTCTAACTGTCTGGGCTTTGATTCTTTCCTGGGATTCCAGTAATAGATTCCGATGGACATGGGAAGGTTTGCTTTAACCTGTGGACCTTCAACTTGACGATGAAACACAGAAAATGCGTCGGATTTGAATACTACAGGCACCATGCCGACTTCTCTCCGGGAGAGTAATGCTTCTATCTGTCTGTGCTTTGATTCTTTCCTGGGATTCCAGTAATGGATTCCGATGGACATGGGAAGATTTACTGTTACCTGTGGACGTTCAACTTGACGATGAAACACACAAATTGCGTCGGAATATAATCCAACAGGTACCATGCCGACTTCTCTCCGGGAGAGTAATGCTTCTAATTGTCTGTGCTTTGATTCTTTCCTGGGATTCCAGTAATAGATTCCGATGGACATGGGAAGGTTTACTGTAACCTGTGGACCTTCAACTTGACGATGTAAAACAGAAATTGCGTCGGAATTGAATACAACAGGCACTATGCCGACTACTGTCCGGGAGAGTAATGCTTCCAACTGTCTGTGCTTTGATTCTTTCCTGGGATTCCAGTAATAGATTCCGATGGACATGGGAAGGTTTACTTTAACCTGTGGACCTTCAACTTGACGATGGAACACAGAAATTGCGTCGGAATTGAAAACAACAGGCACCATGCCGACTTCGCTAAGGCAGAGTAATGATTCTAACAGTCTGTGCTTTCATTGTTTCCTGGGATTCCAGTAACAGATTCCTACGGACATGGGAAGGTTTACTGTAACCTGTGGACCTTCAACTTGACGATGAAACACAGAAATTTCGTCGGAATTGAATACGACAGGCACCATGCCGACTTCTGTCCGGGAGAGTAATGCTTCCAACTTTCTGTGCTTTGATTCATTCCTGGGATTCCAGTAATAGATTCCGATGGACATGGGAAGGTCTACTGTAACCTGTGGACCTTCAACTTGACGATGAAAAACGGAAATTGCGTCGGAATTGAATACAAAAGGCACCATTCCAATTTCTCACACGGAGAGTAACGCTTCTGACTGTATGTGCTTTGTTTCTTTCCTGGGATTCCAGTAATAGATTCCGATGGACTTGGGAAAGTTTACTGTACCCTGTGGACATTCAACTTGACGATGAATTACAGAAATTGTGTCGGAATAGAATACAACAGGCTTCAAGCCGACTTCTGTCCGGGAGAGTAATGTTTCTAACTGTCTGTGCTTTGATTCTTTCCTGGGAATCCAGTAATAGATTTGATGGACATGCAAAGGTTTACTATAACTTGTGGACCTTCAACTTGACGATGAAACACAGAAATTGCATCGGACTTGAATACAACAGGCACCAAGGCGACTTCTGACTGGGAGAGTAATGCTTCTAACTGTTTGTGCTTTGATTCTTTCCTGGGATTCCAGTAATAGATTCCGATGGACATGAGAAGGTTTACTGTAACCTGTGTACCTTCAACTTGTCGATTAAACACAGAAATTGCGTCGGAATTGAATACAACATGCACCATGCCGACTTCTCTCCGGGAGACTACTGCTTCTAACTGTCTGTGTTTTGATTCTTTCCTGGGATACCAGTAATAGATTCCGATGGACATGGGAAGTGTTACTGTAACCTGTGGACCTTCAACTTGACGATGAAACACAGAAATTAGCTCGGAATTGAATACAACAGGCACCATGCCGATTTCTGTCCAGGAGAGTAATGCTTCTAACTGTGTGTGCATTGATTCTTTTCTGGGATTCCAGTAATAGGTTCCGACGGACATGGGAAGGTTTAATGTAACCTGTGGACCTTCAACGTGACGATGAAACACAGAAAAGCCGTCGGACTTAAATACAACAGGCACCAAGCCGACTTCTCTCCGGTACAGTAATGTTTCTAACTGTCTGTGCTTAGATTCTTTCCAGGGATTTCAGTAATAGATTCCGATGGACACTGGAAGGTTTACTGTAACCTGTGGACCTTCCACTTGACGATGAAGCACAGAAGTTGCGTCGGAATTGAATGCAACAGGCACCATGCCGATTTCTCACCGGGAGAGTAACGCTTCTGACTGTGTGTGCTTTGATTCTTTCCTGGGTTTCCAGTAATAGATTGCGATGGACTTGGGAAGGTTTACTGTATGATGTGGACATTCAACTTGACGATGAAACACAGAAATTGTGTCTAAATAGAATACTACAGGCACCAAGACGACTTCTGTCCGGGAGAGTAATGCTTCTAACTGCCTGTGCTTTGATTCTTTCCTGGGATTCCAGTAATAGATTCCGATGGACATGGTAAGGTTTACTTTAACCTGTGGACCTTCAACTGGACGATGAAACACAGAAATTGCGTCGGAATTGAATACAACAGGCACCATGCCGACTTCTGTCCGGGAGAGTAATGCTTCCAACTGTCTGTGCTTTGATTCTTTGTTGGGATTCCAGTAATAGATTCCGCTGGACATGGGAATTTTTACTGTAACCTGTAGACCTTTAACTTGACGATTAAACACAGAATTTGCGTCGGAATTGAATACAACAAACACCATGCCGACTTCTCTCCCGGAGAGTACTGCTCGAAATGACTGTGTTTTTAATCTTTTCTGGGATTCCAGTAATAGCTCCGATGGACATGCGAAGGTTTACTGTAACCTGTGGACCTTCAACTTGACGATGAAAAACAGAAATTGCGTCGGAATTGAATCCAACAGGCACCATGCCGACTTCTGTCCGGGAGAGTAGTGTTTCTAACTGTCTGTGCTTTGATTCTTTCCTGGGATTCCAGTAATAGATTCCGATGGACATGGGAAGGTTTACTATAACCTGTGGACCTTCAACGTGACGATGAAACACAGAAATTGCGTCGGAATTGAATATAACAGGCACCATGCCGACTTCTCTCCGGGAGAGTAATGTTTCTAACTGTCTGTGCTTTGATTCTTTCCTGGGAATCCAGTATTAGATTCCGATGGACATGAGAAGGTTTACTGTAACCTGTGGACCTTCAACTTGCCGATGAAACACAGAAATTGCGTCGGAATTGAATACAACAGGCACCATGCCGACTTCTCTCCGGGAGAGTAATGCTTCTAACTGTCTGTGCTTTGATTCTTTCCTGGGATTCCAGAAATAGATTCCGATGGACATGGGAAGGATTACTGTAACCTGTGGACCTTCAACTTGACGACGAAACACAGAAATTGCGTCGGAATTGAATACAACAAACACAACACCGACTTCTCTCCCGGAGAGTAATGCTTCTAATTGTCGGTGTTTTGATTCTTTCCTGGGATTCCAGTAATAGATTCCGATGGACATGGGAAGGTTTACTGTAACCTGTGGACCTTTAACTTGACGATGAAACGCAGAAATTGCATCGGATTTGAATCCAACAAGCACCATGCCGACTTCTGTCCGGGAGAGTAATGCTTCTAACTGTCTGTGCTTTGATTCTTTCCTCGGATTCCAGTAATAGACTCCGATGGACATGGGAAAGTTTACTGTAACCTGTGGACCTTCAACTTGACGATGAAACACAGAAATTGCGTCGGAATTGAATACAACAGGCACCATGCCGACTTCTCTCCGGGAGAGTAACGCTTCTAACTGTCTGTGCTTTGATACCTTCCTGGGATTCCAGTAATAGATTTCGATGGACATGGGAAGGTTTACTGTAACCTGTGGACCTTCAACCTGACGATGAAACACAGAAATTGCGTCCGACTTAAATACAACAGGCACCAAGCCGACTTCTGTCCGGGAGAGTAATGCTTCTAACTGTCTGTGGTTTGGTTCTTTCCTGGGATTCCAGTAATAGATTCCGATGGACATGGGAAGGTTTACTGTAACCTGTGGACCTTTAACTTGACGATGAAACGCAGAAATTGCATCGGATTTGAATCCAACAAGCACCATGCCGACTTCTGTCCGGGAGAGTAATGCTTCTAACTGTCTGTGCTTTGATTCTTTCCTCGGATTCCAGTAATAGACTCCGATGGACATGGGAAAGTTTACTGTAACCTGTGGACCTTCAACTTGACGATGAAACACAGAAATTGCGTCGGAATTGAATACAACAGGCACCATGCCGACTTCTGTCCGGGAGAGTAATGCTTCTAACTGTCTGTGCTTTGATTCTTTCCTCGGATTCCAGTAATAGACTCCGATGGACATGGGAAAGTTTACTGTAACCTGTGAACCTTCAACTTGACGATGAAACACAGAAATTGAGACGGAATTGAATACAACAGGCACCATGCCGTCTTCTCTCCGGGAGAGTAACGCTTCTAGCTGTCTGTGCTTTGATACCTTCCTGGGATTCCAGTAATAGATTTCGATGGACATGGGAAGGTTTACTGTAACCTGTGGACCTTCAACCTGACGATGAAACACAGAAATTGCGTCCGACTTAAATACAACAGGCACCAAGCCGACTTCTGTCCGGGAGAGTAATGCTTCTAACTGTCTGTGGTTTGGTTCTTTCCTGGGATTCCAGTAATAGATTCCGGTGGACATGGGAATTTTTACTATAACCTGTAGACCTTCAACGTGACGATGAAACACAGAAATTAAATCGGAATTGAATACAACAGGCACCATGCCGACTTCTCTCCGGGAGAGTAATGTTTCTCACTGTCGTGCTTTAATTCTTTCCTGGGATTCCAGTAACAGATTCCGATGGACATGGGAAAGATTACTGTAACCTGTGGACCTTCCACTTGACGATAAAACACAGAAATTGCGTCGGAATTGAATACAACAGGCACCATGCCGACTTCTCTCCGGGAGAGTAACGCTTCTATCTGTCTGTGCATTGTTTCATTCCTGGGATTCCAGTAATGGATTCCGAAGGACTTGGGAAGGTTTTCCGTAACCTGTGGACCTTCAACTTGACGATGAAACACAGAAATTGTGTCGGAAATGAATACAACAGGCACCAAGCCGACTTCTGTCGGGGAGAGTAATGCTTCTAACTGTCTGTGCTATGACTCTCCCCTGGGATTCCAGTAATAGATGCCGATGGACATGGGAAGGTTTACTGTAACCTGTGGACTTTCAACGTGACGATGAAACACAGAAATTGCGTCGGAATTGAATACAACAGGCACCATGCCGACTTCTCTCCGGGAGAGTAATGCTTCTAACTGTCTGTGCTATGATTCTTTCCTGGGATTCCAGTAATAGATTCCGATGGACATTGTAAGGTTTACTTTAACCTGTGGACCTTCAACGTTACGATGAAACACAGAAATTAGGTCGGAATTGAATACAACAGGCACCATGCCGACTTATGTCCCGGAGAGCAGTGCTTCTAACTGTTTGTGCTTTGATTCTTTCCTGGGATTCCAGTAATAGATTCCGATGGACATGGGAAGGTTTACTGTAACCTGTGGACCTTCAACTTGACGATGAAACACAGAAATCGCGTCGGAATTCAATACAACAAACACCATGCCGACTTCTCTCCGGGAGAATAATGCTTGTAACTCTCTGTGTTTTGATTCTTTCCTGGGATTCCAGTAATTGATTCCGATGGACATGGGAAGGTTTACTGTAACCTGTGGACCTTCAACTTGACGATGAAACACAGAAATTGCGTCGGAAATGAATAAAATGGGAACCATGGCGACTTCCTTCCGGGAGAGTAATGCTTCTAACTGTCTGTGCTTTGATTCTTTCCTGGGACTCCAGTAATAGATTCCGATGGACATGGGAATGTTTACTGTAACCTGTGGACCTTCAACTTGACGATGAAACACAGAAATTGCGTCGGAATTGAATCCAACAGGCACCATGCCGATTTTTCACCGGGAGAGTAACGCTTCTAACTGTCTGTGCTTTGATTCTTTCCTGGGATTTCAGTAATAGATTCCGATGGACATGGAAAGGTTTACTGTAACCTGTGGACCTTCAACATTGCGATGAAACACAGAATTTGCGTCGGAATTGAATACAACAGGCACCATGCCGACTTCTCTCCGGGAGACTACTGCTTCAAACTCTCTGTGTTTTGATTCTTTCCTGGGATTCCAGTAATTGATTCCGATGGACATGGGAAGGTTTACTGTAACCTGTGGACCTCCAACTTGACGATGAAACACAGAAATTGCGTCGGAAATGAATAAAATGGGAACCATGGCGACTTCCTTCCGGGAGAGTAATGCTTCTAACTGTCTGTGCTTTGATTCTTTCCTGGGACTCCAGTAATAGATTCCGATGGACATGGGAATGTTTACTGTAACCTGTGGACCTTCAACTTGACGATGAAACACAGAAATTGCGTCGGAATTGAACCCAACAGGCACCATGCCGATTTTTCACCGGGAGAGTAACGCTTCTAACTGTCTGTGCTTTGATTCTTTCCTGGGATTTCAGTAATAGATTCCGATGGACATGGAAAGGTTTACTGTAACCTGTGGACCTTCAACATTGCGATGAAACACAGAAATTGCGTCGGAATTGAATCCAACAGGCACCATGCCGACTTCTGTCCGGGAGAGTAGTGTTTCTAACTGTCTGTGCATTGATTCTTTCCTGGGATTCCAGTAATAGATTCCGATGGACATGGGAAGGTTTACTGTAACCTGTGGACCTTCAACTTGACGATGAAACACAGAAATTGCGTCGGAATTGAATCCAACAGGCACCATGCCGATTTTTCACCGGGAGAGTAACGCTTCTAACTGTCTGTGCTTTGATTCTTTCCTGGGATTTCAGTAATAGATTCCGATGGACATGGGAAGGTTTACTGTAACCTGTGGACCATCAACTTGACGATGCGACACAGAAATTGCGTCGGATTTGAGTACAACGGGCACCATGCCGACTTCTCTCCGGGAGAGTAATGCTTCTCACTGTCTGTGCTTTGATTCTTTCGTGGGATTCCAGTAATAGATTCCGATGGACTTGGGAAGGTTTACTGTACCCTGTGCACATTCAACTTGACGATGAAACACAGAGATTGTGTCGGAATTGAATACTACAGGCACCAAGCCGACTTCTGTCCGGGAGAGTAATGCTTCTAACTGTCTGTGCTTTGATTCTTTCCTGGGATTCCAGTAATAGATTCCGATGGACATGGGAAGTTTTACTTCAACCTGTGGACCTTCAATGTGACGATGAAACACAGAAATTAGGTCGGAATTGAATACAAGAGGCACCATGCCGACTTCTGTCCGGGAGAGTAATGCTTCCAACTGTCTGTGCTTTGATTCTTTATTGGGATTCCAGTAATAGATCCGATGGACATGCGAATGTTTACTGTAACCTGTGGACTTTCAACTTGACGATGAAACACAGAAATCGTGTCGGAATTGAATTCAACAAACACCATGCCGACTTCTCTCCGGGAGAATAATGCTTGTAACTCTCTGTGTTTTGATTCTTTCCTGGGATTCCAGTAATTGATACCGATGGACATGGGAAGGTTTACTGTAACCTGTTGACCTTCAACTTGACGATGAAACACAGAAATTGCGTCGGAATTGAATAAAATGGGCACCATGGCGACTTCCTTCCGGGAGAGTAATGCTTCTAACTGTCTGTGCTTTGATTCTTTCCTCGGATTCCAGTAATAGACTCCGATGGACATGGGAAAGTTTACTGTAACCTGTGGACCTTCAACTTGACGATGAAACACAGAAATTGCGTCGGAATTGAATACAACAGGCACCATGCCGACTTCTGTCCGGGAGAGTAATGCTTCTAACTGTCTGTGCTTTGATTCTTTCCTCGGATTCCAGTAATAGACTCCGATGGACATGGGAAAGTTTACTGTAACCTGTGAACCTTCAACTTGACGATGAAACACAGAAATTGAGTCGGAATTGAATACAACAGGCACCATGCTGTCTTCTCTCCGGGAGAGTAACGCTTCTAGCTGTCTGTGCTTTGATACCTTCCTGGGATTACAGTAATAGATTTCGATGGACATGGGAAGGTTTACTGTAACCTGTGGACCTTCAACCTGACGATGAAACACAGAAATTGCGTCCGACTTAAATACAACAGGCACCAAGCCGACTTCTGTCCGGGAGAGTAATGCTTCTAACTGTCTGTGGTTTGGTTCTTTCCTGGGATTCCAGTAATAGATTCCGGTGGACATGGGAATTTTTACTATAACCTGTAGACCTTCAACGTGACGATGAAACACAGAAATTAAATCGGAATTGAATACAACAGGCACCATGCCGACTTCTCTCCGGGAGAGTAATGTTTCTCACTGTCGTGCTTTAATTCTTTCCTGGGATTCCAGTAACAGATTCCGATGGACATGGGAAAGATTACTGTAACCTGTGGACCTTCCACTTGACGATAAAACACAGAAATTGCGTCGGAATTGAATACAACAGGCACCATGCCGACTTCTCTCCGGGAGAGTAACGCTTCTATCTGTCTGTGCATTGTTTCATTCCTGGGAATCCAGTAATGGATTCCGAAGGACTTGGGAAGGTTTTCTGTAACCTGTGGACCTTCAACTTGACGATGAAACACAGAAATTGTGTCGGAAATGAATACAACAGGCACCAAGCCGACTTCTGTCGGGGAGAGTAATGCTTCTAACTGTCTGTGCTATGACTCTCCGCTGGGATTCCAGTAATAGATGCCGATGGACATGGGAAGGTTTACTGTAACCTGTGGACTTTCAACGTGACGATGAAACACAGAAATTGCGTCGGAATTGAATACAACAGGCACCATGCCGACTTCTCTCCGGGAGAGTAATGCTTCTAACTGTCTGTGCTATGATTCTTTCCTGGGATTCCAGTAATAGATTCCGATGGACATTGTAAGGTTTACTTTAACCTGTGGACCTTCAACGTTACGATGAAACACAGAAATTAGGTCGGAATTGAATACAACAGGCACCATGCCGACTTATGTCCCGGAGAGCAGTGCTTCTAACTGTTTGTGCTTTGATTCTTTCCTGGGATTCCAGTAATAGATTCCGATGGACATGGGAAGGTTTACTGTAACCTGTGGACCTTCAACTTGACGATGAAACACAGAAATCGCGTCGGAATTCAATACAACAAACACCATGCCGACTTCTCTCCGGGAGAATAATGCTTGTAACTCTCTGTGTTTTGATTCTTTCCTGGGATTCCAGTAATTGATTCCGATGGACATGGGAAGGTTTACTGTAACCTGTGGACCTTCAACTTGACGATGAAACACAGAAATTGCGTCGGAAATGAATAAAATGGGAACCATGGCGACTTCCTTCCGGGAGAGTAATGCTTCTAACTGTCTGTGCTTTGATTCTTTCCTGGGACTCCAGTAATAGATTCCGATGGACATGGGAATGTTTACTGTAACCTGTGGACCTTCAACTTGACGATGAAACACAGAAATTGCGTCGGAATTGAATCCAACAGGCACCATGCCGATTTTTCACCGGGAGAGTAACGCTTCTAACTGTCTGTGCTTTGATTCTTTCCTGGGATTTCAGTAATAGATTCCGATGGACATGGAAAGGTTTACTGTAACCTGTGGACCTTCAACATTGCGATGAAACACAGAATTTGCGTCGGAATTGAATACAACAGGCACCATGCCGACTTCTCTCCGGGAGACTACTGCTTCAAACTCTCTGTGTTTTGATTCTTTCCTGGGATTCGAGTAATTGATTCCGATGGACATGGGAAGGTTTACTGTAACCTGTGGACCTTCAACTTGACGATGAAACACAGAAATTGCGTCGGAAATGAATAAAATGGGAACCATGGCGACTTCCTTCCGGGAGAGTAATGCTTCTAACTGTCTGTGCTTTGATTCTTTCCTGGGACTCCAGTAATAGATTCCGATGGACATGGGAATGTTTACTGTAACCTGTGGACCTTCAACTTGACGATGAAACACAGAAATTGCGTCGGAATTGAATCCAACAGGCACCATGCCGATTTTTCACCGGGAGAGTAACGCTTCTAACTGTCTGTGCTTTGATTCTTTCCTGGGATTTCAGTAATAGATTCCGATGGACATGGAAAGGTTTACTGTAACCTGTGGACCTTCAACATTGCGATGAAACACAGAAATTGCGTCGGAATTGAATCCAACAGGCACCATGCCGACTTCTGTCCGGGAGAGTAGTGTTTCTAACTGTCTGTGCTTTGATTCTTTCCTGGGATTCCAGTAATAGATTCCGATGGACATGGGAAGGTTTACTGTAACCTGTGGACCTTCAACTTGACGATGAAACACAGAAATTGCGTCGGAATTGAATCCAACAGGCACCATGCCGATTTTTCACCGGGAGAGTAACGCTTCTAACTGTCTGTGCTTTGATTCTTTCCTGGGATTTCAGTAATAGATTCCGATGGACATGGGAAGGTTTACTGTAACCTGTGGACCATCAACTTGACGATGCGACACAGAAATTGCGTCGGATTTGAGTACAACGGGCACCATGCCGACTTCTCTCCGGGAGAGTAATGCTTCTCACTGTCTGTGCTTTGATTCTTTCGTGGGATTCCAGTAATAGATTCCGATGGACTTGGGAAGGTTTACTGTACCCTGTGCACATTCAACTTGACGATGAAACACAGAGATTGTGTCGGAATTGAATACTACAGGCACCAAGCCGACTTCTGTCCGGGAGAGTAATGCTTCTAACTGTCTGTGCTTTGATTCTTTCCCGGGATTCCAGTAATAGATTCCGATGGACATGGGAAGTTTTACTTCAACCTGTGGACCTTCAATGTGACGATGAAACACAGAAATTAGGTCGGAATTGAATACAAGAGGCACCATGCCGACTTCTGTCCGGGAGAGTAATGCTTCCAACTGTCTGTGCTTTGATTCTTTATTGGGATTCCAGTAATAGATCCGATGGACATGCGAATGTTTACTGTAACCTGTGGACTTTCAACTTGACGATGAAACACAGAAATCGTGTCGGAATTGAATTCAACAAACACCATGCCGACTTCTCTCCGGGAGAATAATGCTTGTAACTCTCTGTGTTTTGATTCTTTCCTGGGATTCCAGTAATTGATACCGATGGACATGGGAAGGTTTACTGTAACCTGTTGACCTTCAACTTGACGATGAAACACAGAAATTGCGTCGGAATTGAATAAAATGGGCACCATGGCGACTTCCTTCCGGGAGAGTAATGCTTCTAACTGTCTGTGCTTTGATTCTTTCCTGGGATTCCAGTAATAGATTCCGATGGACATGGGAAGGTTTACTGTAACCTGTGGACCTCCAACTTGACGATGAAAAACAGACATTGCGTCGGAATTGAGTACAACAGGCACCAAGCCGACTTCTGTCCGTGAGAGTAATGCTCCTAACTGTCTGTGATTTGATTACTTCCTGGGATTCCAGGAATAGATTCCGATGGACATGGGAAGGTCTACTGTAACCTGTGGACTTTCAACTTGACAATGAAACACAGAAATTGTGTCGGAATTGAATACAACAGGCACCACGCCGACTTCTGTCCGGGAGAGTAATGCCTCTAACTGTCTGTGCTTTGATTCTTTCCTGGGATTCCAGTAATAGATTCCGATATACATGGGAAGGCTTACTTTAACCTGTGGACCTTCAACTTGACGATGAAACACAGAAATTGCGCCGGACTTGAATACAACAGGCACCAAGGTGACTTCTGTCCGGGAGAGTAATGCTTCTAACTGTCTGTGGTTTGATTCCTTCCTGGAAATCCAGTAATAGTTTCCAATGGACATGGGAAAGTTTACTGTAACCTGTGGACCTTCCACTTGACGAAAAAACACAGAAATTGTGTCGGAATTGAATACTACAGGCACCATGCCGACTTCTCTCCGGGAGAGTAATGCTTCTAACTGTCTGGGCTTTGATTCTTTCCTGGGATTCCAGTAATAGATTCCGATGGACATGGGAAGGTTTGCTTTAACCTGCGGACCTTCAACTTGACGATGAAACACAGAAATTGCGTCGGATTTGAATACTACAGGCACCATGCCGACTTCTCTCCGGGAGAGTAATGCTTCTATCTGTCTGTGCTTTGATTCTTTCCTGGGATTCCAGTAATGGATTCCGATGGACATGGGAAGATTTACTGCTACCTGTGGACGTTCAACTTGACGATGAAACACACAAATTGCGTCGGAATATAATCCAACAGGTACCATGCCGACTTCTCTCCGGGAGAATAATGCTTGTAACTCTCTGTGTTTTGATTCTTTCCTGGGATTCCAGTAATAGATTCCGATGGACATGGGAATGTTTACTGTAACCTGTGGACCTTCAACTTGACGATGAAACACAGAAAATGCGTCGGAATTGAATACAACAGGCACCAAGCCGACTTCTGTCCGGGAGAGTAATGCTTCTAACTGTCTGTGCTTTGATTCTTTACTGGGATTTCAGAAATAGATTCCGATGGACATGGAAAGGTTTACTGTAACCTGTGGACCTTCAACATTGCGATGAAACACAGAATTTGCGTCGGAATTGAATACAACAGGCACCATGCCGACTTCTCTCCGGGAGACTACTGCTTCAAACTGTCTGTGCTTTGATTCTATCCTGGGATTCCAGTAATAGATTCCGATATACATGGGAAGGTTTACTTTAACCTGTGGACCTTCAACTTGACGATGAAACACAGAAATTGCGTCGGAATTGAATCCAACAGGCACCATGCCGACTTCTGTCCGGGAGAGTAGTGTTTCTAACTGTCTGTGCTTTGATTCTTTCCTGGGATTCCAGTAATAGATTCCGATGGACATGGGAAGGTTTACTGTAACCTGTGGACCTTCAACTTGACGATGAAACACAGAAATTGCGTCGGAATTGAATCCAACAGGCACCATGCCGATTTTTCACCGGGAGAGTAACGCTTCTAACTGTCTGTGCTTTGATTCTTTCCTGGGATTTCAGTAATAGATTCCGATGGACATGGGAAGGTTTACTGTAACCTGTGGACCATCAACTTGACGATGCGACACAGAAATTGCGTCGGATTTGAGTACAACGGGCACCATGCCGACTTCTCTCCGGGAGAGTAATGCTTCTCACTGTCTGTGCTTTGATTCTTTCGTGGGATTCCAGTAATAGATTCCGATGGACTTGGGAAGGTTTACTGTACCCTGTGCACATTCAACTTGACGATGAAACACAGAGATTGTGTCGGAATTGAATACTACAGGCACCAAGCCGACTTCTGTCCGGGAGAGTAATGCTTCTAACTGTCTGTGCTTTGATTCTTTCCTGGGATGCCAGTAATAGATTCCGATGGACATGGGAAGGTTTACTTCAACCTGTGGACCTTCAATGTGACGATGAAACACAGAAATTAGGTCGGAATTGAATACAAGAGGCACCATGCCGACTTCTGTCCGGGAGAGTAATGCTTCCAACTCTCTGTGCTTTGATTCTTTATTGGGATTCCAGTAATAGATCCGATGGACATGCGAATGTTTACTGTAACCTGTGGACTTTCAACTTGACGATGAAACACAGAAATCGTGTCGGAATTGAATTCAACAAACACCATGCCGACTTCTCTCCGGGAGAATAATGCTTGTAACTCTCTGTGTTTTGATTCTTTCCTGGGATTCCAGTAATTGATACCGATGGACATGGGAAGGTTTACTGTAACCTGTCGACCTTCAACTTGACGATGAAACACAGAAATTGCGTCGGAATTGAATAAAATGGGCACCATGGCGACTTCCTTCCGGGAGAGTAATGCTTCTAACTGTCTGTGCTTTGATTCTTTCCTGGGATTCCAGTAATAGATTCCGATGGACATGGGAAGGTTTACTGTAACCTGTGGACCTCCAACTTGACGATGAAAAACAGACATTGCGTCGGAATTGAGTACAACAGGCACCAAGCCGACTTCTGTCCGTGAGAGTAATGCTCCTAACTGTCTGTGATTTGATTACTTCCTGGGATTCCAGGAATAGATTCCGATGGACATGGGAAGGTCTACTGTAACCTGTGGACTTTCAACTTGACAATGAAACACAGAAATTGTGTCGGAAATAAATACAACAGGCACCACGCCGACTTCTGTCCGGGAGAGTAATGCCTCTAACTGTCTGTGCTTTGATTCTTTCCTGGGATTCCAGTAATAGATTCCGATATACATGGGAAGGCTTACTTTAACCTGTGGACCTTCAACTTGACGATGAAACACAGAAATTGCGCCGGACTTGAATACAACAGGCACCAAGGTGACTTCTGTCCGGGAGAGTAATGCTTCTAACTGTCTGTGGTTTGATTCCTTCCTGGAAATCCAGTAATAGTTTCCAATGGACATGGGAAAGTTTACTGTAACCTGTGGACCTTCCACTTGACGAAAAAACACAGAAATTGTGTCGGAATTGAATACTACAGGCACCATGCCGACTTCTCTCCGGGAGAGTAATGCTTCTATCTGTCTGTGCTTTGATTCTTTCCTGGGATTCCAGTAATGGATTCCGATGGACATGGGAAGATTTACTGCTACCTGTGGACGTTCAACTTGACGATGAAACACACAAATTGCGTCGGAATATAATCCAACAGGTACCATGCCGACTTCTCTCCGGGAGAGTAATGCTTCTAATTGTCTGTGCTTTGATTCTTTCCTGGGATTCCAGTAATAGATTCCGATGGACATGGGAAGGTTTACTGTAACCTGTGGACCTTCAACTTGACGATGTAAAACAGAAATTGCGTCGGAATTGAATACAACAGGCACTATGCCGACTACTGTCCGGGAGAGTAATGCTTCCAACTGTCTGTGCTTTGATTCTTTCCTGGGATTCCAGTAATAGATTCCGATGGACATGGGAAGGTTTACTTTAACCTGTGGACCTTCAACTTGACGATGGAACACAGAAATTGCGTCGGAATTGAAAACAACAGGCACCATGCCGACTTCGCTAAGGCAGAGTAATGATTCTAACTGTCTGTGCTTTCATTGTTTCCTGGGATTCCAGTAACAGATTCCTACGGACATGGGAAGGTTTACTGTAACCTGTGGACCTTCAACTTGACGATGAAACACAGAAATTTCGTCGGAATTGAATACGACAGGCACCATGCCGACTTCTGTCCGGGAGAGTAATGCTTCCAACTTTCTGTGCTTTGATTCATTCCTGGGATTCCAGTAATAGATTCCGATGGACATGGGAAGGTCTACTGTAACCTGTGGACCTTCAACTTGACGATGAAAAACGGAAATTGCGTCGGAATTGAATACAAAAGGCACCATTCCAATTTCTCACACGGAGAGTAACGCTTCTGACTGTATGTGCTTTGTTTCTTTCCTGGGATTCCAGTAATAGATTCCGATGGACTTGGGAAAGTTTACTGTACCCTGTGGACATTCAACTTGACGATGAATTACAGAAATTGTGTCGGAATAGAATACAACAGGCTTCAAGCCGACTTCTGGCCGGGAGAGTAATGTTTCTAACTGTCTGTGCTTTGATTCTTTCCTGGGAATCCAGTAATAGATTTGATGGACATGCAAAGGTTTACTATAACTTGTGGACCTTCAACTTGACGATGAAACACAGAAATTGCATCGGACTTGAATACAACAGGCACCAAGGCGACTTCTGACTGGGAGAGTAATGCTTCTAACTGTTTGTGCTTTGATTCTTTCCTGGGATTCCAGTAATAGATTCCGATGGACATGAGAAGGTTTACTGAAACCTGTGTACCTTCAACTTGACGATTAAACACAGAAATTGCGTCGGAATTGAATGCAACAGGCACCACGCCGATTTCTCACCGGGAGAGTAACGCTTCTGACTGTGTGTGCTTTGATTCTTTCCTGGGTTTCCAGTAATAGATTGCGATGGACTTGGGAAGGTTTACTGTATGATGTGGACATTCAACTTGACGATGAAACACAGAAATTGTGTCGGAATAGAATACTACAGGCACCAAGACGACTTCTGTCCGGGAGAGTAATGCTTCTAACTGCCTGTGCTTTGATTCTTTCCTGGGATTCCAGTAATAGATTCCGATGGACATGGTAAGGTTTACTTTAACCTGTGGACTTTCAACTGGACGATGAAACACAGAAATTGCGTCGGAATTGAATACAACAGGCACCATGCCGACTTCTGTCCGGGAGAGTAATGCTTCCAACTGTCTGTGCTTTGATTCTTTGTTGGGATTCCAGTAATAGATTCCGCTGGACATGGGAATTTTTACTGTAACCTGTAGACCTTTAACTTGACGATGAAACACAGAATTTGCGTCGGAATTGAATACAACAAACACCATGCCGACTTCTCTCCCGGAGAGTACTGCTCGAAATGACTGTGTTTTTAATCTTTTCTGGGATTCCAGTAATAGCTCCGATGGACATGCGAAGGTTTACTGTAACCTGTGGACCTTCAACTTGACGATGAAACACAGAAATTGCGTCGGAATTGAATCCAACAGGCACCATGCCGACTTCTGTCCGGGAGAGTAGTGTTTCTAACTGTCTGTGCTTTGATTCTTTCCTGGGATTCCAGTAATAGATTCCGATGGACATGGGAAGGTTTACTATAACCTGTGGACCTTCAACGTGACGATGAAACACAGAAATTGCGTCGGAATTGAATATAACAGGCACCATGCCGACTTCTCTCCGGGAGAGTAATGTTTCTAACTGTCTGTGCTTTGATTCTTTCCTGGGAATCCAGTATTAGATTCCGATGGACATGAGAAGGTTTACTGTAACCTGTGGACCTTCAACTTGACGATGAAACACAGAAATTGCGTCGGAATTGAATACAACAGGCACCATGCCGACTTCTCTCCGGGAGAGTAATGCTTCTAACTGTCTGTGCTTTGATTCTTTCCTGGGATTCCAGAAATAGATTCCGATGGACATGGGAAGGATTACTGTAACCTGTGGACCTTCAACTTGACGACGAAACACAGAAATTGCGTCGGAATTGAATACAACAAACACAACACCGACTTCTCTCCCGGAGAGTAATGCTTCTAATTGTCGGTGTTTTGATTCTTTCCTGGGATTCCAGTAATAGATTCCGATGGACATGGGAAGGTTTACTGTAACCTGTGGACCTTTAACTTGACGATGAAACGCAGAAATTGCATCGGATTTGAATCCAACAAGCAACATGCCGACTTCTGTCCGGGAGAGTAATGCTTCTAACTGTCTGTGCTTTGATTCTTTCCTCGGATTCCAGTAATAGATTCCGATGGACATGGGAAAGTTTACTGTAACCTGTGGACCTTCAACTTGACGATGAAACACAGAAATTGCGTCGGAATTGAATACAACAGGCACCATGCCGACTTCTCTCCGGGAGAGTAACGCTTCTAACTGTCTGTGCTTTGATACCTTCCTGGGATTCCAGTAATAGATTTCGATGGACATGGGAAGGTTTACGGTAACCTGTGGACGTTCAACCTGACGATGAAACACAGAAATTGCGTCCCACTTAAATACAACAGGCACCATGCCGACTTCTGTCCGGGAGAGTAATGCTTCTAACTGTCTGTGCTTTGATTCTTTCCTCGGATTCCAGTAATAGACTCCGATGGACATGGGAAAGTTTACTGTAACCTGTGGACCTTCAACTTGACGATGAAACACAGAAATTGCGTCGGAATTGAATACAACAGGCACCATGCCGACTTCTCTCCGGGAGAGTAACGCTTCTAACTGTCTGTGCTTTGATACCTTCCTGGGATTCCAGTAATAGATTTCGATGGACATGCGAAGGTTTACTGTAACCTGTGGACCTTCAAACTGACGATGAAACACAGAAATTGCGTCCGACTTAAATACAACAGGCACCAAGCCGACTTCTGTCCGGGAGAGTAATGCTTCTAACTGTCTGTGGTTTGGTTCTTTCCTGGGATTCCAGTAATAGATTCCGATGGACATGGGAAGGTTTACTGTAACCTGTGGACCTTTAACTTGACGATGAAACGCAGAAATTGCATCGGATTTGAATCCAACAAGCACCATGCCGACTTCTGTCCGGGAGAGTAATGCTTCTAACTGTCTGTGCTTTGATTCTTTCCTCGGATTCCAGTAATAGACTCCGATGGACATGGGAAAGTTTACTGTAACCTGTGGACCTTCAACTCGACGATGAAACACAGAAATTGCGTCGGAATTGAATACAACAGGCACCATGCCGACTTCTGTCCGGGAGAGTAATGCTTCTAACTGTCTGTGCTTTGATTCTTTCCTCGGATTCCAGTAATAGACTCCGATGGACATGGGAAAGTTTACTGTAACCTGTGGACCTTCAACTTGACGATGAAACACAGAAATTGCGTCGGAATTGAATACAACAGGCACCATGCCGACTTCTCTCCGGGAGAGTAATGTTTCTCACTGTCGTGCTTTAATTCTTTCCTGGGATTCCAGTAACAGATTCCGATGGACATGGGAAAGATTACTGTAACCTGTGGACCTTCCACTTGACGATAAAACACAGAAATTGCGTCGGAATTGAATACAACAGGCACCATGCCGACTTCTCTCCGGGAGAGTAACGCTTCTATCTGTCTGTGCTTTGTTTCATTCCTGGGATTCCAGTAATGGATTCCGAAGGACTTGGGAAGGTTTTCCGTAACCTGTGGACCTTCAAATTGACGATGAAACACAGAAATTGTGTCGGAAATGAATACAACAGGCACCAAGCCGACTTCTGTCGGGGAGAGTAATGCTTCTAACTGTCTGTGCTATGACTCTCTCCTGGGATTCCAGTAATAGATGCCGATGGACATGGGAAGGTTTACTGTAACCTGTGCACTTTCAACGTGACGATGAAACACAGAAATTGCGTCGGAATTGAATACAACAGGCACCATGCCGACTTCTCTCCGGGAGAGTAATGCTTCTAACTGTCTGTGCTATGATTCTTTCCTGGGATTCCAGTAATAGATTCCGATGGACATTGTAAGGTTTACTTTAACCTGTGGACCTTCAACGTTACGATGAAACACAGAAATTAGGTCGGAATTGAATACAACAGGCACCATGCCGACTTATGTCCCGGAGAGCAGTGCTTCTAACTGTTTGTGCTTTGATTCTTTCCTGGGATTCCAGTAATAGATTCCGATGGACATGGGAAGGTTTACTGTAACCTGTGGACCTTCAACTTGACGATGAAACACAGAAATCGCGTCGGATTTCAATACAACAAACACCATGCCGACTTCTCTCCGGGAGAATAATGCTTGTAACTCTCTGTGTTTTGATTCTTTCCTGGGATTCCAGTAATTGATTCCGATGGACATGGGAAGGTTTACTGTAACCTGTGGACCTTCAACTTGACGACGAAACACAGAAATTGCGTCGGAAATGAATAAAATGGGAACCATGGCGACTTCCTTCCGGGAGAGTAATGCTTCTAACTATCTGTGCTTTGATTCTTTCCTGGGACTCCAGTAATAGATTCCGATGGACATGGGAATGTTTACTGTAACCTGTGGACCTTCAACTTGACGATGAAACACAGAAAATGCGTCGGAATTGAATACAACAGGCACCAAGCCGACTTCTGTCCGGGAGAGTAATGCTTCTAACTGTCTGTGCTTTGATTCTTTACTGGGATTTCAGAAATAGATTCCGATGGACATGGAAAGGTTTACTGTAACCTGTGGACCTTCAACATTGCGATGAAACACAGAATTTGCGTCGGAATTGAATACAACAGGCACCATGCCGACTTCTCTCCGGGAGACTACTGCTTCAAACTGTCTGTGCTTTGATTCTATCCTGGGATTCCAGTAATAGATTCCGATATACATGGGAAGGTTTACTTTAACCTGTGGACCTTCAACGTGACGATGAAACACAGAAATTGCGTCGGAATTGAATCCAACAGGCACCATGCCGACTTCTGTCCGGGAGAGTAGTGTTTCTAACTGTCTGTGCTTTGATTCTTTCCTGGGATTCCAGTAATAGATTCCGATGGACATGGGAAGGTTTACTGTAACCTGTGGACCTTCAACTTGACGATGAAACACAGAAATTGCGTCGGAATTGAATCCAACAGGCACCATGCCGACTTCTCTCCGGGAGAGTAATGCTTCTAACTGTCTGGGCTTTGATTCTATCCTGGGATTCCAGTAATAGATTCCGATGGACATGGGAAGGTTTGCTTTAACCTGTGGACCTTCAACGTGACGATGAAACACAGAAATTGCGTCGGAATTGATTACAAGAGGCACCATGCCGATTTTTCACCGGGAGAGTAACGCTTCTAACTGTCTGTGCTTTGATTCTTTCCTGGGATTTCAGTAATAGATTCCGATGGACATGGGAAGGTTTACTGTAACCTGTGGACCATCAACTTGACGATGCGACACAGAAATTGCGTCGGATTTGAGTACAACGGGCACCATGCCGACTTCTCTCCGGGAGAGTAATGCTTCTCACTGTCTGTGCTTTGATTCTTTCGTGGGATTCCAGTAATAGATTCCGATGGACTTGGGAAGGTTTACTGTACCCTGTGCACATTCAACTTGACGATGAAACACAGAGATTGTGTCGGAATTGAATACTACAGGCACCAAGCCGACTTCTGTCCGGGAGAGTAATGCTTCTAACTGTCTGTGCTTTGATTCTTTCCTGGGATTCCAGTAATAGATTCCGATGGACATGGGAAGGTTTACTTCAACCTGTGGACCTTCAATGTGACGATGAAACACAGAAATTAGGTCGGAATTGAATACAAGAGGCACCATGCCGACTTCTGTCCGGGAGAGTAATGCTTCCAACTGTCTGTGCTTTGATTCTTTATTGGGATTCCAGTAATAGATCCGATGGACATGCGAATGTTTACTGTAACCTGTGGACTTTCAACTTGACGATGAAACACAGAAATCGTGTCGGAATTGAATTCAACAAACACCATGCCGACTTCTCTCCGGGAGAATAATGCTTGTAACTCTCTGTGTTTTGATTCTTTCCTGGGATTCCAGTAATTGATACCGATGGACATGGGAAGGTTTACTGTAACCTGTCGACCTTCAACTTGACGATGAAACACAGAAATTGCGTCGGAATTGAATAAAATGGGCACCATGGCGACTTCCTTCCGGGAGAGTAATGCTTCTAACTGTCTGTGCTTTGATTCTTTCCTGGGATTCCAGTAATAGATTCCGATGGACATGGGAAGGTTTACTGTAACCTGTGGACCTCCAACTTGACGATGAAAAACAGACATTGCGTCGGAATTGAGTACAACAGGCACCAAGTCGACTTCTGTCCGTGAGAGTAATGCTCCTAACTGTCTGTGATTTGATTACTTCCTGGGATTCCAGGAATAGATTCCGATGGACATGGGAAGGTCTACTGTAACCTGTGGACTTTCAACTTGACAATGAAACACAGAAATTGTGTCGGAATTGAATACAACAGGCACCACGCCGACTTCTGTCCGGGAGAGTAATGCCTCTAACTGTCTGTGCTTTGATTCTTTCCTGGGATTCCAGTAATAGATTCCGATATACATGGGAAGGCTTACTTTAACCTGTGGACCTTCAACTTGACGATGAAACACAGAAATTGCGCCGGACTTGAATACAACAGGCACCAAGGTGACTTCTGTCCGGGAGAGTAATGCTTCTAACTGTCTGTGGTTTGATTCCTTCCTGGAAATCCAGTAATAGTTTCCGATGGACATGGGAAAGTTTACTGTAACCTGTGGACCTTCCACTTGACGAAAAAACACAGAAATTGTGTCGGAATTGAATACTACAGGCACCATGCCGACTTCTCTCCGGGAGAGTAATGCTTCTAACTGTCTGGGCTTTGATTCTTTCCTGCCATTCCAGTAATAGATTCCGATGGACATGGGAAGGTTTGCTTTAACCTGTGGACCTTCAACTTGACGATGAAACACAGAAATTGCGTCGGATTTAAATACTACAGGCACCATGCCGACTTCTCTCCGGGAGAGTAATGCTTCTATCTGTCTGTGCTTTGATTCTTTCCTGGGATTCCAGTAATGGATTCCGATGGACATGGGAAGATTTACTGTTACCTGTGGACGTTCAACTTGACGATGAAACACACAAATTGCGTCGGAATATAATCCAACAGGTACCATGCCGACTTCTCTCCGGGAGAGTAATGCTTCTAATTGTCTGTGCTTTGATTCTTTCCTGGGATTCCAGTAATAGATTCCGATGGACATGGGAAGGTTTACTGTAACCTGTGGACCTTCAACTTGACGATGTAAAACAGAAATTGCGTCGGAATTGAATACAACAGGCACTATGCCGACTACTGTCCGGGAGAGTAATGCTTCCAACTGTCTGTGCTTTGATTCTTTCCTGGGATTCCAGTAATAGATTCCGATGGACATGGGAAGGTTTACTTTAACCTGTGGACCTTCAACTTGACGATGGAACACAGAAATTGCGTCGGAATTGAAAACAACAGGCACCATGCCGACTTCGCTAAGGCAGAGTAATGATTCTAACTGTCTGTGCTTTCATTTTTTCCTTGGAATTCCAGTAACAGATTCCTACGGACATGGGAAGGTTTACTGTAACCTGTGGACCTTCAACTTGACGATGAAACACAGAAATTTCGTCGGAATTGAATACGACAGGCACCATGCCGACTTCTGTCCGGGAGAGTAATGCTTCCAACTTTCTGTGCTTTGATTCATTCCTGGGATTCCAGTAATAGATTCCGATGGACATGGGAAGGTCTACTGTAACCTGTGGACCTTCAACTTGACGATGAAAAACGGAAATTGCGTCGGAATTGAATACAAAAGGCACCATTCCAATTTCTCACACGGAGAGTAACGCTTCTGACTGTATGTGCTTTGTTTCTTTCCTGGGATTCCAGTAATAGATTCCGATGGACTTGGGAAAGTTTACTGTACCCTGTGGTCATTCAACTTGACGATGAATTACAGAAATTGTGTCGGAATAGAATACAACAGGCTTCAACCCGACTTCTGTCCGGGAGAGTAATGTTTCTAACTGTCTGTGCTTTGATTCTTTCCTGGGAATCCAGTAATAGATTTGATGGACATGCAAAGGTTTACTATAACTTGTGGACCTTCAACTTGACGATGAAACACAGAAATTGCATTAGACTTGAATACAACAGGCACCAAGGCGACTTCTGACTGGGAGAGTAATGCTTCTAACTGTTTGTGCTTTGATTCTTTCCTGGGATTCCAGTAATAGATTCCGATGGACATGAGAAGGTTTACTGTAACCTGTGTACCTTCAACTTGACGATTAAACACAGAAATTGCGTCGGAATTGAATACAACATGCACCATGCCGACTTCTCTCCGGGAGACTACTGCTTCTAACTGTCTGTGTTTTGATTCTTTCCTGGGATACCAGTAATAGATTCCGATGGACATGGGAAGTGTTACTGTATCCTGTGGACCTTCAACTTGACGATGAAACACAGAAATTAGCTCGGAATTGAATACAACAGGCACCATGCCGATTTCTGTCCAGGAGAGTAATGCTTCTAACTGTGTGTGCATTGATTCTTTTCTGGGATTCCAGTAATAGGTTCCGACGGACATGGGAAGGTTTAATGTAACCTGTGGACCTTCAACTTGACGATGAAACACAGAAAAGCCGTCGGACTTAAATACAACAGGCACCAAGCCGACTTCTCTCCGGTACAGTAATGTTTCTAACTGTCTGTGCTTAGATTCTTTCCAGGGATTTCAGTAATAGATTCCGATGGACACTGGAAGGTTTACTGTAACCTGTGGACCTTCCACTTGACGATGAAGCACAGAAGTTGCATCGGAATTGAATGCAACAGGCACCATGCCGATTTCTCACCGGGAGAGTAACGCTTCTGACTGTGTGTGCTTTGATTCTTTCCTGGGTTTCCAGTAATAGATTGCGATGGACTTGGGAAGGTTTACTGTATGATGTGGACATTCAACTTGACGATGAAACACAGAAATTGTGTCGGAATAGAATACTACAGGCACCAAGACGACTTCTGTCCGGGAGAGTAATGCTTCTAACTGCCTGTGCTTTGATTCTTTCCTGGGATTCCAGTAATAGATTCCGATGGACATGGTAAGGTTTACTTTAACCTGTGGACCTTCAACTGGACGATGAAACACAGAAATTGCGTCGGAATTGAATACAACAGGCACCATGCCGACTTCTGTCCGGGAGAGTAATGCTTCCAACTGTCTGTGCTTTGATTCTTTGTTGGGATTCCAGTAATAGATTCCGCTGGACATGGGAATTTTTACTGTAACCTGTAGACCTTTAACTTGACGATGAAACACAGAATTTGCGTCGGAATTGAATACAACAAACACCATGCCGACTTCTCTCCCGGAGAGTACTGCTCGAAATGACTGTGTTTTTAATCTTTTCTGGGATTCCAGTAATAGCTCCGATGGACATGCGAAGGTTTACTGTAACCTGTGGACCTTCAACTTGACGATGAAACACAGAAATTGCGTCGGAATTGAATCCAACAGGCACCATGCCGACTTCTGTCCGGGAGAGTAGTGTTTCTAACTGTCTGTGCTTTGATTCTTTCCTGGGATTCCAGTAATAGATTCCGATGGACATGGGAAGGTTTACTATAACCTGTGGACCTTCAACGTGACGATGAAACACAGAAATTGCGTCGGAATTGAATATAACAGGCACCATGCCGACTTCTCTCCGGGAGAGTAATGTTTCTAACTGTCTGTGCTTTGATTCTTTCCTGGGAATCCAGTATTAGATTCCGATGGACATGAGAAGGTTTACTGTAACCTGTGGACCTTCAACTTGACGATGAAACACAGAAATTGCGTCGGAATTGAATACAACAGGCACCATGCCGACTTCTCTCCGGGAGAGTAATGCTTCTAACTGTCTGTGCTTTGATTCTTTCCTGGGATTCCAGAAATAGATTCCGATGGACATGGGAAGGATTACTGTAACCTGTGGACCTTCAACTTGACGACGAAACACAGACATTGCGTCGGAATTGAATACAACAAACACAACACCGACTTCTCTCCCGGAGAGTAATGCTTCTAATTGTCGGTGTTTTGATTCTTTCCTGGGATTCCAGTAATAGATTCCGATGGGCATGGGAAGGTTTACTGTAACCTGTGGACCTTTAACTTGACGATGAAACGCAGAAATTGCATCGGATTTGAATCCAACAAGCACCATGCCGACTTCTGTCCGGGAGAGTAATGCTTCTAACTGTCTGTGCTTTGATTCTTTCCTTGGATTCCAGTAATAGACTCCGATGGACATGGGAAAGTTTACTGTAACCTGTGGACCTTCAACTTGACGATGAAACACAGAAATTGCGTCGGAATTGAATACAACAGGCACCATGCCGACTTCTCTCCGGGAGAGTAACGCTTCTAACTGTCTGTGCTTTGATACCTTCCTGGGATTCCAGTAATAGATTTCGATGGACATGGGAAGGTTTACTGTAACCTGTGGACCTTCAACCTGACGATGAAACACAGAAATTGCGTCCGACTTAAATACAACAGGCACCAAGCCGACTTCTGTCCGGGAGAGTAATGCTTCTAACTGTCTGTGGTTTGGTTCTTTCCTGGGATTCCAGTAATAGATTCCGATGGACATGGGAAGGTTTACTGTAACCTGTGGACCTTTAACTTGACGATGAAACGCAGAAATTGCATCGGATTTGAATCCAACAAGCACCATGCCGACTTCTGTCCGGGAGAGTAATGCTTCTAACTGTCTGTGCTTTGATTCTTTCCTCGGATTCCAGTAATAGACTCCGATGGACATGGGAAAGTTTACTGTAACCTGTGGACCTTCAACTTGACGATGAAACACAGAAATTGCGTCGGAATTGAATACAACAGGCACCATGCCGACTTCTGTCCGGGAGAGTTATGCTTCTAACTGTCTGTGCTTTGATTCTTTCCTCGGATTCCAGTAATAGACTCCGATGGACATGGGAAAGTTTACTGTAACCTGTGGACCTTCAACTTGACGATGAAACACAGAAATTGCGTCGGAATTGAATACAACAGGCACCATGCCGACTTCTCTCCGGGAGAGTAACGCTTCTAGCTGTCTGTGCTTTGATACCTTCCTGGGATTCCAGTAATAGATTTCGATGGACATGGGAAGGTTTACTGTAACCTGTGGACCTTCAACCTGACGATGAAACACAGAAATTGCGTCCGACTTAAATACAACAGGCACCAAGCCGACTTCTGTCCGGGAGAGTAATGCTTCTAACTGTCTGTGGTTTGGTTCTTTCCTGGGATTCCAGTAATAGATTCCGGTGGACATGGGAATTTTTACTATAACCTGTAGACCTTCAACGTGACGATGAAACACAGAAATTAAATCGGAATTGAATACAACAGGCACCATGCCGACTTCTCTCCGGGAGAGTAATGTTTCTCACTGTCGTGCTTTAATTCTTTCCTGGG